>NC_044245.1:56146514-56775680 GCF_003957555.1 Calypte anna | reverse complement strand
AGATCATTTACATATGGATGGCATTTGCTTAAGCAATATTTCTAACACTGTACACATAAATACAGTTTTTTTTTTTTTTTTCATTTTTTTAACCCTGTGTTTTCAAAACATAAGCAAACATAATGGTGGAAATAATGGTGGATGAGCTAAACGCAGTACTTTTCTTATCCAGGGAACTATGCCTTTAGCATTTTCTGTGAATTAAACAGTTGTCATCATTAAATAGCTTGAGTAGTTTTTTTTTTTCTTCCTCCTCTCTCCTCTCTGTTAAAAAACTACTCTAGCACCTCACCAGTTTTATGGTCAGAAACCTTCTAATTTTCAGTCTAAATTTATTTATGGACAGTCATTTGTTCTTGAGCCAACATTGTCTGTTAGAGTAAAGAGTTATTTCCCCTGCCTACTGTTTACCACCCTATTGTGTTTTTAGAGAATGATTATTTCCTCTATCAGCCTGCTAAAGAATCTTTCAAGGTGGAATGAAAGGAACATGGAGAAACAGGCTGCCAACACCTCCTTCCTAGAGAAGCTGGGGAAAAGACTTCTAGGTTGCATTTGATGCCAAAGCAGACAAATATATTTTTTTGTGAATATCTGAAGCTCTGCATGCAGCTGGAAGCTACTGTCCACATTAATAGAAAAGAAAACAATGGTGATATTTAAAGTAAATTAATTAGGAGAATCTCTCTATTAGAGCACTATGTATTGGTAGTATTATTCACAAGCCATTTCATAGAAATTGCACCACTGTCAATCTAACTTTTAACCTGGTTTTTTTTTGTTTGCTTGTTTGTTTTCAGCTTTTTATTTATTTATTTATTTTTAAGGCTTAACAGTTAAAGACTTGAGACTTCATGAAGTCTGCATATTTGAAGTAGCAGGGGAATGTGTTGTTTTTATTTTTACTTGAGTGTTTCAAAATAATTAGGATTATTACGTCAATACTTCTGTTGTTCACTGTAGAATAGCTTTGATATTACTTGGTTGTAAAGGTTCCATTTAAGGACCATATATTTTGGAATGAAGAATTTATAACTATTAGGTTTTAAAAGACATTGATATTTTCAGAAGTAGCTTAATGACTTTGCATTGCAAGCTCTACTAGTTAAGAATCTGGAAACTCCGTATCCTTCAGAAAAGGAATGAAATTTCCTTACATTGTCATGAAAATCAACAATTTATAAACCCTCTTTTAGTTGTACGATTATAGAGAGCAGAAGGCTACTATACTCCTACACTTACTAACAAGAACTTAACCATTTATAAGAAAGATGAACTAGGTTTTTGAGGGATTTTTAAAAATCACATGATAGACTTTTTGTAAAAATTGTGCATAAGAATGTTGGAATGTGAAAATTTATTCTAAAGAGTTATCTGCTAAGGCATGCAGCTTCAAAGAATTCTTGAGAAATCTTTCTGTCATTTTTAATTTTATTGGGAGGGGAATTTGTATCTATCTATTAGGGATTATTTTATTAAGTTATGAAAAGGTAGTTTTACTTAATGTGCCCTCCTTGGCTTTGCTATATAATACCTTCTTTGATGCTGAAGTGATGAAGTGAACATACTAATTTCTTGGTGCATTATGTTATAATCTGGTTAGGGCACCTCTGTGGAGCTGATAGCTATAAACTAATGATTGGTGTATATAATAGGTAAGCTTTGAATGTATTTCAGTTGTAACACAATGGCTTTCACTGAAGGAAAAAGCTTTGAAATTTTTTATTTTTTTAAGCAGAATTTGGAAAGCTTCAATTCTATAAATCTCAAGATCTGCAATTTAAGTAAGCCTAGCATATGGAAACAGTGGCTTAAAAAACTAATTATGTTTCTGTCAGACGAGTTTATTTCTCTTGATACATAATTCACTGTCTTTTTAGAAAAATTTAAGACTATTTTAGACATTGGAAACCTGTAGGCCTCCACAGCAGTAGGATAAAACAAATGATAATTCTGATTTGATAATTTTAAAGCATTTTTTCCACCTGACTTGCCTCTTTCTATTTTGCTAGCTGTATGTGGTAAAAGTACTTATGAAACTGGGCGAAAGCTTTGTTACTAGTTTCTTCTCTCAAGAGGATGATAAACTTATTGAGGTGCTAAAGGAAAGGGATTTGCAAAGTACCTTACAAAGAGAGATGTGTCGTGGTAATACTACTCTACTGATTTTAATCTGGTAGTGTTAGGCTAAATTAGAAAGAATTAAACTACACATGATGGATAACAATGACACAGACTATTATACAGCTGCAGGTTACACAGAACCACAGGACTGATGAAAGCATAGCAAAAGCATACCTAGAAGAGAAATAAAATAAAATAGCTGCATGCAAGTACAGTGGGTTTAGCAGGTAAGCACAGCATACTTGTTTGATAAGATGTCATTTTATCCAGTATAATTTTGCCATTAATCCAGATTCTATGTAGAAAATATTTGTTGTTATTTATGTAAGTCATTTAAATTATGACTAATTTAAAATAGTCAGTGAAGATCATGGAACGACCCTTCGGGAGGTCTTTATAAGGGAAATGTTTGTATTATTCTCTTAATATAAAATGATTATTTTTCCTTTTATGCAGTATCTTCTGGTGTAATTTTAAAATTTAAATCAGTAACATTTTCCCAAGCTAAGAAAATTTAGGTTTCTATGAGAGGCTGGCCTCACCAGTAAGTGAAATATAAAATACTGTTCAGTATTCAGCAAATATACTACCCAGGAAATGTTTTCTATGTTAAATGAAGTTTATTTTTTTCTTAGTTATTTGCTCTTCATTTCTTGTGTTGGGTTCCTTACCATTGGGTTTCTTGGAGTGCTGACTCAGGGTGAAATAGATCTGTTGTTTCCTACAAGAAGATTCATTAATATGGAGACACAGGAAAAAACAGTCATGTTCAGGCATATAAATTTCTGGTTGTCTTCGTGTTTTTATATGCTTTCTTTTCTCTATACACTGAAGTTACACAGACCTGTTAGATGACCTAGTTAAATACCTCAACACTGCAATGTGGATGAGATCAGTCTGTTTTCAGGGGAGGTTAAGATGTATCTAGAGCAGAAAGATACAACAAATTTCAGTTCCACCTTGCAAGGAGTGCCATGGTGATTCAAGACCTGAAGTGGAAAAAATTCTGCTCTGGGAATTAGGGGCTGTGCGTTAGCATGGCTGATGCTGTCCCAAGCAGGATAATGTGGGCACATGGCAGCTACTGGAACAGCACCTTGCTCCAGCACTGGCTTCTGTTTCCCCTTTGATCTGAGATGGGGTTGGTTTAAAATAACAGTCTACAATAAAAGCTTTGCAGCAATTTGTGCCTGCTTCAAAGTAGTTGAATACCTAGCATAGCTCTATAGCTGGTGAGGACTTTTGTGCCTTTCAAATAAAAATCGGATGTTTCAGGGCATATCTTAACTTGTGTAGATGAGTATTGTGTGAGATTACTTGTTCACTCGTGGATTAAGAGAAGGCAGTTTGTTTATTGTGCCACGGTACATGCACATGAGTAGTGAAATGATTCAGTGGGTCACCAATATGCTGTCAGATTCACTACTCACACATTTCTTGCTTCTCCACACACACAGCTACAAAAGGCAGGGCTGTTTTAGGAGGCTGTTTGGGATCTCAATGGAGCAATTAGTCCCAGGCAGAGTTGGGAAGCGAAGGAAATTGTATAAAGTGGGAGCCAAACAGCAGTCTTGTAGGAGCTATGTGGAGATGCTACAGCTTGTGAAGTTTTTTAGTATTATCAGTTAATGCAATTATTAAATATACAGGAAATAAATGAGAATTTTCTCCCCTACAAGCACTTTATCTAAGTATATGAGACATCTGCAAAATGCTGGAGTTGAAAGGCAGATAAGGCCGTTCATACTCGGTGCTTGAGCTGGGTGTGGGTTACTCCCTTCCAGGTGTGTGGTCTAAGCTTCAGGTGATGGGAGTGGTTCCACGTTTTTTGAAGTTTTTCTTTTTTTTTTTTCATCTTCCTCCTGGCATGTTACTCTGTTTTCTCATGAATGGTGTCACTAGTAGAGGATTACCAGACATCTCAGCAGGGCTGTTTTCATTTTGCTCCCATGCTTTCTTTTGCATTACATGTTTTCCCCTCTATCTGAGCTCCAGCTGAACAGTCTGTTCATTAAAAAAACCACTATCAAATACAAGAGAGAAAAGAAAAAAAACCCTTATCCTTACAAAGCACTGGCAAGTTCACCTCTGCAGTGGTGACTTCTCTTCTGGTTCACCTCTGCTCTTTCTTTTTTCTGATTCTGTGACTTTATTTTCAGCTTTGTTGAGCCTTTGCAGTCTTTGTGTCACTTCCAGAGTCCTGGAAAGTGAATTACTATAAATAAGAATAGACTCTTAGAGGCTTCCAGTGTGAGTACCCAGGCTGAAAGTCCTTTTAACAAATTTAATCAGTTTAATAAAGAAAAAAATATCCTTCCAAAACATCCTGCCTTTAGCAGCAGCATAGAAAAAAGGTTCTCAAACAGAAAGAAAATAGCAAATCCATTTACTACTTAAAAGTATAAAACGGTAACAGAAAGGGTACTTTTAGAGTAATATGTGGGAGCGCTGTATGCAAGAATGCTGAATATATATTCCCTTAAAATCACCAGTAAGGAAATAAAATATCCTTTTGCATTTCACTCTGGCACATAGGGTTATGAAGATAATATATGTATGATTTGTACGCTGAGCCATTGCTTTGCCTCTGTCTCAGCCTGTCCTAGTTGAATATTGGCAGTTTAACGTATACCCCATGGTGTATTATTGCTTACTTAAAGCATAATGCTGCATGACCTTGTTTTTCCTGTTAATTATATTTTTTCCCTTGTAGGAAAGTAAGTTTACTCATTCTGAATTGTGCCAAACCGCATAATCTGGAAAGGAATATTGTGGCTCTTCTTGGAAAGTACTAATTGGGCTTCAGCCATCACTGGGAAAGATGTATAGTCTTTTATTATTTTAACTGGCCAAATGCCCTTTGTTACCACATTAACAGTCTCCCTGTGGTGCCTGTAACTTTGATATTATTTTCACTTTTACGCTAAATTTGTCCAGATGAAAGACACAAACACTCCGATTTTTAAATAAAAAATATTCTGTTTTGTTAATCCTGTATTTCAGAGGGAAAGCCTGTGAAAATTACAACCTATGTCTGCTGGCAAAAGTTTTTGTTCTGTAAACTCATCTTGCCATCTGTTCTCATTGGCAAGAAGAAAGAGAATTTTTTTGTATTTTTAATTTCTCTTTTTTAGAGCAAAAGTTTTGCTTGTGTCATCATTTAAATCATGCATGTTAACATCAGTGTGGCAAACAATACTGCAAGACCTCAGTTTGGATGGTATCGCTGTGACATTGCAATAAGGTTGGTTTAGACTATTGAATACAACTTAAGTCACTTACTGACTATCAGCTATTGCAGGTGTTCTGGACTGTGCTGCTGAAGAACTGCTTTGAGAGTCCTAAGGAAGGTGAATATATAGGTGCATTTTTCTGATGCCAATGGTTGCTAAAGATGCAAAATACTTCAAAAGACTGGGCTCTCACTTTTGTCTTCCTCTGACAAGGTACAGTGGACAAGTAACAGTGAATGTTAACTTAGGTCCAGTCCACAGTTAATGGCTACTGGCAGGAGACAGGAACACTGGCACTTCTAAGAGACAAAAAGTGGTAATCTAAAGCAATAAGTTTAGCCAGATAAACTTCTTGCAGTGCGACTATCTGATTCAAAATTCATACAGGCAATCTTCTCTCCACAGCTCAGTCTTTGACTGTAAGCTTTAATTTCTGCTGAAAAAGAAAGGGTGTTCTCATCAGGATTAAGAACATTTAAGAATGCCTTTCTCAGTTTCCAGGTAGCCTGAAGCCTGAGTGGTTACAGGCATACTGGATCCCACACCTTGGCAGAGGACTATTGTATTGCTGCATATGTTCTGGGGCAACACAGCATTAAAAACTTACAAGGGAAAAGAAATAAATATTGATTTTACAAAAATTTGTTTGGATCCCTGGAAGGTGTCAAGGATGTTTTAAAGTCTTCAAGGGGCAAGACAAGCAAATTGATTGGAATAAAGCTAGATTTCAAGACTTTTCTGTTGCAGACATAAAGCCTCTTTCACTAAAAGGGAGCATGGAAGAAGACAAGAAGGTCTTTTTAAAAAAGAATTTCACTTATTTGTGCATTACTCTACTAAATTACTCAAATTACTGTCTTAAATGCTTTGAGGTTGATGGTGCTTGTGACCTTCGCATAAGGGGAACAGTATAACCTTGTTCTGACCCAAAACAGAATTCAGCTCTCCCATCTATTAAAGATGTTAGGCAATTCAGTGAACATCATAATGGTTCTTTTACACCTCTCTGCTTGTATTTGACAGTGTAGAGCATATTACAAGGATAAGGGGTATATTTGCTGTGTTTTGCCTGCTTACTGCTGTTGTAACAGCTTGATATGAAAGATGATAGCAAAATAGATGGTCCATTTTGTTACGTGGGCCCAGCCCAACAACCACACTAAAGATACCCAATAACCACACTATTTTTACCAGGGATGCAAGTTTGCTTTTATATACATTTTTTCTGGTATCTCAAATATGTGAACTTACAAAAAAAATTTTTTTTCAAGTTTTAATTTCCTCCAAGAGCATGTACTCTTCACTGCCTTCTCCTCTCCTTCAAGTTAGGTCTAATCACTGCAAATACAGCTACAAGTATGTATCTTTGGGATGAAGTTTTCTTGCCTGCTGAGCTGCCAGAGCCTTTCAGGGTACATTTCAGGTAAGGTAAATCCATTAATCAGGTAAAAAAGTACTAGGGAAATATATTATAAAATGACAAATACATTTTAGTTGCACTCTCGCAAGTTACTTCCCAGAATTGGGCTTTTTACCATTACCATGCCTCATGCAACAGCTTGCCCAGTCTCCAGATGTCTTTAGGTTATTATTAAGGAGCACTGAAGTTTCACATAGGAGTTCTGGATGGTACCTCTACCAGAGTGTTTGGACAGGGGAAACTGTGAACTCCAGCCTCTTTGGAAGGTATACTCCAAAATGCTTCAGCAGGCAGGTCAGCACCTTATGCAAAGTTGTCCCACACAGAAGGTAAGATGGTAGCTGCTGGAGCACAGCCAGGTGATGCACTAGTCTGC
Organism: Calypte anna; assembly: GCF_003957555.1. Lineage (NCBI taxonomy): Eukaryota > Metazoa > Chordata > Aves > Apodiformes > Trochilidae > Calypte > Calypte anna. The sequence goes on along the minus strand of NC_044245.1, from coordinate 56,768,527 downwards.
TCTATGGGTTAAGTTACTGGTGCTTGCTAGTTGCTCGTTGTGTGGAGGAACTTGAACATCTTCTTAGCTTGGAAAAGAAAAATACCAATTACATATATTATACCAATAAACAAAAGAAATGGATTAAGAGAAAAAGTAATGTAGTTACTTAAAACTTTGTCAGGACAGCTTAAAAAACATAAATATCATCTTCAATTAGAGGAAAAATAATTGGGAAAAAACCCCAAACATCCCCAGGCATAGTATTTGAAGCAGGCCAGGAAAAACAACTGTCATTCGAGTCCTTCTATATCAAACAGCTACGTTAACAGTAGTTGTAATGAAATTAGATGTATCATGCATACATGAGCAACTAAAAAAAAAAACATAACAAAACCAAAGAAGAAATTCACTACAGTAGTGATCAAGTTTAAGAAAAAGAAAGTGGAAGCTTGTAAATGATGTATCAAAACTAACAACCACAAGAGGAAAATACTTCACAGCAGCTTGTAGTCTCAGAGCAAATGCTTCGGAAAGAGCTGGCATGGTTAAACAGTGGAAGTTTATTTTTAAACGATTACATCCCTCAAGAAGTTGAAGGTGAAAATAAGACATAAAACATAAACACATCATATATGTAAATGAATATTGATAGCCATCAAAACTTGTAGTTAATCCTTTTCTATGGACTTGATACCTGCCAAAGATTTAGCAGGAAGAGTAGGTTGCTAAAATATAAAATGAGCATACAGGCCATGGCAGTGAACTGCAGGGATTCTTTGCATCCCAGTTTGCTACAAGTTCTAGGGGGTTCCTTTGTTGAAAGCCTACTTTTCATAGCCTAAACTAGAGAGATCACTAACAATTATATGTCATTTGATTTCTAAGGAATAGAGAAACTAAGCAGTAACTGTTCCAAAGAAAAAACAAAACTAGGATTCATGGAAAAAGAAAGGTAAAGAAGAGAGCTCTCTAAAAAAAAGATAGGTCAAATAGGGAAGTTTTTGTATCATGAAAGGCTATGTAACAATTAGTTGATTCAAACCAAATAAAGCCAGAAATATTGCTTCATACCGCACTTTGGTAACTTTCCATTTCCTAAGTCCTCAGAATGTTGTTTACAGAATATGACGAGTTAAAGATCTCTTGGACAAACTAATCTGTTAGGACCTTTTAAATAGAAAGACACTCCCCTTTACTTTGGAAGTCATATCACTAGAGACTGGGAATATAAGTAAAAGCTTTCAATTTCAGAATAAATGTTAGCAATTATTCTCCAATTTTCATCATTTTGGAAGCCAGGATACTGGACTCGATGGATCTTCTTTAGCCTGAGCTGGGACAGCCTTCCTTGCATCCTGCTTTTAACGAACTCCTGCAGTTTGTGGACAGTGGATTCATCTGAGTAAACTGAATAACAAGAGTCAGATAAAGAACACGAAATGGAATTAGGACTAAAAATACTAGGAAGAGGTAACTAGAAAGAGAGCAGGATAGGCAACTAGTGTGAAGAAAAGATAAAGCAGAATTAAACTTGAATGTAGTCTTCAACACTTAAAGTAAAATTTCCACCACAAATGAAATGAGAGAAAATAATTCTTCATCCCTGTAAAAGTAAAAAAATACTCTCTTCCTCCCCGTAGGTGAAATGGCAAGAAAATTGCAGTGTGTCCTTAAACTGAAAGAAGTTTAATTCTCAGATCAAATCTATATTAACACAATTAAAATAAAATAGAGAGCTCTACAGAAGTGGAAAAATCATAGAAACGTACCATTACCTATCTTCTTAAAAAAAAAAAAACCAAAACCTAATTGCAATCCCATGGCTGCATAACCCATTTAAAAATTATCTCAGTCATGTCAGTCCTCTGTCATGAAAAATTATTGAATATAAAATGTTTTTCATATTCATTCCATAAGCAAAATCCTCACATAATGTGAATTGCTCAGGGTTCAACAACTTCCACAGAACCATGCCAAGTCACGACCACTGAGAATCTGCCCCATGTGTACCATGTTGGCTGACACAGTAAAGTCATAAATCCAGCTTTGGCAAAATAATAGTTTTCAATAAACTCATTACACATGAGACTGCTAATTAAGTTTTCTGAGATTCTTGTACAACAACCTCTACCAGCAAAGGGAAGAGGAGTGAAGGAATGGTACATTGCCTGCAGCCCTTTGCTCAAAGGAGACCTCCAAAGACCTACCCAATAAAGCAACGAAGTTAGCCCATGCAGCTGTGGGAATCACAGATTCATGGATAGCAGGGCACTATTCAGCCCCTACTCTCTTGACGCTGAAGTAATGCAAAGCCTCTCTGAACCTAATCAAGAAAGGGAGGAGTGCCTCCAACTACCAGCACCCATGAACGAGAATTGTAAAGCCCAGTTGTCAGACCCCTCCTCAGTGAAATGATGGAAGATTTATCCACATTTAAACCCAGATGTTTTCTAAATCGACTGCCATTATAAAATTTTCTCAGCCAGCAGCAAAGTTAGCATTGAGCTGCTGACCAGTGACTTTCCCTCTCAAGTACTTTCAGAGATTCTTCCACCTGACAGAGTGTTCTGGTGACAGGATGCTCTCATGACATTCATCATTTTCTTTAAAGTAATCATAGCTAAGCCACGTCACAATTTCAAAATCCCTAAGAGATGCTCTAATAGTTTTTCTTGGTTTGTCCAAGGATTTGTAAATTCTAGATGAATTCATAGAATCATAGAATGGTTTGGGTTATAAGGAACCTTATAGACCAACTAGTTCCAAACCCCCTACACGGGCAGGGACACCTTTCACTAGATTGGGCAGCCAAAACTTCCTTGGGCAGCCTGTTCCAGCATCTCACCACTAGAAAGAATTTTTTCCTAATGTCCAGCCTAAATATCCCCTCTTCAAATTTGAAACCATTTCCCCTTGTCTTCATGCTGTACACCAGTGTAAAAAGCCCTCCCTCAGCCTTCTTGTAGGACCCCTTCAGACACTGGAAGGTTGCCTCCTCTTTCTTGGCCAAATTCAATTCTTGTTAATTGCAATCCAAATATTTCTGTTTCTTTCAACTTCTGCTAACAAAAATTCTCACTGTGCTCTTTCCCAAGGACAGAACACTTCCGTTCCCTTTTTGATATACACCCAAGAAAATATCACAAACCATACATGTTACTTCTATAATTCTTCTCAGTGAAACCCCTGAGAAATAGCTCAGTTCCAGCTGTCCACCTGAATTTCCTTGACGCTAATTTCTTGGTGAAATCTAGAAGATAATTTTTCCATTATAAGGCAATGCCATAATGAAACATAGGTAACAAACTAGGTTGGTTTCTGTCTAACCTTCAAAAAATGAAAGAGGTATTTCATTATTGTATGAAAGAGATATATAAACAAGTAAATGTTCCGTATTGTTATAAATATAAAGGAATGGCTTCTGTAAGAATTTATCTATAGTACATCTAAATCAAATAGCCCAGCTAGAAGGAAGAGAAAACATTTTGTATTCATTTAAATAGAATCCCACTTATTCTTTACCATTACTTGTTGAAATAGATACCTGAATCATAGCAGCACTATAGCTGCTAATAAATGAGTAAAGGCTAGGGAGCAGACGAGAAAGGAAAGTATAACAACAACAACAACTGATTTGTTTTTTTCTGGAGATATTTATGTTGTTTTCCTTCATTCTCTATTACTGCGTTTTGCTTTGAAATTTCTACAGTATAAGGGACTGAACCAAGGCTGGATTTGGACTCTTTCCTATCTTATAGAAAGTTATCTTTCTTGAGCTGTGACTAAAAAATTCAAAACTTTGACAAAGTTTATGAACTTTAAAAAAAAATTAATTAAAAAATGTCAATGGAAATACTTTATTAAGGTGATTAAAACATTTACATTATTCTAGAATTAGCTTATTCTACTGTAAAGGCATTCTATAGAAAACCAAAATCTTTAAAGTGTTGAAATCCTGCTTTATCAAAGTTAATTTTTCAGGACCTTGAAATATGATTTGAGTGATTATCTGCAAAATTTTGGCTTAAACAAATAGAAGCAGTTTTGGATAGAACTCGTTGTGTCAAAAATCTCCCAGCTGGCTTTGCTGTCCATGGTAGTCCACAGAAATATCACAGGAAACTTCTGGTATAAGCAATGGCTTAATCAGCTGGAACTTGAATAACACACAGATATCTAACTGATTACCAGATGTCTAGGAAATTTCTGTCCCATATGCTGTTTCAAATTTAATTAGACATGAGAAAGAAACAGAGCTACAGAGCTTGCATTATTTTTTTTTGTTTGTTTTGTTTAAAATCAGATATACAATGACTTGCAAACTTTGTTGTGTAATTCCTAAATTCACCTAGAATTTTGTTTTATTGGCATCCCGAGAATTCAGGTGACAAAGAAATCAAGTTGAGAACACTGGGGATGAGTAAATACATCATGGACAAACACACATTGTTGCCTGTGTGGGTAATTAGCATGTGGTCATCCACAGCACAGATGTTCACCAAATCACTGTATTTCAGTCTATACCAGTCTGTAGGCTCCTACCTTTTTTTTCCCACAGTGGAAGTGCAGAGTGTTATGTATCAAATTAAAGTTCCCTGACTCTCCATAGCTGAATTTTCACAGGCCTCTTAGAAAAATCTCATAGACCTCCAGGATCTGTGGACTAACTCTGGAAAGCAGCACCAGCATCAGCACTCCAAATTTTTTCCCACACAGATACTCTTTATAGTGCACAAAGTCTGTGAAGTACCCTTACACTGCTTTCAGAAAAAACACCTTTTTCATTTCAAGTACTTTTTAGTTACACACACAGATTTGTGTGTCTAAGTGACTTGTCCAGGTGACAACAGGAGATCTATGGACTATCATTAGAAAACCGATCAAACATACAATCCCGTAGCCCTCTGTTTTCTGGTTATAACTCAGGCAATTTAACCCAACCAGTCTGAGAAAAGTTCCCTCCTGCTTAGTAAAGAGAATTGTGCTTGTGGTATGAAATAGAAATATTACTACATTTTTTGGGCGTTAGACTTCATTACTTTTTAAGGTGGCAGTAAAGCAAGTAGAGAGCATGAAGGTCCCTGCCAGAGCAGATTTATCCAACCCAGCAGTGTCAGTTCAGGGGATTACCAGCCACAGCTGTCTGCCTTCTGAGGGGTAGGGGGGATGCCAGACCTCAGCTGCTCCCAATGCAGAACATGTACAAACACATTTGGGTCTCCTTATGACACCCACACATGAAAAGCAAGAGAAAAATTGAGAGACTATTTCCTGTAGAGTACAGGCATTTTGTTGTCTTCTAGCAAATCTATCTACAGTCATCCCTGCATTGAACTGGTCATGAGAGTCAACTGAGATTAAAAATAATCAGAGCTTTTTTGGAGGTGTGAAGAAGCATGGTTTGGATCCAGGTTGTTGCAAGGCCTCATAATTTTATAATTTTATAAATTTTATAAGAGCAATTCTTCAAGGACATAGGCTGGGAATGAGCAGCTTGGGCTGTTAGATGGCATTGCCTATGAATGGCACTGCTTCCCTGAATTGTCACTGAAAGAAAGCTTGAGCATTCAGGTAATCAGTCATGACATCAGAGATACGGGAGTGGTATGAAGCAGATGGGCCAATATCTACTCGAAGTGCTCTAGCTCCAGTCACTGATAAGGGCATCTGTCTCTGCTATCAGACTGGGTGCCTCAGTGGCCCTGTCACAGCTGGACAGCAAGAACTCTTCCCTGTGTTCATGAATGGGTATTTTTCAGAAGCTTGTACTCCAAGCATTATTTTGAATGAACTTTCACAAGGTAGACAAAAAAGCTCCTGGTGTCAAATATGCTGAATGTCAAGCCCTTGTTGCTACCACATAGATGTACTATGGGTCCTCAGCAAAACATTTGCAAAAATATTTTTAAGATGCCAAAACCAGCAACTTTTTCCCTTAGACTTGTTCAACAAAATAATTTTATCTGAGACTTTTCAGCCTGAGAAACATGACAGTTTTGCAGTTTTCATCTTCCAGAATTAAAGTTTAGCACAATTAATGGCTTCTAAAATTTGAATTCCAGAAGGTAAATGCTGGACACAAGTGGCTGCATTATCCAATAGTTACCATGTCTTTTATTTCCTCTTGTATCAAACCCCGGGCTATCATATTTTTCTCAGTAATGCTGAGGCCACCATACAATGCTAAAAGCTTATAGAAATTACTAGTATGTACAAGCTGAAGAAAAAAGGCATTTAAGAAATAAAACAGAAGAAAGTAATTACTTAAGAATAATTGTTTTGCTTGCTTGGCATTAGACATCTGCTCACAGACATTGCAAATATTCCGCTTTGTGTCTGTTAATATTAACAACTTTGCAGGGATGCCTTCTTCTTCCTCATTGTTTTCACTGGGTTTCTAGGGAAAACAAAACCCTTTTTTCCTAGCCCTGTAATACATTAAAGCTATTGTAGAGTTAGAAGTAAATAACTGGATAATATGGAAACCTAAATCCAGCAAGCCTCAGATAGTATCAAAGGCCACTATATGCACAATATCAAACTCTTTCTCACTCCCTTCTTCCCTGGTAATCCCCAGGACTCCCTGCAGTGACTGAGTAGAATTCAGGGCAAAACTTGACCTGAAAAATGTAGAGCTAGACCTCCTCTTCCTACCCTCTCCCTGTCATTTGCTAACATTTGCAGACAATAAATAATGTACAAAATCTGATCTGTTTGTTTTGCTGGGAATGTCATCTGTGTGGTGGCAGCTGGAGTGGGAGGGAGGGCACACAGACAGATGAATGGCAATAAATATAGACAATAGAAAAAATGAGCAGAAGTTCTGCTGATTTCCAGTGTTCTGGATCTTTGCATGCTTCCATTAAGTAGATACAGCTCTTTTCAAACTGGTGTTTGAACATCTGCATTATTTAGCAAGACAGCAAATCCAGAACATTTGAATAGAGTTATCAAACTAGCCAGTCTGGGAAGAATGCTAGGAGTACTGAAAATGCTTAAGTCATTTATGGCTATACTAAATTGTTAATGTATTTCAGTATAATGGACCTAGTCAGATGAGAGAAAAAAATATGAGAGTAAGTATTGTCAAAAATAATATATCATAAATCATCCAAGAAGAGAAATCAGTGAAGACCTGGAGAGAATATTTTTTTGCAGACCAAAGATAAAATCCATGTCATGTTCATTGACAACTGAACCTGAATTCTACAAAGGAACTACTGGCATAACATTTTAATTTCTCATTGTTATTCAAAAGGACCACTTTGATTTGAATTATCTCCTTTCACTGTATTACATAATGGATAATTCAGTAAGTAAATCTTAATTTATTCAGTTCTGTAAATAAGATAACACCAGAGGAAATTTTAGATATATTGAATCTTTGCTCATATCTCTTCACTAGCAGATTGCTAACAGCATATTGTCTACACAGAATCACAAAAGGGCTGAGGGATAAAGGGAGGTTGTGAGGTCCAACCCCTGCTCAAAGTAGGGTCTGCAAGGCACCAAGCTGCTCAGGGACATGTCCAGTTCTGTTTTGAGTTATCTCCAAAAACACAGACTCCACAGCCTCTCTGGGCAACCTGTTCCAGTGTTTGACCAAACAAATAGGAAAAAAGTTTCTTCTATTTAAATGGAGTTTCATTTGTTTAATTTTATTAACCCCTGTTTCTTATTTCTTCCCTGGATACCAGTGAGAAGAACCTGGCTCTGTCTTCTTTGCTCTCTCTTATCAGATATTTATACATATGGATAAGATTCCCCCCGAAGCCCTCTCTTCTCAAGGATAATATATCAATAAATATTCGTAAAACATTAATAAAATATTTTAAAATGTAAGTTTACTTTCTTTGGAAGCACTTCAGAAGTCTCTGTGGATTTGCCCATGGTTTATACATTGAATACAGGTCCCAAGATACTCTTTAGGCAAGTATCATTATTTTTAGGAGTTTCGTCAACTGCAGTGGGAGACCTTATTTCAGCAATGTTGCATTCTTTCCAATTACATATAGGTAAGTCATTTGGTAAGACATTTTCCTCTTCCCTCAAGTGAAAATTAGAATAGATACACATTTCAACCTTTTTTATCTCACTCCTGTGTTTTCTCTAAATTTAATGAAATTTAAGAACTAAAATAAAAAAGAAATAAAAAAAGAAATAAATAGCAGGAAGTGAGCTCAATCTTTGAGCAAGTCTACAGCTGCAATTACACCTTAAGGAACGAAACCACACAGAAGCTTTTTAATGCACACCAATTTAAGGAAGTTGGATTCACATCCCTAACTTGATTTGCCTTAACTTTCTTGCCTCTCATTATCTAGAAATGGCTGGAAATAAAGGCTTTATGTTCACTACTACAGGTCATGCCATCCTGTTAAACAAACCCAGCCAATGGTGGTCCACTTCAACAAAATCTGTGTAAATAAAACTGTAATACTTCATACATGTCAGTTATAATAAGCTTGACACACTCTCTTCTCTTCAGATTCCCCGAGATGTAGTTTTACATTTCAGTAATACTTGTGTGTAGTGCAAGATAAGACTTTCCCTGTCACTACAGTGCACAGCCACGTTTTCATTTACACATTCAATCTTTCAAACTGATAGCTCATGCTGATAAACAGGTTTCGCAACAGGCAGTGTGAAGTTCGTATTACCAGCAGTGTATACCTAAGCTGGGTAGCATGCAGTAGCTACAAGGTGACAAGCCAGCTCCCTCCTCACTTACATCACTCACTGTCAAGACATTTCTGCATGGCTGCCTACCAGAAAACCACCATCCCTCTCTGCTGGGTCAGATTTCTGCTGGCTGAACACTGAAAGGGTTCAGTGACCAGGGTTAGCCAGCCCCGAGCCAAGCTGCAGTGTCAAGGTCTGACCCTGGATTACACCCCTGGAATATTCTAGAGGAAGTGTTGACAAAGTGAGAAGGAGCTGCCTTGGTTAAAGAAAAGGACCCAAATGCCCAGAGAGACAGCTTCAACTAGAGGATGGCATTCTAACTAATGAGCTAATGGTTAACATTAGTCAGTCTATAAACATTTTGCAATGTTAAGAGTAATTTTGAAAGATTTGTTTATCTGAACTTAGAGCCACAAATAGGTCTTTATATATATTTTAGAAATTCTTTTCTGAAGGCAAATCATACTTCCAGAATATTTAAAGTACATATTATTATGCATAATTCTCCTCTGCAGCATTCATGATGGATGACTAAAGGGAGGCCAGCTAACAAACATCAAGATGAAGAATAATCAACACTGCCAGTCTTCAATGGGAGATACATTAAAGCCATTCCTTTGGGCTCAGTTTCTGGCCTTAGGGGAGCAATTCTCTTCATCTGTTGCAGTTTACCTTAAAATCTTCCAATTTTACAAACAACTTCTTAGAATATTTCTTGAGGAAGAGCCTGTAACCACAAGTCACCTACAATAAAAAGGAAAAAAAATTTTGACCAGCTGCAGGGAGTGGTTCACAGAACAGCAAATAAAGCACAAGCAGACTATTGTGTTACTTTAAAAATATTGAATTATGCTGTTTTGTGTAAATTTTCACAGAAATCTTAAGGCCTCGAGTAAGTATCACAATTAAATTTGAATAGAATTAAACTTAATAAAACCCAGTGTGCTCTTAGTCTCATAATTTTTCAGTTACCTTGAGATTTAAGAATACCATCACCATTGAAATGTTTAAATACATTCATAAAAATTTGAAGTTCATTGTTCCATCTAAGGTTATTTAAGAAAATTAAGAAGATGCAAGGCTTGATGTATAACGAAGAGAGAAACATTTGTGTGAACTGGTTCTTACTCTTCAACAGTGCATACAATTCGTATGCTCCCAGTAAAGAAAAAGGGGTCAGTGCAATGCATGGGCATCAGATTTTGATAACCCAAGGTCACTTACATCACATCAGAGATCTTAAGAAGTCACTTAACACAAACTCCACAGTTCCAAATTTGCAGCAGAGGTCTTGCAACAGAGTACTTATGTGTACCTGAGTTTTCTTGAACTCTTTTCTGACACAAAAACTGTGGTCCTCAGCAAACACTTTCACATGACCTGGTGGTTGTAGATTTTTTTTTTAAGTGACACATACTGTACATCTGTTTCGTACTTTAAGAAATATCTGCCAATTCAGAAATGGAACAATGCTGAGCTGGGTAGACAGTTTCATAAACAAACAGATTTGTTAACAAATCAAGTTACTAAAGTAGCCACAGAGATTTTTGTGGACTATGGAAGTGCCTCCTCTTCTGGAATAACCTCCAGCGAATGGCCCAGTATCCACCTTATCTATCTCAAATTATTTACTTCTAAACTAAAATGCTATATGTGATGGTTAACTGGGAAAATACTGATCTTTAAAAGAAGCAAACTGCAATTTTAGTTCTGAAGAATGAGCCTACTGTTTAACATCTTTGGGCAGCAGTGTAACACTGGTGCTTATATAGCATTGCCTCCTCACCAGAATTTTCTGTGTTGGAGAAAAACTGAGTGGCACTAGATTTGTGTTGTAGACAGACAACTTAAAAGCAAAGCAAACCAGAAAACCACAAACAAAAAACCCCACTAAACACAAACGAACACACACGCAAACAACAAACTAAAAAACCACGAAAGAGCAGACATTCTTGCCGTAAGAAAGATCATGGTGAAAATATCATTTTCCTGGGAGAAAATTTGTGATGGCTGAGGATTTCCATGGGTATTTTGGGTTCTTGGGAAAGAAGGAGGAAAGCTTGTTGGGCTTGATGTGGTCAGGAGTACCCCAGTGCAGGAATGCTGATCCTCTAGCACGCTTCTTCAAATGCAGTATGTTCAAATATTCCATCCCATACACTTACAGAGAAGACAGGCAGTAAGAAGCAGAACAGCAGCTTGTCCCCTTTCTGCTAGTGGAATCCGGAGAAGCAGCCACAAAGAACAAGGATGTTTGCTGGGCTGGGTTGCAAAGGTGCATGGTAGCACAGCAGGCACTGCAGACGTGGAGGCAGAAAACTGAGTACATCCCCAAATTAATGCCCCAGTCAGGCTCTTCCTGGCCTTCCTGCCTCTGAATTCTGTGTGTGAAGTGCAGCCCTATATGCACTCCATGTAAAGCAGTTTCTCATATTACAGGAATCCATTAGGGATGGTTTTGAACTTTTCGTTCATCCTCCTACCCCTGATGTGCAAAGTAATTGCCAGGCACAGACAACAGAGCCCTCTTGTCTCCATTCTCTTCATTCAGAAGTTGGAAAGTGTTATAAAGTGCTATTAGTAGTTTAGTAGTGGTCAGATTAGTGAATGAATAAGCTTTTAATGTAATAAATAAGCCATCACTCAAAGACTTTAAAATTATCCCTTTCCACTGCTCAGTGAGCCTTGATAAAAAGGTATAACAGAAAGCAGTTTATACTAGAAATTACTACCAAGCTGAATGTACCACTTCATCAGGGGTCACAGATAAAGCAGAGGAGAAAGCAGATAAAGAGGTTGAATGAGAAAAGATGGCAGTATGAATGACAGTGAAAAAAACAAACCCCAAAACAAAAAAACAAACAGCAACAAAACATACATCGTGAAGTTCGAATTACTTTCTCTGTTGTTCTCTTAGAGGAATCACAGAATCACAGAATCCTAGGGGTTGGAAGGGACCTCGAAAGATCATCTAGTCCAACCCCCCCTGCCAGAGCAGGGCCACCTAGAGTACATCACATAGGAACGTGTCCAGACAGGTTTTGAATGTCTCCAGTGAAGGAGACTCCACAACCTCCCTGGGCAGCCTGTTCCAGGGCTCTGTCACCCTTACAGTAAAAAAATTTTTTCGAATATTCAACTTGAACCTCCTATGCTCCAATTTACACCCATTACCCCTTGTCCTATCACTGGTCACTACTGAAAAGAGCCTAACTCCATCTCCCTGACACTCACCCCTTACATATTTGAAAACATTGATGAGGTCACCCCTCAGTCTCCTTTTCTCCAAACTAAAGAGACCCAGCTCCCTCAGCCTTTCCTCATAAGGGAGATGTTCCACTCCCTTAGTCATCTTAGTAGCTCTGCGCTGGACTCTTTCAAGCACTTCCCTGTCCTTCTTGAACTGAGGGGCCCAGAACTGGACACAATACTCCAGGTGCGGCCTCACCAATTCAGAATAGAGGGGGAGGAGAACCTCTCTTGACCTACTAACCACACCCTTTCTAATGCACCCCAGGATGCCATTGGCCTTCTTGGCCACAAGGGCACATTGCTGGCTCATGGTCATCTTCTTGTCAACCAGGACCCCCAGGTCTCTTTCACCTACACTGCTCCCCAGCAGGTCAGCCCCCAAACTATACTGGGACATCTTGTTGTTCTTCCCCAAATGCAAGACTCTACACTTCCCCTTGTTGAATTTCATCATGTTTCTCCCTGCCCAACTCTCCAGCCTGTCTAAGTCTCTCTGAATGGCAGCACAGCCCTCTGGTGTGTCAGCCACTCCTCCCAGCTTAGTGTCATCAGCAAACTTGCTGAGGGTACATTCTATACCCTCATCCAAGTCGTTGATGAAGATATTAAACAACACCGGTCCCAGCACCGACCCCTGAGGGACTCCACTAGTCACACACCTCCAACCAGATTCTGCCCCATTGACTACAACTCTCTGACTCCTTCCTTTCAACCAGTTCCTGATCCACCTCACTACCTGATCACCAAACCCATAATTGATCAACTTATCTACAAGGATGCTGTGAGAGACGGTGTCAAATGCTTTACTGAAATCAAGATAAACCACATCTACTGCTCTTCCATCATCTATCCACCTAGTAATTTCCTCATAGAAGGCTATGAGGTTAGTCAAACATGATTTACCCTTGATAAAACCATGCTGACTGCTCTTGATGACTCCCATGTCCTTGATATGCCTGGAGATAGTGACAAGAACAAGTTGTTCCATCACCTTTCCAGGGATGGAGGTGAGGCTGACCGGTCTATAATTACCCGGGTCCTCCTTCTTGCCCTTTTTGTAGACTGGAGTGACATTTGCTATCCTCCAGTCCTCAGGCACCTCTCCTGTTACCCATGACTTACTGAAGATGATGGAGAGTGGCCTAGCAATGACCTCCGCCAGCTCCCTCAGCACCCTTGGATGCATTCCATCTGGACCCATCGACTTATGGATGTCCAGATTACTCAGCTGATCCCTAACCCAATCCTCATCTACTATGTCTAACTCCTCATCTATCTCGACTACTTCTGGGGCTAAATGAATCTGGGGCTCATGCGGAAACCCCGCAGGAGTAAAGACAGAGGCAAAGAAGGTATTCAGCACCTCTGCCTTCTTTATATCCTCTGTCACCAGGGCTCCCAGCTCATTCCTTAGTGGGCCAATATTGCCTCTAGTGTTAGTTTTGTTAGCTATGTATTTGAAAAAGCCCTTTCTATTATCCTTAACCTGACTTGCAAGGTTAAGTTCCAAGGAGGCCTTAGCTTTCCTAATTGCCTCCCTACATCCTCTGACAACAGTCCTATATTCCTCCCAAGTGACCAGCCCCCCCTTCCATGATCTGTAGATTTTCCTTTTCCACTTAAGTTTTCCCAGCAGTTCCTTTTTTAACCAGGAATATTGAACTGGGGCATAGATGCTTTCATTTTGTGTGATAAACATTTTCTCAGGTTTCCCCTCTAGGATAAGGAGAGGAATGGAGTCCTCAGAGAGGCAGTGAGAGCAGAAGCCTGGAGTAGGTGTGACGAACACTGCCTGGAGGCACCTTTCTCTTCACACATTACTGAAAATTAGGATGCTGCCTGGCTAAGTGAAGTACTTCATGTTGGGTGTTCCACATTAATAAGATACATTAGCATTTTAAAAGGGAAGATATCAATGTTACCTGAGAAAAATTAATACAGAATCCTGGAAATTCGAATTCTTGTTTTTACACATATTCATTCATGCAAATGCGGAACCTGACCCAGAAATTTTATTCAAGTGAGTAAATCTGCCTTTGACTTCAACAGGATTCTACTAGAAATGAACAAAGCAACCAAGTCAGGTTTTGCATTTGCACAGTAGCCTCCGTTTGACTTCAAGTGGGACCGTTATGTTGTAAAAACTTCCAAATCATGCCAATCTGTCCAGACAAGATTTCAAATCTCCTTTTTAATATTCAGCTTCATCAGTATGGAAAGCAACACTGCCAAATGTTCTAAAATCATTCCACTGTAATTACTCACATTTTGATTAGAAGATTCTCATAAATACCATTTCACATGGGTGTTGTCACCTGCCCTGTGCTAAATCCATCATCTCCTCTGTGCAATTAGTTACACAAACATTGAAGAATGAGTTTATGACCTGGAATGGAGTTGTGATAAACCCTTCTGAACACAGAAATGAAACACATCCCAGGAGAATCCTCAACACATACAAATAATTTACACATATAGAATAGCAGCACACAGCCTCCAAACAAGTTAAATACCTGCTAGGAGCAGCAGTAATTCAGTACCTATATTGAAAGAAAGAACCTAAAGAAGACCATAACTGAGGAGTGAGGCACTGAATCATCCAACTGGGGAGACGTTAGGAGAACACCAATAATTTGGGGGATTTACAACTTCCCTGCATTTCCTTATGTGAAAAAAAGTGAGGAGGGAGCACAGAACAAGATTAGTTTGGACAATGGATGTGGAAAGCTGTGCATTGGCAGTCTCTGCTGTTTCTTTATTTACATAATTAATAATGTGTCTTCTGAGACACAGGTCCAAACCACTCACCTCGTGAGCTACACCACTATCACGACAGTGACTGTGCTACGTTCCTTTTTTTTTTTTTTTTTTTTTTTGCAGTCTGCTGGCTGTCCTGTCTGGTTGTGCTTGGGAGACCACTACCACTGTGCTCAGGTCAGCATTTTGGCTCTCCTGTGGCTGCAGCTTCAAATTGCAGCAAAACTGCCATCCCAAGCAGATGCCATGAGAAGGAGTGTCCCCACACATCCCCTCTTGCATGTTGTCACCTCTCTGCGTGCCAGCAGTGCCCCAGAGTAATCCAGTTTAGGAAGATGGGCAGTAACACGCCAAGCCACCCCAAAGCAGCAGTTCTCCGGGTGGTGCTGTCTTAGCCAAGTCAGTCATTATACAGAGCCAAGCAAAAGCAATAGATAAAAGTCATTTAAGTGTTTTTCCACATGTGGGCTAGAAAAGAAAGAGGTTGTGGTGCCACTAGAGGAATGAAGCAACACAAAATACCCAATATGGGGAGCACCATTATGAAAACATTATAATCTCTTAGTCCTTGGAGCAAATCACTATATGTCTCATATTGAAAAAAAAAAAAAAACCAAAAAAAAAAACCCTAAACAAACCAAAATAGCAGGTTAGGAAAACAAAACAAGCTAAACATAAATATATCATGGACATCTCATAATAAAGTAAAATTCTTGGGAATTGTCATCTGTTGCTTGTTACTTTTTCATTTACATTGGAATTTTCTTTCTTTCCCTGCAACTTCTGTGTACCCAAATGGTTACAGTTGTATTACTGTATTATTTTAAATCTAGTTAGTAAAGAGAATAGAAGAGCCTATCTCTGCATTATTCTAGCCAATATTACATTCTATTACATAAGAAGTGGGAATTAAATCAATTTTAATGCACCACTTTAGTAAGACGACAGCCACAGTTCTAGATTGCAATTATGGAGATAATTACAATATCATTGGTACTGTTTAAGATTAGGAATAAAAAATTTACCTTGGATGAACATTTCGTTATCTAAGATGAACCCAAGCTGTTTTTCTTCTAAATCACATCTTGGCTTGTTTCATTTTTTAAATTTAAGTGTTTAATAAAGGCAAAAAGAATTTTACAGGTAGAGTATATCAAAACAGGCTAGCTGGTTCAACATCAAATTCCTGTACAGTGATTTGAGAAAAAACATTAATTTTGAAATAGCTCTGGAGGCTGAGTAGAAGGATTATTAAACATAAGTTTTATATATGCAGAAAAATTGCTTTTGCATTAATTCACTTTTAAAATGTTAATATATGCATAAGAAAATTGTGTTTCTTAATTTCTGAAGAAACACTTATCACTAGGAACCACTTAATTCTTTTCCTGTGCTTGATTTATTAGCTTATGAAATTATGCTAATAGTTTGCATGTTAATGGTTTTGGGGCTCCAATGACCTGATTTTAATAATTAAGTAATTTATGCAGTAAATGTAATCAGCATCTATGAATCTCACTTAAAAGAACATATCAGTGATTACCTAGTCTAAAAACAGATGACTGTCAGCATGGTATACACTATGTTATGACAGGATATTAGGATGTGCTTGGCTCAGCACACCCTTTAGGCTGGCTGAATCCCACTTTGATGAACCATACTAAAGCCTGACACTGCTGCTATAATAAATGTTTACAGACCTTCAGTTGCAGACTGACTTCCTCACAGGGTCATCTTCTAGGCAAAAAAACCACAGGCAGAAGGACAGCACCAGAACCGAAGTCTAACCTGGAGCCAATATGAATTGCTCCAGGAGGAAAAGACCTCTGTGTCACAGAGCTTGGATGAAGTAGGTTACAGGAATAAGGGAAAATCTGTGTTTGAGGAAGAAGTTGTAAGCTTTATGAATGACAAGAAAAACAGCATTTTAAATGAAGTATGTGACCTGCACAGCATACAAAAGATGCAATGTTCCCCTGTAACATTTGGGAAACAGATCCTTCACAAAGATTCTAACACATTGTATCTACAGACTTGCTCACTGTCAGGTTGCATTTGAACCATACCTTGTTCCCCAGAATCATTTAAAGTGCTCTTCCTCAAGATGAAAAGGAATTCAAGACTGGGCTTTGGATGATAAACAGCAATGCTTTTTTTGCAGAAGTGTAAGCTTGTGTTTTGATAATCTGCTGAACATTGATGAAGATTGAACTTGGAATAAAAAAAATTTAAAATATGCTACTATCTGCCAAAGATGATCTAACTATTTGAATGCCCAGAAAGAAACTGAAGGAGGTCAGATTGTACATTAGTCAAAATATATAATGTCAATGGAAGAAACCAAACTGATTCAGCAGAGCTGGATAATTTTCCCCCCTTCCCAAAATGGCCTAAAGAGTCAAAGAATTGTTTAGGTCAGATGGGACCTTAAAATCATCTGGTCCCAAACCCTGTACATGAGCAGGGACCAGGTAGCTCCAAGCCCCATCCAACCTGGCCTTGAACACTTCCAGGAAGGGGGCAGCCACAACTTCCCTGAACAACCTCTGCCAGTCTCTCACCACCCTCACACTAAAGAATTTCTTCCCAATGTCTAAACTAAACTACCTTCTTCCATTTTAAGGCCTCCTTATCCCTACACGGCACGATTTGTCCTTGCTGAAGCATGTTGGTTCCAGTCATTGGGGCTTCACCAGA
This sequence comes from Calypte anna, assembly GCF_003957555.1. NCBI lineage: Eukaryota > Metazoa > Chordata > Aves > Apodiformes > Trochilidae > Calypte > Calypte anna. The sequence continues at coordinate 56,751,154 of NC_044245.1, read as the reverse complement.
TTCACATAACTTCTCAAATATGATGCAAAGCGGCTTTAAAACTTCATCCATTAGTTCCTTCAGGAGCTGCAGATGTATCTCATCAGGTTCCATGGGCTTGTGCACTTTCCTGTTCTCCAGATGGTCTTGAAACTGCTCCTGCACAGTGATCTTCCTTCTCCCAGTTGCTATTTTGCCTTCTGCAATTTGAGTGGTGTGGCCAGAGGAAAAAAAGGAAACTGAGAAAAAAAAGTCATTGAGTACCTCAGCCTTCTCCATATCCTGTCTGTCCATATCCTGTATGACCAGGTCTCCTGTTTCTTTCTGGAGAGGGCCCACATTTCCCTAGTCTTCCCATTATCACTTACGTAACTGTAGAAGCTTTTCTTGTTACCCTTGATGTCCCTCACCAGATTTAATTCTATCTGAGCTTTATCTTTCCTAACCTGGCTGCTTGGACAACTTCTTATGTAGTCATCCCAGGAAGCCTGTCCTTCCTTTCACCCTCTCTAGACTTTCTTTTTATATCTAAGTGTGTCTAGGAGCTCCTTATTCATCCAGGCTGGCCTCTTGGCACTCTTTGCTTCTTTCCACTTTGTTGGGATGCATTGCTGCTGGTATTAGAGGAGGTGATCCTTGAATATTGATCAGCTTCCTTGGGATCCTCTCCCCTCCAGAGCTTTATCTGACAGTAATACCATATCGAGTAGATCCTTGAAGAGAGCAAAGCCTGTTCTCCTGAAATTCAGGGTCATGAGCTGTCTACACACCCTCCTTGTTGCCCTAAGAATCTTGAATTCCAACATTCCATGGTCACTGTATCCAAAGCTGTCCCTAAGCTTCACTTTGTCCACCAGCCCCTCCTTGTTGAGGAGAACAAAGGCAGGAGGTCCTCGCCCCTTCAGAAGACCAAAACTAAAAACCTGTATGTTTGTTATAATTAATAAGTACCTTGCTATCTCAAGCATAAGATATAAAGCCTGCTTCAGGCATAGGATACAAAGCCCACTTCAAGCATAATTTCTAGAGTTAGCTGATATGTTCTGGCATACAGCTAATGCTCTTTATTCCAGAATTCTCAATATTAGCTTTACACAATTTATTTCATATCCTAAAGAGGAAAACAAGCAAAGGTATCAGATATTTTAGGGTTTTGCTATGTTTTATCCCAGTCATAAAGAAAATCTATATAAGCTCAAGCCATGTATGGATCATGCAAAAACAACTCAACAGAAGCTATTCAAACCCTGCTCCTTCTGTAGACCACAGATGCCTCACTGTGTATTCCACTGAATACAGTATTAGAGCAGGGCCTCTGAGAACCTCATTTCACTGAATACAGTATTAGAGCAGGGCCTCTGAGAACCTCATTTAGGGGCTGTGGGGGAGAAGACAACCTAAACCCCAGGCTGCTGCCAGCACGTAGCTTCAGAAGATGGCAAAGTCAACCCTCCATATGAGCCCCGGACAAGGGCTGGGCACAGCAACTAGAAACCTGGTGAAAGCATCCACACAGAGGCAGACACAGGGCTTATTCTGCAGGCTGCAAAGACCCCAGGTCCCGAGGAGCCCACGCTGGGCTGAACTCCACTATAATAATAAGAGCAAACTTGATCAAAGCCTGTGTGTTTGCTTTAGATGTGGATGCCATACACGCTGTTACCACAGAGCTTAATTAGCTATCACCCATCAGCCCAGGTGCGGTTACTATGTGTGAGCTCCTACCCTGCCCCCTCCCTACAGAGAGATTTTGCTCTTCGGTCTCAGGGAGTGTCTCTCAGATGAGCTGCCTGCTGCAGTCCCTCTCACAGACCCAGACATCCTTGTCTTGCCAAACAGGATTTCTGGAGATGAAATTTTCTCCTCCTCCATTTCCTTGTGCTGTGCCTGGGAGCCACTCCCCTGGGAACAGGGACCTGCTGTCGGTGGAGGCAGGGTCAGGAAGGCAGAAAATGAAAGGAGAAATCTCAAAATTCATAGTTTTCTTGGCAAAGCACAGTAGCTCAAAGGGGTAAATATCTGTCTGCTGTTTACTTGGAAATATGACAAGAACAACTTGCCATGGGCAAACCAGGCTCACAGATGCCGTGAGCCCCGAGCCACAGAGCCCTTAGTGCTGGTGCAGGCTTCCCATCAGACGCCCACAGAAACACCTGGATAGCCAGCGTCAGCGTTCCACAAGCACACAGGAAAATCCCAGCATGCTCCCTCATCTCCCACTTGTGAGAACCTGAGCCTCCCTGGCTGGGTCAGGACCCAGGGCCCTGTGGTTTTTCCCAGCCGTGAGAGGAAGCGGAGCACTACCATAGCGGCCCCCTGCTCCCCAGTAAGGGCTGGGAGCTCATAAACTGGGGCTGCCCCTGTGTGGCTGCCCTCACTTCCCCAGCCTCAGCTCTCTTGCAGCCTGAAGGGCCTGTCCCAGTCCCCTCTATAGAAGCTCCGAGGAGGTTGTCGGTGTTAGGAGATGGAGGCTTGCTCTGGTTAAGAGCTTTCTGCAGGGGGGGTGAATGGAGGGAGGCTCATGATGGGTAGGGAAGAGTGTGATATCTGTGTGACCTGTGGTTCTTCCTCACCTGCTGTGGAAGGAGGGCACAAGGAGGAGGCATGGGATTGTGGCTACTTCACTGTAGTATGGAGGGAAGCTTCATACTGACATAAGGTCCAAAAATAAAAAGCAGTGACACGCCAAAACATGGTATTTACAAATTGACTTATCAGCCCTAGTATTACTTGAAATTTGCAGCTCCAGAAATTAGCTTGGTAGAAGCCATTCTTGTATTTTCTCATCTGCATTAAAATGGTATGTAATTGTATCACAACATACACAAAATATCAGATGATTTGAATCTATCAAATTGTTCATTAGCTGGCTTACACAACAGCAGACTGTTAGCACAGCCATCTTCACTTCATGCTACTTTTGTTTCATACAGTATATTTTGATTCAATATCATATTTTAAACATTTTTGGGCAAGGATTTGTTTCCCTATATACTCGTCCCTCTCCTAGTAAACAGGCCAATGTTCCAGCTAATGCCTGCAGTTTCTAAAACACAATCAGCAATAATATTTATTGCTTTTTTTGTGTGTCTATCCAGAAAAAGAAAATTGTTACCAGCATAACATGCAGAACAATAACAGGATCACAGAATTACACAATGTCAGGGGTTGGAAGGGACCTCTGAAAATCGTCGAGTCCAACCCCCAGTCAGAGCAGGACCAAAACTAGGGCAAATGTGCACCCTATTCTTCCAGCATGCTTTACTCCAGAATCATGCCAGTTCACATGGAAGTCAGCTGGAAACCTGATCAAATGAGGACTTCTGATTTGTGCCCCCAGCATTTTTTTGCTAGATTTATCACAGCTGATGCCCTTTTCTTTGTCTCTCTTCACATGAAAAAAATGGAAGTAATCCACAACGGCTAATCTAGACATTTTGTCAATAAAGTTGCTGTGATACATGTGAAAAATACCATGCTGCAAGATGGCAGGCAAATAAAATATGAGATTCGATGTATTCATGATTTTTAGAAACAAAAAGGTGAAAAAAAGCACAGCTTTTAGCAACGCCATGGAGCCTTTCCTAAGCTTCATCACCCTTTATTTTAATGTTAATTCCTGGAATCAAAACAGCCCAGTATTCTTGTATCAGTTTGTGCTTGTGCAGAATACCCTGATCCTGCCCAGGAATGGTTAATCATAGGGAAAGGGGGTTTGCACATCCCTCCCTCTCCCTCTTCCTCCTCCCCACTCCTGAATCAAACACCTGCCTCTTTCAGTGTTGCTCCACTGCTCTTGGACTCCTCTGCCTGTGTCTTGTCTATTAGAAGTGGAGTCTTCCACACTCCTCCTGAAGAGCAGCCCCAGCCCAGGGCCACCTCTCCCTCGGGATCTCTTGTCTTATCCTCTCTGACAGCATGGAGTGACATCGAGCAGGATCCCCACCCTGGAGCTCTCCTAATCACGCAGTGCTTGCACAGCTCACACGCCTGCCTGAAGGCTTCTCTCTTTAATGTGACACTGATCATCATGACACAAAATGGTCACAGATATCGCTTCCTAAAATTCAGGAATGTGACAGCTAGAGACAGAATCACTAGTCTGTGGCCTGATGACAATATGGATTATTCAGGTCAGGATAAATCAAGATGGATATTCGCCCTACTTCCATATTCTAGCTATTAATAACCAAAAGCATGCCAGATTGTGGCTTGTTCTGTGTGACTGCACAGGGGAGCAATGCTCCCTCCCCCATGCCTCCACATACACATGCACAGACTAGTGTTTTTGGCTAACATCTGATAGCCACTTGCAAACCCAGCCTCTGAGCTCAGAGTCAAGCCCCAAGCACATGGAGGCTCTCCTTCACCAGGGAAGAAAGGGAAGCCAAGGTAGGCTGTAAAAAGATACAGGAGACATCTCTTGGTCCACTGCCCCAGAAACCCTAAGGAATACAGCTGCATCTTTCCCATTTTCTTCAAGCCCCAGCACAGATCAGTCAGTCAGGACTCACTCACTCCACCAAGCACACTGCCACAAAATGATCATCCTTCTGCGAAGACCTGGTAGAGAAGTTGCTCAACACCTATCCAGAGAAGCCAGTGTACACTGCTCATAGAAAACTTTCTCTTCATTGTGCCTACACAGGATTTCCATATGAAGGCACAATACTGAAACAGATATCATACAGTTACAGAATTAAATGAAGTTGCACCTTCCCCAGCTTTAAAATGCCAAGTGAGCTATCCTCCATATAAAGTCAGCACTCATCTTTCAGAAGAATGCAAGAAAGAAATCGTACAGAGTCTCTTTGAAGAATACTAGCTTTTATGAGCTATCATTAAAATTCTAGAAGATTAAGCTCTCTAAAGCCCAAAGCTTCTACTTTAAAAATAATCTTTCATAGGCCAGCTTTTGCTTTTGGTTGCAAAGGGAAAATAGAGATATTTTTCAGTCCATTGACATGGAAGAAGAGGCACACTGACAGCTAAGACAGCTTCCTTGAATAGGATCCCTCTGCTCTTGGGAGCTGGAAAGCTATTCTCTGCCACCCTTTTTGGGTCACTTATGCAATCTGTTCTAGCAACTGGTGCCAGTTCAGTTCAGCTATAGACCAGACTTTCTGGACTGTCTAAATGCCATTCCCTGGATTTGCCTAAGAATAAAGCCTTTCTATTTCCCTCAACCACCACGTTCATGGCCTATTGCTGTAAAACATTACTGCTAGTCCCAGTCCATAAAATGCCACCAGTTCCTATTTTAATTCCAAGAAGATAGCTCTTATGCAGGAACTAAGTAGTAGTTGAACTTTCTTCTGTCTGTGTTTCTAGACACTACTCAACGTTTTATTTATCAGCTAAAAGCCAAGCAAAGTAACACTAATGAAAGTAGGTTGAGTGCCAAGAGCATCATATGAGCCTCAACAACACTCATCTCTCCTCTCCTGCTTCTCCCACACTGCTCTGTCCACTGTTGTCTCTGATCTTACTTGAATGACAAGAGGCCTCAGACACTGCAGTTCATAAACCCTGTGTCTTGTGTCCTTTGCTGAGCATAATGCTACTATTTCTATGCAGTTTCAAACAGGCTTTTCCTGCTCAGCTCATCTAATAACTAGATTTGCTAGATCTCTAGTCATTATTTGGCAGAGGACATAGTAAGAACTTGCCAAGTCCTATCTTGGGTTATTCTTCAAGAAATTCTTTAGGTTGAGGAAATAAAAAGTGTCCTTTACTTTGTTTCAGTAAGAAAATCCATTTTTTCTTCCTTCCTTTGATTGTAATAATAATATTATGCTGGACAGAGACATCTTCAAATAAATACTGGTCAGAGGTTTATGAGGACCTAAACTGAGAACATGTTAATAAAATAACAGAAAGCTCACTCTAGTCTCTCCTGTACCTTGGAATGTCCAGCTAAAGTAACTATACTTTTGCTTACAAAGTTGGCCTTTTGCTTATGAAGTTGGAAATCCTCCACAGCAGTCCAGGAATCTGGATGTGCTACTAATTGTTCAGAATCACATCCCGATTTACATGGTACTTCCATTTCCAGGACTACTGGAGCCTCCCCAATGAAAAGAAAAGGAAAAATCTACAGGCTTGCTAAATGAAAAGGTCAGTGAGGAAATGACAGGCAAACTGGGGAAAGAAGACAGAAAATGTAGCACTCCCACATTAAAAATATTATTTTAAATGAATTTTCAAAGAGGTAAGAGAATATAAATATGAATATTTCCTTCTCTTTGCATCCCTGCTAACACGATAAACAACAACCAGGGCTGCTGACCTTCCTAAATTCAGGAACTGAAATACATCAGTAAGGATGGTAGAGGGAGCAGCGCCTCAGAGGAAATACACAGGAAAGGTACAGACAGCCCAAGGAAGTTGATGGAGTCCAAAGGTTTTGAGTGGAGCTAATGTATGATCAGAGACAGGAGGTGAGAGAGAGATTACTCCTTACTCCTGTCCCTATCAGTCAAAATCCAAAGCAGGAAATGTGTCGTGGCCTTCCAACACTGACCCTCTACCTTTCACCAAAACAGACTGTGGCTTAACAGGTATTATAGGGCCCAACACTTTTAATAGGGCAAGTATCAGACCCAAGCTACATCAGTTAAAAATGTCTCCTGGGCCAATAGCTGGAACTGTGACAGAGAGCAAAAAGTGAGCTTCAAGCACAGAAGAAGCTTACTCTAGAGCTACAGTCAGCCTTTATTCACTGTAGATGCTTACTGCGTATTGGATCCCACATTATAATTAGCAAACAAAGCATCAAATGATGAACATCTGATTTCGTTTGCAAACATATATATACACAAGATGATGTCTCATCAAGGCAAATACAAAGGCTTAGCAAACTGTGTAGTTATACATTTCCCGCAGATTTTCTGCTACTTTTTGTAGAGTATTTGAACATTTTTCACCATGTTATCAACAGCTTTTCATTTTTCAAATATTTAAGCAGCTGCTTATCATATTTCTGGATTACACATCTATGAAATATGGTGCTCTCATGTAAAAGGTACAAATATAAAATTGGCATCATATGAGAGTCTTTTGTTCAATATAATACTGGCTTTGTGGATAATAAAACCACATATAAAATCAATTTTTCTATAATCACTACTTCATTTTACTATGCCCTTTATTATATAATACCTGATAATATTTAGGGCAGGGTAGTAGAGCTCTTAAGGAGTTATATTTTCCTGCCTGACATTACCAGTGTTATTTTCCCCTGTACATACTTCAGGGAAACACTAGACCAATAAAAACCTTACTTCCTAAGGGAGATTCCCTTGTAGAACACTGTCAGCAAGAACTGATACAAGACAAACAGGAGGAAGACATATTAGAGCCAGCTTCCGAAACAAATCTAAACTCACCCTCAAGTTCTCCTGCTTGACAAGGCAACAGCCCTAAGCTTGAGCAATGTTGGCAACGTGGACAGTGGAACTGTGTGCACCCTCAGCAAGTTCACTGATGACACCAAACTGTGTGGTGCAGCTGACATGCTGAAGGGAAGGGATGCCATCCAGAGAGACCTTGACAAGCTGGACAACTGGGGCCATGCCAGCCTCATGAAGTTCAACAAGACCAAGTGCAAGGTCCTGCATCTGGGTCAAGGTAATAACAAGCACTGATACAGGTTGGGAGGAGAATGGATTGTAAGTGATCCCAAGGAAAAGGACTCAGGGTGTCAGCTGATGAGAATTTCAACAGGGCCCAACGTGCACTTGTTGCCCAGAAAGCCAACTATATCCTGGGCTGCAACAAAAGAAGTGTGGCCAGCAGCTTGAGGGAGATGATTCTCCCCTTCTGCTCTGCTCTCATGAAACCCCACCTGGAGTGCTGTGTCCAGGTCTGGAGCCCCAACGCAGGAAGGACACAGACCTGTTGGAGTGAGTCTGGAGGAGATGGTCAGAGGGCTGGACCACCTCTCCTATGAAGACAGGCTGAGAGAGCTGGGGTTATTCAGCCTGGAGAAGAGAAGATTCTGAGGAGACCTTCTAGCAGCCTTCCAGTACCTGAAAGGGGCCTCCAGGAGAGCTGCAGAGGGAAGTTTCACAAGGGCCTGTAGGGATAGGACAAGAGGGAATGGCTTTAAAATGGAAGAAGGTATTTTTAGTTTAGACATTGGGAAGAAATTCTTCAGTGTCAGGGTGGTGAGAGACTGGCAGAGGTTGCTCAGGGAAGCTGTGGCTGCCCCTTCCTGGAGGTGTTCAAGGCCAGGTTGGATGGGGCCTGGAGCTACCTGGTGTAGTGGGAGGTGTCCCTGCCCATGCACCAGGTTTGGAACTAGATGATTTGTAAGGTCCCTTCCAACCAAACCCATGATATGCACAAGAGATGTAAATGTATTAACACATTTTTAGAAGGCTACTTCTGAAATATATACACATATGTGTTACAGTAATATTAAAAGAATTGACTCCTTCTTTCACATATCTGTGCATCACGTGCACAATGGAAGCCTCTTTCTGTTCATTGTCTCTGGGCACTACTCCCTTATTAAAAAAGAAAAAAAGGAAAAAAAAAAAAAAAAGCAGCCTCTGCCTTTTTATCCCCTCCCTGAGATTCACATGATTTTGTTTGCTGTATTGAGAAACGGAAAAAAGACTAAAAGGAGCAGACACTCACAAGTGTCTGCTTTTCAATGTTCTTTTGAATGAGCGATATTTACCTATCTAAAATAATTTTATTTACTTACAAAGCAGAAGGTAGGAAGGACTCTGGAGGCAGAACATAAAGCTAAATCCGATTCTGCAGAGGTAATCAAGAAGGAGTCTCAAAAGAGAATTCTGAGAAATTAACAGTCAGATCAGCTCTTGGATACAACTTGGGTGTCCTTACTGACATTACTGCCTTCTGCCAAAAGTTTCTTTCACCAAAGAACTGATTCCTTTGGAAAGTCTCATTTTTCTAACTGGCACCAGAAATTCAAACTCATGCTCATTTCTGATATTTCTATAAAAGATATTTATCTGGCACACACATGCATGCATTTATTAGTTTTAACTTTTCATATATGCCAGTCCAGGAATAATTTCTGTGTTTATCGGACCAAACATGAAAATAAGGACTCTGAGAGAAGGCCTAATTGTACAACCATTATTAACCCTGCTTAGAGCATGAGGCATACTGTAACACTTAAACATGATTGTGTTCAGTGAACAAATTTCTGGTAAGAGCAAAAACCTGATTAGATTCTTTCTTCATCATCTGTGTCTTGAGAGTTAGTCACACATTTTGACAATAACTCACCAGGCCTAAGCAAAATATTTTATTTAACTGCCTCAGCTTTGAAGATGTAAGCAGTAAAAATATTTTTCTTAAACTCCTGATGAAGAACCAGTTTTGGTCACAGTATGATGTGGAGTCAGCATGCCAAAATAACAAGAGCATCAGCTACCACTGTGTACTGGGGTGCCCAAGAATTTACAATTAGATTTACAAAGTGAAGTAGAAGCTTGGGATATGTTCCATACAGAAAAGAAACACAGTATCTCCAGGTAGGTGGTGGGATTTTGTTGGGGACTTTTTTAAATTTTTTTTTTTTTTTTTTGAGCATATCAGGCCCTAGGAATTTAATCATCAGTATCTAGTGACTCAGTCACTTGAGAATATGAAGCAGCAGTAGTAGTATATTTTTGGACACTAGAGCAATGAATCTTGAAGTTCAGAGGCAGACTGGGTATAGCAGAGAAAGTTTGTTAAACTACTTCTCTACAGTTATTTTCCATCCCTTCATCATGGGATAGAATGCAGGAAGTTAGAATAACACTAACGATGCATCAAACATTAGAGATGAAAAGACTTTCACCTGCAACTTTTCCTCCTCTGTCCCCCATGACATGCAGCAGGCTAGCAAAAAAGCAAAAAATAACCAAGCCACCAGGCAAATAACCTCAACCTTCAAGACTTATGTCAGCTAGAAAACAATAGTACACATACCAAGTATGCAGTCATTCCTGAGGAGACATCCTGCACTGGGAGAAAGATCACACCTTATATTATGAGGCCATCTCTTAAATAGCTGTATATCAGCTGATCTATTAACCTGTGAGGGAAACCAGGAAATATGAATGGGAAGTAAGAATAAAAAGAAACTATCCTTGGACCAGCATTGCCTTGCAAGTAAGCACGCACACTTGGCCTTTGAACTACTCTCCATTTCAAGGGCTTGATAGTGCTTTGGAGATGCAGTTATGGGCCACTCAACTTGCAAACTGTAACAATGCTGTAACGAGCAGAGTCCACTCTTCGTTCCAGTATGAAAAAAAAGATAGATGGGAACAACATCCCGTGTATCAATGAGACAACTAGAGAACAGTAACAATAGCATCTTTCCTTAAAAGCTGCTTTGGATCTACTTTTTTTAGTAGAATAAGATTCAGAGCCACATAAATCACCAAGTTGAAAAAGCATTAGGATTTCCACATTAGCTCTGCTATACAGATACTACGTAGTATACCATGAATGAAAGAATGAATGAGTGATGTGGTATGCCAAGAATTAAAAGCCTCCTTCTGAGCAAAATTAGCTTAATTTTCAAAACAGTATTTTGGAGGTTCACCCATGCAGGAGTGAAATCACCAAACTAAGGTCAGTGATGTAATTCAGGGAAGGCATAGACGCCAAAGCACAGGCATGACAAACTTTCCTTAAAGTTTGGGAGTTCCTGGAAGTGCTATGTGCCTAAGCTGGTGCTTGGACTTCTAGAAGTAAATTTCAACCACATTTGCAAACATGATTGAGGGTCAAACATACAGGGGATATTCTGGAAAGGGAATGGAAGAGGGATGAAAAGGCAAAAATATTACTAGCATACTGGAGAGCAAAGAGATAAAATACCAAAGAAAGCAGACAAGGTAGGGCAGAGAGCCTGCATGACTTTAAACATTGAAGCTGGGCGCAGCAAGAAGACCTAGATCTCTTGCCTATGTCTGGTACTCTGAGCTAAAATCTTTAACGATGGAAATAAAATGGAAACCCAAGTTCTTAATCCTGAGCTGTACTTCCCTGAAGTTTGGATCAGGATATTTAAAGGGACAGGTGTCAAACATTTATGGCTTTAGGTTTCTTTTCAACCTGGTGTTTTTACAACGGATTGCACCACACCATGTGCCACAAAATCATCTGGACAGCTGCAGTGCTGTTTGCAGGAGTCCTGCAGATATCCAAGATGATAGGTGTGTAGCTACCATCTGCCTCTTGTGTAAAGTTCAACCCAGTTACTATCAGTTCATTAGGATTGTGAAACTTTATAACACCCACACACAAACCCAAGGAACTAAGAAGAAAAAAAGAAGAAAAATTCTCTCTTGTTCAAATACTGAAGATGGAAAAAGAACAAATCTGATACAAGTATTTCAGTAAAATAAACATGGGAATTTAATAGATGCTAATAAATTTACATTAGAGTTCCACTTAGGAGATTGCCACAGCTTCAGCATAGTATTTTTTTTGTAGCATACTAACAAAAACTGATGACATTTCACATTGTTTACAGTGAAAAGAAACCACTGATTCTCTTTCCACCATCTTTGCTTTGGTTTAATCTTGCTCCTGTGTACTTTAACTTAAATCAGCTTGGGATGTTAACAGCATACAAATGTGCTTTTTCTATGAGCTGCCAGGGAAGGTGGCTTGTTATGTTGTGGTTTTTTTGTTTTGTTTGTTTATAGTTTGTTTTTTCCCCTGTTGTTGTTATTGATTTTTTTGTTTTGTTTTGTTTTTTATTTTGTTGTTTGGTCTGGTTTGGTTTTTTTGGAGTTGGAATTGTGTTAAGATAATTACTTCTTTTAATTTCTCCTTAATAATAGAGCATTTTTAATAGTTTGAATCCTAACAGCTGATACAGCTATTCAGAGAGTCAGGGAATGCAAACAAAGACTTAGAAAATATTTCAATATAAAATCAGAACTCTCCTATGCCACGGCAACAGCAATCTTCCATTAAATTACAAATTCCTCAGGGTTGCTCTCTCCATATTGACAAGACCATTTCATAGGGAGAGGAAGTAAGGGAAAAGGGAGATCTTACTGAAGAAACAGAATTGTTATGACGAGCAATTAACAACGTATAACTCAGCATGTCACAGTGGGTCTTCTCCTTTCATTCCATAAAATAGATTGATTATAAAAATGCTTCCCATTTGAGTACCTCAACCCTAATGCAGTTTGCATCAGGCTGCATTTTCCTTCAGGCTGAAAAATATTGACATCAACAGGAGCACTGGATGTGTTGAACCTGTCACCACCAGCCTAGAAAACCTCTGTCCTTGTGTGTGCTACTCACACCTTCCAGTCAACTGCCTACTTGCACAGATGGGACTAACTCAGTTCCACCAAGAAGTCTGCTGTCACAGGGATTCACAGTTTCCCATTTCTCCCAAATATTTGCGTTTTTTTTTATATGCTGGTTTTTTATGTCATCTTTAAAATCCATGCAAACCAGTTACACCAAAACCATCCCACAAGGCTCCAAAACCTCCACTCCACAGGCACTGTAGATAAATAAGCCATAACGAGGAGTAATAACACAAAGGCACATTTACATGACTACATTATCTGCATTTGCAAATCATAACAAAGGTGGTATTGACAGAGCTGTGAAGCTGTGACAAAATGAGTCTCAGCACACAGATGATAAAGGTGCTTAAGTAAAAGCAGAAAAATAGGACGGAAGGTGCAGTTTGATTTTCTGTTTGCAGCGTCAAGATTCTAGTAATAAGCCTCAGTGATGAGATGGTACTGAAGGCCTCAGTTGAGACAATATTTCTGAAAGCTTTCCTTCTATTTTGCGTAAGATTACAACAGGAAAAAGGGGCCCCGTTTTCAAAAGATAGGTATCAAGATTTGCCTATAAAAACCTTATCTTCAAAAGTCACACTTGCACAGGCTTGAATGGTGCCACTCCACATGTAAAACAACACCTGTAAGTAACGGACTTTCTAGTATAAGCAAGTGCTGGCCTGAGATTACAACATATGTACACACAGAGACAGCAAGAGATATTAAATCTGATGTTTTCAAATATTTACACAGGATTAAGTTTAGTTTTGATGTCAGGCACTCCTTTTTGGTACTACACTAATCCAGTCTCCCCTACCTTTGAAGCCCATACTTACAAAATAATGGATTTCCCTATCACAGTACATTAAGTTTAGCCTTCATTACAGTACGTGGATTAATTTATCTTATAATATTTGTGTGCGGTTTGTACGCTTTGTTTTGGGTTTTGTTTTGTTTGGTTTTGGGGGTTTGGTGGGATTTAAAATTTTTTTCTCTCCTTCTTTCAGGCTCCCAGCATCCTGACAGATTGAGAAACCTGGTAAAAATGCCAGAAAATGCTAGCAGAGTGATCTTGCCCCCATGTTTGCAAGATTTGTGACACTTTTACTTCTCCCCTGGGCGTGCCTGTAAGATCAGTGCCTGCTGCACTGCAGTCCTGTGCAGGCTGGAGCAGAGGAAAGTAAAGTATCACAGCTGCTTAGCCCTTAGCAGAACACAATCTTCTGCTCTAAATTTGGGCAGAAGGGAGGAAAGACTGGATAATACACTGCCATAACTTTCCTACAAATTCCTATATATTATGTATAGCAAGGTAAATAGCATAAATAAGCACTTGCAATGTGTTTCTCTCTTCCCTGTGTTTTCTAAAGGCAGACCTTCCAAACTTTCTAACCAAGCCTTCAACTAAAGCCAAAGTACTCATGATGGAGGATTTACTAAAAAGTTTGGAAAGTATATGCCTGTCACAGTATGCATTTCCCCTATGTTTTACATCCAGTGGGTCAACTATTTTATATGAAGGTATGAAGTGACTTTAGATAGAGGGGCACGAATTGAGATGAGGAAGAAGTGGCTGTGCCTCCTTCTATAGGTCAATCATCCAGTACTTCAGCCTAACACCTACTCAAAATGTTGTGTCTCATTTCTGCTTCAGTTTCTATTTGCTCTGTTATTTCTACAGAGTTTCTGGAAGCACCAAGTTTGTGGCTGTCTACTGTAACAGTATATATTTCTGGTAATGAACTGTTTAGTATATAAACTGTTCAGAGGAAGATTCACTGACTAGAGGTGGAAGAAAAGAGCAATAAAAGATAGCTGTTATTATGACAACAAAAATGTTAGGAGACCTTTGCTAAAGGATCACTTTTAAATACCATTTTATAAGTATTCCCCTTGCCCAGAGTACAGGGGTTTGGGCTGCCTGTTGGCACTGGAGGTTGTACTTAACGCTTCAGAAAAGCAAGGAAAGGAAAAGCACAACCCAGCTCCCCCTCTGTGGATTTGTTCATCATGGAGAAAAGCCACTGAAAACGGGGTGTGTTTTTTCCAGACTATTTTACATTCAAAACAACAGCCCTGTCTGCCCTGGAAAATTCCACAGTATGTGAAGACCTACAGAGGGACTGAAAGAAGGCACTCGGAGAAAAAGGTACACGTTTAATTAGACTGAATAAAAGTAGCTGTGCTCACATTAAAACTCACTCAGACCTTCTGAAATTCCTCCAGAAAAATTTAGAAAACCCGCAGATTCTGATTTGTCTGATATTTCTAAAATTAACTATTTTGCCAACCCACACACACATGCTTCTCCACCTGTCATTTACTTCTTTTTTAGACATCCTTATGTAAGAAAAACAAGTTTTAGAATGGAGAAGTTTCAGAGTCTTAAACAATCTCTTGTGGTGGTCAGTGATGTCATTGAAAGTTGATGTTGCTCAAATTCCTACAAAAAGTAGTGCCTGAGATGAACAATATACATATATACATACATAAATATCAACGTGTATGCACAAACACACACACACACAGACATTTTAACAAAGATCCAAATGTATCTTTGCCCCATTCATCAGGTGTTCATAAATATTTCAGTGCTTATTTAAGCTGTACTGCTGTGAAATCATAAGCTAATTGAGAAAGAGTTTTATATGAAGTATTTGTGCATTTGGTGCCCTAATGCTTTCCGTAAAAAAATTAGCATAACACATGCATGTAAACATAAACTGTCCACGAAGGAAACATACTATAGTTATTCAGAAAACTCATTTAAAATTACAGGGCATGTACAACTGTATCTAAACCTTTGGTTTGTTCTTACAATTCAGATGCTAGTAGAGCTGGAGAAAAAAGCCTGAACTATAAGAACAGTCTGAGAACTAGACTAAAAGCTAATCAGAGCTTCCACTTTGCTTCTAGAATGGCCATGTTATAAAAATTTTACTCTGAGTAGAAGAGCCTTTCCAGATGTAGCTAGATAATACTGAACTCTGTTTCCACTAAGAGCTTTAGGAATAGTATTAGCTCACATGGAAATAATTTTTTTAACTAGCTGGGAGTGGTTCTCTAACAGTTCCTGAAGCTGTTCCCCCATGCCCATATCCCCTCCTCTCTGGCTCAGTTTAGGAGCTACACCCAGTGTGCAAAATGACCTCTGCACCTAGAGACACAAAATACTTTATGCATGGAAAGAAAGGAATATCATGACTGACTGGATAAAAGCACCATGAGAATCAAAGCAGAGATTCATACAGTTTTTACCTGATGAAGCCAACTAGATTAATCTCTCTTAATGATGTTGTGATGAGGCACACCTTTAGTTTTACAGGGTCCCGGAACATTATGACAAGTACAGTTTGCTATATGATGATGTAAAAAGCTGAGAAGCTTCGTAAAACTGGACATGTATTTTCTTGAAGTCTGTAAATTCGAAAGGTCCTCTTCATACAGACTGAGGTCAAAAAAATAGAGTATTATATAAAAATCAGCAATGGTGGAATAAGAGTTAATAGCATTTAGACACAGCAGCAAAGATTCAGTACTTAAACCCATATATGCTGAACCATCAGGATCACTTTTCAATTGATCTTTCTCTCAACTGGTCACTCAGCAAATTCTTAGACCTGTAATATTTTTTCTACAATCCATCTGGGTGTATTTCTGAGATATTACACTCCAAATTTTTACAGCAGTGAGAATACTTTATTCCAATACTAGTTTACAAAGAATGAGGCGTATATTTGGGAGATGGGGAAAGGAGAGATCAAGACCATAAGACTCAAGTGTGAAGGACAATAGGTGGATGACAATCCAAATGCTGCAAAAAAAAAGGAGAAGTGAGTAAGAAGATCAATCAGAAAGAATAATTTTCTTCAGAATAGTAAATACACAGAACTATTTGTCAAGTAAAAGATTATTTAGATAGATAATACTGATTGGTCCGTGAAATAAAAAACCAAGAAAAAGGGGCCATATTCTCCCTTCAGTTTTGGAATTTCTCAGCCATTGTAAGACATTATCCTTGGACTGACAGTCACACACCAACCCATTTAATGCACCTATATAACCAGCCTTTATAACTGCAATGCAGTGGACCAAGCAAGTTCAGAAGATGCAAGAGGCTTAGTACCATGCACCTGACCCCTTAGTAACTGCACCTGACTTCTATGTCTGTGTAAGAAGAATACCCTGGTAAACTTGTCCTACCACAATGTTTTACAGAGTTCTGTGAATGCTCCAGCAAACCAAGAGAACTGGGTCTGCCAAAAGTGGTGAGAAAGCAGTTTTGTTCATCCTATTCCCTACTTAGGATCTGGTTTATTATATGAAGCCATTCACCTGAAGAAAACCTTCATCCACTTACCTTGTGAGGTCCCTTCTTTCTCTCAGTTTTCCACCACTGTAATGGAATGGGGGTTTTTACACTGATATGTTGTGCCATGTCTATATGAAAGACTGTCACAGTGTGGTCATGGTCTCCCACAACATTTGTGTTTCACTACAAAAACAAAACCACCACTGAACATAGGACATGGAGCAGAGTCTACACAGACTCTGGTCTTGTCTTCTATTGTCTGTAAGAGCTGTGACCAACACCAAGCTGCAGTCACTTCATTCACAGCACTGACTGACACGTATTTCTCCAGCTTAGATTCCCCTGAATACATTTCTATATGCAATTAAAACTGGTGCAAATGAATGAAGTTATTATTCCTAGAGACTGGGAAGGAAGAAAACCATTCCAGTTATTACTACTGTTAAATATGTAGGAGAAAGACCCCCCACTTACAGGATAAATGAATGGATAGAGATATTCAGGCCAGTTATTAATAATATACACTATCTTTCAAATTACATTAAATCTGCCCAATACATAGCCTCTACTCACCACTTAAAACACTGAATTAATTTCTTTATTAACTTAATTTTCTGCTGGATACAACACTTGCTTTGCATTTCAGAATGAGACCTTGTTACATTTGTATGTTTTTTTTAATCTTCCACCAGGAACCTGACCACAGATATTTCATTGTTCTGTAATAATATATAGCAATAACACCTATTTTAGTCTCAATCTTCAGAATGCAAATTCAGGAGCTGACATGACCATTTAATTGAATTTTATATGCCAGCTTGGAGTCACATTCCTTTAAATCCAACTTAGATGTTTGAATGCCACTATGCTGTACGCCAATAAGACAAACCATTCAACCACAGCACTGCTAACTATATGGATTTCCCATTTTATTAATGTAATTCCCTCCAGTTTACATGTCTTGCAAGCAGTGTCTTTGGAAGTAAAAAAGCTGCAGGAAGGAATCTCCAGATTCAAAGACAGTTTGATTTCTCATGTGGCCACGAAAGATCTGGGGACACGCTCTGTAAGAGCAGAGCCATCAGGAAAAAGACCTTTATTATACCCAGACCCACTGCTTATTTCCCTCTGAGCTGCTATAGCTTACTTAGCTTCAAAGCAAGTAAATACAAGCTAGTGCTCCCTGTTGCTCCCAAAACCATCCAAGCCAATGACAATGTGTATGGTGGATGACAGGTATACTGCAGTCCTCACAACCCAGGGAAATCTCATCCATTTGCTTCTTGTTAGAGCGGTTTAATTCAAATATTGATCATGCACAGCGTGTTGAAAAGAGCAGGCATTTAACTGCCCCTTTGGAGCTATGTGTACTGTAACATCCTCCACTGTCAGTCCCTCATTTTGCCTTCTACCCCTGCCTTTATATTAAAAAAAAATAATAAAAAAAAAAATGCTATTTATTTTAGTGCATGAAACATCTGCTTCGTAGTAAGGCAAACTTGGCACGTTTGAGGCATCAAAGTCCAACCAAGTTTTGCAAGGTATGATTTATAGTTCCCTTTTTCCTGTACAGTATGTGGGGCAGCCAAGAGTGAATAATTATTTTCAGTATCAGGAATTACAGAGTCTTGTATTTTAGCCATAGCCATTGTGAGGAAACTGACCTAAACATATTTTTGTTGGATTTTTGGCAATAGTGCTTCTTAGCAAGGTTGCTCTAAACCTATGGAGATTATATATATTACTACTTCATATAAGTGGCCTATATCGTATGGTAGACCAGACAGTTTCTACACATTAGAGAGTGCCATCAATTCAACAGATGCAAGACATTATCTAAAGAGAAACCATATTTATTCTTAACAGTAAAACTAAAAATAGTAAATCTCATATAAAATTGATTTTAGAAGCCAGAGGAAACATTTTCATTAAGAGCAGTTTTGCATAGCCACATAGCTTAGATTTTATTAGCTAGTTGGATATTATTTAAAAAAAAAAACAAACGGCTGGATTTTATAAAATCATTGCCTTTAAAAGTGTTTATTCATGCTGACATATAGGTCCCAACTCAGCTGCCTAATTTTTTGCTTTCTTTTTTGTTTACACCCATGTCCTTGTTTGTCTTTTTTAATTTTTTTTTTTTTTTAATTTTTTTATTTTTATTTTTCCTGGTCAGAAGTAACACAAAACCATTCCAGCTGATTTGGCCAAAGAAAGCGAATTGTTTTCTGTTTCCATATACCAGAAAATCACTAATTTTAAAACCAAATGAAGTAAAACAAATCAGCGACTCCAATATAAATATACATACCAAAGAATTGAAATCTGAATTTGAAACAGTGCTAGTGTTCAGGTTTGGCATCTGGTGACAAATTTATTTCAAAAAGGGCCATAAATCACAGGCTTCAGTCTCAGCCTCCATCAGAAGACCCACCTTGATGATGATATAAATAAAGCACAGTTCACAGAGAAATAAAATACATCAAAAGGTGTACTGAGTTGCACCCTATTTCTGCAAACACCTGAACATGTACAGCACAGAGAATGTCCTAGTTCCTGTGGTATCAAGGGTATCCACTGTGCTGTTGAACTCACCATGAATTGTGGCACATAGATCAAGGGGAACATCTTCAGTCTGTCTGAAAATCTGGGTGGGACACAGGAGCAAAGGTACTTTCTGCAGATTCCCAGGAAATAATATCTTAAAACACAGGATGCTGAGATTGATTTTAATGCCCTATTTTGTTGACTTCTGAAGAGTACACCTTGTATGCAGTCCTTACCTTCTTACCTGCATACATGCAGAGCTCTTGAAAAAAGCCACATGATTTTCAGCATGGATGGGAGGAATTTTTATGCCAACAGAATAAAAATGTTCATGCTGATCTTTTATAAGCAGCAACTCCAAAAGTAAGACTGTATTGCCAACAGCAAGGAAAGGGATTACACCTTGAATAGACATTCAAACTGAATTAAGAGCAAGGAACAGAGCAGCAAAGAGCTTTCACAGTTGCCTTAAAGAGTCAACATATATTCACAGGAAGAAAAATGCACATTCTGTGTGCCTGTGTGGATGGCTGTAAACATACTCTCACTCAAAAAAAACAAACAAAAAAATCAGCTTACAGAGGACAGGGTTGCAGCAATCAACTGAAAACCTGGAAGGAGAAAGGTGCACCAACCAGGGTAAGTAACTAAACCTGAGATGACTGCATGGAGACTAATGATTGACTTGTTACCCATGCAATGCTTGACATTATCAACTAAGAATACACACCTGTAGAAACCAAGCCCCTTAGTAGATAGGAACACTTCAAAAGAATGCCATTTTCTCTAAAATGAAACTTCTTCAGCAAAATGAATTTTGCTTTGGAAGTCAGACTTCATGATGACAAAAAAGCAGAGGGATGGAGATGAAATATAAAATCTGGTAACTAAGGGAATTAGCTTTTAGGTCTTGATTTTCACTGTTCATGAGTAGAGTTTTACTGCTTTTGTCTGCCAGACATTTAGCAGGGAAGCTGGCACAACTCCAGTAGAGACAGACTCTCCATCTGAGCCTGCAAGAAGCACCTGATGATAAAGTATATGAAAAAGACAGTGTTCAAGTCCAAATAAGACACAAGGCACTTGACAGAAAATGTAAGACTCGCTTCACACACACCTTAATAATTGTGAAAATAATCAGTCTTCATTTCACAAAACAAAGACTACTTCTTGATCAAAAATAAGGATAATTTATAGAAAGGTGAGTAAGAAAAAAAAAAAAAAGAGAGAATAAAAAGAACCAGATTGAGTTAATTAAAACAGAAAACTAGTAAAGACCGGGATCACAAAATAGCAGTTAATATCAACCTACCCAATCAACTGATGGATCACAAGCTCCAGAGGGAGGAATTAAACTAGTTGTATGAGCCTTTGAGTCTCAGAAGAGAATTAAAAAGCATAAAATCACATGTAGGAAGATTAAACCTTTCATCTGGTTTAGCCAAAACAAAATTTGTAGCTTTGTTTGGAGGCAATAAGTATGTTTTTAAAGACCAAAATGCATATTTATATTTCATGTTTGCAGTTTTCATAAAAGAAAACTTTTCAGCTCATGGGAATACTTCAAGAAATGATATTGCCCTTCGTCCTACAGGTATGCAGACAAACATGCAACTGCAAGGCCAGCAGCTGCCCATTTTTCTCAGACTTCTGCGACCACAGCCATCAAAGTTGCCCAAGCCCACATAATTGAGATGTTTTAAAAAAACAACACCAAAGTGCAGACAACCAAGAAAAACAAAACTGCCTCAAAGGATAACACAAGCATGGAGTATAACCAACACAATCCCCTTTTGTGGTGGCCTAAGTGTCACAAATCTATCCAGTCCAAGTACAATTAACAGATATATCAATGCTAGATCTCCTTAGGCTGGGACAGGAGGCAGCAGTGGCAGCAGTAGTTGTAACAAAAAGATGTTACTGCTAATTTAAACCCCCTTTTAGTAGGACAGTTTGGGGCAGACTTGATGCAGTCGAGAAGACCAGTGAAATCAGACAGATTTTGCTCCTCCTGACCCTAATCACTGCTGAGTTCATCAGCAATCCATAATATGTGAATAATGACAGAAGTGACTTTATACTTTCTATGTTGTACAGGTGTCTTTAATTATATTTTGCAAGCATGAGAAACATCACTACGTATCATCTAGCTAGCTAAGTATCACTAGCTACGTATCATTAAGAGTATGTACGAAGAGAAAGAGCTAGAACAGAAGAACAATTGAAGATTGGCAACAAATAACTACAACGCTCCCAAAGAAAGAGGAACTTGTCTTCTTAGTCAGTACAGCCTGGAGAAGTATGTCCTCTTCCATGCAAGGTAGGATAGGAGGGAGGGTGAACACACTGTTCTTTTGCACAAGCTTTTCCAGATGCCTCTGATTATCCCCCCAGATGTGAGGAATGCATTTGTGTGAGGTGGAGAAGAATGAAAATCAAGAAGTCCTGTAAAACCTCACTGAACTCTGCCAACGGATGAGCAGATTTGTGCCTAAGTTTATAATCTGTGAATAAAAGATCTTGATATTTACTTTTCAGTAAGTATCTGGATAGCAAATAAAGAACTAGTTGCTATTAATAAACAAAAACTGTTCACATAATTTTCCTGTAGTGAATCCAAAAATTAAAAATACAGCTTACAGAAGGACCAAACTTTTGGTTTTGTTTTTTTTTTTTTGGTTTTTTTGTTTTGTTCTTTGTTTTCTGATAAGGGAAAGCAGATCCTTTCTTCAGTAACTTAAATATACTCCAGCTACAGAAATAAATAGTTTCAGAGGTCAAAAATGCAGAGGTGCTGAAGCTGAATTCTGAAGCGAACAAGCAGCTAATGCTGGAAAAATGCCAAAGCTACTTTGAAATTATTGGTGGCACCCTGACCTGAGGCAGCGAACAGGAGGAGATGTTGGTTAAGCTTTCAGTAAGAATGTCTGCAGTACTGGAAAAATGCAGAGCAGTAGCAGGAAAAGCAAGATATTATTAGCACTTTCAGTCAAAATGGGTTCTGTCAGGGCAAAAAAAATACTACTGCTAGAAAGAGCGAGCATTGCTTTTCCTGGCTGATACAATATTAAGCGGAGAAGCAAAACCTACTTAAGTAGTTAAGACTACTAATTACTACTACTAAGACCACTACTAACTACTTAATACTTGAATTTTTAGCTAAAAAACTTACTAAAAAAAAACCCCAGTCAAAGAGCAAACAAACAAACTCCATTTAAAAGGGTTCATTTATTCAGGGAGATTAAAAACTAAGACACCATGGAAAGATGGGTAGATGAAAATAAGGAACAGAAAGTGGCAGAATTAGAGGGGGAATAAGGTCTCTACTTTATTGGGGGACTCTTTGACTAAATAATCAGTAAGGAGTGTCAGAATGTGGCCTTGTGCCACTGTTTTTACAGTGCTGTTCAGAAGGGATATTGCTGTCTTACTCATTTGGGACCAGCTCTTCTGCTAGAAGATTCTCAGCAACCTAATTCCTGAAGACCAATCATCATGTCAAAACAACTATCCCTGTAGAAAAGTAGTACCAAACTGTTTAATCCTGGGCAGGTCCCTTATTTTCACTGAGAACATGGAAGACAGTGCCATAGCCCTTTTCCCATGCCCCTGTGGCTTTTCTGAACACCCACCAGGTGTTCAACCAGTCTTGGTTGGAAAGCCCAACCATGCACATGAGAAATGTACAGCAACCAGCTCCTTTCCTAGAAGTTGCCCAAGAGCAAGGGGAAGGACTCAGCTGTTGTAAGCAAAAGAGCCATTCAAGGTCTTTCCTTTAGCCTCTACCTTAGTTGCTCCTGAGATCTACATATGGAACATCATTTGACCCCTCTCAGCTGGGATTTTTCCTAAAATTACTTCGCTCCATCATGACTGGATGAATGCCCCTCAAACAGTAAAAGAAGGAGTCCACAGGAGGAGGATGGTGGTCAGAGAGAGCTGCTGACTTTCACCGAAACAATCCATTTAATCAAGACTGTGGAAAGAAAGGGAGGAATAAATTACCATAGTAGGCCAGAGTGACCACACAGGATATGAGCCAGGCACTTTGCTGTAGAATATGTCTTCAATGATGAATAAAATTTAGGAAAAGATGCTTTTGCCATCTTAGGTAAGCTGAGCAAACACCTTTGTGGATCCATTGATTTCCCCAGAATTTTCCCAGGGGAAGAGAGAAAGAGTGGACTAGGACGTCCTAACCACGTGGTTGCAGCAGTACTTATGGACGCCTCATAGATCAAAGTCACATTATACCAGGCACTGAGTAAACAAACCTCAAAGCTCACCCAGTGAGCTGCTACTTGCACATTTTCAGAAACACTGCTAAATACCAATGCCTGGGGAGAGCATTGGGAGTTACTAAACTGCAGCATGAGCAGCTGCCAAAACATGCAACTGTTAGATCATGATCAAATATTTTTGCATTTAACTAAAAAGAGACAAATTTACTGATCCATAATTTCCTTTGAAGACCTATTGATACAACTCTTTTCTTGCCTTCCATTTTCCAATATCAACTGGTGCTTAATGCATTTCTCTTGCCTACACATACTCCCTATCCTGAAAACTCTTTTGATGCTCTTCCTCATCTCCCCTCCCAACAAAAATATCTTTTTGTGTAACATTTTCTTTCTGTTTCCCTCCAGTAATATTCACAAAGATCTCAGAGTGCAGCTTGGTGTCAGAATCTGACATTACCCCCAACCAAATCACAGTCACAATAATTTGCTATTTATTTCATGGTTAAAAATACAAAATTTGCCCTATATCACATGGAAAAAATATTTACTCTGTTAATAAAAGAAACACTGTTGCTACTGAATAAGCAAAGGCATATTATCTGTCTTTAACACTTGATATAATTAAGCAGAGAGGTTAATTTTGGATTCCCAAGTAACATAGCTCTGCTAACATCAATTATTCTTTGCAAACAGAGTATGAGTTTTGATTAACAAAATAAATCAGTTCAAACTGCAACAGTGCATAAGCCCATGGTACTTTGAATGACTTTGAGGTGACTGACTGCTTATCCCTTTCCCCAAAGTATATT
This sequence comes from Calypte anna, assembly GCF_003957555.1. Taxonomy (NCBI): domain Eukaryota; kingdom Metazoa; phylum Chordata; class Aves; order Apodiformes; family Trochilidae; genus Calypte; species Calypte anna. Next base: position 56,726,967 of record NC_044245.1, on the reverse strand, counting down.
TTAATAGTACACAGATGGCTTTTAGCTCATGCACCAGGACTCAGAATTCACAAAAAAAAAAAAAAAAAAAAAAAAAAAAAAAAAATTCTTCCTGAAGCAAAAATCTTGAGTGTCAAAGACGAAAATAATGTATTCCAATGGCATCCTGGCCTGTATCCGGAACAGCGTCGCCAGCAGGTCCAAGGAAGTGATTCTGCCCCTGTACTCAGCTCTGGTGGGGCCACACCTCGAGTACTGTGTCCAGTTCTGGGCCCCTCAGTTTAGGAAGGATATTGAGGTCCTGGAGCAGGTCGAAAGGAGGGCAACCAGGATGGTGAAGGGACTCGAGTACAGACCCTATGAGGAGAGGCTGAGGGAGCTGGGGCTGTTCAGCCTAAAGAAGAGGCGGCTCAGGGGAGACCTCATCGCTCTATACAACTACCTGAAAGGAGGTTGTAGCCAGGTGGGGCCAGGTTGGTCTCTTTTGCCAGATGACTTTCAACAAGACAAGAAGGCATGGTCTTAAGTTGTGCCAGGGGAAGTTTAGGTTAGATATTAGAAAGAATTTCTTTATGGAGAGGGTGATCAAGCATTGGAATGGGCTGCCCAGGGAAGTAGTGAATTCTCCATCCCTGGAGATATTTAAAAAGAGACTGGATGTGGCACTCAGTGCCATAGTCTAGCAACCGCAACGGTGGTTCAAGGGTTGGACTCGATGATCTCTGAGGTCCCTTCCAACCCAGCCAATTCTATGATTCACAACGTATCCTCCAGACTAAGCTGCAAAGTGGAAGGCAACACAGCACAGACAGCACCTGTTTGTCCTCCTGAAACCTTCAGACTCTCCATTTTCTCTGATCCTATTTCTGCCTTCCCAAGGGAAGCCAGCACTTTGTATGTATTAAATTCATCACAGACCTTTTACTTCACAAATGGGCCTTGCTGCTAAAGTGCCTCTAGCAACAGTCTGAAGTAGGTGGCTGCATCCTGGCAGCATTTTCAGCATTACCCTTTCGGTAGGAAGGGCAACATCCATTCTTTTTTTTCTTTTCAGAGGCTGTTGGGAGAATATAGCACTATGCTCCAGAAATTATATGCATCTTACATATACAGCACATCAGATATAAAAGAGCTGCTTTTACTGGAGACATCAGTGTTTTCTACATCAAGTTCCCATCCAAGCAAAGTCACAAAGGGGTAGATGTTCTTAACTTGGTTTCTTTGACAAAGTCCAAGAAAAGTCTAAAAGCCCTAAAAAAAATGTTTTCCCCCCACCAAATAGTCATATTTAATTTGGCAAAAAGAAGCTCACTTGAAAGACAGAGTTTACAAAGTTTTAAAACAAGCTGAGTGCCATACCACCTATCTGCTAATCATGGCTACCTGAATAGCAATTTATATTCTGGGATGGACTTGATATATAGAACACAGAGCTGGTAGGATTACATGGCTTTTTTTCAAATGCATGTAACCTTACTGAACTTTTCCATGTTCCATAAAACTGAATTTATTTGAGTCCAGCCAAAACAGTTCAGCAATCTTTGGAAAAGTGCTATGGAAAACCACTCCAGCCTTGCTGCTTTTCTATTTCTCTGGGAGAAGGGAAGGAGAACATTCACACTGGTACTGCACAGCCAGTGCACTGCCTGACAAATTTAATTCAACATTACAAATTTAATTCAGTTCAGGAACAGGCCCAAGATCATATTTCCATTTGACTAGCCAAAGCACATGGAGTTTATACTTGTTGTAGGAAGACAGACAACAGCTTGATCTGATAGTAAAGCAAGCAGTTGAAATACATTTTGGAACAGATTTTGTGTGCTAGTGTGAGTTCATACCATGTCAGCACTCTGCATTACGTGGCTAAGGCATTTTTGATCTAGAGACCATGAAATTAGAGTCACTGCCAAAACACTGCCCCATACTGCACCCCTATTGCTATTGCTCTTAACCATCTCTTATTGATTTCTGGCTTGAAAAGTGGGAAATGAAGGCTTAGAGAGCCTTTGTTCAGACTTTGTTGACTATGAGCATGTTCCCATTTTGGATGCACATAACTCCAGTGAGTGAGCCAGAGAAATGAACTGTGCAGTTTCTCTCAACCTCAGGAGCTCCTTGATCATCTGAAACTATGTTTGACAGTGTCCCAAGGACTTTATTCAGAGGGCAAAATGAATGTGCATATTCACAGTGCAAGTTGTGCACAAGAACCACCTCTGTTTCCTTCCACAAAATCCCAGAAGAAAACATTTTGTAGAGCACTGGGAGAGACAAATTCACCTACAGGTGAGAGATTCCACAGATGAACATAACTCAGTCTCTTGTTCTCTCCTCACCTCTCCAGGCTCCAATACAGTGCCAGCTGGGCTCAAAATGCTACAATGATATTTTCTTGGCAAGGCTCTTTATATCATGTTTAAGAAACTAATTGTTAGAAACACAGTCACCACCTGCTGGATATGCTCTTCCTCACTCCAAAATTAGTTGGGGTATCAGACAGAAGGGAAATAACAGTGGGATCAACTTTTGACTTGCAGGTAATAGCCTCATGAAAACCAAGGCAAATAACACTATTCTGTATAATTATATGAAACTAGCACACTTCAGTAAAAATGACAAGAACGCCTGAGCTGTAGTCTTCCGAAAAATTTGTTTCCCAGTGAAATAAAGGCATTAGACTTCTAAATGGAAGCTTAAAATAAAGGCAATAATTTGTTTCCAGCTGGTACAATCATTTTATTAAATGCCTGCTGTGTCTCCAGGAATAATATCCTTCTTTCCTTGGCAACAAACACAATTACCCTGCTTTTGGACCACCACTTAAGTCCATCCCCTAAGTGTTCTCACTCAAAGAACATTCAAAGACATTGAAAAAAGAATAATTTGCCATATGGAAGATAAAGAATTTGAAAAAGTATCCTTAACATGAAAATGATTTATGGAAGAACATCTAGGAGAAGACTGAAGTCACTTAGCTATTATAATTCTTTATCTAATGTTTTAATGATAAGAAAAAAAGCAGTTTCACTCTGTTCTCAACCAAATCCACACTGCATACTGTGTAGGTGTTAAAATTAGCACCTCCAAGCTGCAAGGAGGTAAGGAGAAGAGACAGCTTCCAAAGGGTAATAGACTGGATGCAGATACTACCTGGAGCTGTAGTTAATTATCTTGCAGATGCTAATTGGCCTTGTTTGTCAACAGTCAAAGATGAACGAGGTGCTAGGTGTTGCTGAAGGGTTAATGTGGCACTCTCTGAAAGTCTGCTTTCTTTCAAGATATCATTTACATAATGTATAATAACTATTCCTCCTCTTCTAGCTCCAGAACAAATATTTGAGTAATAAAAATAAAAGTGGTTACATTGTTGTTTGCTTCTTGTTTTCTTTTTTTGGTTTTTTGGTTTTGGTTGGTTTTGGTTTTGGTTTGTTTTCCTAAAGCACAAGTAAGAGAAGATAGAGGAATAAAACTGTCTGTGGCATAACTTTCCCAGTGGTACAATATATTTTGATGAAGCAGTTTGTTTGGACAAAATAGCTGTGTGTTTATGAAACAATGTTATTTAGTACTTAAAGCATGGAGATGAGATGCATTGATCCCAAGCAATGTTATCAAATCTGAATAGTAACAAGGACACACTTTGTTTTCCTTTTCCCTGTACATTAAAAAATGAAATATAAGGCAAGATACACCTAATAGTATTTCTTGCAGAATCAGTCAGCAGCAGCTTCATAACAGGCAGTGTGCAGTGAGGTGATTACAACTCAAGCACACATGCCCAACAAAGGAAACAACCACTTACAATGAGGATGGGAATACTTGTAGGTACTGCAAATGGATGAGACAAGAACCTCATGAGGTTCAACCCCATCAAGCTGAAGATGTCCTGCATGTGTGTGGGGGCAACCCCCAGTATCAACACAGGCAACGAAGGGATTGAGAGCAGCCCTGGCAAGAAAGATTTGGGGGTACTGGCTGATGAAAAGCTGGACATGAGCAAGTTCACTTGCAGCCCAGAAGGCCAATTGCACCATGTATCAGAAGTGTGAGGGAGGTGATTCTGCCCCTCTGCTCTTGTGAGATCCCCACCTGCAGTACTGTGTCCAGTTCTGGAGTCCTCAGCACAGAAAAGTCATGGACCTGTTGGAGTGGGTCCAGAGGAGGGCCACAAAAATGGTTAGAGGGATGGCATACCCCTCCTATGAATATAGGCTGAGAGTTGGTGCTGTTGAGCCTGGAGAAGGGACAGCTCCAGGGAGACCTTCTTGTGGTCTTCTAATATTTAAAGGGGGCTTATAAGAAAGAGGACAAATTTTTAGCAAGTCCCCTTGCAATAGAAGGTAGTGGTTTTAAACTGAAAGAGGGATATTTTAATTTCATTTTCCATAGCCTTTCCTCCACTGTCTCTCCTGCTCCTTTTCAAAGGAGCATGTCATAGGCTCATGCATCTTACTTTCTTGGGTTTTGACAAGGATCGATACACGTGCCACCTTTTCCTCCTTAAAGCAAATAGTATGTAGAAACTCCAACAGGCATAATATGGGATAACATTCAATTCAAGATAGAAAGGTCAGAAAGAAACATAAGACCTGCAGTTCTGCTTATTCCAAGTGACTTTGTATTCACCAAGCCTCCTCAGAATAAGCTGGCCAAGTGGGAAATACTAATTTGGGCACAATTTAAGTATTTCATGTGAACATATCCATTTTGTCAAAATTCAGAGGAAATTATAAATAATAATAAAAAAAGAATGCTCATATAAAGGTCAAAACATTTCTATTTGACATTTAAGCTCTTTAGTATAAAGTGGCATATGATTGTGAAAGAATCATTTAATGTTACTTTGTGCATATGAAGAAGTTGCTCTTTTCCAGGAAGCTCCAAGTCTAACTGGACAAGAAAAATAAATGGGGATGTAACATCCATACATAGGACTAGATTGTAATACTTTCACTGAAATTAAAGAATATTTTAAATATAAATAATCACACTGATGCCAGGACTACTGATTAAATAAGGGAACTTATTTGCCAAAAAAAGAGCTTAACCTAATCAATCTTAGGAAAGGCAGACATCCTATCCTGTACAACCTGTGATTTGAATATATTTGATGGTTTTATTTGTTTGCCACTTTCAATTTCATTGTAACCCCTCAAGATTCCACTTCGTATTTACTTTGGCCAATTCCAGCCAAAAGCCTGAGGTTTCATCCCTTCTTAATCTTTCACAAAATGATGAGGTACAGCTGTTCAGATCTGTTTTCCAGAGTTTTGGTACTCATTCCTCTATAAAGGCTCTTCAGAATGTGATTAAGGAGAAATAATTGGAATTAAATAACTTCAGGGAAACAAACTATTCTGGATAGCTACAATTCATTATCATCTTACAGAAGGTACAACAAAAAAACAACCACTTAGTGAGAGAAGGATAGTGAAATTTCCCATTTGCAAGTAGCTTTTCAGAAATTCTGGCATTCACCAAATCATTAATTTATCATAAATTTAGAGCTTTTACATAGGTTTTCACAGATACAGATTTATGTTTTCTGCATTTGGTAGGGTTTTCCAGTCCACCCTTCTGGAGTATGACTGATGTCTTCCAGCAGCCTTTTTCTCTCACAGTTGCATGGACTCAATGCTCTTGACAGCACCAGATTTGCAGTTCTTGAGACTAAGCCTCCCTCTTTATGCACTAAACAGATATAGGTAGCTCCAACCTGCTCACCTGCCTGGCCTTGAGGTGAGTGAAATCCTTAACAGTGATAATCCAGCTCTTTAAAGCATTCTTATTGCACATAGTAGGAAGAACTATGACCAAGTAGTGAGGCTTTCATGTCACTATGACAACTCAGGCCCTTGTTTCTGCTGATGAGTTTTGCTTTTGATGCTGAAAATCAAAGAATTACTAAATGCTAAGGTTTGGGGGGGCTGCCAAGGTCAGAGGCCCCAGACCCATGTGCAGAGAAGGGCCAGCTTGAAGTCAGAGCTTGGTCACCATAAAATCTCAGCTGTACTAGAAGAAAAATGGATAGATCTGTCTTCCTGGAAGAGGCTTCCAAATTAAGGCAACCATTTATTTAAGTATTTATCTCTTTATTCTCTTACCTACTCTATATTTGCATTGTCTACTCTTAGATATAAATAACTTTTCACTCCAAAATCACTCATCCTCTCATTGCAGTATAGCCAACTTCTTAAAAAAAAAACCAAACCATTTTTTTGCACACTCTTCTGACCCCAACACTCTTTAAGAAGCTGCATTTTGCCTCCAGCCCTCAGTAAGCAAGGCCAGACCTCTCTACCTGCTCATGGCTGATTTCCTTCTCTGTTCCTCAGGCCCAATGCCCAGCTTTTGCCCTTCCTCCCCTTGGGTATAGCAACATCCACTTTTAATATTCATGTGTCTTGTTAGGGCACATAGGTGGCCAGCTGAGAAACAAAGAAATCACTCAGCACTCCCATTAACAGATATTTTAAAATTTTGCTTTAAGTATAGACATGATGAGGGGACTAAGGCATTTTATCTGTACCTAAAGAAATCAGTGGCAAAATTTGCCAACTCTAACCTGTGTAGCAGACAGGTCTGTTATCTACAGCAAAATGCAAGATAAAACAAACAGCCCTTGGCAGAAACACAGAGAAGAAACCCTCCAGTCAAATGAGTCATGAGAAATACAGCAAGAAAAGGCTTTTCCCCAGATGAAGGAAAGGACAGAAGTATAGAAAGCAGAGGTTAATCTTCCTTTTTTGGGTACGGTTCATTGTGGTTTTTAAAGCACAAAAAAATGTGGTGTGTCAGCCACTGGCAGAGGAAAATGGTAAGTTATACTGTTGTCAGCTCTGGATCTAAACTTTTGTTTAGTTTGGCTTCTTCCCCAGTCAGGTTGCTCCTTAACCTCATGTCCTCAGCAATGCTACTCCCTCCTCCTTTACTACCAGGCAGGAAGGCACTTAAAACAGAAGACATCCTTGGGCAGGGGTTGTCATGCATTATGACTGAGAAACAAGAGTTCATTCAGAAGATACCTGATGCTCAGATGGAGTCCCACCTATTGCGTGCTCTTGAGGAATGTCTTCTAATAGCACGAGACTGCCTCTACACATAACAGGAATACTGAGGCTTTCTCAGGAGGGCTGCAAGGGTGATGCCATATTTAGTCTAACTGAATTCTGAATGCTGATTCCACTTATACTATCACTACACATCCTAGAAATTAACATCTCTGGTTTCTTGTATTCACAAGCCTGGCAAGAATATTTTTTGGGAAAACATGACTTCTTATACACATGCAAAATGTGCTGTCCAAGGAAATTACAGTCAATTTCAGCCTCAAGGCTAAAAAACCAACCTCTTTGTAGGAAAATAAAAGGGAAAAACTCAACATTGGATGTATTAGAGAAAAATCACCATTCTCTTGTGCTCTTCCCTATCATACACACTCTCCTCTGGCTTTAACTGTGTGCTTGGACTTTGATGACATCAAAGGGAAGATTTTCTGCTGCTGCTTCTTGTGTCAGTAGCATTAAGAACTCCACTGCCTCGTCACTGTCTATAATTTTGTCTTACTGATGACACCAGATGCCAATTTTATACAAGAATACAATTAAAATTTTATATACTATGAAGCACTTTGGTTATTTCTAAATATAACACACACAAACATTATCTATAAATTATTTCATTTGCTTTCATGTTTGTTTTGGAGTTTTCACAAGCTGCAAACCAGTGCCACAAATTATCCATGCATGAACACAGTGAAACTTGGAAAAGGTCTTTAACATTTTTAATACTTCTATTACCATATTTAACTCCTGATGTTTTGCTTTCTTACAGAAAACTTACATGCCCTGCTTTAGTCCTTGGCTTTGAAGAAAAGCCTCTGACTCTCTGAGAGTAAACCTAAACCTCTCAGAGTAATAGGTACCTGGGCATACCCATACCTCCACTGTTCCTACGGGAACCTGCTCTGAGAGTTCTAGTGCTATCAAAGAGACACTTCAGTTCTGCACCTCCCAGTCCTACTCCTGGAACTAAGCAAAGTTCTGAAGAGATGTAGGCCTTCAAACACTGAGTCCTCTCCTGATAGTGTAACTTCCTGTACTAGCTCACTGTGGAAGCAAAGGAAGGTAGCAAGGCAATAGCCTCTTAGAAGGCACCAAGTCTTCCCTCTGGTTTAACATTATCCATAAAGTGCACCCTTGACCCTTTGCAGGCTTACTCCTTTTCCTCCTTCAAGATCTCTGTCCCAGGAGTTTTCTACCCAGCTCTGTCCTGCAGTGCCAAGGTAGCTACTTGGACATGGGCAGTGCCAGCACAGGAGAGGCTTTATGCTTGTTTTTCCCTACAGTGTAATTCAAAGTTTTAAAACAGGTAATACATTTATTCTTCATATCCAAGTGGAAGAAAAGGGTAAATCATTTTTCTTTTTTTTTTTTTTTTTAAATAAATAACCAATAGACAACAAACATATTTAGGAAGGTTCTTACCACCCTTAGCATCAGTGACCCTTCTCTTTGTTCAGTCACTTCATCTACACAGTTCAGTATGTAGCTCTCAGTTTGGAGGCTTTGCACACTGGAGCAAATGGTCAGTCTCTTCTTAATCTGTTGCTTGATCCTTTCATTTATTTACACTAAGCTTCTCCCAGGCCATTCTTGCCAGGACTGGTTCCTTCAGCTGTCTGCAGCATACTCTGATGGCATCCAGGACACACACCACTGTCCACCCACAGTGACAAATAGATGAAGGGGCCTCCACTGCTCCATCAGGAGATTAAACCTCAGGATTTTCCCATCCCTTGTGAAACCTCCATGAAGGTTCCCCATAACTGGCATTCCAGACAACTCACATTTCAGGCTGTCTCCCTCAAAGCCTGCAGTGAGTCAGCTTTGTGCTGTGAACACTGGAAATGGGACAAGTCCTTCACTAATGTAGCCATGCAGTGTGCACAGTACTGCAGTTTCAGATAGGCAGTTTGCAATGGTCACATCTCTACATACACCTGAAAAATTCCTGGCCAGTTCTAGTTTGGCGGTATTTTCCAGGCAGAAATAGGATCTCTTTGGGAGAGAAAAACTGTCAAAAGAACACACAGAAGCTAGATTCCAGTGATGGATTAAAAAAGAGCTTTCACAAGCACAGGAATGGTAATTCTCCAAGCTGGAGGTGATCCTGCCTTCTGAACAAGATGTCTTGTGTATTCTTTGTGAATGATGCTGATGGACATGCATCAAGCTATCATTGAAAAGTGGTGGTGGGTGAGGAAGTCTCATCACCAGCTGTATGAGGAACAGAATGCCTTGAACATCAGAAAGAATGTTGTGAAAGATACCATTATTACCATTACCATCACAGGACACAACCTTAAGCCACTAAAGTTGACCCTGCTACATTCTTTACCTCCTTTACCTATCCTTTAACACAAACACATCTTGAATAAACAAAGAACGTGGTTAAACTTCCTGAAGTCACTAGACTATGGCTGCATCCACAATAGGGGAGCAGGGAATACTGTTTATGTGACAGATTGTTACACCTTGGTGTAGCAGTGGACATGGTATGAGAAAAAGGATGTGAGCTGGAAAGGTAGGTGCTGGAGGGCTGATAATATGGAGCTGATTCAATCACTAGGGTGTATAAATAATCCATGATGATCAGCAAGACTCCAGAGTCTGACAGAAAAAAAATCATGATGATTATTAATAACTGAGGCCATTCTCAAAGTCCCCCTGAGCACTGCGTGTATTCCCTCAAGGACCATGACAAAGTGTGGTAGTGATCCTGTCCTGCACATCTAAGGCAGTGACAAGCTCATAATCTGCAAGAGACCAGTGCTGGCGCCAAGATTATCAAGTCAAGTCCCAAAGATAACGCAGCCCGACTGGCCCTGCAGCGAGGGCTGAGAGGCTACAGCTCACTGGGCTGTGTTTGCCTTTCCTCCTGTCTCCTGCTTCTCCCCTTCACCCAGAGGTGCCTCCGCATGCTGGCATGGCTGAAGGGTGACGGAAAGGATGTGGTGGGCACAGCAGGCACGGGGTGTTGGTAAGGGAGTGCCAGCATCACTGCTGAGTGCCAGGAGCACCCCATGCAGCCAGGGTGGCCCTGGGTGCTGCTTTGGTAGTTCCTTGAATGGACATATGTAAGGCAGGGGGTGACCAGCATGTTGTGACTTGAAGGGGCAATGTGACCATGTCTACACACTTTGCATTAGCTGCACGTCTTCACTTGGTTCAGTTCAGGTAGATTTCCATCTCTTAAATTGCTCAGCCAGTCTCCCAGCTCAGCCCAGCTCTCTAAATATGCTTATTCGATAAACAGCCACTGATGTGACAGTGGGAAGGGCACAGTCCAGCCTGTCACATTTAACAGGTAGCACATCACATAAAATAAGGTGGTCTGAAGTCCAGGCTCGGTTGAAATCTGAAGGGCAACACACATCCGTATATTAACCAAACTAGGTTTTCTTCTTTTCTGCCACCCTTTCTTCATTTTTCTCAGGTTTTCTTGCTTTCCATTGTATATTTTTTCAGAATAGAGACAGTGTTTTTTCGCCACAAAAGGCCATTCTTATTTCAACAGTCAGTTTTTCCCCAATGTGCCTTAACACCCTCTCACAGCACCGTCATTATCACAACTGCAACAGCATCTCAGGACCCATACACAGACAATATATACTAACAGATTAAATGTCCTTAAATGCCAAAAGGACAAAGGTTTCCTCACCCACCTTTTTTTTACTATTTGTTCCATTTGCTATCCAAATGTCAGCATTCATTGTCTGCAAAATGACTGGTGCACCAATGATTATGGTGTGGCGTATTTCCTTTGAGTGACAGTGCCTGCACGATGACTTTTCTCCAACACACTTGGCAGTCAGCATTAAATATTCTTGGCATGTAGCCTGAATAACAACACACATACTGAGACCTGCCAGCATTGGAAAGTCCCTAAGTCCCAGGAGCTCAGATTAATTGCCAGCTATTCTTAACATTTTCTCACCACTCCACCCAGTTTCTTGGGCCTTCCCACCCACTATGGTCTTACAACTGCCTTTGTGGAGTTTCATAAAACTTCCCCAGTTTTGGATGAGTGCAAGGCACTTAAACTCCACCTTGAATTGACTCCATTCACATGCCAGGAGTGCTTTCCTTAACTTTACAGAGAGAGGCTCGACCAGGTACAGTTTTGCCTCACTTTATTACCACTCAGGACTCTTCCCAACTTAGTTTGTCTCTGGGGTAGAGGGATGGAAAATATGACATTTAAGGAAAAGACAGTAGAGAGCACTCCTGCAAGCTACTTAATCCCACTTTCAAAACAGGCTATGAAGGCAAGTCCTGTGAGATGCTGAGCATCATTAACTTCCATTAAGTATAGATGAGACGAGGGCATTTGTACTAAAGATTACAGCCTCACATCTTCTTGTTTTGAAGCCTTAGTTTATGCTGGCGGTGGAAAAACACAGAAGGAATAATATTACCTATTTTTTTGGCATAAATCACCCTTTTGCTAGTGTAACATTGCTCTCTGAATAACAAAGAGATTTCAGAATCAAGAATCGCAATCCTCTTTTCACTGAGGACACTACATATGATGAGAAATGGGAAACAACCACATGGGAAATGAGAAAGCCCCTCTCCTGGCATTTCCAATGAAAAGGAAAGCAGGAGGTATGAAAAACCTCCACATACTTTTCACTTTGGCTTTCCACCCACAGTGGTTAGGATCAGCTTTGAAGAACCACCAAAGTTTTTGATCAAAGTTTTCTGGATAAGACAACTTGGCCTATTAATGTAGAGTAGATTTTTTGTAAATGAAAGGTGTGGGTTTTCCTTAAGCAGATACCTGTAAAGGCATCTAACTCCTGAAGGCTTGAGCATCCTGGTTCAACCAGTTTTAGTCAGTGAGTCAGTTCTCTGATAGGGCTTACTAAGAAAAATGCAGCTCATTTGCTCTTTCTCTCATAAATTTCTCTCCACAGTTTCCTAGCTCACCTGCTACTGTATTTAGATGATAGGGCTTAGGAACTCTAACAGAGGCTTTATATTAATCACCAAAAAAGACTGCTGTGTTACCCACTTCTATTTTAGACCTTTGGCTCCAACCCCAGGCTTTCAGCTGTTAAGAGTGAGCAATGCCAGACTTTTGTGTTCCTGTTTTGTTTTGTTTTATTTTTTTCCAAAGGTGCCCAAGAAGCACTTCTAAAATATTTCAAGTACCTGCTCATGCAAACCGTATTCCCCAGCTATAATTTCAGCTGCCTGACTACATTGTTTATAACTGCATTTGTATATAACTTGAGCATCTATACCTGAAGAAAATCTCTCAAAATCAAACGAGCAACCAGACAACTCCAAGCAACTTACCATCATAGTTTCCATAATGGCTTATGTACGCAAGCACATGTAGACCTTTATTGTTTTTCTATCTGATTGAAACACAATGCTTTTTAAAAATGACTTCCCACAGGTAAAGACACAGCCACCTAAACCCTCACTCAGTCTTCATTTACCCTAGGTGGTGTTTTGAATACACTGTCAAAAGCACCAGATCTACTTTCATCTCCAGCATTTTAAGTTAATGGACTATAAATCACACTTATCTAAAAGGAGTTCCAGTCACAAGATATTACTTCAGCATAAATATTGAAGAAACTGGGTGTTGTTTAACGTATTTCTTTAAAGGCTCAGTTAAGGTTAAGGAAATAAGATTTTTTCTTGAGGTCTTAATGAATACAATGGAAAATTACCTATAGAGCTTCTTTGTAAAGTAGTAGAATCATTTACAAAACAGACAGGTCTTAGAAGGAACTCAGGATGAAACACAGCAGTATAAATAATAATATAAAAAAATAAAACCCAACATTGAAAATTTAAAATAGAATACTTCAAATATTAGTGAACTGAAAAAGTCACGGCACTACACTGATTCAAACTACTGCACACATTTTGAAAGCAGAACACATTTTTGTAACAAACTGATCATACTGATGCTGTCTTACCAGAACTAAAAACTAGTACTTTGTGGAGAGCACACCCAGTAGCTCCCTGCTGGTCAATGTGACAAGTGTTTCAATGGTTTCTGGTATTTTGGAAATGCCCTCTTTGCTCACTCCAGCAATGTCAATGGTAAGAGGCCTATTCTCCCTTCCTTCTTACCCACTTCAAGATTTCAAGGAAGCAGCAGCACCTCTTTCAGCCACAGGCACCCTCTGGCAGAGATTGAAAAAAGAAGTTTCCAGTACACCCCTTCACACACACAGGTGCGCGCACACACGCACACACAAAATACAAATCACCAGTAATAGGCTCCACACATTTAAACTCTTGTTTCACACTTCCCTACTGCAGAAATTCCCTCATTGCTGCCTTGCTTCTCCTCAGCTGGTGGAGAGAGCAGCTGAGCCCAGCAGACTGGTCAGGAGGGCAGGGGATGTGGGCACTGACCTGTGGGCCAGTCAAGGGGTGCTCCAAGGGCCAGTGGCTGTCTTGGGGAAAGCTCCAAAGTACTTGCCTGGGGCAAGTGCCTGAGGCACTGCACTTGCAGCATCTCCACACCTCTCTGTCATCTTTCCAGGTGAGGCAAGACTGTTGAAAGGTATTAGAGAAACACCTCCCACACACCTAGAAACTGTCTCAAATATATTTCCATATTAGTACAATTGATTTTTAAATGAAATATTCTTAATCTAAGCCAATTAATATACCACTCCTTCTAAAGTGGGATTTTCCTTGGAGAGGTCCCACTCTGAGGAAGACTTGAGCACATTTGATTGAGTGGACTTGCTTTCTAGGAAGGACTCTTCCAATCATCTGGCCTTCCAAAAGAAGGGAAGGCTTGCTTGGAGCCCAGGCATTAGGGACTCATATACTACTGGCATGGCAGTTCCCACTTGGGCTGTTACATGCATTGATGCATTTCAATGTAGTCTTGGAAAAATGCAAGGGCGAGAATGTTCTTTTTTGCAGTTCTCAGTTTTGTGGCCATTGATGTCCTTTTAATAACCACATCACATATGTTTTCAGATCCATAGAGAGAGTACATCAACTGTGTCGTGAAATGTGCAACATTAACTTCTCCTGAAACAGCACCATTACTGTAACAAGATGAGTTCAGGGAACTTGATGGCCATTCCTGCAATGGAAGATGGACACAACCATATATGGACATATACGTAAAGGACAGAAGATCTTTACTGACTGAGACAAACTGATTGAGTGTATATGGGTTAAGATTAAAGGGAAGAGAGGAGAAGGTGATGTTACAGTAGGGTCTCCTACAGGCCACCTGACCAGCAGAACCAAGCAGATGAGGCCCTCCATACCCAGATAGAAGAGGCTTCACATTCACAGGCCCTGGTCCTTGTGGGTGATTTCAACTGCCCTGACATCTGCTGGAGGGACAACACAGCCAAGGCATCAGCAATCCAGGATGTTCTTTCAATTCACAGATTATAACGTCCTCCTCCAAATGGCAGAGGAACCAACAAGAAAAGGTGCTACGCTGGACCTTGTTCTCACCAACAGGGAAGGGCTGGTGACCAACGTGAGGCTCAGGGACGACCTTGGCTGCAGCGATCATGAAGCACTTGAATTTAAGATCCTCAGGGCATCTAGGGAGATTGTAGCAGGAAGAGCCTTTCTTGCTCCTGAGGCTCAACGAGCTGCTGGTCTCTCCACTGCCTCACGCAGGAGTGAGCTTTCTCTCTGTGGGTGTGTCCCACCTTTATTGGCCCCCTGGTAATAGGGGGCGTGCCCTAACCAGGCACAGGTGGACTCACATCCACTCTTAGGCAATTCGAGGCACCTGGTTTATCTTGTTTCTCTACAGAAGATGTATTCCAAGCTTACAACCCTGGACTTCAGGCTTGCAAACTTTGATCACTTCAGGGATCTGCTGGCCAGGGTACCATGGGATGGAGCCCTAGAGGGAAGGGGGGCCCAGGACAGTTGGTCAGTATTCAAGGATCACCTTCTCCATGTCCAGGAGCAAAGTATACTGAAAAAGAGGAAGGCAGGAAGGAATGCTAGGAGACCTGCCTGGATGAACAAGGAGCTCCTGGACACACTATCACACAAAAAGAAACTCTACAAGGAATGGAAGAAAGGACATCTAGAATGGGGGGCATATAAGGAAGCTGTCTGAGTAGCAAGAGACCTGGTTAGAAAAGCCAAAGCTCAGTTAGAACTAAATCTAACCAGGGAGATCAAGGGGAATAGCAAAAATTCCTATAGGTATATTAACAGCAAAAGGAAGACTAGGGAAAGTGTGTGCCCCCTCAGAAAGGGAACAGGAGAACTAGTGACAAGTGACATGGAGAAGGCTGAGGTTCTCAATGACTTCTTTACCTCAGTCTTCATTGGCAAGGGCTCCAGCCACACTCCTGAAGTCACAGGTGACAATGCCAAGGGCTGGAAAGAAGAACTGCCAATTGTAAGTGAAGATCAGGTCTGTGACCATCTGAAGAACCTGAAAGTGAACAAGTCCATGGGACCTAATGGGATACACCCATGGGAACTGAGGGAACTGGCAGATGTGGTTGCTAAACTGCTGTCTATTATATTCCAAAAGTTCTGGCAGTCCAGTGAAGTCCCCACAGACTAGAAAAGGTGAAATTTCAAAAAGGAAAAGAAGGAAGATCCAGGGAACTATAGGCTGGTCAGTCTCACCTCTGTGCCTGGTAAGATCCTGGAGCAGATCCTCCTGGAGTAACTGCTGGAGCAGAATAATGAAGAGGTGACTGGGTATAATCAACATGGCTTCACCAAGGGCAAATCATGCCTGACAGACCTTGTGGCCTTCTATGAAAAGGTCACAACATCAACGGACAAGGGAAGAATAACCAATGTCATTTACCTTGACACAGTCCCACACAACATCCTGGTCTCCAAGCTGGTAAAACATGGGTTTGATGGATGGACCACTCAGTGGATTAAGAACTGGCTTGATGGCTGCACCCAAAGAGTAGCTGTCAATGGGTCCATGTCCAAGTGCAGGCCAGTGACAAGTGGAGTCCCTCAAGGATCAGCACTGGGATAGGTCTTGTTTAACATCTTTGTTGGTGACATGGACAGTGACATTGAGTGCACCCTCAGCAAGTTCACTGGTGACACCAAACTGTATGGTGCAGCTGACACACTGGAGGGAAGGGATGCCATTCAGAAGGACCTTGACAGGCTGGAGAGGTGGGGCCATGGCAGCCTCATGAAGTTCAACAAGACCAAGTGCAAGGTCCTGCATCTGGGTCGAGGCAATCCCAAGCACTGATACAGGCTGGGCAGTGACTGGCTTGAGAGCAGCCCTGAGGAAAAGGACTTGGGAGTGCTGGTGGATGAGAAGTTCAACATGAGCCATCAGTGTCCACTTGCAGCCCAGAAAGCCAACCAGATCATTGGCTGCATCAAGAGAAGCGTGGCCAGCAGCTCGAGTGAAGTGATTCTCCCCCTCTGCTCTGCTCTGGTGAGACCCCACCTGGAGTACTGCATCCAGGGCTGGAGACCCTGTTACAGGAGGGACATGGATGTGCTGGAGTGTGTCCAGAGAAGGGCCAGGAGGAATATCAGAGGGATGGAGCACCTCTGCTATGAAGAGACTGAGAGAGTTGGGGTTATTTAGTCTGGAGAGGAGAAGGCTCTGAGGAGACATTGTAGCCTTCCAGTATCTGAAGGGGGCTACAGGAAAGCTGGTGAGGGACTCTTTAGGATGTCAGGTGGTAGGAATAGGGGGAATGTATTCAAACTAGAGGAGGGTAGATTTAGATTAGATGTTAGGAAGAAGTTCTTCACCATGAGGGTGGCGAAATACTGGAACAAGTTTCCCAGAGAGGTGGTGGAAGTTTTCCATCCCTGGAAGTTTTTAAGGCCAGGCTGGACAGGGCCCTGAGCAACCTGATTTAGTGGGAAGTGTCTTTGCCCATGGCAGAGGGATTGGAACTACATGATCCCTAAAGGTCCCTTCCAACCCTGAAAATTCTATGATTCTATGATTCACATTGAATAAAAAATAAGGAAAGTTACAATTACAAGGAAGGTCACCTTCACCCTGTGCAAGTTCTTTTTAAGTAATACAATGTGAAAAGAAAGTATGAGACCTTAGAGTCACTTATCCTCTGGCTCTGTTTTTCTCTAATTAATTAAATGGGTGAAAAGCAGGAGCTCAGGGCCCATAGATCAGCATCAACACAAGCCATTTCTTACTTCCTTTATAAGGACAAATCAAAAACCCAATCACAGGATACTTATTAAAGAGGCCTCTGATGTTGCCCCTTATAGCAAAAAACCTGCTGGATGCCCCAAATTACTCAGTTACACCTCATTAAATTATATCGGTTGTTTGTTGCCAGCATATTCTCCATGCAGCCAATGGCTTTGTAACCACAGCTGCTGGAAACTTGTTTAATTGCTCAATTGGTCTTTTTTTAAACTTCTCAGGCTATGGGTAGACAACTGTAATTTGTTAAAAAAAAGCACAGAGGATATATTAAAACAGAAGAACAGGGGGAAAAAAAACCAGCAGAAAAATCACAAATCAGAAAATCGATGCTGTTACATTAAGTTTTTTTTCTGGGATTCTTTTAGTTATGTTTGCTTTCATGTTCTTGACTAAAGAGCTCTCGGGTAAGGAAACATTCATAAGTTGCTTCCCGAACAAGTCTCCTCAATTACTTTGCTGCCTTTGCAATTCAAACACTTACAGAATTCTTTCTAAGGGCAGCAGCAACATTAGCAGAGCAACTGGGGTGGTCTTGCTACTTTAAACCTCTTTGAAAATTCACAGCCTGCAATCATCTCACATGCCAGCGTCCACTCTGGCTTGGAGGCAGAGGAAAAAAACTTTAGAGAGGCCTATTAAGTACACTCTGTTTTCACAACAGTAAAATCCCTAATAATTTTGATTCACTGAAGCAGTGCTCCCAAACAACTCCCTTTGTATTCAATCAGTTTTATAACAGTCTCAGACTAAAAAGCCAGACCAGAATACCTATCTGTGTGTACACACACACATAAATTACCTCAACAGACTGATTTTTTAGGACTTCTTGTCAGCATGGAATAATTTCTTATTTTTTGTTTCAAGAAAATTTATTTGCCTTCAAAATAAGATTTGAACCCATTTGCTCCTCCACACTTAACAGCAGTCATTTGTTAGCATTTCTGTATTACTGTGAATACATACATCACTTAATGAAAAACACACGTACTAAGGGCCTTGGAGTTGTGTTGCTGCAAATCCATTATCAGCCAGACACTCCTGTGTTTATTCCAGTTGAGACAGGGAAAAGTAATCTCCAGTTCCTCTTCACTGGAAACTCTAAAGATATTTTTTATATTAAAAAAGAAAACCTAGGGCCAAAAGGAAAATTATTTAAAATGGATGGGCATGGAACACAATGCATGCCATTCAGCTGCTTACCAACCTCCAGCTGAAACATTAAACATTTAACCCACAAGATGCAAAGGGATTGTAAAAGACCCTTCTTCAGGGATGGAAATAATTATTTCCCAAGCTTTAGGCTCCAAAAGCTTAGAAGTGGTAATGTACATGGAACTAATTAAAATCAGAAATGGCACCAGAGCATGGTCTTCTGAAAAGGTGAATCTGTGGGTGCATTTCTAGGGCAGAACATGCACCACTCATACAAAAACAGAAGCGTACATTGCAAAGTGATAGATTTATATTCTCAGCCCTCAAAAATACCCACCTTGAAAACATTCTTGCTGGAAACACAGAAGAAAAATTCTAGTATGCGAAAGCCTAAGTTTACAGGGTCAGGTAATCCTGAAGGAATAAAGAGGAAATCCCAGGAGACAGCCTTCCCCAAAAGGTTATGCAAAGCAGCTGGATGACTGGGGATCTAGAAAACCTTGCTTTGCTGGGTTACAGCTAGCTCTTCAGAATCTTCCCTTCCCATTCTCCAAGGGTCCCATCTGGGACAATCTGAGCACTAATAAGACATTCAGATAGCTTGAAAAACACTGTTACAAAATTTAAAAGCATATTTTAAACATAGGCAAAAAAAAGAGAAAAATATAGGTCTTTAATTGAATGCTTTTTAAACCCTTTGCGGCACCAGATAGTAATCTGTAAAAATGAAGAAGTAAAAGACCAGTAACAGCTTTTACATCCTTATGTGTATATGTGCTTTGCTCCAGCACCTATGTAATGATGTAGTGAGTGAATAAATGTAATTCTATTTCATAAAATGGGCCAGATCCTTAGACAGCAAAGGATCATTTTCACCGGGTTCAGTATCAATTTTCTATCTGCCATGTTCTTCAGATTCAGTGCTTTTGCTAAGCTTGACAGGCAGAAGGAAAGGAGCTTCCACTTCTCTTATCATCATAATTAAACAATTTGCTGCAGAAGTCAATGAAAGCTAACAAAAAAATGGTCAGGAACTGTTGCCCATAAACTCATTAAAGAACAGCCAGCTATCCTTAGTAAATATCTAATAGGAGGAAGCAAGTCAGGAGACAGAAATTGTAAAGGGACTAAAGAGTCCTGTGGACTTCCATGATAAATTATAGATGTTCATAGTTCAACCAGCATTTCATGGGAAGTGTTCTGACAACTAGACTTTTAACTATATGCCATATTGAAATTTACAGCATTTAAGGAGAAAGCAATGTCAGATTTGCTTGAAAATTCTGGGGGAAAAAGCAATGCAGCTCATTACACATCTATGCAGTCAAGTATATATACATGTGATATTTAAGCAGGTTCTCTAGTTAAAAATTTTTAAAAAGAGTATGAGAAAGGCCTAGTTTGTCCTGGAGACAAAAGCATTCCATGTATGAACCTGTATGGAGCTAGAGGTTAGGAGAAAAGGATTGTCAGCATCAATCAATTTATTTTCCAGTTAAGTGAAAATCCCAAAGTCAAATTTAATTAGAAGTCAATAACTTTCACTTCCATCGAAACAGTATGGGCCACAACAGTTCTGTAAAATCACACACTGGGCACACAACCATAACAGATGCAAATAGCAGTTTGCTATTAGCTGGAGAGTAGCCATGACTCACACTGCAAAACATGTAAAACAATTTTATATTCAAGGTTTCACAGAAAGGCACAGTGTAGCAGGAAAAGCAACAAATAAGAACAGGGAGCTAAAGTTATGCAGCCTTGTATATTCTTTTGCAGTGTGGCTCCAATTTTTTCTCTACAGCAAACCTTTGCATCTGATTGAATGGGAACAACACTGTTGGAATAAATCCTGTGTGTGCTCATCACAGGAACTTGATTTATTTTCTGTACTGCACCAAAAGAACATAAACTATGTTCTACATGAAGACTACTTGGTATTTGCCATTCGTCTATATGCACCTGCTTTCTGACCAGTTTACAGTGAATGATGTTTATACAGTTATTTACTTCATTATCAAAACAGACCTCTAGAATCTCAAGGGTTGTCAAAAGTTTTCAGGAAGTGAGCAGGTGAAACTGAACAATCCAGACTGCCAGCTCTCCACCCAGTCAAGGTCAAATAGCTGTGGGGTTGTGTGTGGTGCAGGGATTGTGTCTTCTTTTGGTGCCTGCTTTGGTGAATACATTTTTGTTTGCTAGGAAAAAAACCCTCAAACAATATATTCTGTCCCTCTGGCCTGACAGAATGTTAAAAAAAAATAAGTAAATACAGGTATGCAACTAAGTACAGGCACAAGAACCTCAATATGTTACAAGGTTTTGACAAGGTACCACTAATGGTTCATGATGAAATGAAATTATAACTCTGACCTTTTAGCTGAAACAAAAGACAAAAGAATCTTTAGGGCAGCGCAACCACTAACTCCTCTGAAAATGAGAAGCACTGATTATTAACCTAGCCTAGGGAGAAAACTGCAATTCAAAAATTGGTTGTTCTTGTCATGGTAAATCTTGAATGCTTTTAATGAAAGTTTCTTTCCTACATGAAGTGTTTCTTGCTAAAAAACAGGACATCACATTAAAACAGGGCTTTAGATATCCTTAAAGTCAGTTTTAATTGGGGCACTTCCCTCCAGTGAATCGAAAGATGACATTTGTCTTCATTGCCTGGTTGGAATGCTAAACTAAAAGCAGGGCTGAAATGTCAAGGTAAAATAATGCTAATAATTATTCTGAATGTTACATTCCCCTTGACCTTGGAATTTAAAAGGCTGAGATGAAGGCCTTTTGTCAAAAGTCAGGAAGTCATCTGGAGACTTCATTGACATTTATGATGTCAGTCTGGCAACATTAGGGGAGGAGATACAAAATATGCTATAAGTTTCCAGTACAAGGGCAATTTCATTTTCTATTGTTGCAGATCAAGAGTACAAGATCAAGAGTACAAAACAACACATCACCTGAAAGATTACTGCTAATGGTTTTAGTAAGAATATGAACAAGCTTAATGCAATAACCATGAACTCTATAAAATACAGTTCATTCCACTGCCACAAATGAAAATATTCTCCATTTCATACAAGTAATGATTTCTTCTAAGACACAAAAAAATGGGCACAAAGCCCCCAGTCCAGTTGCTTCACTATTATATCTTGTTAACACTGAAGATTTTCTACTTAATTTGCAATTTAACATTAGAATGATAACTCTATGGGGTGAGAATTTCATGTATTAGTGTCCTGAAGTGACTCCTACAGCCCTTATTTGCACCTGTGATAGAAAATGCTTCCCACACTGATGTCAAATGCAAGGCAGGGAAAGGCTTAAGTCCTCTATTGTCAGTGTCAGAGGAAACTCAGAACACTCAGATTTCATAAAAAATAGTGGTAGGGGACTTATCCTTTGATCTGCTCATACTCCAGGCAAATGAAATGTCAAAATTGCGGACAACAGGAAGAATGGAGGCAAATATATTTGTTAACATCTTTGGTGGCATCTGTAGAGTTAACCCTTGCCATAAGCTCCTGTTTCAAGGAGTTAATTTACTGACACTTGGCAATTTACTCTTTTCAAGTTCTCATGAAATTTGGCTAATTTAAGTTTATACACATAGGTTCATTTGAAGATATAGCCATATTGAAGATGCTGGCAAAAAAACCAACCAACCAACCAACCAACCAAAAAAACCCAGGTCTCAGAAGACTATACCCTAAAAATGACATGCCATAGTGGAAGCATGGTTTATTCTGTGTCTTGATTCAATGATAGATTTTAACTGCTATGACTGGAAATAAAATAAGAAAGGCAAAGTAAGGCAACACAGGTATTCATAATGAAAATGTAATTCTTTATACATTAGATTGGTACTAAAGTAATTCAAAGCAATGGAGAGACTTCACTTCGGAGCCTGTTAAAACCAACATGTTTTCTCCAGCTATGTTTTTAAATTGTGTTCCATACAAATCTATGATAAGTATTTGCATAATAAACTCCTACAGCTCATTAAGCCCATTATAGACTACTAAATAAATAACAGGATCTGAGACCACAGAAATGGAAAGTGTGCTTCAGTTTGTGAAAAGTGAATTCATATTTTAACTCATGAATTTGGTAAATATTGTACAGACGTTCCAAAAAGAATAGTAATACATTGTATAAATAAAGAAGGCCAGCTTTTTTAAAATGAGGGAAAACATAGAGAGTGCTACACGACTGTTCAGATTTAATGTTCAGTTACTGTTACACATATGTACATGAAACAGCTGTCTGCATATGCCAGTACAGTGGTAGACACTGAGCCAACCATCTCTATATTCTATATTCTATATAAGGAAAATAGTAACCGTTGGTTTATTTATTCTTCAGGAACATTTAAATGGTTTTCCACATTCTTGTCTAAAAAAAATCTTGCATAAACTCAGCATGTAACTGGATGAGCATTTTAGTATATACAGGCCAGAGTTTATAAGTTAAAATTTGCACTGAAATATCAATGCTATCAGTATTTCTCTAATGGCTGCTGTCTCTAAGGACAGACACTTCTGCAGTCATGGAGCCACTCAAGGATTAGGCAGAAGCTGTAGTGCTGCAATGTGCTCCCTTTTCCAGCACTGGCAGCCTGAGGGCTGGGAGTACAGAAGGGGCCAACTGCACCTTCACACTTCACTCTCCAGGAAACTGGGTGAGATCACAGAAGGATGAAAGGATGAGATTAACTAGAGCTGCCCAGAAGGTGCTGCAAAAGTCATTAAGTATAGAGAAAAATCTGGTTGGCAAAACACATGAACTCCTCCTGAGTGTAACAGTCCACCTGGCCTAGTCCATTGGACATGAAAGATTCCTGGAAGCTGCTGCCAGACTGCTTTCTAGCATCTTCCAGTTGGAAAATGGCCAAAGCAAGGCTTTACAAGAGATGGCTCTGCCCATAAGATACTAAAAGCAACAGACCTGTGTGTTTTTTCCCTGTAACAGTTCCTGCAGCAGCAGGGACCACCACTGTGAAGGGAGCACTGATCTCTTCTCCAGCCAGGTAGCATTTTGAACACTGGAGTGCTGTGAGCAGTCAGCATTCCATAGCTTGGAAACACTGGGAATTTCAACTGAGACTAAGAGGCATTTGAGTCAATTGCTGGTGCACCAACCCAATCGTTGCCCAGATCAGAAACACTCTCAGGAGCTAAACAGCGATGCTGACAAGGAAGGGTTGCAGGGGTGCAGGGTTAGTGAGAAGTGTTCCAACTTCCTTAATTACCGCAAAAAACAGTGGCTAGTGATCCCCATCATATTGACTTCACGTTTTCCAATACTCGCCACACGTGGGCATCTTACTTGTAAATAGTTGTAAAATAGAGAGAATAGTATTTTGGCCAGATACTTTTGTCAAGCATCTGCAAGCATCAAGCATATTTTGACACAAAGTGAACATGGGCTTAATCTGCGCATTTGTACAAAAAAATGTCAGTGAAGGGATGTGACTGTGACAGTTTGCAGGGATGGGAGAGTAGAACTATGAGGTTGAAGTCCCCTTATTTGTGTGGGGCCAATACATTGGCTGGGATCAATTTTGAGGGTGTGAGGTTATGTGACAGAAGAGGGTCAGGGCTACCCCCTCATGACCATGCAATAAAGGCAGGAGTTCCTAGGCAAGCCAAACCAGTGGTATCTGTGGCTGTTGCCACCTAAGGATGCAGTGGGTACATTTGGTCACTGCTGGATGCAGTAATACATTGAGGATCCCACGCTTGAAATTACAAAGGCAGATGCTTCGACAAATCCTTAATTAATTTCTTCACAGGGCTCAAAGCTGAGGCAGAAGGAAGGCAGAGGGGAACAAAAAGCACTGGTACAGCACCTCAGAGTACAGCAAATGATGAGCATCACTTCTTCCACGGGTGACTTCCCCACAGCAATAATATTTTGCCACATGTGAAGAAATAGTTCTTGGATTCAGCCAGGTTCCTTTGTTTGGGGGAAAATCTAGATAAAATTTATAACAACATTTGGTCTAATCACTCTATTAAGCACCAACTTCATTGCAGAAGCTGTTATTCAGAAATTTATTTCATTGATGAATCATATTGAGTTTCCAAATAGCATACTGTTGTAAGAAATTAATGTACTTGTCTCATGGAGGCTAAAAGCACCTCATATCCTCAGTAAATGAACTCATTACTGAGCAAGTCAGTGAGACATCCTGGAAGTGGAGCTTGAATTTTATGCTCACTATCCTGTACTCTAACAGACACAGGACATTTCTATAGACAAGGACACTACCTTTGGGACTCATGGTTAAACATCTGCAAATCTGATACTGACACATAAGTAAAATTTTCAGGAAAAAACACACAAGAGAGAATAAAAAGACATACAGAATAAAAGAACATTGAAACAGTGAGAATTAGAGAAAAAACCCAACCCTAGTAGTCAACAACACACGGCCAGAACAACCCCATGCAGCGCTACAGGCTGGGGACAGAGTGGTTGGAGAGCAGCCAGACAGAGAGGGACCTTGGAGTTTAGATTGACAGGAAGCTGAACATGAGCCAGCAGTGTGCCCAGGTAGCCAAGAAGACCAATGGCATCCTGGCCTGTATCAGGAACAGCATGGCCAGCAGGTCCAAGGAAGTGATTCTGCCCCTGTACTCAGCGCTGGTGAGGCCACACCTCAAGTACTGTGTCCAGTTCTGGGCCCCTCAGTTCAGGAAGGAGATTGAGGTCCTGGAGCAGGTCCAAAGGAGGGCAACCAGGCTGGTGAATGGACTACAGCAGAAGTCCTATGAGGAGAGGCTGAGGGAGCTGGGGCTGTTCAGCCTGGAGAAGAGGAGGCTCAGAGGAAACCTCATCACTATCTACAACTCCCTGAAAGGAGGTTGGAGCCAGGTGGGGGTTGGGCTCTTTTCCCAGGCAACTCTCAGCAAGACAAGAGGGCACGGTCTTAAGTTGTGCCGGGGGAGGTTTAGGTTGGACATTAGAAAGAATTTCTTTACCGAGAGGGTGATCAAGCATTGGAATGGGCTGCCCCGGGAAGCAGTAGATTCTCCATCCCTGGAGATATTTAAAAAGAGACTGGATGTGGCACTCAGTGCCATGGTCTGGTAACTGCAGCGGTAGTGGATCAAGGGTTGGACTTGATGATCTCTGAAGTCCCTTCCAACCCAGCCAATTCTATGATTCTATGACTCTATGATTCATAAGAAACAGTCCCGCAAGACAGGTGGAAGAGATGGAAGGGAATACTCCCCACAACTTATATTGATTATAGCTTTGAGCACTAGATAGAAAACACTAATTTGACTTACTGCATTAACATCTCATCAGAATATTAATGCCCTACTAGCATACTAAAATATCCACTCAGAGGCTGGGGGGACTCTTATTAACAAAAGCACCCTCCTCTTTGAGAAGGGTAGTGAAATTTTTAAGCACTGTCACTTCAAATGGAAGTGAAGAACTAGCTACCCAATCATGTAATGAGTGACAGAATGTAATTAGAGATAAAGTAATTTTACATGTTTCTGTGTATAAAGTAGCCCTTAAGTTTCAGGAAGCTGAGTTTGCTTTGTGGAATACCACCTGGTTCCCTTTTTTGTGCGGAACTGGAAACACAAGCAAGTATGTCAACTGTGTGTGTGGATCAGCTTATTGCACACTGGGTGATGAACTCCACGTTCAGGCCAGTGCAAAGATTAATTAGAAGATACCGTGAAAAGCAACAGCAAAAAACGCAACTACTGTTGAAAAGCAACTGCAGCTAGTCAGCCTTTAACATCTCTGGCTGAAACAGAAAACAGCATTTATACACAAAAGTCAGGATTACAGAAGGATTACGGTTTCTTTGGCTCAAGCAGTGCCAGAGCATGCAGACAAGTAAAACCTCCAAAATATAATTTAATAAAAAATGCCAATGCCAACAAAAGTATTAAACTAAAGAAATGTAGGCTGGAGTTTCTGAAGGATGCTGCATGCTTCTACGAGTTCCCTAAACCATATCTATCCTGAAGGCAAAAACCTGAACACATTAAAAATATATGAAAATGAAAACAATGCCTGGAGGGCTTCCCAAACACCCATGCCCTCCATCGTGTCCTCCTGGCAACTCTTCAACTGACAAAACCTGAATCTTCACCAGTTCTCCTGGGAACTTTCAAGTTCTTCTCAGCTTAGGCTCTGGCATGGGTTACAATGCCCTAGACGTCAAGAGGGCTTACTCATGTGGGTCTGACAGGTCTTGGCACTTCTGTTTCTCCCCTCTGTTCTTCTACCACAGAGCAAGAACCACAGCATTGTCTGTCTGAATTGTAAGAACAGGACAAAAGTTCAAAGAAAAAGCTTTAGAGCTATAAAATCGTCTCTCTACCCAACTCTTCTACCCATTCTCTATGAAAAGGTTCAGGAGGTTCAGGATCTTCAGACCTTTCAGTAAGGTTTTGACATGAGGAAATAGCTTCTTAGCAATTACTTTTCACTGATCTGAAAGACATTTTAAATTCTTTATAGTCCTTCTGCTTTCCAGTAAAAACAAAACAAGCTGTTTAACTTCATTGCAGCCTGACAGTTAATAGCTCCTGTATTGTCTGTTAACCCCACTGAGATGTCTGTTGAAGGATGTATCATTGTTTTAACTTCCTGCTAGCTTCTTTTCTTACACAGCCTGCCACTAAACTAAATTAACTATATTTATATTGTAACCATAATTTACAACTTTTTTAAGAGACATGACACACATCTTTAAAATCATGCAGCCCTCAAATAAGGTGACTGAAAGATGGGTTATTCTAAGTCTTTTAAAAAAAAGAACTAAGGGGGCATCAGTGGAAAAGGCAGATCAGTTTCAAAGCCAAGAGAGTCTTTACAGTTGTGTCCAGACAGCTGCTGCACCCTCCTTTCTGCAGAGTGGCAAATCTACCTGGCTTAGAAAAAGTAAGAAAATTAATGGATAAGAACCTACACAAAGAATCACTTTGGTTCAGAAAGTCCTGGAACCACAGGTCTTTGGAGGCTGGGGAAATACTGTTGTGAAATACTGTTGTGAAATACTGTTGCAAATGAGCCTTGCTTATACACTTTTTCTCAGCACCCATCAGCACCCACCTCCTGCCCCACAGTCCTACTCTCTGGGGCTCTGCATTGCCAGGACAAGGCACAGAGCAAGCTCCAAGTCCATCTCCCACTTCCAACACTCATGTAACATCATGTTCTCACACTGAAGATATGTGCACCATAAAACTGACAAGAATGGACACTATACTTGATTTTAGCTAAAGGGCCAAGAAAGGATGTGGAGACAAGACAACAAGTTAGTGTAAGTCAACATGGCAGTTCCCATGGTCTCATTATAGTGCTATTCCATGGCCTTTCTGTTTCACTGTGGAGAAAAGCAAGGACTTTGCAACACAAACAAGCCACCACTCCATAGTAACATCATTACCAGTGTGAGATATGAATGACTGGAAGAAATATGTCCCTTCATTTTTTCCCTCACATTAAAATGTCTAAGATTGCTTTTTATATTCTGATAATTCCTTTCTTGATTTGTTTTTTTTCCTATCCTAAATACTATTTTGCTTCTTTCACTTATTTTTCCTTAATTCTAAAATATCGCAACATACCCTCCCATTCCTTCTTGTGTCTTCCTTGATTCTTAGAAGCTTCCAGAGCTCCTTCTATCTTAAGACTCTCCTCAGATCAAAATATGAATATATTGGGTCCTGCATGATATTTGTATCAATCGGATTTTGTAACTAAGAAGTTTTAATTGGACAAAAATCAATGCCTCATCCAAAGTCTGTGATATTTGTGGAGGAAAAAATAATAAAGTAGGCCTTAAATTGCTTGCCCTCTATCTATAGCTTACTGCTGCATCCTTCAAATTGGAACCCACAGAAGAATCCTTTTAGTCTGACGGACTTACTGAGAGGTTCCTGAATGAGAAGTCTCAACCAGTACATCACATCCTGTTTTGAAAAAAATATTATAATACCTTTGTAATATTGAGTAACTGCTTGATACATATCCCAACATCATGGGTGAAAGCCATAAAATGCAGAAACTCTTTTATTCATATACTGACAAATGCACCTGTACTGTAGATTGAAAAAACTGGTCAGCAAATATGGGATCCAAGAGAGATTTGAGATGTTTTTACTACACACCAATGATGCAAGTTGCAGCTAGCTGAACTGGCAACTTCTACACACTGGAATCTATCTTTTGGTAGTTTTATCATTTAGCTCCATGCAAAACTTGTGATGCAAAAATCAGTAAATATCCCCTTGACATTCCTTTTTTTTAGATTCTTCTTCACTAGACTGAGTAGGAACAATCTGGAGATTTATCCACCTTTAGATAAATCCTGATAGATACCAGGTATCTCCAGTCACCATGCCATTTTCATTAAATGATAAAAGGCAAACATCTCATTTAAAAGAAAACTAATAACTTTTGAGAAAAAGAGAAGGGCTTGATGAGATGATACCATACTATAAGCTTTTGTTGTGGGCAAACAGAATTCTGTAGTATAATTATCAAGTTCCACCTCATTAGTACTGAAATTAGATATCATAAAGAACAGTGGACCAATAATTAACCAATGAGAACTTGGTTTTAGTCCAGCTTGCAATCTTTTTTTTTAATGTATTTGTTGGATTCACCTCATCACCCCCAAATTCACCAGACAAAACGACACACCTCTTCATTTTCTATTCATCACAAGCCTATGGGTGAATTAGTAAATTAGATTAAATTTCCTTCCCCAGTGCCAGAGAGGCACTGGAAAATTTGCATGAACTCCCTTCCCAGGACACAGCATAGGGAGAAAATGGAGAAGTAGGAATTGTCAGAGCAAGCTCAGTTTTGCTCCCTGGACCTTCTGCATTTTTGTGGAGGAGGGCATAATGTATTAACACACCCATCTTCTCTTCCAGTCCAAAAAGATAGCACTATGACGATAAGTGAGAGATCACTGCAAAAATTAAAGGTGGCTACAAAATATTTTTGGACATAAAGTACTACCTGCAGTTTGACAACTCTGTTGTAGATGTAGAAATGGCAGAGTAGAGATTATGAAATCATTAGGCATGCTATCATTCAAAGGATTAAATTTTAATACTTTTCTTTCTTGTCCTGACTGTGATTTTTTCTACCCTTGCACCTGTTCTCTAGGTATTAGATAACCTGAAAATGAGAGAAGATTCTTTTTGACAGCAAAACTGAAATCTTCCTTTACGTCATGCACTCAAATGGGAATCAGACTAGCAGGAATCTTGACGTATTTATCAGACTGAAATTCCTGCTGGTATGTATCAATAAAAGGGCCCACTGGGAGGTCATTCAAATTGGTCACGGTTGGTTATTATGGGCAATGGGAAAGAGAGAGTAGCTACCCTAAAAAAAATTCATTTTCATGTAGTCCTGCTTCTTGAGTATTTACCTATCCAAAGAGTGATAACTTTTTATTGTAGTTTTCCTTTAAAATAAATTTCCAGGTTGACTCCCAGTGATAATAAATAAGTCTTCTTGAATCAGACTAGAGCATGTAATGGACCACTAAAACTAAATTGTTTCTGTGAGAGTGGTCAAAGGTCTTCACTGGCTGTAAACATAAATTGGTTGAAGGTCTGTACAGTACCCCATGGTGGAGAAAGTAAAGTGATTATGGGCTTTTTAAAAAATAATTTTTAGACCACTTAAGCTAAAGTAAAATAATCTCAATAGATTTTTTCAATAAAAGACATTCTGAAGCAAAAGATAAAAACCTGGCAGCTTCAATCTAGCACAGAAGCAAAGGGCAGCAAAGCAAACAGCTCCATACTTCCTCCTCAACATGTATGTTCCTACCCAGGCTTTTCCGACAGGAGGCACAGTGAAGGAGTTCTCAGCATCCCCACAATGGGCTGAGCACCTGGCCTGTTTCTGCTTTTCAAAAACGAGCCCCAACTGAGAAGTCTCTGTCCTATATCACATATTTGGCAATTCTTTGGGGGTGAGGCAAATCGTTTCTCTCCAATGGCCTCTAATCCTCCCTGTGCTGACTTAATATGAAGTATAAACACTTCATCAGAAAGGCACATGATGAGTTGTACGTGAAGGTCATATACCTTCTGACATCCTTTCCCTCTCCCTGTTTTCTATGAGTCCCATGTAGCCTTTAAAATCTGAGGTTGTGGAGCCCAACTGTTATTGCAAATGCAAACCATTTTTGAATGTCTGTCTGCACACACACCTATGTATTCATTATTATATAATATACATATATGTATATATATATGCACACATATTCTGAAAACAAAACATGAATTAAAACTACAGTCATTTTAACAGAGCCAGATTCAGGCAGTTGATCACAACCAGGGATAAAAACAAAAAAAAGAAAGGAATTCATCTCCACTTCTGAAACCTAGCCCAAGGGTAGCAATCACCATGTTAAATTCTCTGGTCTGTGTTATGCAGAAGGTCAAACTACACAGCTCTAAGGGTCTCTGTTTGCCTTAAATATCTGTGAAAAAATATGGCACAGCTTTGCTTTTGTAGTGGACAGTAGGACATTTGCTTTACCCTACGTGTTGGGAAAGTGTGCCTGAAATCTGCCAGAACAACAGATATTTTATTAGTAATTGCAGATTAAAAATATTAAGCACAGTAGGCAAGAAGTTCACAGAATCATTCAGTGTTGTATTTAAAGCCCTTGTCTGTGATCTCATCATTGCTACTAAAGCTCATGCTGTTTCCATGGCATTTCTGATTAACCAGTGACCCAGCTCCTAAACCGTTTAATATTTTATTAATATAAATGGAAATATATTAGTGATTTATGCCCTTTTCACCCATTTATACTAAATAGAGTTTATTTAGGAGTGTCCCTCAGTTTATTAGCAGAAGGCACTGTTCATGCCTTTAGGGCACAATACAGCTTTGGCTGCAGGAAGCCTATTCTTGTTCTTCACAAAACACAGGTAATGTCCTACACATCCCAATGTCTCATGATACACATTTTGTGTCAGCAAAACAGGCTTGGCTGAAAATTTTTCCAATAGACATTTATTTTAATTTGCAATTAATATGGTTATTTTATGTTCTGTTCACAGGGCTATGGGATCTAGAAACAAGGATAATTTTAATAGAAAGTCTAAATCCAGTGTATATTATTCCAACCAGGCTCCGGTGGCATGAAACAGCACTCAGGGATTGTGATTTGGCAACATGATTTCTGGATTTTGAGTAATTTTAAATACACATTACATAAAGTTTTATCAGCATTTTATCAAAGATTTATAATTTTGCACCTGATTTTAAAACATCCTTCTCCCACTGCACTGTTCCCCAGAGGCATGAGCGTATCACATAAAGGTAGAACTAGTTAAACAGCAATAGAAAATACAACAAGACCATATATAAACCACAAATATAAAAGATCATTGTGCTCAAGGGAAAGGGGGAGAAGTGGAAGTGATAAGACCTGCACAGGGGCCAATTTTTAGATAAAAACATTCTGCCTTTCATCTGGATTTTCAGAAGTGGGAAAGAATACCCAAAGCAGGTGGGCATGGGCTGTGTTGTTTGAGCAGCACTATTTAAATGCTATCACTCTTTCAAGTAATCTGTTACAGCACAAGGTAATGGAAGACTTTCCAGTAATATATTATTATCTTGAAAGGGATGCTTACACGTTTTTTGCCTGGATCTTGGAAGGCAACATTTAAGTGGCTAATAACATATCCACTCTTCATGCCAAAATTCTTTCTGGGATGGATACACCACTTTGAGCATCTACCACCTTTGCGTGAGCTTTTGATTTTCAGTTATATGTCTATTGCCTCCTCAGTGTTCTTTGTGAAATAAAGCTGATGATCAGGGTAGACCCTGAAGTGATTTAATACTTCATCTAGCAGCATTGCCAGCTAGCTACTGGCATTCAAATATGAGTTGGTCTCTCTCAAATAAGAAGATTTTATTAAATGTTAATTGTGGGATTTTTTTGTTTGTTTGTTTGTTTGTTTTGTTTTGTTAATTCACTTTAAAAGAAAGAACTCTCATGTAGACATCTCATGAGTGTTTATAAGGTTTTTTTGGCAACCACAAGGCAAAGAAATGTGCCTCAAGAAAACGCAAGCTAAGATTCTCATACATTTAGGTGATAGGTACTGGGATGTGAGGAAAAGATTCTGAAGTCATCCAGGATTGCAAGGAAATAATGATGCATTTACAGAAGGGAACAACTACAAAACTCAGACGCTTCAACATCCCTCCCTCATCTAGCAAAGAATTCAATGCCTTCTTCCCTTATCCCAGCTAAGCAAACCCCTAGCACAGGTTATGGCACGTCTGTCCCCATACAAACATGCACAGTGCTGAGATGTCCCTGATTTGCTGTTTAGAAAGCTCTCACTCATTTTCTTTACACCAGATTTTGTAGAAATTTCTGTGGAATTAAACAATAAAACCACAGATGCCTGAACTGAACAAAGTGAAACCCAGCAGAGCTGCACTGGCAATGCCAGCAGAAGCTTCCCTGAAGCTTCACCATGAAGTACTTAACCTTTTTTATGATAAAAATGACTGGAGTTGCAAACACAGGTTATGCTAAAACAGACACTTAGACTGAACAGATCAAGTAAAGAGCCTGCCAGCCTTGCAGCTGATGAGTCCAGATTGCTACAAGGTGAGGACAAGGCCAGTCCATTAAAAATGGACTGCTAAGCAACAGGCTAATCAATGACCCCTCTAAACTGCTGAAGGTACCATAGCAGCCTTCCCAAAAAGCAAAGCATCACACATCAGTGCCCAAAGAGCATATTTTTTTTCTTTTGCTTTTGCTTTTTTTTAAAAAAGACTGAATTTTTGAAAGAAGCCTGGCTGGGATGGTCTTTTTTTTTTGTTTGCTAGGTTACTTTAATTGTTGACTTAGAGGTCAGCACAGCAAACAGGCAGTTCTCAGGTCAATCCTGCCAACTTTTTTGTTTTGTTTTTCTTTGTTTGTTTGGCTTTTTTGTTTTTTTGGTTTTTTTTTTGGTTTTTCTGGCGTGGGGGGCGGTGCTCTTGGTTGGCTTTTTTTTGGGGGGGGGGTGGGTTTTTTTTTTTTATTTTTACAGAAAACTGCAAGTGGCACTTGCCTGCTCAGGAGATTTGTTCCATAGTCCACCAACAGTACTGGTGGTGGCCCAGAGTTTTTCAGCAGATGCTGTGCCTGCAAGCAAGACTTACTTGCTAGCCCTCCTGGGCACAAGGAGCTGGTGTGCAATTAATTTTGAAGACTCTCTACAGCATCATTTTTGCTAATAATACTTTTAAAATTATTTCTCTCTGAACTGTTAGGAAAGGGGGAACTATTAAGAAACAGGGGTGCAAGTAAGGCTACCCTATGTTCCACAGGTAATGAGGGGTTGGATAATCCATACTGAGACTCAGAGGAACAACTCAAGGTCTACTCTGCACTTGAGAGGAAGAGTAACACATCGAGTCACCTTCTACAATATTAAGTCTTATCTTTTGGATGTCAAACAAACAGGATGTCTCTGGAGATCAAATATGCTTTACTGAAGTCTACTGTAGGTGGACTTCTCCTGGAAAACATATGACCAGAAATATAGCCATGACCACTTCTGCAGTACCATATCACTGAATTGAAAGAGGTGAACCACGCAGTTCTCTGTAGGAAATCTCAGCATTACCCATGGTGAAGGCCTCCAGTTCATAAGTGCGCGGCTTAATCGAACGCAGTGGATGAGATCAGAACAATGCTACTATTGCATGGGAAGTAATCTGTGGAAATACCTTTGGTTAGGTTTACTGACTACAGTATAAGAATAACTATTAAAAAATCATTGAAAGCAAATCTTTAGGCAAAAAAATGAAAGGGCAGATTTTTTTTAACCGTTTTTTTTTTAGAATGCTGAAATTGAACCGACAAGACCACTGGTTTTCAGCCCACAGCTTCAACAGACTGAAGGGATAAGATAGGGAGAAGCAGGAAAATACTGGTAATCAGTTTGACAATCAGAGAAAGGCTCATCTTTTCCCTTTAAGAAGAAAAGAAAATATATATCAAGTCCAGTGCAAGAGATGGGGAAATTCACAGAATCCGCAGAATCACCAGAATCCTAGGGGTTGGAAGGACCCTCGAAAGATATCTAGATCCAACCCCCTGCCAGAGCAGGGCACTAGAGTGACATCACATAGGAACATGTCCAGACGGGTTTTGAATGTCTCCAGTGAAGGAGACTCCACAACTCCCTGGGCAGCCTGTTCCAGGGCTCTGTCACCCTTACAGTAAAAAAATTTTTTCGAATATTCAACTTGAACCTCCTATGCTCCAATTTACACCCATTACCCCTTGTCCTATCACTGGTCACTACTGAGAAGAGCCTAACTCCATCTCCCTGACACTCACCCCTTACATATTTGAAAACATTGATGAGGTCACCCCTCAGTCTCCTTTTCTCCAAACTAAAGAGACCCAGCTCCCTCAGCCTTTCCTCATAAGGGAGATGTTCCACTCCCTTAGTCATCTTAGTAGCTCTGCGCTGGACTCTTTCAAGCACTTCCCTGTCCTTCTTGAACTGAGGGGCCCAGAACTGGACACAATACTCCAGGTGCGGCCTCACCAATGCAGAATAGAGGGGGAGGAGAACCTCTCTTGACCTACTAACCACACCCTTTCTAATGCACCCAGGATGCCATTGGCCTTCTTGGCCACAAGGGCACATTGCTGGCTCATGGTCATCTTCTTGTCAACCAGGACCCCAGGTCTCTTTCACCTACACTGCTCCCCAGCAGGTCAGCCCCAACCTATACTGGAACATCTTGTTTTCTTCCCCAAATGCAAGACTCTACACTTCCCCTTGTTGAATTTCATCATGTTTCTCCCTGCCCAACTCTCCAGCCTGTCTAAGTCTCTCTGAATGGCAGCACAGCCCTCTGGTGTGTCAGCCACTCCTCCCAGCTTAGTGTCATCAGCAAACTTGCTGAGGGTACATTCTATACCCTCATCCAAGTCGTTGATGAAGATATTAAACAACACCGGTCCCAGCACCAACCCCTGAGGGACTCCACTAGTCACACACCTCCAACCAAATTCTGCCCCATTGACTACAACTCTCTGACTCCTTCCTTTCAACCAGTTCCTGATCCACCTCACTACCTGATCACCAAACCCATAATTGATCAACTTATCTACAAGGATGCTGTGAGAGACGGTGTCAAATGCTTTACTGAAATCAAGATAAACCACATCTACTGCTCTTCCATCATCTATCCACCTAGTAATTTCCTCATAGAAGGCTATGAGGTTAGTCAAACATGATTTACCCTTGATAAAACCATGCTGACTGCTCTTGATGACTCCCATGTCCTTGATATGCCTGGAGATAGTGACAAGAACAAGTTGTTCCATCACCTTTCCAGGGATGGAGGTGAGGCTGACTGGTCTATAATTACCCGGGTCCTCCTTCTTGCCCTTTTTGTAGACTGGAGTGACATTTGCTATCCTCCAGTCCTCAGGCACCTCTCCTGTTACCCATGACTTACTGAAGATGATGGAGAGTGGCCTAGCAATGACCTCCGCCAGCTCCCTCAGCACCCTTGGATGCATTCCATCTGGACCCATCGACTTATGGATGTCCAGATTACTCAGCTGATCCCTAACCCAATCCTCATCTACTATGTCTAACTCCTCATCTATCTTGAAATTGGAAGCATAACTCTTAAAAATCTGAAACCTAGTGATGACCAAAAAAAGGGAAAATGTTTGGTTTTAGTGCTATTTTTTGTGAGTATCTTAAGAAAGATCATATTCATCATATCCAAGCAAGTTATTTTTTAACACAGAGCACTGGCCACAATGTTGATTTAAAAAACAAAGAGAAAGGAACGAAGAAAATTTTTCATAAGATGGCACGTTGTGTTTATCATATATTCAAGACTGCATCTGTTTCCCAGATTAAAATGGGCATTTAGTCTCCACACTAGCTGAATTCCTAATTCATGAAGTGCAAAAGAAACACTGGTGAGGGTCAAATGGATTTCTGCTAGCAAACACTGCCCAAAAGCCTTCACTGCCGAATCCTTGTGGCCCCAGTGATGTGATGGCCCATGTATGAGCACCATGTGTACATGTCACTTGCCAGGATTAGACTCTTCAGTCCCTTTAATGTGGGAATCCATGAAGTGTCTCTGTTAGACATTATTACTTAATGTTCATCTATTTTTTAATTTGATTTAGCCTCGTTGTCAGAGTAAATTAAGAGCTTTGGCTGTATAAAGCCCACCTTTTTTCCCAGGCCTGCTTCTGTTCCCCACAACTCTTTCTTCCCTGGATTTTGATATTTTAACTCTAACACTGACTTGGAGTTGGATAAATGTAAATCAGGGTGTCCTTCTGGGTTTTCATGTATTTGCCCACGTGAAATCAACACGTTAGTAATTCCCTCATTGTTTAGATCAAAATGCAGTGAACAAAGATGGCTTTTGTAACCTTGTAACTTCAGAATGCCTTAAGATAGTACAAAAGGATGCATACCAGTAAAGTGTGTTTTCCAGAAAAGGGAACTGTTTTTATTGCATATTCCTTCCAAGAGCTTTAACCCCTCCCCCATTTAGCAAAACTTGATGTAGGTTAAGCATTTTGTCACTGACTGTTTTAACTTACATTGAAATATTGCATTGCTCTCACCTTCAGAATAAAAATTAATTGTTGTCAGAAAAAAAAAAGTTTATCTGTCTTATTTCTTACAAGCTTTTTAAGATATTAAGAAGCCTGACCATTTGCTAATGCACTTCTGCCCAGTATGTCTGCAAAGAACATATAGGCTCTGATTTCTAACTTGTTTATACATACTTAACAGAGAAGAAAATAGAAGAGTCAGAAGTGAAAAAAAAATACTTTCCATGGTCACAAAAGCTGGGCATAGAAGCACAGCTGGGTGTCGGATCAGAACCTCTCACATGACAGCCACAAAAGATGCACAACAAAGAAAATACATTTCCTGTAAGGAAGCATTTGATTTTCAAAGTTGTCTGAAATGTTGACAAGAAAACCATGTAAATGCCCACTGGATTGCAGAGGGGGGAAGATTTCATTAGAAGCTGGAAGCCTTCTCTTGTTTCACCAAAAGATTTGCTCGTCACAAGCATTGCCAGCTAGCCTGAGGTGATTTTCATGTTTTGTATCAAGCCCAAGCAAAAAATTAAGTCTCTAGTAGTTTCGATGTGAGTTTGCTTTGAAGTTCATTTCAATGTGACACCAGTCAAACTCTGTGAATAACAAAGCATTTTAGCTCATACAGAATGAAGGCACTGCTTTTCCTGAATCTCTGCAAAAGTCAAGGACTACCTTTTCTGAAGTACTGGTGAGTACCGTGGTGCTGCAGATACACACTTACACTGCACACAGCTGCAAAGGCTGATGAAAGCTGCTCCTCCCCTCCCACCCATGGCTGTTTGCCTCCAACCCACTGCCAGGATTTACTGCCCCAAAGGCAGCCCAGTGGGTCAGTGTGTGCTCCCCAACCTGCAACAGCACACACCCAGCCCAGCCAAGGGACCAAAAAAGTAGTTTGAGATAATCTGATGAATCTGAGCTGAAACAGATGAAGGAGTGCTCACAGTATCCTCTCCATCACCATAGTGATGGGGCCAGATGCAGAGTCCTAAACTGCACTGGTTTTATGTGGAAGTGCTGTATGCTCATGGATCTCTCTCCCAATACATAGACTAGCTAGAGGTGTCCTTCAGCCATGTTACTAAAATTTGCATCCTCAGGTGGCAATATAAGCTTCGTTAGGTAAGAGCAGGAAAAGATGTGATCTTTTTTGAGTGTGGATGAGCTGCATGTGGGTGTGAAGATACCAGCCACTCTGCTTTTTTTCTGGATTGCTCATTTCACCAGGGGAGGATGACAATTTACTGTGTTATTACCATGTAATTATTTGCTTTTACAGGTGCACTCCTGCTGCATAAATATTTACTACTGAAGGGTGTAGGTGCCCTTTTCACAGATTATATTCCCCCTGTGCTGTACCCGTGGAGAACAGCATGACAGTCCCAATCCCAAAGCATTCATGACTTGAGCATACAAAACTGGGGCAGAATGGCCAGGGAAGGCAATAAGACAGTGTCAGACAGGACATAGCCACACACAGAAGTCTTTCATGAGGAAATGTGGAAAGGAAGAGTCTTGTGAATGGATGGTAAGAGCCAAAAGAATCTGCTTTGCAGAGCATCACAAAATGCTCCTTCCAAGAATTTTTTGTTTAAAAATGGAATGAGTGCTTCAAGGAGGCCAGTACTGTGTGTTATTAAAGGTGGAAGCTAACTCTTCAAAACTGAGCAGGTGATGAAAGGTAGGGAGAAGAAAGGCCATGATAAGCCTTGAAGTAAAAACAAGTAGCTTAAGTTTCTAGAGCAAGGCAATGGGAAAGCACAGAGAACAGAAAACATAGTTATATTTAAGTGTTGGGAAAGTTATCTTTGCAGGAGCACTGGGGATGGGTAGGGTACATCTGTCACAGTTATGACAGGATGAATACAATGATTGATCCATAAGATAACAAGAGCTGAAGTTATAACAGCAAAGTTGTAGTTGTCTGGCACGCAGAATGAACTTATGAGACTGGGTTACAAATGGAAGAATTTGTCAAAAAGAGTGAGGCAAAAAGGGGAGAAGGTAATTCAAATTTGTGTCTTTCCTAATGAGGACAGTGCATGGAACTCTTATCTGTAAGTGTAACATGCCTTGCTCATGCTGGAGTTGCCATGGCTGGCCATAGGAACACAAATGAGCCAGTGCTAGAGGAGTTCTGTGGCTCTCAGGCTGAACAGTACCACGCGGTTTCAGTGCCCACAGGATAAAAGGAGAATGGGAGGGAATGGACAGGCAGCCACAAGGACGATGAGAGGACTAGAGCACCTGCCACATGAGGAGAGGCTGAGAAAACTGGGTCTGTTCAGCCTTGAGAAGGTTTAGAGGAGACCTTATTACAACATTCCAGTACTTAAAGGGCAGCTACAAAGAAGCTGGAGACTTCCTGTTTACAAGGAGTCACATGGACGAGGGGCAATGGGTACAAAATGCTCCTTGGAAGATTCTGTTTGAATAGAAGAGGAAAATTTTTCACTATGAGGACAGTCAGACATTGGAATGGTCTCCCAGGGGAGGTGGTGGATCCCCCACTTTGGGAAGTTCTAGGTCTCAGCTTGATGGGATGCTAGGACATATATAAACAATAATATTAGAAGGGTTGGACCAGGTGATCCTTGAGGTCCCTTCAACCTAACATTCTGATTCTATGATTCTATGACTACCATGAAATACAAGAGTAGAGACAGTGGCACATGGAGGGGCCACGAAGGAAAGCAGGTCAATAGCCCTGTTATGGACAGTGTGAGTACAGAGTTTCAGAGGAGAGGTGCAGAGGAGGCTAAGCAAAGGCAGAGAAGAAGATGGCACATGTACTCACCTGCCCTTATGAGAAATTTGCAGAATCACACGCAGACAAAGGACCTGGTCAAAGGGCCTGGGGTCTAAAAGAGTGTCAGTACCAATAAAAATGGTTTGCCTGTGACTGTGCACCTGCATCTGTAAAGTGCTCCTAATGGAAGCTCAGCTTAATCTCTCTCCTCTTTAAGTCTGTATCTATCCCAGCACACCTTTTATGATATAGAAACACCAATACACAGCACAGTGTACTGTAGGATGAATGCTGCAATAAAGGCAAAGCTGTATCCCTTATCCCCTCAGTACTGCCCCTCCCTAGGCCAGATTTCCTCACACAGAATCAACACACACCTTGGT
The DNA here is from genome assembly GCF_003957555.1 of Calypte anna. Classification (NCBI taxonomy): domain Eukaryota; kingdom Metazoa; phylum Chordata; class Aves; order Apodiformes; family Trochilidae; genus Calypte; species Calypte anna. The sequence goes on along the minus strand of NC_044245.1, from coordinate 56,686,835 downwards.
AAAAACAGAGGTCTCCTCAAAAGTTTTTCCACTTTTTGGTTATTAGTGCTACAGCAGAGTCAGTCAGCAGTGGTACTGTCACAGCCCTCTTCACATCAGGCTTCTAAAAACATTGCTCTATCACACGTTTTGCCCTGGCTTACCTCAGATGCCCTTGCCTTTCCTCACCTCCTCTCCCACAGAGGGGTGGCCAGGCCATGCTCTGAGAAGGGAAACACAGGCCCTTGGTTCTGGAGGTGCTATCGCCAGCTCCACCACACGTGTTCCAGGCAAGCAGCTCCATGCCTGGCTTGTACCCCCTGTGGGCACCCTATACTTTGGGAGTTAATGAGTGATGAGGGTGCTATGCACGTGGTAGTTATTCACACCAATTTTAAGCTGAATTTCAGGGACTTGGTGCTTTAACAAACAGGGATTCCAGCAATTTCTCCTCTTCTGCTCCGCTGCTATTCCGGTTTTCCAAAGCTCCCTGCCCCATGATTATTTCAGCATGATCCCAGCTAGGGAAAACAGAAAAGGGAAAACAACTTCAATGATTAGATAGTTTGGATGCAAAACAAAGATTTTATTTACCTTGGTTAAAAACAGAAACAAGAGAAAGGAAAGGAAAGGAAAGGAAAGGAAGGAAAGGAAAGGAAAGGAAGGAAAGGAAAGGAAAGGAAAGGAAAGGAAAGGAAAGGAAAGGAAAGGAAAGGAAAGAAAGGAAAGGAAAGGAAAGGAAAGGAAAGGAAAGGAAAAGGAAAGGAAAGGAAAGGAAAGGAAAGGAAAGGGAAAGGAAAGGAAAAGGAAAAGTTTGAAAATGGAAAGGCTTTACCTCTTAGAAGAGTTATCTCTTGATAAACCTCAATCCACACCATTCTTGGATAGAGCACAGGCACACCTGAGGTATCTGCACCTTAGTTCATGTTCTCCCAGCAGCCAGAACCCCATTCTTCCAGGTTCTCCTGCTACCTCCTGCAGCAAAATGGCACCAGATTACATCTGGTTATGCCCAAATTCCAAATTGTGCTGTGAGGATGAGGAATGGAGGCATTGTGCTTGCGTAGGACAAGAGTTCTTCCTCTTGACTCCTTGTATTTTTGTTGGGGTGTGAAACAGAAATCTGCCCCTGCCTGTTCTGCTTCCTGCTGTTAGGAGGATGCTCAACAATTCAGTTATCTCTCCCTGTGGAAGCTCTGCTGGCCTGCTGCTTGCTCAAGCCAGTTACTGCTGCTCAGCAATGGAGTCTGAAGTGCCACAGAATTCCAGGGGCCCCATTGGCACCAGATCTTTTGTATTCCAGTGGCCAGCAGCAGCTCCTTAACTCTTCGGCAGCCAAAGCTCATTATCATTTTTATATAATTAAACAGTGCTGCTCATTCTCCTCATTAGATTAGCACAGCAAATTGATGGTTATTTGAAGGCACTGCCACAATAGGAGACAAAACACTGGCAACAGATAAAACAAAAGGATGCACACGAAGATCTTTAATTAAACTCTGTGAAGGGATATGAATTCTAGCACAGATTTCAGTTACCCTGCTGAGCCCCTTTCTGATTAGCCACAATGCATCTGCTGGCTTTCCTAGTATCCATCTGTACTGCTAAAGAGAAATTAATTCTGGCTACAGAAGATGTCCTCAAAGACATCAGTTGTGGATAGTCTAATAGTTCAGTTATGTTGACAAAGTGGTTCGGAGTTCTTGATGTGTTGACATAAAGAACCATCCTCTTTACATATAACAATGTGCTTAATATGCATGTGCACACACACATGTGTGCAAACACAAGTAACAATGAGAGGCTAACATAAAAGCCAAAAGAGGTTGGTGAGGGAGAAGATTCTTTCTCCAAGTTGCTAAAACTCCTTATCACCACAATTTTTATTTTGGCGTGCAGCATCTGTTCTCCTCAGTCCTCCCCTTCCCTTCAGCAGCCAGGTGCTGAAGCTACAGTGAAGGCTAATGGATGGAACAAGAAAAAGAAAAGGTCATAGGATATATACTGTAAGACATATTAATAATGAGGTAGGCTGTTAATTTGAAGGCTTTTTCTTTAAAACGAACAAACAAACAAAACAGAAAAAAAGAGAGAAGAAGAAAGACAGAAAGAGTAAGAATTGAAAACAGATCTGTTGTGGACCATTTGTAAGAGGCAGTGGCACAAAAACCTGTGGGCCATTCCACTCAGGGAATAAGGGAATTGGTTAAAATTGCACTGTTCCTTAATCCACAGGTAATTCATAGCACAGCCCTCAGAGAGTCAGTACGTTGTACTGCCACAGTGCTCATTACTACTGCAGACCTTTAATCAGTATATTTTTAGTCACGTGAACCCTGTTGGCTCTACACAGCCTATTGAGACAATACACAATTTGCACATTTATCATAATTAATTACCTGCTGACATACTAGAAGCCGTTACCATCTAGCATCCAATTCAGAGGAATGTATTTGATGGAATGAGGCCAGGCTATACGATGCACACACACAGCCTCAAAACACTCATGAGAAATTTGTTCTCATGTGCCCCAGGAACTTGGGTGGATGAAAGACCTCTTCCTCATTCCTCACAGAGCTCTGAAAATAGCCCAAGTTCTGCCTAATTTATACAACTCGGTCCTCAGGGTCCTCCTTGGTTGCCAATGTCCTACTGTGAAGCTCCATTAAATCTTTATTTATTTGTCCATAGAGACCACTGAAGAATGTCACAAGCTATTTCCTTTTCCAAAGCAGATTAAGCTAAACATAATGAGGCCCTAATATTATCTGAATAAGGGTGTGCACTCATATTTGTCAGATACTGACAGGTTTGCAGGGAGTAAATATTCTCAGGCCTGATTTCTGACCACCATACATGCAAGGAGGTGCAGATTTGTTACACTCATATCTTGGCAGTATTTTACAGTCATACTTTGTAAGGTCAGATGCAAATGAACTCAAACTTCAAAACACCAGGGAAAATAGCATCATACCAATTGTCCCTGCATGTACCTCAGCCTCTGCTGTCCCACTGAGCAAGCTGAAATCTAAGGCCAGATTATTATTTTTTTAAATCGTAATTGAATAGTAATTAAAAATGGAGAGTTCCAGCACAGTGCTGGCAGTGCTATTTTATTTTAACTTTAAATAGTAGGTCTACTGGTAACAGACAACTATCCACCTACAAAAACTCTCTTTAGTCCAAACATTCCCCAGGATGTCTTCCCTGAACTATGTCCACAAAAACAGCTGAACCTCATGCTGTGGCCAGTAACAAGTACCAACAGAAAGGACCAATATTTTCCCATTATGAAAATACTGCTCAAGAGGATCTCTATTCTTTAATATCACATGCAATTTCCTATTACAAACTAAAGTTGGTTGTCTTTGACTCAGTCTGTATAGACATGCAGTCCCCTCTGAAGTAAAGTTGAGTAATGCTCTGCTAACTCAAAAAAAGTAGCAGTTCACCTGGGTATTCTGACAAGCCAACAACTCCACCTCACCCCCAAATGCCTTAACTGCAACCAAGGTATGCTTTTAAAGCTTTCTCTTCAACTTATCTTTTTAAATTACATAATTCTTGACAAACTTGTGATGGCCTGGAGAATAAATCTTATGAGAACGATTGAGGGAACTAGGATGCTGGTACTGTTTACTTTGAGGAGAGAGGCTGAGGGGGAGACCTCATTGCTCTCTATAACTACCCAAAGGACACAGTAGAGAGGTTGGTGATGTCACTCTCACAGGTAATTAGCATCAGACAACGAGAGAATGGTTTCAAACTGCAAAAGAGTAAGCTTAGACTGCAAATTAGGAAAAAATTTTTCACAGAAATAGTGGTCAGACACTGGGAATAGATTGCCCAGGGAGTGATTGAGTCACCATCCCTGGAATGTGTTAAGGGTTGCTCAGATGTGTGTTTGGGGATATGGTTTAGGGGAGAACTTGGTAGAGGGGGATGACGGTTGGACTCAGTGATCCCAAAGGTCTTTTTCCCAACCTGAAATATCCTATGATTCTCTAATAAAGACTTTTATCCAACAACTGCAGGCACTGTTACTCTAAATACCTGGAAGCCAGTGTGATGAATGGTTACTTGCATTTCCTTAAAGTGTAGCATCTGAAGTCTGTTGACATAGATTAGCATTGCTTTCTGCAAAGTGCTGCTAAAGCAAGCAGAAAGAAAGTTTCTGTTGCTGACAGCTCATTCTTTTAAACCTCAGAAAGCGATAAGCTAAGTGGTACATCTCCAGGTCACAGCAACCTTCTATAACAGCATGAACTATAAGCATAATTTTCTCACATTAAGCAGTCAAGGAAAATGAATCTGCTTCTTCATCTATTCTCATCCTTAGGAAACCATCACATAGAAATAATGTGATCACATCACATAGACAATAAATGGATGTAGCCCACAAACATACTTGTAAATCTGTAACAGCTGAAGTACTTGATAAAAGCATCTGATGATTTATGCATAATATAAGTAATAGACTTACCATTATAAGCTTTAAAAAATCAAGCCATATTGCTGAAAACAGATAATGGTGCAGATGATATACATGACCTGTGGCCTGGTCCTTCCTCTTGAAGAAATCTTACTGCTACTGAGGATTACAAATTCCCATGAGCTGTGAAGGACATTAATTGTCCCTGAGGCCTGAGGCTCAGTGGGATTGCTGTCAACAAGCTAAATACATTAGGTTCTGTAACTCTTGAAAGTGGGATTGCAATATATTAGTCTGAGAGTGTTTCCATAAGGAGGTTTGATTGTTGCACTGCAGCAGGGTCTGAAGCAAGGCTGACCCTGTTGTCCTGTTTGGTTACCCCATCTCTCCAAGAGCAAAAGGAAGAGAAAAACGAGTTCACAAGTGATATGATATGGTTAGTTCCTTCTAGCTACAGCACATCAGGTCAGAGAACTTTAGCTAGGTGAAAGACTGACTGAAAAAGCACTTTTGGGAGCCTTGTTCAGAAAATCGTTTTTCCATGTCTTTCTGAAGAAGAGTTCTTAGTACTTCTTAAAAGTTGGCATGGAATTCCCCAGGTGCATTGATATATTCAGTACATACAACTACAAGAGCTACGGAAGGCTTTTTTTTATATATAGAATGTTGAGTACCTGAGGCAACAACTGCCCTCTAGTCTGGAAACTAAGCAGACACTCTTGTCTCTGTTTACTCCTCAGGAAAAGTAATGTGACCACCATAAAGCTGTGAGTTACATGAGTTTTAAAAAATACTGCTTTCAATTAACAGAAAAATGAGTAGGAAAATTCTTCTTTCTGAAAATCTAGTTCTCAGCTGATTATTTGTTGATATTCATTCTTTCCAAGTAAACAAAGCAATAATATCTTCTTATGAGCCAAGTGAATCAACATTAGTGGAATGAATACTGTCCTCTTAAAAAATTGTTTTCCCCCTACATCGAAGACCTTAAAAAAAGACCAGAAAACCCAACCTAGAAAAAGAAGTCTGGCTGTAGTGACCTTATAAATTAAAGCAAAAGGAATGTTAAAATAATAGGAAGAGAAGGATTTAATCTTTCATTAAAAAAAAAGATGTACAAGATTTTGAACATGCCATTCTATACACCCAATGTATATTTGCAAATAAAAACTGTGAAGACATGCCCTAACTGTCTGGTGTATAACAGAAAGATGAAATCAACAGATGTATCAAAGAAAGGATAGATAAAGTAATATTTAATAAAATGAACTTTGCATGCAAGTCTGGCGCTGGCTCCACATTCCAGGAACTCAGTCAATCCTTGAGTCAGACAGGTAAATCCAACTTCATAATAAGAAGCAGGCCCTGAAATCCCTTTGCTACAGTGGAATGAAATGAATCCATTCAGTTCTGCCTTAAGATTGCCTCATTCTAACACCCATCTCCAGCAGCAACTGCTGTCTCTAGACAGTCCCTGCAGACATCAACAAGTCACTAAAACTCATCCAAGTGTATTTTAAGCAGACGCCAAAGAACTACCACAACAATGAAGTCTGTTTGTGAGTGATTTTTATAGTGTCTGCAATAGAAAACTGAATACTGGTCCCTGGTATTGGTGAAGAGCTATTGCTAGTAGACATGACTCAGGGGAAATTCACACTGCATAAGGTACCAGACAACAAAGAGAAGTGTTCCTCCTCCTAAGACATGCTCCTTAAGGGAGGGTGAGAGAGCAGAGGGGAATTGTTCTTCCAAAAACTTTTAAGACTAGATGGCATCTTAAAAATGCCAAACTTTTAGCATGGTTCTGCTCCAATTCCATTACAGCTAATAATGAGGGACACCACACAGTGAAAACTGTGTAATTCAGGAACAGCACAAGGCTTTTTATTTCCTGTACATGGTCAGATCAACAGACAGTAAGGTAACATACATCAGGAAGAATTTTTCTTTTTCTTTTTTATTTGGAATATGAGTAGTTTAGGAGCTTGCCAAAACTCCAAGGTCACTCACCTTCTGTTAGAACTCATTTAGCCTAATGAATTAACAATGCCATTGACAGTCAAAGCAAGGATTAGCAGCTCACCAGCACTGCTGTGCTCTTCTGTAATATCTGATCAGCCTGCTGGCTACTATATTAAGATTAAGACAACTGTTTTTAAAATGGAAATTAAAAATAATCACCTTTATGGCACTAGAACTCTACATGTCACTCCACAACTTATTTTCAGCCCCACCGTAAGCTCAAATACCTAAAGAGCTGTGAAGTCCCCTGGAAAGCCTTCACCCAGTCCCATACCAGCCTCAGACATCAGTAGTCTTCCCACTCACAATTTCCACACCCACTCAATACCAGTTCACCTACAGCACACGTGCGTCCTGTCAGGCACAAGTATACAACTGCATTGATGTAGAATTTGCTCAAGTTATCGACAGAAAGCTTGTGCCAGAATTAGGTTCTTAGGCTGACTGTGGAGGGAAAAATGATACCTTCTCTGGCATAAAGCCTACTGGTAGAAAGTTAACTCCTCAACATATTTTGAGCTAGCAGAGTAAGTTTACACAAGCTCAGTGCTTTGTGTTTTTACTGTACCACCAAAACATGGTCAGAGAGTACACAAGTCTTATCATTACTGACTCCTTATCTTCAAAATCTTCTACATGTATTTGATCCAAGTTCTTCAAGCACCCACTCAGTGCGTGCAATCCTGACCTCCCAGGACCAGTTATATTTACAGACCACAGAAACAATGGAGCCATTTGTCTTGCAAACAGGCCTGGGCACAGGGGAGACAGCTTTCTCCCTGGCTGGCTCCAACTGGGGCATTTGTTTCTAGAAATCTCAACGACTGATTTCAGAGCCTTAGAACAAGACCCAGTATCACTTCTTCAACTTTATTTTCCTCTTTCTAACTGATGCACTCCTTCTTAAGCCACTGACTAAAGAATAAACAAGAGAAAGACAAAAATATATCAGGATACATACACAAGCACTGTATGTACTCTCACATGACTGCAAAGTAATCCACAGGAAAGACTTACAAAAAAGGTAGTGTTAGAAATAGCAGGATATCCATAGCACTCCATTAGGGCTACTGATAACAAACTACACTTTTTCCCAGTGTTTCACAATTTAAATGTGCAGTCACTTGCTTTCTACATACTTTGCAAGGAGTAGACAAAAGGCCAAGACCATTTCTGCTCTCACACATTTCCATTAAGCTCTCATTAAATGTCATTGTTTTCCTAAATTGTTCCCAGAAACCAAGTTTGCACTTAATATCAGTTGGGTGCAAGTACAGTGTTTGCTCCTTTACACTTACTGGGTTTTTAAAGATGCTTTCATCAAGGGCACGATAGAAACTTCTGGAATGTACTCCTTGACATGTCCTGCTGAGTTTTTGCTAACAAATCCCAAGAGAGCTTTTAATGGAAGTTAACATTTTCTGCATGTGTCATCCTGCAAGTCTTCAAAGCAGAAGTTTATAACAAAGTCTTAATGTGACTTTAAAGCTTGAAGTCCTCTTCTAGATATCTGCTTTATGTTTGCTGACATTGCTGACTGCCCAGAAATTGGCTGGTTCTGACCAGATCTAAGCACAAAGGCATACTGAAGTGACGCAGGAGTTACTTTTGCCTCCTTTGTGCTGTAGTTCCTTAACAAATAGAAATCCAGCAACATGTGCATAAGGAAAGTAATGCAACAAAAGAATCCCCAAACCCACAACCAACTAAAACCACCCCCCCTCATATGCCAGTTGTTTTTTTAAAGTGATTCCTACAGCTCATAAAAGGGACAGATGGGGAGTCCTGAAACACGAGTTCTGTTCTAGCCACGAAAGAAAGAAAAGAAAAATCCCATTATGAATGTACCTCTAGATGAGTTACTAGCTTAGGGGAAAAAATAGGTTGGCAGTAATTTTATATAGCCTTTTTGATCTATTAATCCTGAGCTATCAGAAAAATCATTCAAGTACTGTGAAACCCTACAGTTCAACATCCTTTCTACCCTGTGGGCCATGACCTTAGCTCTTGAGTTCCTGTAGATGCCTTCCCTCTGAAGCTGTGTCGAGGTCTTCAAACAACTTTATGGCTCTGTGCATGCTTGCACAACAGTACTCTGTTTTCAGTCACATATTTGTGTGGCCACAGCATGCTACAGCAGCTTTGCAACTGAAACAAAGTAGTGGAGTAAGGATCTTAACAAAGCTGTACCAGCAAGAAGCAGTTTAGCCTGTAAGACTCACTCAATCACTGTCTTTGGCCCAAAGTGTAGCTCTCCGGCAGCTCCAGTCAATGTAAATCATCTCATTCCATGCAAAAACACTCATGCAAGAGCAATGTAAGCCAGGTCAAAACACACCCCATACAAAAACCTGTTTCAGTTAGATAAGCTACCTCAGGTAGTCTCACAAAGTTACTGATGCTGCAAGCAAGAGCTATCAATAGTAGGAGGTAGAACAAAAAGGCCACAGTCTCAGTTCAAATCTCTTTGGGGCACTGGAGCCACTTCCTGAGGCTGCTGCATTGATTCTGCTTTCTGGGAAATTTAGCTTCAGCCCATAGAAATTACTGTGACTCGGGACCTGGTTTTGTAAAAGAACCACTAGAGATGCAGCTATTTTATGTTACATCTGCAAAAAATGGAAAGAAAACATAAGATAAAAAAAAAAAAAAAAGATAAAAGTGAGCAAAATACTGTAATTGGCAAGTAAAAAGTACTGAAAGAACAATCTATACCATTCTTTCTCCATAATGCCAAAGTGATTTTCAGCTAACTCTGAACTGTTTCAGAATTTAAGTTCTATGCTTGTCTTTGATTACCTCACCAGCTTGCTTTTACTGCCTGGAACATGAATAGAATATGTAGATAACTAAACTTTTGACACTTGAAAAATCAGGCTAGCTAGTATACTGTCACTTTTTTCAAGCAAGGAGACCCTGTCAATTCTACCTGTCAAGTGAGTTTGAGCCAAATTGTTAAATATTTCAAGAAAAGAGAATTAAACACGTAGCAGACTGATTTACTCTCCTTGCTCACAAGTACACCATCAGAGACCACAGTGCAAGACTGCCTACAGTTTATTACTGAAACTGCTCTGAGTCTTTTGCTCAAGCTACTGCTGTGAATAGGAATCACCAGAATTTCAGTTTCATGGATCCTGGAAGATGAAGATAGTTGCCTCAGCTTTCCTACATTTGCACCAACACAAAGTATAACTGGCAGTGATTCAACTTCACTATTCTTAGATGAGTCAGTAAGTATGGAAAGAGAAATTAAATGGGCAGCTATTCTACACAAAAATCAGATATTCTGAGGCCAAGAAAGTATTTATATGCTGATGACTCAACTTTTGCAGCAGTGTATGCAGCAAGAACAGGAAATATATTATTGAACCCTACTCTGACAACAACTTTAATGTGAAAGGCCAAAATGCTTGCTCTCCCTGCTGCAATTCACAATGTTGGAACACTAATGCTGGATTTCTGCAGAACATAGAAGTCCTCCCCATCTCATTAATGGACATCAGGGAATACAAGGCTTCTGCAGGATGCATGGTGAGTAAATGTCTTTCAAAGATTATGGAAAGAAAAGTGACAAAAAGCTGATGCTGGAAGCTCTGCCACAGTTTGACACACAATGCACCTAAGGCTCATCCACCTCTCCAGTGGTGGACTGCTGTTGCTATGAGGTAGGGAAAGAGAAGAGTTCCTCCATCCTTCCATAATGGCATGAAAACTTCTTATGCTTGATAGTGATTTTACCTCTTAAATCTGTTGACCCTAGAATAAAGTTTATTTTGGAATACAGCTTATAACTACTCTAGAACAAACTTTTTGAACTCAGAAATGACAATTTGCTACAACCTTTCATTAATATTTGTATAGAGGCATAAGACACCCACATCTTTACACAGTTTAGGAACTTCCTCTTATCTGGTGCTTACTGTTTGTTTTCCCTCTTGCATAGTAGAAGTTCCATGGAGGAGCTGGTGAGAGAAATCATAGAACACCAGGTTGGAACAGACTGTCCTGCAGCAGATACAAGATGGATCAAGCTATGAAATTATCTGTGTGCTTAATTTTAATGTCACTATATATTGGAAGAAACAGAAAAAATCTATTGGCTTAGATTAGTTAGCTCCAACAGTTTTCAGTATGCAATCCTGATAAATCTGTAGCTAGAAACAGCAGGTATAGCTAACTGGCAGCCAGGCTTGTCTTGATCCCCTTAGTAGAGCTCCACAGGCCAACTGAAAGCTTCCATCTTAGGTTCAAATCAACATAAAAATTAACACCATCCCCCTAAAAGTAAGGCAGCAGTTGATTCAGGCTCAGAGGTGATACAACAAAACACAAACGAGCTTAATCTTAAAAATAAAAGTATAAGAGAGTGATTTTGTTCAGTATTATTTCAGAGTAAGATAAAATAGATTTGAGGAATATGTGTTTGCAGAGAAGAAATCCCAAAGAAAACCAAACCAAAACAAGGAGGTCTCTCTTTCTAGAGCTCAATGGGGAGGAGATACAGAAGTGCAGGAGGTTCATATTTGTACCATGCAATTTCTTTCTTACAGAGCCAAAGCTGTGAACTGCTCTTAGACTCTGTTTTATCCTTCTGACATTGTCATTCAGATTGCCCTTTCTGCCTACTAACAACCCAAGAAGGACAGAAGTAAATTAAGATTGCTGTAGCAGGTTGCTGTAGCATAACCAAGCTGCTGGGGTTTTATTTTTAAATTTTTAAAAAAATATATTTTTATTTCCCTACGAGGAGAGGCTGAGAGAACTGGGGTTGTTCAGCCTAAAGAAGAGGCGGCTCAGGGGAGACCTCATCGCTCTCTACAACTACCTGAAAGGAGGGTGTAGCCAGGTGGGGGTTGGGCTCTTTTACCAAACGACTTTCAACAAGACAAGAGGGCATGGACTTAAGTTGTGCCAGGGGAAGTTTAGGTTAGATATTAGAAAGAATTTCTTTACGGAAAGAGTGATCCGTCATTGGAATGGGCTGCCCACTGAAGTGGTGGATTCTCCGTCCCTGGAGATATTTAAAAAAAGACTGGATGTGGCACTCAGTGCCATGGTCTAGCAACCGCAACGGTGGTTCAAGGGTTGGACTCGATGATCTCTGAGGTCCCTTCCAACCCAGCCAATTCTATGATTCTATGATTCTATGATTCTATGATTAAGCTGTCCCTTGAATGGGAATATCCTTCTCTCTGTTATCGGTCATCTGTGTGGTAGACTCACTAACTTGCTCACTTGTTTCCTTCTGCTGTTTCATACTAATATTCTGCAGACCATGTCAAACATGAGCTTTTGCAATCTCTTGTACAGAGATCTTGTAGTTAATGATTACTAGATGTTGACTTTTATGGCTCATAAAGCCACTAGCGGACATCAAATTTAATACCTTCAACTGACACCAATTTTATCTCTTGCTTTGAATTACAACATTTCTGGGATTTGCAAGATTAAAAATCAAAAAGCACAACAGAAGAGGCCTTTTAATACTGCTTAGTAGCAAATGGGAGTTTCTGATATAACCCAAAGGCATCCAGACACCGCACAGTCAAAGGAGACTTACTGCAACACAATAGATTGCAAGCACTGATAGCTGTGGCAAATCAGCTCCACAGGAGAAGCAGCACTCTTACTTTCAGGAAAGCAGCCACCATGCTCAAATTAATACTTACTCCTCTGAAGGCACATCATCTTCCATGTAACAAAACAAGGTGCTGAGAGCTTAGACGATCAGCTGGAAGAATAAGAGAGAACGTAGGCTCACAGGGAAGGAATTGAATGGAGGCACTTAAAAACTAAATAGTGCAAGCTTTCAATTACTAAAAAGCATGTATTATTCACTGAATGCCATTGGACTGTGCAAGTTTCCTTACTGGTCACAGTTTACTTATTTTCCCTACCCTGCAATGAGAAACTTAATGTTTTGACAAACCGGGGCAATAGATGACAACTAGTTGGAGTGCCCTCCTCCATAAATCTGTATGTGACCAGCTCAGAGGCATTGGCCAGATGAGCTGGAGTGCTCCTCTCTTGACTGCAACACTAGCGTGCAGTATGCAGTGTGGTGAAACAGACCGCTCTAACACACCAGAGTAATCCCAAGAGTTATGAGCAGGTGGGAAGGGTACTGCATCTAGCAAAGCTTTCTGAGCACCATGAAACAGTTCTGTTCCACAGACAGGACTATAATGAGATCCTAACAAAGCAAAGTCAAATTTCCCATGATGTCATTATTTCATTACATTCATTTCTCTCAGACCCCCAACTCACACCATGTGCCAAACCATCATAGCCCTTTTTTGGATGTGTTTTATCACACCCAAGCTTCTCCTATAATCTGTAACCCATTGCCAACTAACCATTTGTACAGCAGTCCCCATAAACACCACCAGGAAGGGAGTAGACACAATATGTTATGCTCAGTTGAGCACAACTAGCCTGTTCTCACACTCACTGACAGATGGGGCATTTAAAGCATACAAGTTGTGGGTACAAAACTGCATCACACTTGGGTCACCAGCATGGAATTTCACTCCATTACCTACAATGAGCATTCAGCAAACCATCCAAGGCTGACAATAAAACACCATGTTAACACCACTCTTCAAGCAGAATGGCAATCATTGCTAAAGGTTCCACTCAAATAAAGATTGTTGAAAAGATACTAAAATATTATGACTTCTCCATTCATGGGACATGATTCGCATACCCTGCCTTCCCCCTTCAGTGAAAAAACCTGCTAAATTATCACAATCAAAATGCAAACTCACCCCCTCTTGATTTGGTTAGGTTTTGCGAGAACAAGCTTCATGCCTCCAGAATGGAAATTAAGTATTTAGGAAAATAAAAAAAAAAGATGCAAGGAGATGTGGGATGTCACTGTTTAGTACTTAGCTTCCTTCTGAATAGCTGATGCATTTCTTTGGTGATGCAGTTACTAAATAACATACTCTTGTACTTAAATATAACTAGTCAGGGCTGGTTTGTTTTTTTCTTTCCTTTTCTTTTTCCTCTTTCTTCTCTCCTCTGCACATGGGGGGATTCTGATAACTGGAATTCACATGCTTGTAACTAGGACTCCACCAAAAAGTACAGCTGTGAATACCAGAGGTGTATGATGTTGCACTTGTTCCTGGTTTTTTAGGACTGCATATACCTGCTCATCTTAGTCTGTATTACTGCTGTATATCAATTTGCCCTAGTACATGTAATTTAGTCACTCCAGATCTTTTCATCAGTACATACAAAATGCAGTTTACTCTGAGAGACCAACTAATGATTACAGGTAGAGAAAGGCAAGGATGTACAAGACATCTTACAATCTATTTTATGTGGTAATGTTCAGCAGGTCGAAGAAGTTCTCCTTCCTCTCTACTCTGCCCTGGTGAGTCCACATCTGGAGTACTGTGTCCAGTTCTGGGGGGAGTACTGTGTTCCAGTTCAAGAGGGAAAGAGATATATTAGAAACAGTCCAGTGGATGGCTACGAGGATGATCAAGGGACAAGAGCATCTGTCTTATCAAGGAAAGGTTGAGAGATGTGGGGATGTTTAGTCTGGAGAAGAGAAGACTAAGAGGGAATCTTACTAATGTTTACAAATATCTGAAGGTTGAGTGTCAAGAAGAAGGGGACAGTCTCTTTTCAGTGGTGGCCTTTGACAGGATGAGGGGAACAGACATAAACTGGAACACAGGAAGTTCCACCACAATATGAGCAAAAAATTTTTTTACTATAAGGATGACTGGAACAGCTGGCCCAGAGAGGTTGTGGAATGTCCTTCTCTAGAGACTTTCTAGACGCATCTGGACATGTTTCTGTGTGGCCTGCTTTGTGTTATCCTGCTTTGGCAGGGACTGTTGGACTTCATGATCTCCAGAGGTGCCTTCCAACCACCACCATTCTGGAATTCTGTGATTCTGAGACCCTGCTGCAGTACAACAGTCAAACCTCATGATGCCCTGCAATTCTTTGAGTCTGTGATGTAGCGCTCACACTGTTGCACAAGTTTCTCATGCTTTTTGATCATAACATCATCTATATCAATGAATCACATCCTCTTACCTCTCTCTGTCTTACCTTTCCTATGAGGATCACATGGAAACTTAAATGTGTTATCTGACTGTTGCCAAACTTCTGACACTGACAAAGGAGATTTGAATGAGAAGAGAATAGAGAGAAGCCTATGCACAGATGGTGAAAAGGCAGAAGAAAGAGGTGTGGAACAGACTGAAAAAGAGATCTGACCATCTTTTTTGCCATCAGCTTGAGAAGCTTTTTGACTAGAACACAGGCACTTCATTGACTTTTCAAACACCAAACTTGTCACAATGTAGCACAAGGAGATTTGCAGCATAAAGTATCCAAATCCATAACCACAGATTCCCAAATGGGAGTTAACAGACTTTGACATACTAGCAGGTGCAGGAAAATGATTATTTGTTACAATCTTTTTTCACATTGGGTTTCTTTAAAATTAAAATGGGACTGTTCATAATTCATCTCCCCCCCTCCCCAGCTACCAAAGCATCTTCATTTAAAGAAAAAACATTCATTTCAACATTGTGTGTGCATGAATTAAATACACAACTACAGATATTTAATGATACTTGCAGAAATACTTTCCAGCAGTCATAAATTAGTGGATGAACCCTGCCTTTGAGCAGGTCAAGTAGTGTTTTGCAGCCAGTCACAAAATCTGTGGGCTGTTGCCTCTGAGTTATAACCTGCTTTGCAGCTTTTGCATTAAGGTTCTTATTTTTGCATCTTAGCTTTACAGCCTCTCAATTTCTTCCTCTGATTTTGATTTCTAAATGCTCTTTGTTTCTATTTATACAATCAAACCCAGTGCACTCACACTGCAGAGTACAAATATCTGAAAATAAAATTAGGGAAACTTGTGAGCAATTTTTCCAGCAAAAAATACTACATGGTCAAAAATACATAAATAAAAATTTTAATAAGCCTTAAACAAACAGGCATATGCCTATTCCTTCCTCCAAACTCTCAGTGCTCTTGCATAAGACTTCTTCCATATTTGTCTTAGTCCCTGAAGTCTCTACACATCTTAAAGTTAAAAAAGATAGACTTGTTAATAATACACAAATGTTCATAGACATAACATCTTTACAGATATCCTCTGTGAGCAGATCAAGCCACTCTCCATATGTATTTAAATGTAGTGGAAGGCTGGAGTTTTTAAGTTGTCAGATCTGTGCCTGGTTAAGAGGGGCTCTATTTTCTCTCTTCAAGCAGCGAGAGATTAACAGCTTGAAATCACTTTGACAATTTCAGTTACTCTACTGCATACAGCAGGGAATTTTAATTCCAACCTGTGAAATTGTAATTGCTTCTCAAGAAGAGCAGAAGCATTCTGGGTAATGGCCACAGTCAAGCTCAGTGTCAGAGTTGCCAGTTGCTGCCACTTCAGATATTACTTGCTGTTATTCAAAAATCACTCCAGCTTTCCATATGGGAAGTTGAACAAGGGAGTTAAACTGAATTAACAGAAGCTGTCAGATGCTCAGGGATGTGCAGGCAATAATGTGGGAGAGGTGGATGAACTCTTCTCAAAAGGTACTTTCTCCTTCTTTCTATCTCCTGCTTTACAAAACAAGCTTTACATAGACCACATTTTTTAAATTCACATTCTTTTTCTCAACAAGTATACTAATAATAGAAAGCTACAATGAAAAGACTAAATGATAAAATCATACAGCATCCAATAACATGCATAAATACGACATAAAAAGTGTGCCCTTAATGTTGTTCAGAAGATATTTAAAATGTCTTTGCTGTTCAAGTCATGTGGTTTGCAAGATTCCTCACTGAAAACAGCCAAAGAGAACTCAGAGCTACCACAGATATTTAAGAAAAATAGTTGAGGCTTCCTTGGTTCCAAAAGGAAATTAGATTCTTCCTTCATGTGAAAAAAAAAAAAAAAAAAAAAAGGCATTGAATGTAGATTGCTTCATAGCAGACACATTGGCTCGTGATGAGTGTGTTCACCCATGAGTAAGAGTTGACTGTGGGGAAACTTCTGCAGTGACCCCATCAACTTGGAGTGCAGCAGATTTCTCACCCACCCTGATGGCTTGTGAGGAGAGGATACTTGGTGGAAGCAGGCCTCAAACATAATGCCAGTGTAAAAATTAAAGACACCTCCAGACATGGAAATTAGAAGCACTTAGGGAGCCAAATGGGAGAAAAAAACACAGATCAAATGTGTTCAGGTCAACCCATTCCATGAAACAGATAAACTTCTACAATTCACTCGATGCTCACTGAGGTTTCCCTGCAGCCTTCAAGTGCAGCCTCAAACAGTGCAACGTTTGGGTTTTGCCTGAAGCTGCAGATGAGTTGTTTGACCAGAATTGACTTTTTCAGCTCAGTAGCTTTGAAAGCTTTAGCTGCAAACCAACAGGAACAAGTGACATTCTACTGCTCTACATTACAAAGCATCAAAAAGCCCTTTTCCAATCCAAAGGAAGATAATGAAATACTTGATAAGCAACACTTCCTCTTATCAAGTTAAAGCTCTATCTGTGGGCAACTTCATTAACATAGTTTTCTTCACCCTCTTTCTCTGCATTGCATTATTTCTAAGAAAATAAGCTGGTCCCATTAAAGCCAATGATGCTCTAAATCACAAGCTTTGTAAATCTCTGTAACAGCTGATGCAATGAGTCTGTAATTGCTATGATTAGATAAGCTGAAGTGGCTGAGATAGAGAGTGGTAGAGGCAAACATATCTGCATAGTTTGTTGCCATCAAATGCAAAAATTTAGATCAGCTATAATGATTTTGTCAACTCATAGTTTTTCTGAGAATCCTGTGAAAATTTCCTAAAAATTTCAGCACCTAGACTCAAGTGGGATTTTTCTGACTACCTCAGATTTGTAAAAAATGTAAATCAGTCATTGTTATGTATTCCCGGTTGTAAAGAAAAGTCTGAAAAAAAAAATCTTATGCGTACTGAGTATTGGCTTATGACCTCCAGTGGCTGCAATAAAAAATAAAATATTCAAGCCATTACACACCTAATTTCCTGAAGACAGTTACATTTGCTGTTATAATTTACAGGCTGTACTGAAAGCAGCATGGTGAAACTTCCTGATTAATTGGCTGTAACTAGTAGGAATCCTCAGTTTATGAAGTACATAGCAGCCTTCACAGGATTTTTTTATCTGCACTGTAGGGCCACAATACTGGCTTTGGCTGGCATGGTGTTAATTTTCTTCACCATAGCTAGTATGGGGCTGTGTTTTGGATTTATGAGCAAACCATCCTTGATAACAGCAGGATGTTTCAGCTGTTGCTGAGTGGTACTTGCACAATGTCAATGCCTTATTTTGCATGCATGAGCTGCTTCTGCTTTATCTGCCTTTATGTGAGCCTGCAAGTTTTCTCAATTTTACCCTCCTGATTCTTGCCCCCATGTGGAGGAGTGAGCCAGTGGCTCTGTGTTAGCTGCCTACTAGGGTTAAACCAAAACAGCTGTGTAGGCAGCAGCTCAGCTCTGTCTATGCTGGGTACAACATAAACATGCTGATAAAAAAAAAAAGCAGTTCTCAAGGTTCTGAACAGCCTTAAGGAAGTGGAAGTTTGGATGAAGATCCAGACAGGTGACAAGGCATGAAATGAACAAATAAAATCATATGGTTGGCTGCTGGCAAAACTGGGCAGAGTCCAGTCCCTGGCTGACCAGCAGAATCTGAAGATGAGAGGAGATGTGTGGCAATACTGTTAATACATACCATGATCCAATGCACAGCTAATAGAAACTCACATTTAGTTCTCTGAACACTATGCTAAATCCATACAGACTGGATTAAATCCATCTTTAAAGAGAACTCTAAGCCTAGAACTCCATCTTCCCATTCAATAATAAAACCCCAATACCTTTGAAACTACTTCTATGTAAAAATAATTCTTCTTGTATTAACAAAGCCCAGTATCTCATTGTGAAACTGAGAAAGGCAAGATGGCACACCAAAAATTCTTTCAGATATGACAGCAAAATCAATAGCAACAAATGACAAACTTTTAATGACCCGGAAGTGTTTGATTATAATGTAAAAAGACAATTATGAAACCATTACACTGCATTAATCAAAATATTTAAGAAACCTTTAAATGTTATGCCTGTAAAAAATTACCAACATCGTTCAGTGGAAAGATTTCTTATAAACTTCATGAGTTTCCAGAATGTAACTTTACCTGCTACAGAAGTTATGAAGAGCAATGCAAACATTGCATCATTTTAGAAAAAAGAAGAGGAAAGATGTAATAAACTTGTCTGCCAATCAAGGACCTCAAATTTTGGCAAGATAAGTCTCCCTAGAGCTCAGTAACATTCTCTCCTATGAATGACAGGAAAGGCATAGGGTGAATACAAATTATTGCCCAATTTATATTAGCTTTTTTGTCGGTTTTTTTTAGAAAAAGAATTGTTGATAGAAGTATGCCCTTTGAAGATTATGGACAGCAGTTTCATTGTTTTTATAAAATCCTCATTCAGCTCACAGTTCTGTTTTCATTCCTCCACAGTAAAATATAACAAGAACTGCCAGTAGAGCCAGGCTGACCAACAGTATCTTCAGTCCACCTCCTTCTTGTTGCCATGGGAACTGCAAAGCCATCCAGGAGCTGAGCGGTGTTGTCACTGGGAACTCAGCAGAAGGGTGTGCTTTCCAGTTTGTGCCATTTTGTGATGCATGTCTGAACTCCTGTGAAGAAATGAGCATACTAAGATTGAAGTGTTCCAATGTGTTTCTGACTGTACATACAAAATACAAGTAAAATTTTTTTTATATTGAGGTGCAAAATAGAATCCCTTTCCAAGACAAAAAACAATTCAACCTGCACTGCATCATCATCAGGTCATCAGCTTTTTTATACAGAAATCTTACCAATCCCATACAAAGTCAATCTTTCTAATGATATGAAGTGTTAAACCAGTGAAGCTCCTAGTAACAGCTTAGAAGCAAATCTCCAGACCTCTGTCATAAAAGAGAGTTATTTGATGATTTGTTTGTTTGTTTGTTTTGTTGCTGTTTCACTACTCTCCCATTTTTTGCATCTTCAAAAGAAAGGTCTAGCCAGTGATAAAGGGAAATACAACACAACAATCCTTTGCACAGCAGGGCTCTTCTAAAGCCAATCATAGCCCCCTGGTGTGCCAGCTCAGTGGTGCTTAAAAATCCTCCCACAGGGCTCTTCCTTTCCTCTGACCCTCAGGAGGCAGCTGTGCTAAAACCCTTACCTTCTCATTCAGCATATTGAATCTGAGTTTCCTGCTGAGCCTGCCATTACCATTCTCAACCTGACTGCAAGCACCAACATCCCCCAGAATATGAAGACTTCTAACTGCAGCAGAAGTTATTCTCGTCTCTTGCAGCCTTGTCCAGTTTAGCACACTACCACTGCAGATAATCCAAAGTAAAAGCAGCTATTAAAACTGTAATCTGAGGACATCTGCATATGGCCTAAGTGGTAAAAGTGTAATTAAAACAGGTGCAATGTTTCTGCACTGTAAGATTAAATATTTCTGTTCATCAGTTCTTATTTGTACTCACTATTTCAATAATCTCTTAAGAATTCAACAGAGCCTGGTTTGATTTTTAATTGGTTTGAAATTTTCCAGGTTAAAAAGGTTTTTTATTAATGAATTTTGGTTTTTCCCCTTCACATTTTATGTAAAACATGTCGGGGACCCAGACAATACTTATCTGAAATAATCCTCCATTTCCAAGCAGCTGAAACTGGGTCACATGGAAATACACAAGATGCCTGACTCCTTCTTTTACCTAGAATATTTCTGGGCAAACTTGAAGAAATATCAAAGCTTCAAGAAAGATGCATGCCCATGAAATAGTGAGAGCACAAGTCAAACTGTCAGTAACCACCTCCTGTCTTCCATTTCAGATATCAGCTCCACTATAGTAATTATAGAAGAAAAATAATGATTACTACTGGTTAGGTAAGTAAGCATCAAAGGGGCAAATGACAGGCTGGTGTTAAGTGTTATTCTAACGTCTGAGGTATTGCTGATTTAGATCACAAGCCACACAGGCGAAGCATTACTAAATAAGTGAGCTCTGAAATGAGGAGAACTACTTCTCTATACTACACTCAGAAGACTATCGATTGGGTAAACAGAGGGAAAGGACACAGGTCAGCAAACTGGGGTCTTGCTATCCGCACACAAGGCAACAGCACTACTCCAGGACTTCAGTCTATATTGTACACAATATGTTAACTTAATCAAAAATTATGAAACAGCTTCATATTGTTATTAATCATAATCACTTCCTAAGGCATCTGAAATTTTAGTGACTGGCCACAGCTATTTTATCCCCCCAAAATCAAAGATGATAAACCTTTGCCTCCAGAATAAACTGGAAATCATACACTATTAAGGGGTTTTTATATGTAAATCAAAACTCATTATTTTCAATTTATTCATTTGAAATATTTATGAAGCCTTTCTTTTTTTTGCAGATCTCACAAAACCCTACCAAGTCTAGGGCGCATAATTTACAGTCATGACCCATTTTTACATGTATTGTTGGTATGTCAAAACTAAGACTAGGATGTTTTAAAAGAACAGATAAGGCTGTAAAAATATCAATACAACCAAAGACTGATTTCTTGTGAAATTTAATTTTCACATATTCATGACTTAAAATCTGGCTGACTACAATTAAGACTCCCAACTCCTTATTAAATATTTCTATACTGCTTGACAGTCAGTAAAGACCTGAATACTCAGTTGTACAAGACTAGAAGCTATACCTTAGAAAACAGATAAAAAAGGCCAGTACCTCATAAATGACTAAGTAGCTCTCTTTTCAATGCTCCTTTTTATGCTCACCTTCAGTTCCTATCTACCTGTCTTTGTGAGCCTGGGAATAGCCACCAAAACACTCCAAGCACAAGTTACAACTTGTAAAAAGTTTTGAGGGACATTTTTTCCCCTTCACTAACAGCTACACACAGTAGTGCTTCATGCACTCATTCATTTTCCTGTGCAGCAGTTTTCAGTAGCGATTTCACTGGCACTTCATTTGTGGTTTACAATTTTTCTGTTTTCCAACATAAAACCAAATAGACTCACCTTCTGGGTGTAATTTTGATCATAAATAGTCTATTTTTCTTTTTTTCTTTTTTTTTTTTTTTTTCTTTTTTAATTGCCATATTGTTTTCCTAAACTTCTACAACAGCATGCAATGTGCATGCATTAGGTAATGCTGCATACTGCTAGTAGGACATTTAGAAAGGCTTGCGAAGTTCTGATGGTGGGAAACACCACCAGTCTCATGGCCAGCTGTACAGTGCTATTCTATTTGATTAAATGAGCCAGTAAACTTGTGAGCCCCATTTTCTTCCTTAATTTGTCAGCTTTCCCATAAATTAAATTATCATACTGATACACTAAACCCATTTTTTATTTTCTTTATTTACATGAGATTTTCTCTTACAGCATTTTAGTAATACTGAAATTTAACTGGCTAGGAGGTACAATTCTCACAATTTGACTATGCTTTTGTTTTCCTTCTATCTTATTCTTTGAACTCTGATGCATTTGTTTCTACTGGTAGCCACATATTCTGAACTGGTCAAAACTTTCAGATTTTTGCAGTAGCTCAGATCATCTGAGAGACTGTCAAGCACTTCAAGACTTAAGTTTTCCTTTCAATAGATGCATCCATGAAATACTACTACTATTATTTTGTTAGCCTCAATTCTTAACAGACTTTCTAATGGATTAAACTGTTCTTATATGGACAAAAAAGATAACAATTTGCAAATTAAAGTGACACTTTTCTTTAAGATGTACTGCCCAGGTTATCATTTAGAAAACTACTGCATTTCTCTTTGATAATGTGTATCTCTTCAGATGATATTGCTGAATATTTTGTTTCAAGAAAAGTAATTAATATGTTAATCTGATTCATGTTTTCTAAGAACTATTCTCCAGTTTGTCGCAAAATTCTGCCTTGCAACACTGACATATGGGTAATCCACTGTTTTCTTTGAAAATTTCCATCATTATTGTCACAGAAGATGCATTTGTAAAAAAGGGTACATTCTGGTTCCCTGCATCTGAAAGGCTCCGTTAGAAAAAAGCAGTCTTTTGTATCCTCTGCAATTCATACAACAGCTTTTAAAAACAGGATAACCTCTCGGAGAAACCTGAAGGTGGATGACTCTTCCCAAAAGTCCTGAGTGGTTCTGAACAGCATGGCACAAAACTCTCGGAAGAGCTCTGCAAGGCTGACCGTGTTCTTGCACTGTCCTAAGCCCAAGGTAAAGGCTGAGTGGCCTTCACTGCACTCCGGAAAACAGTGAAGTGCTTGTCTAGAATACAGCCAGTTCTTACTGAGATACAAGTGTCAGATTACCAGCTATGCTAGTGTATAAAGTGTTTCTATTTGTGAAAAAAAAGTCCTCCTGGAGGCTCAGTCTGAGGAAATAGCTTTCAGTTAAAGTATACAGTATATACAGTAGTATAGACCACATGCACAGAGGAGGTGAGGAGAGGATGAAGTTACAGAAACTAAAACTAAAATTGAGCTTTTGAGGATACACAAGGCCAATTACAAGAGTTTTCTTGGGCTCTCGTGAGCTTCAGAGGCTGCAATACTGTAGTGCTATTTTCTGAGATCCTCCCCTATTCTTTGTCTTGAAGACCTGCCCTAGACACCTGCAGAAAAGCATCTCACATTTTGTGGGGAGTTTATTACAGCTCTTTTATGCACCTTTGTATAGAAAAACTGGGTGGAAGCAAAGATCTAAATTGCTGAACTAGTAGTTACTCTGGTCAACCCCCTGTGCTCTCACTTTATACAAGTATTAATTCTGAAAGGTCTTCATTTGTATCTCTATCTGAAATTCTTGTAATGTTTTAGCTTTTCAAGGGTATCTTCAAGGTATTTCTGTAATACTATGACCTGGTATAACTGGTGATATTTACTATACAAAAAGACTAGTAAGAGTTGGGTTTCTTGAGCTGAGCTCAGAAAACTGTTGCAGCTGTAAGACTTGGGAAGATTAGCATAATGATTCAGCTAGGCGGAACTTAGAACTAAATCCAAAGCCTTTTTTACCAAAAACCACTTGGAAGAAATCCTAAGGCAAAAAGGTTTCCAGAAATATTTGTTTACACTGACTTAAATTTGATAGGCATAAATTCTTTGGTAGACTTGTTAATAAGTAGCATTAGTCTGAATATAAAGGACTGCAATGAAGGAAAAGGTACTCTAAAATGTAAACCTATGTGATATTAATCAAAACGAGAGGAGGAAGGGAAGTTATCAAACTGAAATTTAAAGACATATACTTTGAGCTAAGCACCTTGTATTTCCATGGAGGCAGCCTTTCATATTGTTTTGGCAGCCACCATATAAGCATGAAACTTTGCTAATAAGGTATAAAATAAATTATTAAACCATCTTGTGTATGATCAAATGCATTTCAGATTATTTTTTGAATACTTCTGCCTTGATGACTGCCAGGAGTAATATATTTTGTTTACTCTTGCATAGACCCATTGATTGGTGTCTTTCTGAAGCTTCAGTTCCAGACTTAAACCAACATGCATGAAAGAAATACATAATCACAGCAAAACCTAAGCTTTGGCATCTGTCGATCACAGCCTGGCTTTTCCTAAGATCTCACTTCATGTTAGTCAACAAAGACATGAGAACAACTCTAGCTCTGAGCTGAGGTTTTAATAGATTCAAAACATTTCTTACATGCAAATTTCTTTTATGGCTCAGGGGTACTGTTAGAGCTTGAAGTCTTAGCTAACTGCTGTGAAATACTACTTGACTGAACTTATCTCAAGATACATTAGACTTCTGATTTTTTTAGCCCAACCAAACACAACTTACACACTTCTACTAATGGCTTTAAAAATATGAACTTTTACATAATCCTGCACAACAAGTCTGTGTGACGAATTAAAAGAAAACATGTTAAAATATGCATTACATATCCTATTGTGCCATTTGAAACTCTGGGCTGTTACACTTTGGAGGCATTTTTCAGATTTAAAAAAAAAACAGTTACTGAAGGTCACATAGACTACACATCCAAAATATATGTAAATTACATTTTATTGAATAGTTTCAGAAGACACATTCAGATCTGTAATTATTAAGAGAGCTCCTTTAATTTATTACTTATGAAAATCAGGGCTCTCCAAGTGTGAAATGTTGACCTTAAAGTAGAAAATAAATGGCATACAAAATATATTTTTTTTCTAATGGAATTAGCATGGTAATTTTCAGAAGAAGCATCCCTGCCACCATAAAATCCAATGAATACACACAGTGCTATGTTTTTAAGAGAAAATGCTTTCTACAATGCTACTCATGGCAGATGTTATAATTTCTAGGAATTCACTAATTCCAAATACCCATGCAGTTTACTTTTCCATTTGAAGAAAAGGGAAACCTTGGAGGAAAAAAAATGCAGCCAGGCACTTTTGCATGCATAGCATATGAGTCTGAATGTGTGATGCATGACTGTATGCTTTAATGTCAGTAAGGGGAAAGAACTGAGCTGAAGGATAAATATAGATTCATTATTAATGTCTTAGTAATGGTCAGAGCTTTAGCAATAAGAAGGATTAATAATATGTTAATCCCAAATCATTACCACTGAAGATATAGTATGAAAATAAATTAGTTAAGGCACTTTGCAAATAGCTGTCGTCACTAAAAATGTCTTACAGGATCCCAGGATAATTCAGACTGCATCTAAGTTCATCCTCCTGCTCACCTCCTTCATCCATGGTCTAGTTTGCTCAGGGATTTAAGTTGCTGGGCTTTTAAAACTTCAAAGGAAGTTGCAGACTTAGGGCCTTAGTTCCATGGCTGGACCGTCTTCCTGAGGAAAGTGTTTCTATTCATGTCCAGTCTGAACCTCTCGTTTCAACTTATGACCACTGTCTCTTCGCCTCCCACATGCACTACTATGAAACACTTGGCTCAGTCTTCTAAATAACCTTCCCATAGACTCTACAGGGGCTTCTGTCAGGGTCTTCTGAAGCCACCTGTTCTCCAGGCTTGAACAAGCCTGGTCCCTCAGCCTCTCTGCAGCCCCTGATCCTATAGTGAACTCATTCCAGTAAAGAATTCCTAATTTACAAGATCACTACACATGACCCAATCAACTCAGGTAAGCAATACTCCTACCAGCTAGACCATGATAAAATACAAGCATAAAATACATTTAATAATGGGAGGATATAGAGATTAATTGACCTCTAAGCTCAACTGCATAGTTTCTACCAGGTCTGTCATTCCTTGTAGAGACCATCTTTAGGGCCTCCTCCTGACCTGCAGAGCAAGTCAACAAAATATTCTTTCCCAGTAACACTTGCAAGATCTGTTTGATTCCTTTTGTCAGCACAGAAAAACCCAAACATATTTCCCATTATTCAACCACCTTGTACCTTGATTACTACAAAAATGTCCTTCTGTCTGTCTTCTTTTCTTTCCACTTCTCCCCATTTCTCTCCTGCATCACCTGACCATATGGCTTCCACTAAAAACCCCAAAGAACAGATGCCAACAGAAACACAAATTTGGTGTGACATACTGTACCATGACTTTCTGTCCCTGTCACACAGACCTCTATTTGGAGCTTCGTCCTCCTACATTAACATTAAATGTAAACTTTAATATTTACATGAAAGAATATAAAAGAAATAAATTCTGTCTCCAGAAAATATTGTACCTGAGCTTCCAACCATTACTGTAAGTCTTTACTGGTGTTTTTCATGGCAGGCATTTCTCTGCTGTCTTCTATATTCTTACCTGAGGGTGGCCCTTACCTACCGACTTCTTTCCCCCCCCTAAATAGCCTTTAAGCATTATTTCCTCAATGAGCTCTCAAAGTTCATAATGCAGTTAAAAGCTAGACAAAAGGCTGAGTAACAGGGGCTTATTAAACTACTTCCTTTTTGATGTACCACAAACTTATTTTAACCTGCTTCTTCATATTTAACTATAGCCAGGAGCTGACTATTCTATAACATATTTGTATTTTGTGTTGGTATTAAACTTAGTTACTTAGTGCCCTCACACTATACAAATAACACATTGTCAAAATAACCTGTCATTCAAGGTCAGAAGGAACATTTTGGAAAACAGTCAATGTGATGTCTGGATCCTGAGCTG
This sequence comes from Calypte anna, assembly GCF_003957555.1. NCBI lineage: Eukaryota > Metazoa > Chordata > Aves > Apodiformes > Trochilidae > Calypte > Calypte anna. The sequence continues at coordinate 56,660,210 of NC_044245.1, read as the reverse complement.
TATTTCTTTTTCTTTTTCTTTTACTTTTTCCTTTTCCTTTTCTTTTTCTTTTTCTTTTTTTCAGTTTTAATAAGGTGTGTGGTGTGTCAATTGCTACATTGGAAATAAGTGATGTGCAAACCAGCACACCAGTTGGCAATTGCAACCACAAGAGAACTGTGAGATCTTCTAATCAGAAAAAGTTTGTGATTCAAAAATCACAGACATCCAAGTAATGACTTGAAATAAAGAATGAACCTAGCAGCACAATGTAGACTAATTCAGGATGGGAATCTGTCACTATTTATTTCCTTGTGCATAGCACAATTTTTTTGAAGGAGATGGCAGGTGCTTGCTCTAGGCACCTGTCTCATAATTACTTGTCTATCAGACAAATCTGTTTCCTAGAGATCACCAGCACAGGCTTCATGGCTTTGAAAATACATTAGAGTGAATTGCAGTATGTACATTTACTTGTAATAACACTAAATATAATTTTTCAGTGTGCATACTATGGCCTGTCTTTGTAGGTATCTTCCCACAGTATTCCAGCTTGTTCCTTCCTTAAAGGATCACACAGATTTTTTTAATGTTTTGTTTCGGTATTTTAAAAAATATTTTAATCTTGTATTTACAGTGCAACAATTCCTAGTTTATTTAGTTAGATGATGAAAGAATAATAAAGAGCTATCAGTGTGTGAATGTACAAAGACTGTTCTACAAATGAGATTATTAAATGAAATAGGATACACTTTTTTTAGAGCAGAAGCCCTCAGAGACCATCATCTTTTTGCTTTCCTTTTAGATCTTGAAATAACAATGACAATTATATGAAGGTCAACAGTAGCTATAGGCAAAGACACAAAAAGTTTCCATCAGAAAGTGTACCTCAGTAAAATGAATAGCTAGATCCGAAAATATATATTTGTGCCACAAGAATCACCAATATAGCTGAATGATATTCACATATCAACATTAAAATAGGTAATACTGCTTTTACTTGGAAGTGAACTCTCTGAGAATATATATATAAACACTACATTGAAAAGGAATTCTATATTCCCAAATGGTAGAAAGCATAAAATACTTAAAAGCCTTTCTAACCATTGTTATTTGCAAAGAACTGTAATAAATATCCAAGAAGTATCTCAAAGTACATTCTCCCTCAAAATCAGGAAAAGCTTTTAAAGATGTTTCAAATGGAGTAAAGTAGAATAAACTGATATATGTCTATTTTCTTGGCTATAGCCTTCCACTTAATAGCAGAATATGTCATAATCCTGAATTTATGATATTTTCATTTATTCCTATAGAACCGAGCATAAAAAATGGAATGTTCCAAGGAGACTTCAATATTATATCATAAGGCAATCACAGAGACAAAAGATAGGGCCCTTCTTACACTCCAATCTCACAGATAATAAACATGGTATAAAATGAGCATTGTTAATATTTCATTCTTATACTAGTTATTCTACCAGTAGGTAGCTGTGGGAACTATATGCCTTCCTCATTTTACAGGTAAAGAAACAAGGAAGATTACACTGTCTCCAGTGCCATAATGCAAGCCAGCAATCAGGTCTCTACAATTGCTGTCTTAGATTCCATTTGTCACCAAAACCCAACATAGCCTCTAAGACCTTTTAACTGTGTCAAGTTTAAGTTTTAAATACATTTTCTTTAAGCTAGGCAATACCCTAAGCTGTAGTCTCCTGACAATTTCTCTTAAATTCCTTTTCACAGACTTTTCTGCCCAGTATTAAACACTTGCAGCTACTGAGATGTAGATGCACACCAAGCACAGCTGGAATTAGACAGAGGCAAAAAAAGGAGCATTTCATGCAAGCCTGACATTTAACAGTTAATAAATTGTGACTGATCTTGGCCAACTTTGTGGGTTCAGTGACAACAGAAAGGTTTACTTTTCATATTGTCATGGCCTCTTTCCTTTAAGTACCCTTAGTTGTTCAGGAGGTCTCCCACTGTGCCAGCTAGCATACTTTTAGCACCCGAGGGAGTGTCTTGAAATCTGAGTCTCCTTTTTAATTTCACACTCAGTCAAGTTCAGCTGCAGTTAATGGAGGACTTTCTCATGGAAACATCAAACAATAGTTACTTTCTGTGTTTAGCAAGCCTAACTACTCTAACCCAATCTCGGTATCCTCAGTCTCTACAAATAATTCATCAGCCCTTCTCCACAGTAAAGATTACATGAGAAAAACCTTTCTTGGCTTGCTGTATATTTTATGCTAGATAATCATGATAGCACCTTGGCACTCTGTCTGAGACATCAAAGAACAGTAAGTATCCAATCTACAGGCTGTAACGAATATCTGCCCTCAGGAGAGCATTTGTAGCATTCAGAGGGTGGTCCAACTAGACAACCAACTTCTGTATCTGTAAAAGACTGAAGTGCATAAGCACAAACTTGCATCCTATCATGTTCCAATACTGGTAATTTGTATCTCAGCTAAGAGCCTCCAATGAATCCACTATATTAGTCTTCTCCCACACTGTTTTTACCTCATGTGCTCTGCCAGTTCATATATGATAATTCCTAGGATTAGCTCATGAGATGAAAATCAATACCTCTGGAATTAACCATGAAGTAGTAAGTACTAATTTCCTTTTTCTCTGAGACTTCATCCCCTGGAGTTAGTTTCCTTTAAATGCTGAACAGTCACAACTGCAATTTGCTTGAACCCATGCTACAAAATTTTAATTATTTTTAAATATCTAGTTGTAAGCATTTTAAACTAACCACCACCAAATTTGTTCACTACACTAAAATTCTAGAGGACACTCTGAACATCTGCCTCATCTTCATCTGTGAGGAAACCAGTGGTAAGACAAAAGTTGTGTTTCAGGAGGATAACATAAAAATAAACTACTTCTGTTTCTGAAGCACTCAAATTTAGTGATGGGTGCCAGAGGACAGGTTTGAAAAAAACTAATAACTTCCTTGAGAGTGGGGCTTAAACAGGATGTGCCAAGTAACACTGCTGTAACACAATAAACAATGATGAGGAAAAATATCTAACAATAGCTTATAAACTGAATAGCCTCAGCTCTGTGCACAGAAGGAAACAAATCTGCATGTGTATGTGAAAATAGTGCATAAGCATATAATTGAAGGCTGAAACATAACATGGTTACATTTATACATAAAAAAGGAACTGAAACTCTGCGTTTCCCCTAGTTCACAGTACTCACTTTACACTCCAAATAATTTGTGCACCTATGTATGTGAGATATATTATTTTTAATTTCTTCCTGTTATCACACATTATAGGCCTTTGGTGTCATGCCATTTTTACACTTCTCTCTATTCAGAAAAGATGCTGGTCTGTGCAACACAACCCATAATATTTTCATACAGATTTCTTTGTTGATTTGTTGTTGCTTTTGTCTCTACTTGCATACAAGTATTAACTGGAACTGACTCCTGAGTAAGCAACATCCTCAATTCCATTTCATTATCTCTGCTCATTCTAGTAACTTGAGCCTATTTGCTCATTTCTACAACGGAAGAGCAATCCAGTAAGTTTCATAAACTTCAGGGGATAGCAGAAAAAAAGAGATATCTAAATGAGTGCTCCTATCAAAGCAAAGGCCAAAGCTCAGCAGCAGCAACTTGCTTTCTGCCATCATCCTGATAACAAATCTGTACTTCTAAAACTCCAAATCACATGCAATTGTTACACAAACCACCTGTAAAATATTTTCATCCATGGGGCTGTTGGAAAAGATAGGGAAGATGAGAGAAAGCTGTGTTTTTCTGCTATAGAAACATGAAAGGAATCAGAGGATCCAAAACATGAGCAATCAGGCTTTGTTAGTTTAACTATTTACTTGCTCATTATCTAACACTGTGAATGCAGCTTTCTTGCACAAAACCTGCTGCTTCTTCATGATAGTTCAAAACTAAATACAAGACCAGAAGAAAACTGCAGGAAAAATAAATATGAAAGCAAGCGAGGTGGTACTGCAAGAATGGGGAACAGTGGTTCTATAACCTAGCTTACTCCTAGGTACAACGCTGCAGTTCCCATGTCTCCTCACCTTTTTACCACCAAAGGACCTGATCAGATACTACCATTGTACAGCAATGCAGGATATGAGAATAACTTTACATAGTAAACTGCTGCAAAGATATTTCTTCTTTTCAGATTTGCCATGTTAAGCTTAAATTAAAATGGTAATGAGTTCTTTTGAAAACAGTATCAGCAGCTATGCGCCATTTCCTTGTAAGTGACAAAAAAATTAGGTTCCTATCACAGATTCACAATTTTTGAAAGGAATTCCACTCTCCTCTACTTCTCTGGAATCCAAAAAAAAATCTTTACTAAAATTAGGCAGTAGTAAAATACACTGCTTTCAAACATTAAGAAACTCTAAGACAAACACAAATAAAACCAAAGCAACCTAAAAATGACAAACATATATGTACAGGTTGAGATATCCAAGCCCACAGGATGTTAATGGTGGGGCTCAAACAAATCAGTGGGTTTGGATTTAAAAATGCTTAGTATCTCCATACTAAAGCTTAACAGCATAACAACAGGGTTTTTTTATCATGTAAGATACTGTCCCAAACCTAACTCTAATTCATTCAGCTACTGGGAGCTACACATCTGGCTTTTCCCTGCAGTGCTGTGACAAAATCTGATTATACTACAGAATCTTAAGTGCTACTCACTGAAAAAATAATCAACTAATTTTACATTGGACAGAGGTATATGTTATACAATTGAAAGAGGGAAAGAATTCCTGTCATTCTAGGCACTACTTTCATTACTTTACCAAATGAAAGTTCTTGTATTCAGAAAAAAACTATCTGTGTCAGAAGCAGATATTCACAGCCATCCTTTTTGTATGACAATTATGTTATCTGTGCTTATCAGAGATTTTGTATGTGAGAAGTGCAAAATGAATTCCACACAAATAAGACACAGCACAGTCAGACTGACTGAAATGACTTACAATCACATATGAAGTCATGTCAAAACAGGGACAAGATTTTAAAAAAAATACTCTAAGCCTGATAACAAGATCCTTTCTTGACTACCAGAAATCCATCTGGTCGATATTATGAATAGGTAGTTTTTGTAGCTCTGTGATGTTTTGACAAAAAGAGATTAAAAGTACTGCCTACACATTTGTTACATCAAAATACATCAAAAGTATTTTCACAAAAATTGCCAAACCATCCACAATTGCAAGGGATAATTTTTTAAAGTTTTGCCTCAGCATATATATAGTTATGAAGAGGAATCCACCAGTTAGAAAATTAAGACATTTAGTGAATAATTTTCTCTTACAATATTTTTTCAGGGCCACTACGATTATTCTGAGACTAAATAAAAAGAATAACAGTTTCCATGGGGCTCTTGCTTTTTAGTTTGCATTTGACATCTGGCTCTTCAGCCAACCATGCTTCATTCATTCATTTCACCATTTATTAATCACACATACATCTCACGTTGTAGTACATGGGTGGTCAGTCCTTTTTGATGGCTGCATGAGTTTAATAAAGGCACTATCATGCCTTGCCAATCAGACATAAATTTATAATGTGATTAATAGCTGATAGGTCTTCTTCTCCACACATCACATAGGCTCTGACAGATATGAACTTGACTTGTTTGACAGTGGAAAAGAGGGCATTGGATAATACCAAGTGGGGCAGGCAAACTCTTGTGGTGGATGTTCCATGCCAGAGAGCACCAATTTTTCTGCACTAACATAATGCCAACATGATTCTGAATCTGTAGAAAGAGCTTCTTTACAGGCCAACTCCCACAAAATTGTGTTTGTACTGGTAAGGTTAGGAAAAAGGGGAAAATGAAGTGTTATAGAGAAGATATTGAAAGCACAGCATTATAGGATGCACATGCTTTACAGGATTTCTTGATTTATATTGAGTTAGAAGCTGAGATACATATGTCTTTCTTATAGAATGTTATGTAGGTCAAGCATGGCCTGCCTTGAGGCTCTCAGTATTCCGTGAGCTTGTCTTCTCCAAGAACAACTAAAAATGAACATTTCTTTTTCAGAAATGTTTACAATTGATTTTTTTAAAATGGATATTTTTATTTTCCATATTATTTGTCAGCTCCCTCTCTACAATAAGGACTACAAGAAAAATCCATATTGTTTATTTCATACCTTAGATTGTTATGTAGTTCAACTTTAGTTTTGACTTTATACCTGTATATCTTCTTTACACCTGCTTATTTTGATAAAAAATGACCTTATGCCAATGCTTATGGCCTTAACAATTAAAAGGTGAAGTACCACAGAAGTACATGCATCTTATGAAGTACGTATCTTAATTTACTGCAATTCCAAAGTCTCATATTTTTATATTACCTAGGAAAGATGAAATATGTCCAAATTTTCCCAAGCTCGTAATTTATTATTACACCCAACCTAACTTATGGTCCTGAGTCCAGTAAATGAAATAAAGATGCTAAAATTTTAACATCCTGAGGGCTTGAGTTTCAAACCCAGGAAATTAGTCCTTGAAGCCCTCTGAAGCTTTTGGAACCTCAAAATACAAGCTCTTTGTGATGCACAACAGTGAATCTGCTTGGAGCAAGCTCCCAATGAAAATGATAAGCAAGCTTTGGAATCTGTTCTGATGCAAAAGAATGACATAATACTGAACAGACCATGCAAACAGCTGGAATGCTAATTTTACTTTAGTGGGAATGTATACGAGATTTGGGCAATTTACATTAACTATCACATCACTACCACAAGCTCTAATGCTATACTGACCAGATGATTCAGTGCAACATTCCACCTTCCCAATGCTGGATCAGACAGCTACATCAATTCCAGCCATATTTCCCAGACTTTAGCTAGCATGACTGGCTTAGTCTGGCATTGGAATAAGTCAGTTAAAAAAAATAAATCTTTCTTTGCCTTTAAGCAGGATACTAACATCTGAAATAATAAAGTCAAGGTGGGAGAACCCTTCAAGTAATTGAAATACAGAATGGGAAGTAGTGAGATAAAGGTTATCAAGCTAGGTGTACTTCACAGGAACCACAGGTAAAGCAGTCTTCAAACAGTGTAATGAAATGGTTAAATAACAAGTTTCTTTTCTAGATGTTACTTTTACTTAGTAATCTTTTATGAACTCCACAGGAATACCTTGTTTTAAGACTTGCTACAAATAAGAACTGTACCTAAAGTTAAGTAAATTTAAGAGTCAGGTCTCATGAAAACCTTGAATGTAGTAGGCAATGAGGCACATTTCTTAAAGGCAGAATGAAACTAAAGTGATTATTACTCTTGTAATTTGAGAGGACTTCTTTAAAAAACTTAGACTGGGGGAGAGATTGCAGAAGAAGGGCAAGGGTTTATTTCTGTTGCTGTTTGGTCCAGTAGATCTGCAATAACATGTTTTAATAGCTAATGGCATGATCAAAACTTTGATCTGATTACATGACAAAAGATCTAGACTGAATGTTAAATTTGATACAGAATACAGCCTGTATCAACACAAGGTTACTGCATGCAGCCTTTGAAGAAGTATTACTTTAATAAGCTTGCTCACATACTACAACTTTCTGTCTTTTAAAGACGCAGTCATTCTAATATACTCAACAGGGTCACAGTAAGTTCTTTGGATATTTCAGTGTAGTTAGGTGTATGTCCTTGGTGGACTAAATTTAAGGCTCTAAATTGCACTGAAGTATGGATGTTGGAAATTTTAAGATAGGTTTTCTCCAATGCAGCCACCAAATAAAACCTCATCCTTATTACTCAACTGTAACTTAAATTCCATTAAAGATATGAGCCACTGTAAATTTACCTTTGAATTTTCATAGGTAGACATCCCCATAGATAAAACATAACTCAATACTGGAAAATGTTTTAAAATTTTTTTTTCTTTCTCTTCTGAAAAGCCATTTCCCCTTTTTCTTTATCTTATTACCCTTGACACCACAAAAAAAATCTCTAATGTTACTGAGAAGCATATTAAAAACACAAATGCAAATCTCTATATACAAATACTATCAAGATCTGAGTGAGAAACTATGATTAGAATGGATCTCAGTATTCCACTATGACTCTCAACTAATCCTAATACTGCGATATCAGCTCCACACTTCTAATACATTTTTCAGAAGAAAAAATGTTAATGTTATTTGCAGAATTTTTATTTATCAAAGTAAATTATCATTGAGAGAATCATCAAGAGCACAAAGGATTATTTTTAGACTATTATAAAACCATTAATCTGAGAATCTAGCAAAAATTTTTAAACATGTAATGATATTACAGAATACAGAAGACCCTAATTTGCCTTCATCACGCTCTGCTACTTCCTGTGAAATGAGATACATTTTTCAAACAGTTTTAAGTTAAAAAATAGATTAATCTCATGACTGCAATTTTTATCTGCCTTCATAACAATCTCAAAACTAATCAACCCTCTTACTTCAGTGGTTTCAGCAACAAATATATTTCTAAGAGGCAGAAGTTGAACATTCCAATACCTTGTATGTTTAAAATCAAATCTCCTACTGACCTTTCATTTGGTAATGGGCTACATCACTTGTCTAAAGTCCCTATTTCCCCTCATGAGCTCAATGTGCCTTTTTCATGCTGTCCCATTTAAATATTCATGTAGAAAGACTACTGTGATTACATCTTAAATAGATGAGAAAGAAACAAGAAGAAAAAACATCCTATCCAAGACATAAATACCTCATGTCTCTGACTGCGTGCTTGCTTGCAGAGAAAGGAGACAGAGGGAAGTAATGGAGAGAGAGCAGTACTACCTGTGTGAGCTTTTTAGTGATCTAAAGAGTAGTAATAAAAAGAAAAGGGATGACAAAATATTACAAGCAAAGATACAATGTATACATGGGCTGAACATCCTTTACCTACCTTTGTATTAAACTCATCTGGAGAAGTATGAAAGTAAAACCCACAATGACTTTTGCACAATGGCACAATGATTTGGATATAGATTATCTCCAAAACAACAGAAAACCAGAAAGTTTTGGATGCTGCATTTTTTCCCCCTGAAAGTCAATTAAAACTTAGTGATTTTATAACCTGGTACATAAAATAATAGATCATTACTAAAAACAAATGCCTTTTGATTCTTGTTCAAAGGGACTGTTTGTTAAAGGACTGATTGAAAAGAAAAAATATTGTAAAAGGAACCCCTAAATAGTACAGGGAGAGTCAAACTGTTAAAATTAGCATGGCTACACACTTCCAATTTACCCCTATTCCCAGGGAGAGCAGAACCCACCCACTCATCCTGCAGTGCAGCATCAGTAGGTCAAGTAGTAGAAATAAGACACCAAAATGGCAGTTGAAGTTCTATTTCTGGTGGCAGGAGGGGTAGAATATTTCAGTTTAACCTTCTCTCTGTCTCCAGACAATGATTTCCAGTTCAGCCATCTCAGGTATAACTATCTCCGTTTGTAGCATGCACTGCACAGGATTAACACAATTATGTAACTTAAGGTGATTATACAGCAACATTCCGACAAATAACACTGAGGAAACACAGCCAAATTCCTGTTGAGGAAATGAAAAGTAAATGAACTGAAGTTCAGATCTGTTCACCTGAAATGGACTTAAGAGAGCATCTGTTTGAAAAGGAGCTATGTAATATGTGCTGCTTCAGATGAGCTTTGATCACTGTAGTTGAAAATCAGCCTTGGTGAGGGATGACCAGAAAGACAAATCAAATTAGAGACCTCAGGATAAAACTACTTGGAGAAAGTCTTATGCTGGCTCTTGGGTTTGCTGCTTTAAATGATGTCTATATAATTTATCCCTCTATGCAGTGAAGAGAACTGTTTTGGAACAGTGAACTACCCTCTGTGCCCATTTCTTAGTCGTTAAATAATTGTTGACATTAAAATGTTCACAGAAATACAGAAGATAAGGCTAGACACAAACTTAAGAGGTCATCTAGTCCATATACATGACCCAAGGCAGCTGGCCTACATCTCAACCATTTCATACAGATAGTTGCTAATCATATTTCTAAGACCAGCATTAATTAAAATTCCCCAACCACTAGAGCTGATCCAATCTAGCACTAACCTAAACTCAGCAAGAAGAATCTATTTTTTCCATAAGAAAAAAAAGACACCCTGAATTTCCAATTCTAAGCTGTGAAATGTTGGACTTTCAGATAAAAGAAAAATTCAAGTCAACTCAAATCCTCATACAAATAAAGCCAATACAGTGCACAGGTAATATGTAGATCATGTAAATCAGCATCCAAGGAAGAGCACATTGCAAATGCTTGTAATAGTTTTCAGGGATAAATGAGACTTTTGGAGGTCCTTTTTAAAAAAATACATAGATGACATTGAATTCCCCTCTTAGAAAGGACATTTCTCTTTTCTTACATTAATTTCATTGTGACCTTAGTGAAATAACTGAAGAAAACATAAATAGATTAATTAAGAAAGATTTAACAGCATCTTCCATGACTTCTATTTACAAATACAGGGAACATGAGTAACATATTATTTAAAACAGATTAGTACATGCATAAGCACTAACTATTGGTATGCCTCACACTAAAATAATTTTTTTCAGAGAAAGAGTGAGGGTGAGCAACAAACCAACAAAAGGTGTGTTCCTGAAAATGCAAGGGCACAGAATGCAAGAGTACCGAATTTTGCACCATATTTTTTTATGACATACTGACAACCATTTCATATAGAAAATGTTCTTTTTCTACCAGTATATTTATCTCAAGTAGAAACTTCCCCACATATTTCTCAAACTGACCCTTCTTGGACATTGTGGTGTATTTTATTTTACTTTATCTTTCTTCTCTGAAAATTCTGATTTTTCATTGGCGTTTTTTTATACTTTCCATAGTTTCTGAGTCTGTAGTTATAGCATTGTCTCTCCACACCTCTGTGTCATTTTTTGATATAAAATTTGCTTGCTCATTCTTCTTCCCCCCTAAAAATCTAATCTCTAGTTCCTGTTCAGGAACCAAGTTTTCCACTACTTTGATACTCCAGTGTATGTAAAAACTGTGCCTAATAATAAATCTGGTTTTATGCACATCTTCCACATTGCTTTCCAAACCCTTGAAGAAAGTTTTCAACACAGAGATGTCAATATTGCCATGATTTCTTTCATTTCTGTTCCCACAGAAGATACTTTCTCCCCCCTCCTCCATATGAGTTTGCCTGTAAGTGAAGCACCCTTCCTACGTGTGATAAGAGCCTTCCCTTTAAGCTATGCTTTGTTGTTTTTTCTTTCTGGCAGGCTATAAAGAAGTGTTTGATATGTATCCTTCCTGTTTGCTAATGGCAGGAAAAAAGTTGGGTGATGTACAGAGGTCATCATTTGCTAATGTAAATAGAAAATAGTCGTGGCTAACTGAGAGACAGGAACATGAAGCTTTTTCAGCAGTACCCAGAAGTGTGATGCTACAGTAACCTACTGCAAAAAATGAACGCCACTTGGAGAGAAAAAGGAACAAGAAGATTGCCCGGGCTTTCTCACTGAAAATCAGTGGCACACTCCTCATTTACTCTGAAGATCTCAATGACCTGAAGAGCTGTCAGCCTAATGGGCCAGCTGTGGGTATTACCATGGCCTGGGAGTCACTGAGATGTGCACTGAGATCTCAGGCTCATACAGAGATATTGCAAATGGGGGCTGCCAGCAGGAGATGTTCACAGGAGAAGTGTTAGACATGGAGGATGTTATCACATAAACCAAGAAAAAACAGGTAACTGAGAGAAAGATGTTCCCATATTTGTTTTAAAAGGAAGTCTGTCATAGATGGTAATATGAATATAAAATGACTACATAATTAAACACCCTGTTAGTTTTTTTTTTCTTCTTAGTTTTCTATCTGATTAAAATTTCCCACCAAAGGCCCTCAGATTTATAGGGCTTTCATTCTGGCAATACATTACAGTTATGGCAGGTAGCCAGCCTTTTATTTTTATCCCTCAGTCCTTTGGTCTCTTCTTCATGTATTTCTCATCTAGTGAGGTTTTTTTCCCCTAGTCAGAGAACATATGTAAATAACTAGAATTATTTTTGTAGTACAGAAGCATAACATACTCTATTTCTATTTCTATTTCTAACAAGAGATCATATTCTTGCAGATACTTATTTTTTTCCCCAATGATTTGGTTTGGGCAAATGTTTGTCTGTTAACACAATATATTTAGTATGCATTCTACTTCATGCTGCTGAGAAACTGTCAAGGCCACTAAACACAGCCAAATAAAAGTAATAAAAATATTAAATTTTATTTTAAAATTAAATGACCTTCAGACCACTGAAGAATACTGCTGACTCTCCAGAATTGTTATCCAGTGATAATGTACTCTGTACTATGTGCATTGCAAACTCACCTCCAAAATCTCAAAGACTAGTTTACCAGTATTTAAGAACATAGTAGACATGCTAAATTGATTTACTGAATCTCAAAACAATGTACATTCTTAATGCTTTGTCAGCTTCAAGCTTTCCTCAGTGAAACAATATTGCATGTGCAGCATTTAAATATCTTTTTTTATTATTATTATTCCCTGTGAAACTTAGTTAGCCTCAACATTTTTTTGCCCAGTCCACATATATCCTATGGCAGATTCACTAGAACCAAATACAAAAAAGCCTTTACACGTGTTCATGCTTTACCAATTTCAGTTTTGACTGATACATCCTCTGCTATCTTCTAAACTTCAGCAACTGAACATTTAAACCCAAGTAATTCTATAGTAAATTTAAATTTCTCAATTGACATTTCCAAATGTATTATAAAATAGCGCAACTTGTAGATCATAGAATCATAGAATCATAGAATCCTAGGGGTTGGAAGGGACCTCGAAAGATCATCTAGTCCAACCCCCCCTGCCAGAGCAGGGCCACCTAGAGTACATCGCGCAGGAACGTGTCCAAGCGGGTTTTGAATGTCTCCAGTGAAGGAGACTCCACAACCTCCCTGGGCAGCCTGTTCCAGGGCTCTGTCACCCTTACAGTAAAAAAATTTTTTCGAATATTCAACTTGAACCTCCTATGCTCCAATTTACACCCATTACCCCTTGTCCTATCACTGGTAATCACTGAGAAAAGCCTAACTCCATCTCCCTGACACTCGCTCCTTACATATTTGAAAACATTGATGAGGTCACCCCTCAGTCTCCTTTTCTCCAAACTAAAGAGACCCAGCTCCCTCAGCCTTTCCTCATAAGGGAGATGTTCCACTCCCTTAATCATCTTCGTAGCTCTGCGCTGGACTCTTTCAAGCACTTCCCTGTCCTTCTTGAACTGAGGGGCCCAGAACTGGACACAATACTCCAGGTGTGGCCTCACCAATGCAGAATAGAGGGGGAGGAGAACCTCTCTTGACCTACTAACCACACCCTTCCTAATGCACCCCAGGATGCCATTGGCCTTCTTGGCCACAAGGGCACATTGCTGGCTCATGGTCATCCTCTTGTCTACCAGGACCCCCAGGTCTCTTTCACCTACACTGCTCTCCAGCAGGTCAGCCCCCAACCTATACTGGGACATCGTGTTGTTCTTCCCCAAATGCAAAACTCTACACTTCCCCTTGTTGAACTTCATCATGTTTCTCTCTGCCCAACTCTCTAGCCTGTCTAAGTCTCTCTGAATGGCCGCACGGCCTTCCGGTGTGTCAGCCACTCCTCCCAGCTTAGTGTCATCAGCAAACTTGCTGAGGGTACACTCTATACCCTCATCCAAGTCGTTGATGAAGATATTGAACAACACTGGTCCCAGTACCGACCCCTGAGGGACTCCACTAGTCACACACCTCCAACCAGATTCTGCCCCATTGACTACAACTCTCTGACTCCTTCCTTTCAACCAGTTCCTGATCCACCTCACTACCTGATCACCAAACCCACACTTGGTCAACTTATCTACAAGGATGCTGTGAGAGACGGTGTCAAATGCTTTACTGAAATCAAGATAAACCACATCTACCGCTCTTCCATCATCTATCCACCTAGTAATTTCCTCATAGAAGGCTATGAGGTTAGTCAAACATGATTTACCCTTGATAAAACCATGCTGACTGCTCTTGATGACCCCCATGTCCTTGATATGCCTGGAGATAGCGACAAGAACAAGTTGTTCCATCACCTTTCCAGGGATGGAGGTGAGGCTGACCGGTCTATAGTTACCCGGGTCCTCCTTTTTGCCCTTTTTGTAGACTGGAGTGACATTTGCTATTCTCCAGTCCTCAGGCACCTCTCCTGTTACCCATGACTTACTGAAGATGATGGAGAGTGGCCTAGCAATGACCTCCACCAGTTCCCTCAGCACCCTTGGATGCATTCCATCTGGACCCATCGACTTATGGATGTCCAGATTACTCAGCTGATCCCTAACCCAATCCTCATCTACTATGTCAAGCTCCTCATCTATCTCGACTACTTCTGGGGCTAAATGAATCTGGGGCTCATGCGGAAACCCTGCAGGAGTAAAGACAGAGGCAAAGAAGGTGTTCAGCACCTCTGCCTTCTTTATATCCTCTGTCACCAGGGCTCCCATCTCATCCCTTAGTGGGCCAATATTGCCTCTAGTGTTAGTTTTACTAGCTATGTATTTGAAAAAGCCCTTTCTATTATCCTTAACCTGACTTGCAAGGTTAAGTTCCAAGGAGGCCTTAGCTTTCCGAATTGCCTCCCTACATCCTCTGACGACAGTCCTGTATTCCTCCCAAGTGACCAGCCCCCCCTTCCATGATCTGTAGATTTTCCTTTTCCACTTAAGTTTTCCCAGCAGTTCCTTTTTTAACCATGCAGGCCTCCTAGCTCCCTTACTGGATTTCCTAACCATAGGGATGCTCTGATCCTGTGCTTGCAGATAGTGGTCTTTGAATATTGACCAGCTATCTTGAGCCCCTTTATCTTCTAACACCCTGTCCCATGGGATTTCTCTTAACAGTTGATTGAGGAGGCCAAAGTTTGCCCTGCGGAAGTCCAGGGTTCTGGTCCTACTGGGCATTCTGGTCCTTCCACACAGGATCCTGAACTCAACCATCTCATGATCACTGCAGCCAAGGCTGCCATTGACCACCACTGCTTCAACAAGGCCCTCCTTGTTGGTTAGTACAAGATCCAGCAGCGCTCCTCTTCTAGTCGGCTTGTCCACCATTTGCATTAAGAAGTTATCGTCAATGCACTGGAGGAACCTCTTAGACTGTGAAAGGCTGGCTGTGTGAGTCAACCAGCAGATATCAGGGTAGTTAAAATCACCCATGAGAACTAGGGATTGAAGTTGTGAGGCTACTTTCAGCTGCCTGTAGAAGGCCTCATCAACTTTCTCGCCTTGATCAGGAGGTCTGTAGTAGACCCCCACAACTGTATCACCCACACCAGCCTGCCCCTTAATTCTTACCCACAAACTTTCAACTTGCCCCTCATCAGCCCCTGCACAAAACTCAGCACATTCTAGTTGCTCCCTCACATAAAGAGCAACTCCACCACCTCGCTTCCCTACCCTATCTTTCCGAAAAAGCACATAACCATCCATGGCCACATTCCAGTCGTGTGACCTATCCCACCATGTCTCTGTTATCGCTACCAGATCATAACCCTTAGCCCGTACACAGACCTCTAACTCTTCTTGCTTATTCCCCATGCTGCGTGCATTAGCATACAGACATTTCAGGAAACAAGCAGAGCACACTGGTGGGACTAAATCCTCCCTAGACCACCTGCCTTCGGACACTGGTTCATTCTTGTGTTTGTCCCTAACAGACCCAGTTTTCTCCCCTTCCCCCTTCATTTATTTCTTAGTTTTAATTCTTTCTGTGAACATTCCTCAACAGATATTAGACCATTTCTAGTGATATTCCTCGTATCATTGGAGAAGTACAGTATTTTGAAAGATTTTTCATTGTGTCCCATGCAAGTTAGTAAAAATAATGCAACAATAGCACGTGATACCTAGGATTCACACAAAAATAGCATATTTTTAACTACTGAAGACTCTACGACCACATTACATGCTATCATGGTACCTGTGCAACAAGCTGAACTGAAAGGTGTGCACCGCAGTCCCTGTAATTTACACGGTCATTAGGAAAGAGCCAAGTGATTTGTTGAGTGGGAAAGACTGAAGCATATAAATGTTTTACTGCAGGACAGCCCATTATCAGATTCTTTTGATCTAGATTACCTCAACCTACATTTAAAGCACATTCAGTGCTTCTCTGAACTATGTCTCATCACGGACCAGTAAACATCAAGGAGTTGAGAGGAAGTCATACCGCCACCACCACCAAACTAGAGGTCCACTAGAAACTTCGTAAGTGCTTTAGGTAGTATGCCAGCTACAGGATGCTGGTCAGTGCTTAAAAGAGCTTCTGCCCAAAGGACAGCTGTGCTGAGCAACAGCAACGTGCCTGGTCTTAAAAGAGCCATCTAGCTACCCAGCCTTTCAAGCCTGGGAATGTAAAGCAGGCCCTAAATCTTCTTCATTTGTGTGCAAAGTGGGAAGAAGAAAGTAAAGGGCCACTTGTGTTTTCATTTTTTTGCTTTTTATAACCCATTTTAGGTAACTTTTTGTTCTATCCATTATACAGTTTGATAGCTTGACTTAACATAAGAGTTATCCAAGGTTTCAGTTCTGCACGCTGCCCTTTTGAAAATCTGTCAGACACCCTTGGTATCTTGTTGAAGATCCAAGATTTTAGCTTACTTTTGAGCGAGTATCTGAACACATTAGTTCTGAGTTGTTTCCTTCTTCTTTCCTCGACCTGCCATCTGTGCACATAACAAGCTGTACAAAGGGTCATATAATATCTTGATCATAAGCATCTTATGTTAGAATTGCATGTCTCAAGTACACCTAGCAGGAAATATTTCCCAGCAGTTCAACCATGCAAAACAACATAAAGAGCATCATTTACCCAGGCAAAAGCCAATGGTGGCTTTTGTGACTGTCTGTTTTTCCTGGGAACCTAAAGAAAGTTACTGATTTGCCACTTACATATGATTTGTCAGGAAGAACTTCCCATTAAAAAATTCAGTTCACTTTCTATATATTACATGTTGGCCAAGTGCCATTAAAAACTCTCAACTGCAGTTTCCCTGTATAAAAGATGTCCCACTAACTGAAGTATTGAGATTCTATTTTTTCCAGATAGCTAAAGTTCCTAACATGTCCAATGGGCCAAACATAAATAATATACTCCCTTCAAGGAGCACTGGCACCCACAAAAGTAATGAAAAGCCATCTGCTTTATCATTTGCTTACTGTTGACATTTATTTGGTCATTCCAGGTTCTTGTTTCTAGTGACTCGTATAAATTCGCAGATATTCAAAGAGCAGGAGCTGAGATATACATCTAAATGAGTTCTTATAGAAACTATCAATATCCTCAATTTTAATAGTTTTATCTCTCATTTTTAACATACAAAATTTGAGTCAACAGTCTGCTTGCTTCTTCTCATGCCACAAGCTCCTAGCAGCACGTACTCAGCTTAATGACAGGATTGGTTCTGTTCCAGCAGATTATGAAAAAAAAATGTTCTGATGAAAAAATCAGCTGTGTTTAAATAGCTACATAGCCCAACCAGACAATTTGAGGGTTTTGGCTGTTTTTACCTCTTATAGCCCCTTATTAGGCCAAAATACACACACATGCAGCCAGTATTCAAAGGAGGATTTAGCAGTGTGTTTGTGCTTAAGTTTCATGATCTGCCAAACACATTATAGCAGATGCATTATTGTTGCTCTACATCTCCATAGCTAGGTTTATTCAAGAGAAAAACTATCTTAGCTTAATAATAGTCACATAAGGTATGTATTGATTATTTCTTCTAAATATGATTACTTAGAATGTCAACAGCAATGCATATATATTTTAATACTTGTCAACAATTAATTGTAAAAGCAGCAAGGAGACTGATAAACTGCCAATTATTCTTCTTGCATGTGCTAAATTATTGCTACATATTTTTGGAGATCCTAACAACAGTGCTGGATGAAGGACATAAGACGATTCTTAGAAATGTGATACACATTTTTTCATTTCACACTCCATCAGTTTTAGAACTAGAGATCCATGAAATGTATGAGAATACTTGGCTAACAGCCATATCTACTGAGGTGTAAAATAAGGATCAGATCTCTTTTAAAGAGAGTTTCATTTTCTTTACATGACTAAGTCAGATGTTGACCTTTTTCCAAATGTACTGTAAATATTCCATAGCTCTGCTTATCATTTAATTTTGAATCTCCTAACCCAATTTTGACCTGTTTTAACACACTTGTAATCAATACGTATTTTTCAAAAACAGCTTTGTAAAGCAAAATAAACAGATTCACCATGCATTAGACTGGAACTGAAATACACTAAATTACATAATCATTGGTGTTAAATTCAATTTTAGTAAGTTCTTTCCTCATCTTGCTCCCTGGAACAAGAAACAAGGATATTATAGCCTTTACAATCTGCAAAGGAAAGCTATGGGCATCAGCAAAAACATCTTTTAAATTCAGATTTCAATCTGTCAGAAAAAATTAAAGCTTCATGCATACATAAAAGGGGAACTATAAAATGATAATGGATACAGATCACAGAATTATTATGATCAAACAGATGCTGTTTTACCAGTGTAGTAAAGCAGAAAACGTCTTTTACTCACCTCTGGTAAACCAGAAACTTCTCCTTTTGCTAACGGTCTGGCGATGGATGCAGTGTAAACTCTGGCATCTGACACTGGCTGCCCCTTCATAAAATGTTTCCCAGCTTCATAAATATTCACTTCTACCATCTTACCCATTAAGAGAGGATCTTTTGGAACAAGAACCTTCCAAATAAAGATAAAGACACAGTTAATAAATAGCACAAAGGACACCAGTGTCTCCAGCTTCCACTCAGAAAACACATTTTTTATAAGATCAGAGCAAATCCTAGAACTTAATTGTCAGCAGCATACACCATAGCCCCTGACACACTTGACCAGTAGCATCTCCAGCTTGCATTCCCCAAGACCTTTTCAACTCAACCAGTTCTGTGATTTGTGTTCTTAAATTGCTAAGAAAGTTGGGCCTGAGTTGCAACATTTGATCCAGACCCAAAGAAATCCCAAGGACACTCTCACTGCACAACTCTAGCAGACTGCTGTAAAGCTTCCTGTTTTCCCATCAACCTCATTATTTGGTTTGTTGTTAGGTTTTTTAAATGGTTTTCAGTCTGTAAAAGCTTTAGGACAGAAACTATGCCCTTGTTTCTGTTTGCACAAGCCCTTATTCTGATTGCACAGGTCCTTTGCAGCATGACTGACAATGAATGCCTGTAAAATTGGATGAGTGTGCTTCTTGGGTCAGTAAGTAATGTCAGCCTTTCAGCCATGATATCAGACAGTCCCATAAGAACTACTCAAAAAAAAAAAGGCACCACATAACAGATGCTCCTAGGTCATCCATGTTAAAAAAGAAAGAAACCAGCATGCAGGAGCAACATTTTTTGCTGGAAGAGCAAATGGCATTTTGAAGGCTCTAAAAATGGAGAAGCAGTTAAAAAAAGAAAAGCAGAGTCATTTCCCAATTAAACAGTGAAAACATGAATCACAGGGACTTATTTAACCACATTTACTTGAAGTTCATCCACACAAAAATGCAGGCTTTTCAAAGGTGATGAGCATAAAGGTATGTCTTGATTTTCGGATGCTGAAATTGAAATGCCTTAAAATGTCTTGATTTTTAGACAAAACGTGCAGAGGATTTCAGAGGAAAATTCTGTACCAGCCACATTTGGAAAGCATTTAGTTGCCAAATAGTGTCTCTCTGGTTTCACCTACTGCATGTGTTCATTGTCCCAATCTGAGGAAATAGCTACCAGTGGTTTCCCTTTTCCCCTCAAGGTTCAAGGTGTTTGTGACCATAGGAGTTTCCATATTCTAGGATTCTGCTGAGCTTCCTAAGCATCTTCCAAGAAAAGCAGGCACCTTTGGCTTGCAGAGCTTCTTTACCATTCCCAATAAGTAGCTGTATCAGGTGCAGTACAAACACCCCATAAAATAACAACCTTTTTTTTTTTTTTGCATGTACTATATTTCAACTTTCATTAAACAAGCGCTGAACACTAAAAAGCCCCAAGCAATTTCTTTTTAATCTTTATACAGAAAATCATGTTCCTCAAATCTGACATAAACTACAAAAGCAAGGAACAGCAATATACAAGGCTTAGACAGAGGTTAAAGATGTAACAAAACAAAAAGAGGTTTAGAAAATACAAAAAACCCTGAGGAAAAAAAATAATTAGCAAACCAGCTATCTAACAGAAACAGATGTTTCAAGAACAGTAACGTTATTAAGTGAAATTAAATAATGATGTAACATAACCCAGAACCAGAAGAAATCACTATTGGCGACTATATAAGCACAGCCATCAACAGCCTCCCTGCATTCAGAAGACTGAATAACTACAGGCAGCAAAAGAAAACTGTAGACAGCTCAGTGCAAGAAAATGTAGAACAAGCCAAAGGCAAAACCAGAATGAAATGATGATGATTCAGAAAACACAATTTTATTGGTCTTCAGCAAGTCATCTGCTTTTGAGCAAAAATAATATTTTTGTGAAATAGATGCTGTACTTCCTAGCTCAAAGATGTCTCTGTGTGCAAAGAATTCATACGCAGAAAGTACAAAGAATACAATACATTAGGCTGTAAGCATTAATCTAAAGAAGCTACCAATCTTGTTTGATTTTTTTTTTCCAAGTTTCATTGCCTAAAAGGTTTTCCTTAAAATTGCATGGAAATTATCAAGATTCAACTTTTCAGAAAACAATGCTTTGGAGACACAGAAATTAAAATTTCTGCCACAATAAGAGCTTCTTAAAACATTCCAATAATGTTACTTGGACCTATAGCACCTATCCTTCTCATGCTGTATACTCTAAGAGCTACTATGTATTTCTTAACATTATTTTCAGGTAAATTGTATTTAAAACACAGAAACAAAATAACACAGAAACAAAATATCACATAAATAAGTACTCTTGATGGTCATACCTTTCCTGGAAAATGTTTCTTATTTCGTTACTAGTTTTTTGTACTGTGCTGTTGCACTGCTGCTGAGATAAGCAGAAAGCAAAGGTAAAACAAAAAGATGCTGTTTTGTTTATTTAAACATACCTGCTCATAGAAAGGATTGTGAGCAACATAGTAATTGGAATCAAAGGATTCTTCTGTTACTAGAACTCTCTGCCTCTCACCAACCTGGAATATAAAAAAAGACAAATGAGACGACTCAGAAAACAAAAACAATGAATTACACTCAGAAGAGAGCTGCAACTACAAACGCTCTTAGCAGTTATAATAAAAATCTCTGAAGAAATTCTGTGTCAGCAAGAAAACGGGGCAGAGAAAGCCCTAGCTCCAAGTGTCTAAAATTGACAGGGTTGAAAGCCAGAACTGAGGGCTATAACTGTGGTACTGTGCTGGTTTAACATGAAAATACAGTTTAGAAATATAAAATGTTTTTTACTTATTAACACAATAACAAATAAAAATGTCAGATGCGTATGGAAACTATTACAGCTCTATTCAACCGAAGAAAAAACAAAACCCTTCAGCACCAAATTCTCCAACCATCACACAAAGGGTAACACCATTACCATCTGCCAGGCCAACAGCACTGTGCCAAACAAAGCAATTGGCAGCACCTGAGAGATGCAGGGAACTGCAACACTGCACAACTTCTATCTAAGCTTTTCTGTTCACCTTGGTTGTATTAGATGTTGTGGGGTTTTTTTTGTTTGGTTGTTTTCTTTTGGTTTTTGTTGTTGTTGTTGTTTGTTTGTTTGTTTTGTTTGGTTTGGTTGTTTTAAGCCCTACTTGTTATTTCCAATGAAATGTCTTTATCCCTTTTTGATGATTTCACTAAGATGTGCTCATGAGACCAAATTGATTTTCATGACCATGTAGCCAACACTGCCTATTAGTTAAATGGAAGACCCCAGGACAAATCTGTTGCATTTACAAGTCAAGTAGATTTGAACAAAATCAGACTTTCCTTGAAGTTCACAATCCCCCACACAACACCTTTTGTTTTACCCATTACTCTGTTGCACAATCAACTGTACAGCCTGATTTTTGCAGACCTTGGAGAACATTTAGCTTACATTTTGTCTGAGCACAGTGCTCGCACCTAAATGTGCCCTGGATTATTTCCAAACTGTTTGACAAATGCATTCTGCAAATTACAACTGTTGAGCAGGTTAAATTTACTCACTGCTTTTATTGCTGTCACTGTTTTGAGACTCAAAAATGGTTTCATATTTTACTCCAAATTTTTAGTATCTGTGAGCAAAGCTGCATCCAAGAACCCTACTCCTGAAAGACTTCCACATCACCCCAGTGGCAGCTGCTATGTAGAAGTTTTAAGGCCTCCATCACAAGATCTGTGTGAATTAGCAAGAAGATAATAATGTTTTGAAACTTTAACATGCAAACACTAAAAGATAAGATTGGCAGAATTGGCCAGTCAATGGTAGGAAAAAAGGACATGAATCTTAAGAATAGGATTATCATATTGAAATTAGAGAGTGTGTGCATATACACTGTATATATGCATATATCTGTACCCACAATATGTATCCACAACTCTCCACTTTGCAAACAAACTTCATGGAATTAGTTCTGTCACCCCTTCCCAGTGCACATATCTGGAGCATTTCCAAAGTAAACTGTGGAGAGCAGGGGGGAGAGCAAGCACCCAGCTCACCTCTGCAAAGGCAGCTAGGAGTTAATTCCCCAGAACCAAAAGTGTGGGGTACACAGCAGGAGGGGCACAAGCCCTGCATTACATACCCAGTAACAGAATGCTAATAGCAGAAAAAAAGTGTAGTTTTGCATATTTTTAAGAGGTGCTTATGAGCTGTTTATAGCACTTTCAAAATTTCTGTTCATGTTTCTCTGGGAAGCCTGCAATTACAAAGAGCAACAGATACAACTTACTCAAATTTTACTAACCAAAATCCAGTGTAACTATTTCCATTCCCCTAAACAGTACAGTGGTTTTTTTCTTCCAAGAAGACAGTTATTTAATTCAAGCCTCCAAATGAGTGTTGTAAATACACGTCACAAAGGCACCGGAGACAACTACACCAGTAGTAAGATTACTGGACACATTTTCCCTGAATTGAGAGTTTTTTTCTTTCTATAATATTTCAGATCATTGCTTTTAAAATCACAACCTAGTATGGTACTGTAGTGCTACAAAAGATGTCTTGGATGTCATGAAAAATGAAAAAGAGGAGTAAAAAATGTTAGATAAGCAACATTCACCCTTGGGGAAACATGCAGCCACTGAAAAGCACCGAGGCCAATCACCAAGTCATGTCCTCACACTATACTCTTTACTGATAACATAATTTAGCAAAAGTGGCTCAAAGCAATACTAGGTGTGTAGCTCATTTCACAATTGTCTTGTAATTCCCTGGTTCTCTCTGGTCATCATCTCTATGAATCCTGCCTGTGAGGCAGTCTAAGCTACATGTGTTGTCCTCTCTCTCAAATGGCAGGATGGCCAGCACAATATGCAAATAATAACAGCAACTTTTAAAAAATCAAAGGAAAGAAGAAAAGAACACGTGTGTTACATCATTTGATATAACTAGTGATTTCTTTAGAGACACACTGCAGTTCTTTCTCATCTTTTCTTCCATAGACAAAAAGAGCTCAGCTCTCCATGTCTCTGTAGGCAGGACAGAGAATTTTTTGGGAATGGGAGGAAATTGTGAAGATGCAATTTGTCACATAGCATCAAAATTGTGGCATCAAATTTGTGTACCACAATTGCAGAGAGGCCAGCCTATACCAGTTTACACACAGACACATATACTCACAAGGCTAAGACAGAATACTATAAGGATTACAGGTAAAACAAACAATTGTTCATGCTCAATTTACTGGATTTGTAGCCTTGGCCAAGACTGAGCTCACAGAGGAAGATGATATTAAAACTATTTGCAGACTCTTTTGCCACAACAACCAGAAAGAAAATTCCATTTAATGAGTTAGGCCATTGGGTATTCATGATCTACAAGACTAATTGGCTACATGAATTTGTAAGGCAGAAAATTACATCTATCCAGCATCCAGGTATAATTAAGAAGAAATGGAAGTATGCAGAATGCAGCTTTGGTATTGAAACTTGTTGAAGAAGTGGAATATGTCATCATTTCTGCAATTATTCCCCTGAGATCTCTAAGTGCCTAAGTTTCACCTCTCTCAGAAAGAATTTATGCAGAAACCAGACATGATATCTAATAACAGTCAAAATTATAATAATCTTTGATGATCTTTTTCAGGCATGTACCAGCAGAAATAATTCAGTATCTTATTTTTATTACTGTTCTTTCATCTGCTTCCACAGGTATGCACAAGTTGCAGCTCTCAGGGAATTAACACTTTGAAAAAGCATCTGGAACAGAGGAAACAGCCCTGGCATCTCAGTTTGGAAAGACTCCTTTAGAGCCAGGATTTTTTCTTTCTTTGTGGAGGATATAACAAAAATAACAATAAATGAAAACTTGCCTGGAAACCTCCCTCATCACAAGATAGACTGGTAACATCATTTACACAAGCAGAATTTGTTTCCAACAAAAATCACACAAGTGCTGCTGGTCTTATCACTTCCTATACTGCAACAGTTGCCAGGTAATAAGAATTAGTAATCAAATCACTTATGAACTTCTATGTAGTTTTCATTTATCCTACAGGAAATTCTGATACTGTAATTCTAAAACAGTTTTTCCTTTATGGAATACCATAAAAAGCAGTTTTTCCAGCTGACCGATTTTCTAAAATGAATGGTGAGAAATGTCAAACATCCTTCTTGGTTGCAGCCAAATTAAGTTTGCTTTTTTAAAAAAAAAAACTGACTGAATTACATAAAACAGAAGTCTGATTTTTAAATTCTACAATAGTATGGGTGCAAATGACAGGCCATGTTTACATGCTTTGACACAATATTGCTATATTACTTCAGCAATGGCCTGCTGTAATTATACTCAGATAATCTATGCTCCTAATTTTTTTTTTCTTCTCAGTTAATAAAAATTGTAATTGTTACAGTTTGATTCATTGCTTATTACAGCCAGAGCAAGTGGCACATGAGTTTTCTCACTGCTTCCTTATGGCTCTTTTCTCTGAGTTTTGTGACTTTATGAGTCTCTGGCTAGAAAAAAAAATATTTAAATTTAAAAATATTAATAACCACTGTATTTCTACAATTCTTGCATAGAGTAAGGCATATTGCACACACAGCCATCTCCACTAATGTTGTAAAACAGTTGCAAAAGTTGTAAAAAGACAGTTGTAAAAGCCTCCTTTCAGAGTGAGTACAATTCATAGTGGTATCTCTCCACTCAAACTGAAGCAGGCTGGCTTTGATTTTGACCCCAAATATTGTGGACAATACTTAGTACAAGGCTTGGAAGCCACACAGCTCACTTTGTTATTTAAATGCATCATAAGCAGGCAATGAAAAATACAGACTGTTACAATTTGTTTATCTGTGTTTTAGCAGATTATTCTCATGCACAGAATATTTCTGGTATAGAATAATTCTGGTAACATGCATATATTGGCCTTTACTAAGTATAATGAAGTTTAAATTGAAGTAATTCAGAACGTGTTCATTCAACAGTAGTTTTGGTATACTTTGCTCCCAATTTTTCAGTCATGCTCTAATTATTTAAAACAAATTTTAATGATTATGCAGATGATGTGTTCTTCTCTAGAAAGCAGAGAAGAACTGCTGGACCTGCTTTTTATGAATCACATTAATCCTTCTATAATTACAAATCAAATTTCTCGAAAAATATAATTAAGCATTCTCCAAGCCTGCTATTTACAAATTGTAGGTGTTTTCTCCTCCCAATAGACAAGTCCTTTATTCCTTGTAAGAAACAAAAACTTTGTAGAAACCTATGACATGGTCCCATTTCGATGAAACCAGAACACACCTCTTTGTAAACCCTCTTTTGTACTACTTTTTTTCTGATATTCAGTACTGCTCCTTCAGTATTTAGGGTATATATCTATCTCCCTTTCTGAAGGATTTGTCTGAGAGATTTTCTACAGAACTACAAGAGTTTAGATGCGGACATAAGAAAGCAGTAACACTAAAATAGCTTATCTCCTGAGAACAGCAATTTTTATGCCAGGATAGAAATACTTTTCCAGTGTACAGCATAGACAGCTGCCACTTTACTAGGGCTTAGGCTACCACTGCTGTGCAGTTCCAGAAAGGTCGGTGTCTTCTTTTTATTATATTATGTTTAGCACATAACCCTGTACAGAAATGCAGCATCAGGGTGACATTATTATTTAGAGCCCTAAGTCCTTCACGCCATAGAAGAATCAATCAGATTAATCTTTACAACATGTGCCTGGCCCATTTCACACCAGAGGAAAGAAACAATGGTGCAGAGTAAGTGGCAGAATTCACCACATGGATTTCATGTATTCCTACTTCCAAAACTAGACACTGCTGTTTCATCCCTACAACACCACTAATTAGCAAGGATAACACAATTCTCAGTCTTACAGAGATGATAGAGATTTGTATGAACTACAAAGAAATCTGTTGAAAGACAAGTGGATACCCATATCAGACTGTTTTGTACTTAGGTCCAATGTATCTCTTTTTTACTATTTCACACTTGCTATGGGTCAGTGTTTTCCCCCTCCTTACATTGCTCTGTTCTTTTGCAGTCTTGAAAGCAGCACTGAGTGGTCATCTTTGCACACAGAAAAGTGCTTAGATCTTAACTTGAGAACTCCAGAATCCCAAGTGAAAAGCAGCCAGTGTTCATCAAGATGTCTCATTTCACTGTCACCTAACACAGGTGACTTTGTCAAACCACCATTATTGTAGTGTCCACCTTTAAAGAAAAGTGGAGGAATTTTATTTGATTTATTTAAGTGCACATGCTTCAGACATACTGCTCTTTCCACAGCATCATTCAAGAAATGGAGCTCCTCCCAACCCTCTCCACCCTCCCAATTGCCCTTGAAGAATAGGTATGAGGCCTTAGAAATTCAGGGACAGGAAAATGTAGTCACAGGGGTAGACTTACCTAGTGAACCACCTAGGACTCGTCAGTCACCCAGTGTTCTTAGGACTTCTTCAATCAAGAAGGAAAGGAGAGTAGTTGTGGTGGGTGACTCCCTTCTGAGGGGGACAGAAGGGCCATCTGTCGACCGGACCCATCCCACAGGGAGGTCTGTTGCCTCCCTGGGGCTCGGATTAGAGATGTTAAGAGGAAACTCCCTAATCTTGTGGGTTCCTCTGATTACTATCCACTGCTGATTTTTCAGGTTGGCAGTGATGAAATTATCACAAGAAAGGTAAGGGCAATGAAGAGTGACTTCAGGGCCCTGGGACGGCTAGTTAGGGGGTCTGGAGCACAAGTAGTGTTTGCCTCCATCCCTCCTGTAAGAATGGGTGGGGAGGTATATAGGAAGAGTTTACAAGTCAACAAGTGGCTAAGAGACTGGTGCCAAAGACAGGGTTTTGGTTTTTTCGATCATGGGATGCTATATGAGACACCTGGCCTGGTGATGGCAGGTGGGATGCACCTGTCCCAGAGGGGGAAGAGGCTTTTGGGGCAGGACTTAGCAGGGCTCATTGAGAGAGCTTTAAACTAGATGTGAAGGGGGAAGGGGAGAAAACTGGGTCTGTCAGGGACAAACACAAGAGGAATGAACCAGGGCCCGAAGGCAGGTGGTCTAGGGAGGATTTAGTCCCACCAGTGTGCTCTGTTTGTTTCCTGAAATGTCTGTATGCTAATGCACGCAGCATGGGGAATAAGCAAGAAGAGTTAGAGGTCAGTGTACGGGCTAAGGGTTATGATCTGGTAGCGATAACAGAGACATGGTGGGATAGGTCACATGACTGGAATGTGGCCATGGATGGCTATGTGCTTTTTCGGAAAGATAGGGCGGGGAAGCGAGGTGGTGGAGTTGCTCTTTATGTGAGAGAGCAACTAGAATGTGTTGAGTTTTGTGCAGGGGCTGATGAGGGGCAAGTTGAAAGTTTGTGGGTAAGAATTAAGGGGCAGGCTGGTGTGGGTGATACAGTTGTGGGGGTCTACTACAGACCTCCTGATCAAGGCGAGAAGGTTGATGAGGCCTTCTACAGGCAGCTGAAAGCAGCCTCACAACTTCAGTCCCTAGTCCTCATGGGAGATTTTAACTACCCCGATATCTGCTGGTTGACTCACACAGGCAGCCTTTCACAGTCTAGGAGGTTCCTCCAGTGCATTGATGATAACTTCTTAATGCAAATGGTGGACAAACCGACTAGAAGAGGAGCGCTGTTGGATCTTGTACTAACCAATAAGGAGGGCCTTGTTGAAGCAGTGGTGGTCAATGGCAGCCTTGGCTGCAGTGATCATGAGATGGTAGAGTTCAGGATCCTGTGTGGAAGGAACAGAGTACCCAGTAGGATCAGAACCCTGGACTTCCACAGGGCAAACTTTGGCCTCCTCAATCAACTGTTAAGAGAAATCCCATGGGACAGGGTGTTAGAAGATAAAGGGGCTCAAGATAGCTGGTCAATATTCAAGGACCACTATTTGCAAGCACAGGATCAGAGCGTCCCTATGGTTAGGAAATCTAGTAAGGGAGCTAGGAGACCAGCATGGTTAAAAAAGGAACTGCTGGGAAAACTTAAGTGGAAAAGGAAAATCTACAGATCATGGAAGGGGGGGCTGGTCACTTGGGAGGAATATAGGACTGTTGTCAGAGGATGTAGGGAGGCAATTAGGAAAGCTAAGGCCTCCTTGGAACTTAACCTTGCAAGTCAGGTTAAGGATAATAGAAAGGGCTTTTTCAAATACATAGCTAACAAAACTAACACTAGAGGCAATATTGGCCCACTAAGGAATGAGCTGGGAGCCCTGGTGACAGAGGATATAAAGAAGGCAGAGGTGCTGAATGCCTTCTTTGCCTCTGTCTTTACTCCTGCGGGGTTTCCGCATGAGCCCCAGATTCATTCAGCCCCAGAAGTAATCGAGATAGATGAGGAGTTAGACATAGTAGATGAGGATTGGGTTAGGGATCAGCTGAGTAATCTGGACATCCATAAGTCGATGGGTCCAGATGGAATGCATCCAAGGGTGCTGAGGGAGCTGGCGGAGGTCATTGCTAGGCCACTCTCCATCATCTTCAGTAAGTCATGGGTAACAGGAGAGGTGCCTGAGGACTGGAGGATAGCAAATGTCACTCCAGTCTACAAAAAGGGCAAGAAGGAGGACCCGGGTAACTATAGACCGGTCAGCCTCACCTCCATCCCTGGAAAGGTGATGGAACAACTTGTTCTTGTCACTATCTCCAGGCATATCAAGGACATGGGAGTCATCAAGAGCAGTCAGCATGGTTTTATCAAGGGTAAATCATGTTTGACTAACCTCATAGCCTTCTATGAGGAAATTACTAGGTGGATAGATGATGGAAGAGCAGTAGATGTGGTTTATCTTGATTTCAGTAAAGCAGTTGACACCGTCTCTCACAGCATCCTTGTAGATAAGTTGATCAATTATGGGTTTGGTGATCAGGTAGTGAGGTGGATCAGGAACTGGTTGAAAGGAAGGAGTCAGAGAGTTGTAGTCAATGGGGCAGAATCTGGTTGGAGGTGTGTGACTAGTGGAGTCCCTCAGGGGTCGGTGCTGGGACCGGTGTTGTTTAATATCTTCATCAACGACTTGGATGAGGGTATAGAATGTACCCTCAGCAAGTTTGCTGATGACACTAAGCTGGGAGGAGTGGCTGACACACCAGAAGGCTGTGCTGCCATTCAGAGAGACTTAGACAGGCTGGAGAGTTGGGCAGGGAGAAACATGATGAAATTCAACAAGGGGAAGTGTAGAGTCTTGCATTTGGGGAAGAACAACAAGATGTTCCAGTATAGGTTGGGGGCTGACCTGCTGGGGAGCAGTGTAGGTGAAAGAGACCTGGGGGTCCTGTTTGACAAGAAGATGACCATGAGCCAGCAATGTGCCCTTGTGGCCAAGAAGGCCAATGGCATCCTGGGGTGCATTAGAAAGGGTGTGGTTAGTAGGTCAAGAGAGGTTCTCCTCCCCCTCTATTCTGCATTGGTGAGGCCGCACCTGGAGTATTGTGTCCAGTTCTGGGCCCCTCAGTTCAAGAAGGACAGGGAAGTGCTCGAAAGAGTCCAGCGCAGAGCTACTAAGATGATTAAGGGAGTGGAACATCTCCCTTATGAGGAAAGGCTGAGGGAGCTGGGTCTCTTTAGTTTGGAGAAAAGGAGACTGAGGGGTGACCTCATCAATGTTTTCAAATATGTAAGGGGTGAGTGTCAGGGAGATGGAGTTAGGCTCTTCTCAGTAGTGACCAGTGATAGGACAAGGGGTAATGGGTGTAAATTGGCGCATAGGAGATTCAAGTTGAATATTCGAAAAAATTTTTTTACTGTAAGGGTGACAGAGCCCTGGAACAGGCTGCCCAGGGAGGTTGTGGAGTCTCCTTCACTGGAGACATTCAAAACCTGTCTGGACACGTTCCTATGTGATGTACTCTAGGTGGCCCTGCTCTGGCAGGGGGGGTTGGATTAGATGATCTTTCGAGGTCCCTTCCAACCCCTAGGATTCTGTGATTCTGTGAAATCAGAATGGACACAGGCAACAGATACCCACAGGACAAACTCAACAATTTTTCAGCCTTACTTGAGGCTGTGCAAGCAGGAAGGAAGGATTAGGTATAAATTAAAGACAGTCAGCTCTAATGGTACACAATCAGCATAACAAAAAAGTGCCTCAGACCTTCAGCAGCAAGCAAGGCAGCTCATTAAAAGCAAGTGAACACCTTCTCTTTGGTCTCCTTATAAATTTGCTGGCACAGCTACAGGGGAGGGAAAAGGCAGGGAGAGAAAGAGGAGAGAGATGGAAGGAGACTACTTCTGCTTTCTTGGCCCATTGCTCATGCTTCAGGATAAATAGATCCTTTCTGTTACTGTGCACCTGCATCTGACTGCTTCATTTTGATTTGGTCTCCTGCTGAGAAAATGTAGCTTCTTCCAGCACATACAAACCTTGCCATGCAGCTCAGATGAATATTATATTCAGAGATGTGAGCAGTGACCTAAAAATGACAACTGGTCCTCAAAATATCTGATTTGATACCTTTTAAATTCTGTAAGTTTGCATTTTCCTCTCATTTTCATTGCCTAGAAAAGGGGTAATAAAAGCAACATGTTGACAACTCTGTTGTACTACCTTTCCAATTATTAACTCTGTAAAATACTATAAAAGGAAAAAAGAATTCTGTTATGGGAGATACATGTTGCCTCCTAAAGGACTCTCTTTTGTTTGAATCTTTCTGTTGTAAACCTGGGGTTAAGCAGTAAAAGGATGAGGTGGCAGAATCAGATTTCATTCTGGATCCAGCACAAGGTACTCAGGCTGTTTCCTTGTGCTCTCTGAAACTCTGTTTCCACATGAGCAAAATGCAATTTCAATAGTTAGACAGCTCACAGAGTGGTGACCACAAAACTGGGGAAGCTGCTACAGCAATATAAAATACTCTGTGCAGAGATGGTATTTTAGACTACCACGTAAGCAGGAACACTCAAGCAACTGCCTTAATATAATTACTGACAAAAGCCTTTCCCCTCTCTTTTTCACATTGTCTTAAAAAAAAAACAAACCTGTAAAACTGTCAAATATCTACAGAAAAGTAAAAATTAAAAGAACAGTTCAAAATAGGAAAATCTGGCTAGGTAAAGTCCATTTAAGGTCTTTCTTTCATATCTGTAAAAGTTCGCAAATATAACAAGAAGCCAGACAAACAGTCTGCCCTTCAGGAAACCTGACATTTAAAATTTAAGTATAGGAAGTTTCACTATTAACGATGATCTAGAACGGAGGATGGAGTCCAGAAGAATCTATTTAAAAATATCTGCAACTTCCAGCCAATCTGACAATCACATGGATCCTGGTGGCATGAGTAAACAAATATTTTTGGTTTTTAATTTTTTTTTTTTTTTAAATAAGCTAAGCCTGCAATGAAGTGAGCTACCAACCTTTAAATTATGGTGGTTTTCATTAGGAAAGACCATCCCTTCACCCTTTTTTGTGAAATTATTTAAAATTATTTAAGATTGGCTGGCTTCATTGGAAGCAAACCTTTAATATACACTGTATACTGCCAACTAATTTAAGCACAATATGAAGTGGCAGTTGCTAAGGCAACCATATGCAATTCCTGTCTCAGTGATCTCTCTTAGCAGCTGTGTAAGTCCATACGAGTATCAGTTATATGAGGATTTATAAATCATCTTGGTAAATACCCTATCAAATAACTTCTCTGTGAATTATTTTCGGAATTGTTTGCTCAAACTCAAGACTTGTCTACAGTACCAAAAGAAAACTGCTCAACAGCGGCTCTCCCAGAAGGGTGCTGATTGTAGTACAGGTCAATTTAAGTCTGTGTTAAGCACAGATTCAGCTTCAGCAGCTGTTGGAGAGAATTGCCAGAGATATTAAAAAGCCCTAACAGGAAGTTCTAGCCTAGCAGGTAGAACTGCATACTGATTCTTTATAGAGGGGAGAAAAAAGGGAAAACTTGTGAGTAGGTAAAACTACTGGATGCAAGAACACAGATGGCAGAATGAAGACAGCCTTACAATAAATCAACAGTGAATACCATCTTCCCTGACATGATAATTAATACCCACAGTAACACTGGGTAATCTTAGAAGATATATTAGAATATATCTATAACCCAATACTTTTCAGTCAAATACACCAAAAAACCTGATCCAGAGAGTTTTGAGTTTTGCTTATCACCAAAATAGTCAATATAATTTTTCAGCTCATCCTACAGCTGAAGCCAATGTTCTCTGTTCATCTCACCTGAGAAGAAAGAGCAGATGGAAAAAAACAGAATAAAAAAAGGTCCAGAACGACCCTGTATGAAAACTCAAAAACATTTGCTAAAAATCCACTAAAAACTGTATTAACACAAGAATTACATAACATAACATTGCAAGTTAATGAACTTGGTGGCACTAACTGAAAGAGTTAAAAAAAAGTATAAATATGTATCAGCTTTCTTTCAAAAGAATAAAAAAAGGTCTTTTTTGCATACATGAAACACAGGCTTCCAGCATCCCAGAAGCTGGTAGCATTAACGAGGATAGGATAATGGTATTATTTTCTTCTGTTTTGAGGGTAGCCAATATATGATCAAAAATTACACACTTCAGGGGTTTTCTTCAACCTAAGGCTAGGTAAGACCCTAGAACTGCTGACACTTCTTGAAGCACAGTGCTGAATGACAACTGACATCAAGGGCTTACAGAAGGACCAAAGTGCATGGTTCATTAAAGAGTGATAAATGTAGTATGACTTCATGTTGTTTAGAATTTAATAGTCACTACTGTCAAACTAGCTGTAATGCATTTTACTATTTTTAAACAGCATATTTATACTTGCATATAAATAGGTAACCAAATGAAATGCTTTTTAATTAACATACTAACATAGTAATTATGACCAATTCTTTATTATCTATTAAAGGATGCTGACAGATAATTTCAAGAAAATTGTAAGATAAATCTCTTCTGTTCTAGAAGATAAAGAAAAAAATTAGTGTTTTTCTTTTTAGCATGTTTATAATGCACTCAATTCTCAAGGCTATGTATAAAGTTATTATAGAAATCTCAAGTGTGTGCTGTTGTATATGACTCTACCTTTTGCATTACATTAGAAACAAGTGTGTCAGATTAAAAGTCAGATTACCATTTTGTGAATTCTCTTCAACACCTATACCACTGTGTGCAACTCTGTCTACTTCAAAAATATCCTCACTCCAGACAAAAATAAATATTTCAAAATTGGAAGAATCTAGGGGTTTCTACAATCTTTCAAACTAATTAGCAATATCATATGCTGTAGTTGAATTTTAACATGACAAACAGTGAAACAAGCTGTACAATTTAATTGCAAGTGTAATTAAATGAGATGGATCAACAAGAAACACACTATAATCTCTAATGTAAGGTATTAAGACCATATTATAAACCTTTCTGAAAAACTAGTTTTATTAAAGAGTACAGTTGATGTCAGTATTTTGGCTGCAACATTATCAATAAAACAAACGTAATGATTGGGAAATAAACTCTAAACAATACAGTAGCTAGACAGCCCTGAAATTTCTTACAGTATAACACCTTTGCTAGCAGGAAAAAAAAACAAACCAAAAAAAAGATTCTTCAGCACTTGTGTAACAGAGTTTTTTAACTCTCTGTGTGGGTATGACAAGAGGCAGGATTACATACTAGATTTAAGTGTCTTTAGCATACTTGAAAATGGGGATTCAGAGGGAGTTTTACACACTGCTCAACAGCCTTGAGTAGCCAAGAAAGGAGAGGCTCTGTCTTTACAGCCTCTGATGACCACTTTTAAAGGAAATTGATAGCTGTGAAATAGGGCCTTATTTGAACTTACAAAATGGAATGTGCCATATAAATTCTTCACAGAAAAAATATTAATTCAATTTTCTATTCATAGTCATTCACCTTTGTAATTAATCTGCAATTAAGCACAGCCAAAATGCAACTTAAAAGCAGAGGCATAGGAAAAAAATGTATTAATGAATGGGGCACACTGGGCAGAAATCACTGTTGTATTCCTATAACTGCTGTGAATTTTGTAGTCTAATATTCTCAAAGCCAGACATAAGAATTTACCAAAATTACTGTGAAAAAAGTCCACAATTTGTTCTTGCTATTGTCTTAACTCCATCCTGAATCATACCAGAAGCCCAGTACTACTCAGCACCTTATTTTCCTACCCTGCCCTTTTTTCCTCATCTGCCTTTCCTCTTTTCAAAATACTCTTTTCCCCATATCTGACGGGGATGAAAAAGATGAGTAAGACTAAACAATACTCCCACTCCTGAGAAAAAAATCTTCAGCAAGTTTAGACAAAAAACTCAAGAAGAGCAAGATTTCTCCTAGCTTCTCCCCTCCCTCTGCCTACATCTTACTGAATTACCCAAGATGTAATTCTGTCTCACTTTTCTACCACACCTGGCTTGAGACAGCTTTTTATTTTCCCTGGAAATTGCTCTGTTCCTGAAGGAATGCCTCATAACAGGTAAGAGGAAAGACAAATCCTTGCTTCAGTTTCATCCACATTGTGATGCTGTAAGCACGGAGGAGAAAAAGTGATGTCCTCATGAAAAAAGTGAAGCTTACATTTCAGAATCTATGCCAGTTTCCCTTTTTACACCTCTCTACTGTACACCAGTACAGTAACGCAAGAACACAATAAGCAACCAGTTTTCAAGAGTAGGCTAGGGTTAACTAGTAGTTAAATTGCCTTTAAACAACTGAGATGAGGCACAAAATGAGCCTGTCCTGGGCTGTGTTAGTTTTAGGCCGATGCATGGTTCACATTATACAAGCAAAAAAGATTGCCATGCAAGCCAGTGTGGGGTCTGGACTTGCATTATAATATACCAAGAAAATGAGAATGAAGCTGTCTGAAAATAAGGCAGCTCCTTATTTTTTGAGTAAATTTTAAGACTGCTTCTGCTAAAGGTTATGGTATAAATGGCACCATAACTTAACACATAAAAAAATGTCATATCTTCACATAACCTAATTATTTTGAACAGTTCAAGCTAACATAAAATTTTTGTCCATGTCTCCTCCATCCAGTTGAATCTCTCCATACTTGCACTGTAGTCCTTTTGTCTTTCCTAGCTATTAAGGCAAAAATTATATAAACACCTCAGGGTCACTCAGGTTTCTCAATCTCTAGGGACTTGACAGGGATTACAGATCAGCAATGGAAACCTGTGCATACATTTAATTGAGTATTACTGAAAACTTTGTTTGAATATTTGCAAGTGCAGAACTTTGAAACAAAAGGAACTGAGCAACATAATTGCTTCCTACTTTTTTTTTTTTTTTTAGTTTCTCTATTCTTCATTAAAGATTAAAAAAAAGAGGAAAGACAAAATTTCTTCCTATTTCTGTTTGGAAAAAGTTGATATTGTCAGAGCTGAATTTAAGGCAGCTCAATTAAGCAGCACACACTAGTGACTTGGTTAGTGATTCAAACCAGGCAATGGCAATAACTGAACTCAACTAAATAAAGGCTTCACACCAGTTTCATCAAATTAAAGGGCCATCTTTGGTACCCTTATCACCACCACCAGTTAAAGTCACCTAATCACCTAACACTACCAGCTTCAGATGGAAAAGCAGCATGTTTTCATGTTGTTAGGGATAAGATAAATCTACTGGTAAATCTACAAATACTTTGGAGACCAGATCTTTAATTTCAATACTCTCAGAAGCAATGTGATCGACATCATGCATTTTCACAGTAATTCTACCAACTTGGGGAGTGCTTCCCATCTGACAGAAAAGCAAAGGAGCCTATGCTGATGCCAGACTGTTTTCAGTCAATGAGACTGAGAGCCAGCAGTGAGAGGCTGCCCTAGCAGGGGGGAGGATTACTGGTGGCAAGGTGGTGAGAAGAAACCGTGCCATGCTTTAGAAGCCATTGGAACAGCCCCCTACACTCAGCAAACCTCACCTGCTACCACATACTACAGGATAACTTTTGGCACCTTTGATCTATTATATGCAATTAGGATAGGGTCTTCTTTTTCCTTAGCTCTCTTGGTTTTTGCATCATTATTTAAACTACATGGCCATATAAGCACAGTACATGAGTATTTCCTAGTTGAGTATGTTGTCACTAATAAGCATGTCTATTACAAGATTTAGAAAAGGCAGTATCAATATGAAAAAAAATTATGGTTTAGAAAGCCTACATTTCTGCCACAGCATTAGAATTCAAGATGAGTATAAATAATAAAACAGATACGTCCCAACTCTGAATACATTTGGTTCAAAAGCTATTATTAAATGAGAAGAGACTCCTTGTCTAACAAAGTCATGGAACAACAATTTTTCTCCAAACAGCAACTCCATCCAACCTTCAAACCAGCACTTTAATTGTGATTACCAGCAGCTTCATCATTAGGCCAATATGAAGCTGTGCATATCCTTATGTTTGCTGCTTTTTTTTTCTTTCTTTTTTTTTTTCTTCTCTTTTTCAAGGTCATAGATCAAAATAGCTTACAGCCATTAAAAAAAAACCACCAAAAAACCAAACAAAAAAACCCCAAATACATTCCCCTGTCACTTTATATAGCAGATTTTGCTATATTCCATTATGCTTGAATGCCAGTAGACACAGTAGAGTTTTTGCTATATTTTCAGAGGAATATTGTTATACTTAATCTCTGAAGAGTGCTTCTGACACAGGAAATATGAGCCCTTTCATTTGTAATACATATTCAAGGAAAGAATTTCTTCAGGTAGTACGAGATAAGTGGTCACATTTGTATATGAAGCATTTTAAAAATACATTATTTAATTTTTGTAATAAAAATTCCAACCTTTTGATAAATCTGTCAAACATTTTTACAAATTCTTTTAAGGAATAGTGCAGTGGGGTAAGCCACAGTATAGACTACAGGTGAACTAAAGGTCCTGCTAAAGGCAGAGAAAATGCTCTCAAACCAGGGACTTATTCTAGGTTACTCCCAGGTCTGTCTCCTACCAAGGCCAGATGGCATGAGACAAAGGCTCATGACCGCTAGTATCTAGCAGTCCTCATACAACAAGAGCCTAACACTGACTGCTGGAGCCCAGTATTTACAAATGGCACTAACAAATGGGACTGATTAAAAGAAAACCAGGACTTAAAACCAGAGGCAAGGAAGGTGAAGGAGCCTGGTAAGTCATGTGGTAATTTCTCTGTTGTACAAAGAACCCATTGCTAAGAAGGGGCCTGTAGGACTCAGAGGTTTACCTTTCTAGATGGTTGCTACTGGAAAGAAATTGCTAACATTGCTAATAAATCTGCTCCAGGGTTGAAGAAGAGGTAATGCCTCACTTCCTAGGAAATTATTCATGAGCCAGCTTCAGTGAAGAAGAGGTTAGCCTCTTAGAGAGGCTGAGATGAGTTTTGTGATCCAAACTCAAGAGAGCATGAAATAAATGCAGAACCTGTGAGAGAGGATATGTCATTTCATTTACACAAAGAGAAAGGAGATTGAGCAAGGGGAGAAGGCGGCAACACAGAATCTGTTTATGAAAGAAGCGGATCAAGTAGAACAGAGTATCTGGAAGGGCTTTTTGCAAAATATAGATCAAATAGCATTATCTGCTCATACTTCAGGCTTCTCATGCATCAAGTATAATTTATTGCATTGAAGAGAACATGCTTTCAGAATCTGTTTATTGAAGACAGTCAGGCAAAGAGTTAGCTGCACAGCTCTCACAGAGAATCAGCTTTAGGACTTGTCACATCAATGATTTATAGGGTGACACTAGGGAAATCAATTAAGTTTTCTACGTGCCCCAGTTTTCCCATCTGTAAAATAGGGGCAATCTGTTATTCAAGCAGAGTGCTTTTCCATTTTATAGCCTTTCTTCTTCGTGTTCGTTATTTTGCTAGTTTCTGACACCAGTCAGTCTTACATGGATATATTTTTATTTTAGTATTAGAGTATAGCTGGTCTTGATTAATTTTAACTGCTTTGTTCTTATATGACTTCTTAAGTACTACTCTGTTTTAGCAGCAATACTGAAAACAGGGCACGCAATGTGAAGACAATATATATTTTTCCTAAAACACTAATCCTTGAAGAGGTTACTAAAGAAATCTCATGGTAGCCATAGATAGAAATCCAAAGACGATGAAATCAGGGAACTGTGGAAAACTCCTATCTATTTTTATTTTAACTTGTTTAACAGCTTTGCTGCATTGTATGACTTCAAAATGTAATGATTCTTTTAAAAAAACTGCATGGAAATAAAATAGTTAGAATATAGTCTAATCCTCTAAAGCATCATGGAAAAAACATAGTTGTCCTTGGGCTCCTTATTCCATAGATTTTTCTTTGTTCTCCAGTGTCCAGAGTAGAAAAAATTACCAAGTTTTAACACAGAAAAGGAAGATCAGTCTGGGACAGCCATACTCTCCCTTTTCCTATAGATAGACTTAAATTAGACAGGCCATTTGGATATATACAGACCACATTTGCCTTCTTCTTTATACTATAATACACTGCTTAAAAAGATGAAAAAACCCCAAGAAGTTCAGAAGCACAAAGATCTAGTTATTTATGAGTGCCTGTTGTGGGGGTCTTGAATTGAAACAATGCTTTTTCTTGTACTAGGATATTTACCCTTTTGACTGTAGAGGTAATAATACATTCAGCTTGTAGAGTAGGAAGAAAACAGCTAAGGGAATGTTTTAAAATTTAGTTTCTGTTTCAGTATTAAATGCTGCACTTTCTTCTTAGGAGGAGGCCAGTGTGAACGAGATTGGCAGACACAGTAATAAGGATTTTTTTTCTGTCTATGCCACCTGAGCCCTCTCTTACACTTTAATTTACATGAAGGCTAATGATCTAACCGTGAGACCATGAGTCCAGCTCTTCCAAGGTTTTGAAATTCTCCAGCAGGCAGCAAAATTGCAGCAGCCAGGTTCTTCAGTTATGGGAGGACTGGGAGATTTTTTTAATGTGTTTAATGTGTTTAGATACTTGCCTTGCTGTTGCAACTACAGTGTTCTTACTCAGGACACACAGCCTACCTTATCTGTTAGAAAGAAAATTGTTAATCTGCTATACATGGAAGTGTGCACAAGACACTGGTTGAAAATAAAGAAAAATAATGGTAAAGAAAACATTGGTTTGTGGTTATGATGAATTTTTGGAAAACGGCAGATAACTGAACTGGCAAATCCTTTCATTGTTGCAGTTTCTACAGTCATCTCAGATCTCTCCTTTATCTGCTTGTTTTTTGGTTTGTTTACGACAGAGAGCGATGATCCGTGAAGCAAAAGATGTAGATGAAAGGTGTCAACCAATATCAACACCAGACCTGCCATTGCTCTTCAAACTGGCTTTATAGATAAGAGTTGGCTGCTCAATGGGAGGCCACAACAGTATTATTTGAGAATTTAAGTGTCCATATTTGCAAGTGGGCTACAAAATACCGTTCATGTGTCCAGAAATGTTATGTGCAGTCAGTGCAAGGTTTACAGTAAATATGTATGCTTTCTGTAGAAGATACTATTCCACGAGTACACTGTGGCTGGGTGGTCTGATTTAAGGAAATCAAATCCAGTCATGTATCATGGAATCATTTTAGGTTGTTATTTTTGTCTTTAACCTAGACAATACTTTTAGCTTTGTTGAATATAAGGTACTTGGTGTTTTTAATCCTATGGCATTATATTTTAAAATAGAAATAACAGGCATCTGATTTTTATAGACTTCCATTTAGTTGATTTAACCTGTCTTCCAGAGATTGTTCTTTTCAGCTGAGCTACTGATGTTCTGAAGTGTTGCAGCATCTCATCCATCTAGTGCAGTTTTATATGTAAGAGCAGCAGTGCAAATTATAGACAAAGCCAGTCTTGAGTGTAATCTGGAAACTGTAAATTGTTGACTGGCTGAGACTGTGGCCATCAAAAGTTCCAGGTTACAGTGACATCATACTACATTTCTGACTGTTCCAACTGAGCATTCTCTGCTCAGAGACATACTGAAAGTCACCAATTATACCTGAATTCACTGTTATATAATTCTTAAAGTACTGTATTATTGTTCTTGCATGTGTTACTGAAATAACAGACCACACAGTAAAACTGACTTCACATTAGCCATTGAAGTTTCAATCACGTTTTTGTCATTTAGATTAAGATGAGATAAGAAATCTTAAGCAACAGCAGGCAATGTTTTCACAAAACCAATCTGAATCAAGATCAAAGCAGTGCCTACTTGTTTCTACTTCTCTCAGTGCTTGAAATTGATTTCTATTTCTTGTGCATTTGCTTGAGGCAGTTAAAAGTAAGTGACAAGTTTAAATAAGCAATTTGAAAGAAAAATAGAAAAATGTACTCAGTATTCAGAACTTCAATATATTCTGAAGAGAATTTCAGTAAATACATAGTAAAAAGACATTTAAAACTAATTTTAATTTTATAATAGACTGATGAAAGAATCAGCAGCTTTCCTGAGAATTATTTAAAGACCATATTTGTTGTAGAGAAAGTGTAAGGTACACAAGGGACAATGGATAGTGAGTACAAAACTAGAGAAGATTAGATTAGGAAGACTGTCAAGTCTTTCAATATTTTATATTGCATACACATAACATTTGGATTACATAACAAATATTAGCGTTCATAAGTTTACTCAAAAAGAATTTATTTAAAAACAGAAGAATGTTCTATACAATTATTTGATTTGAGGAGCATATAATTTCTTGTCCTGGAGCTTCACGTAAACTGTACATATGGATACAATGGCAATAAATCAGACACAAAAATGTGACACTTGAAAGTGGACAGATTGCTTCTTTACAAAATGTAATACTATGTATTTCCCCGCTTTCCTAGAATTCCACTGAAAACTTAAAGCTTTTAGAATAATGGGTTTCACACCTTGAACACATGCCAGAGAAGGCTTTGCACACAGAGAAGGCATTGCACACAATTTATCATATAGGCTGGAAACCTAAACATTTGGTTGCATCATATGAAAGAAAAACATGTTCAACAGATCCATCTGACATTTTCACACATATTTCAAAAGATCTCTTCAACTTCATCATCATTTCAGTCTACATTTAGCTCATTACTAAGTCCTGCAATTGCAGAACTAAAATTAATTAGAATCCCATTTACTTTCTGAAGAGCACTCAAAAGTCTATGATTTTAAATTAATTTATGCAGAGAAAAGCTCTTGTCTTTGTAAGTATAATTCCAAGTTGTATAAATCGAAAGTAAAGCTTTAAACTTGCAATGACCCCTTTTCCATGCAGTCTTAAATGGAGTAATAAAGCAAAAAACTTTCACTCTATGTAAGTACATGCAGCAGTGATGGGTGTCTGCTTGCTGACTAAGCCCTGAAACTTTTAATTGACCTGTGGGAACAGATTATTGCAAGTACATGGCATAGAAGATATCTACTTTTTGCTAGAAGAATTTTTTCAATGTAATTAATAATTTTGGTAATATAAAACATTATGTTTAACTGCTCACTATGAAGAGACTTAGCCTGTATTCAGCAAGCCTGATACAGTTTTAAAGACAGT
This sequence comes from Calypte anna, assembly GCF_003957555.1. NCBI lineage: Eukaryota > Metazoa > Chordata > Aves > Apodiformes > Trochilidae > Calypte > Calypte anna. The sequence continues at coordinate 56,618,042 of NC_044245.1, read as the reverse complement.
AAAATCTGTATGTGTATTCATTTGAGATGTAAATTTCACTCTTCAGAGTGTTAGTTCAAAAATAAGTCATTGCATAGGGCTCATTTCATAGAATCGTAGAACGGGTTGGGTTGGAAGGGATCTTAAAGACCATCCAGTTCCATCCCCCCTGCATGGGCAGGGACACCTCCCACCAGACCAGGTTGCTCAAGGCCCCATCCAACCTGGGCTTGAACAATTCCAGGGAAGAGGCAGCAACAACTTCCTTGGGCAACCTGTGCCAGTGTCTCACCACTCTCAATTTAAAGAATACCTTCCTAATGTCTAATCTAAATCTCCCCTCATCAAGTTTTAAACCATTTGCCCTTTATAGTAAACCATTTTCCCTTTCACTACACACCTATGTAAAAAGCCCTACCCCAGCCTCCTTTTCTCCAGGCTGAACAACCCCAACTTCCTCAGTCTGTCTTCATACAGGAGATGCTCCAGCCCTCTGATCATTTCATAGTCTCTCCTCTCGACACATTCCAGGAGCTCTGTGCCCTCCTTATGCTGGGGACTCCAGAACTGGACACAGTACTGCAGGTGGGGTCTCACAAGAGCAGAGCAGAGAATCACCTCCCTTGACCAGCTGTCTGTGCTCCTTTTGATGCAGCTCAGGACACAGTTGGCTTTCTGAGCTGCAAGCACACATTGACAGTTCATGTTGAGCTTCTGGTCCACCACTACCAATAAGTCCCTCTTCTCTGGGCTGCCCTCAATCCTTTCTCTCCTCCCAACCTGTATTGGTGCAGGGGTTTGCCTCAACCCAGGTGCAGAACCTTGCACTTGGCTTTGCTGAACTTCATGCAGTTTGCACAAGCCTACTTCTGAAGCCTGTCAAGGTCTCTCTGGATGCCATCCTTTCCCTCCAGTGTGTTGACTTCACCACAGTTTGGTGTTGTCAGCAAACTTGCTGAGGGTGCACTCAATTCCACTGCCCATGTTGCAGACGAAGATGTTTAACAGCATTGGTCTGAGTACTGACCCTTGAGGAACACCACTCATCACACATCTCCATTTAGACACTGAGTCACTGATCACAAATTTTTAGATGTGACTGTCCAGCCAGTTCCTTATCCAACGAGTGGTCCATCCACCGAATCCATATCGTATATTTCAGAACTCATTAATTATCCATGGATTTTGCTGGAGAGATCAATGATAAATCATCGTTCAATGACTTTGGCTACTACCTGATATTTTTTATTTATATCCTAATAGCAGTGTTTAAGAACTTGCTAGGTCTGTTGAGGGAACAAAAAAGACATTCATACAATTGCCAGCAGAATACATGCTGTTTCAGATACCTTTCATAGTTGCATTCAAGAATGGACAGGTATTAGAATAGGCAGTCATCTTGAAGTATGTCTTCAAAAGCAATGAGACTGCTGAGCATACAGAGATATTATATCTATACATAATTTAATATAAAGGTACTTATCTTGCCCAGCCTCCATTGCAGACTCAGAGTGAATATAATTGGTGGGAAAAAAAAATTTCTTCTAAAAAGAAGAAATGGTTTGGTTTTCCACTTAATAATCCACCTTAAAAAATTATGAGATCCTAAAACATCCTGGAAGAGTAAAGAACACTTGGTAGTACTTTTCAAAGAAAAGCAAGCTGCTCCTACCAAACAGGTTTCTCTAAACCAAGATTTTTTTCTTAAAATAGCTGAAAAAAGAAAAAGATCCAAAGGTCACTGAGAACCCAGTTCAGCACTCCTCACAGGATTGTTTCTCTCTTGTCACTGAAGCAGATCTGCAGATGGAAGCTGATAATCACAAGTGGCTACTTAACAGATAACACTAATCACATGGACTTGGGGGAATTCACATTATAAGACACTCATGTCTTATAAGACTCAATTAGAAAAAGAAAGGTTAATAATCAATTGCTTTTTTTTTACTGACAAGTGAGATGTGGGAGGGAGGGGCGTGGTTGGTTTGTTTCTTGTTGTTTTAGTCTTTTTTTAACAGTTATCAGAATGTATGGAGTAAGAGGAAAGTCGTCTGTACCACAAACAATTGTTGTAAAGCACTTAATGACAAATTATCCCGGAATAAGATTTTTTATATCTCATTGTATGTATCTTTATGGGACAAGAATATTGGTATGTCCTGGTAATGGAAGGACAATTGTTTATGGAAGACAAACAGCAGTATCTCAGGTTTGTTGGAAGAGTCAGATGGAAAACATCAGCTCTAAGTTACACAACCATCTCTGTTTAATATACTCATATATGATCTGGAAAAGGGAGTAAATAATATGGTATTGAAATTCACAGAGGAAACTAAAATGGTGGGGATATGAAAACACTAATAAGAGCAAACAAATTGAACTATGTTCAGAAAAACAAGATCCTCATTCTGAAAATGTCAACTAATCTATTTGGAAAATGTAATCTGAAACACAAGATGCTCTTCGGAAAACTTGGAAAGCAACAATGCTGAAAGAGATTGTTGGGACAACAGAAGACTGGACATGATACAGTAGTAGAAGACAACACAGGCATACATTATTTTTAAATAAATAGGCACAGCTTTTATATGATGAGTATGGAAGTGAGCCCTTGAGCCTACGCATTCCTTCTGGACTCTGGAAAAAAATAGCTGGGATTTGTTACACTCAATACCAGAACTATTAACTCTACTGCACCCCCTGCCTCCTGTTTTGAAAGTTTTACTATATTGAGCCTACAGTAAACTAGAAATGTCTGCAATTTGCTAAGACTCATTTTGCTTGCACTGAAAACAAAAAAATGCATAGAAAAATGGACAGATGTAAACATTGTTCTGCTTTTTGGTTACTGGACCTGAACTAATGCTTTTCATTCTAGACATAATATTTAAGAAAGATTTTGTAATTCTGATAAAACAACACTGGAAATGGAAAGAGGAGAGATCGTAAGACTGACAAAGACAAGGGCAAAAGACTAACAAGAATTGATGAGGCTGCACAGCACCTTTGGAATATAGCTGGGCAAAACCAACTGTCAAAGAACCTCTGTGTATGGGTCAATTAAAACCAGACCAATCAAAATATTAGAAAAAACTATGTGCCACATGAGTTTCCACTATTGCATGATACACAACATTAAAATAATTCTTCTCCATCTGTATCTTAATATTAGGATTGTGTAGGTTAAAAAGGAATGACATCTCAAAAAGAAAACTAATTTTTGTCCTGCACTTAAGATCTTTTCTTAAAAGTGCTACTACTTTGGTTATCCCTTAATATGGGTTTCTTCTGCAGAAAGCCAGGCCTTTGAATGCCAGATGGCAATGATGCCCCTGAGGAAGAATGTCCAACTTCATCTTGAAAGTGACAAAATTGAATTACTGTATTTTAAAGGAAAACCTTTTTCTTTCTCTCCTCAGTGCCATTAGCAGTCTCCTGGTCTTATTTTTTTTAATTCATTTATTTATTCAAAAGCAAAATAACACTTTTTTTCCACTCATATTTAAAGGACACTAGATACAATAGCTTTCATCCCTTTTTGAGTTTGTGTAATAACAAAGTGAATTCGCAGAAAATGACAGTTATCTAATCTGTATGGTGCCTGGCACCACTGAAGTACATGTGATTAGAAAAAGGCCTCAGTTTTCTGTCCAAAATAAAATTAGTCAGGACTATTTTACTAATTTTTACCCCTCCTGACTTGATTTCAAGAGTTTATGTTACAAGGAATCAGATACATTAAGGATATTTCTCAGAAATTTATTTAGGTGAGAAATGAATGCTTAATTCCAACACATTTTGACCTGTCTTGTTTAGCTTCACAATTTATGTTGAGTGGAAAATGTCAAAAAAACTATGCTATTATGTTAAAACAAAAATATCTTTTTCAGCCTCAACATAGGAGAGGAAGTCTGGCAAGTATAAATCAGCAATGAGATGGAAACTCAGTGGTATCTTTATCAACTGATCCTTTAACATAAGCTCTTGTAACCGTATCTTTCAAAGAGATAATTATTACTGAGGCTTGTTCTGAGTTTGCATTACACATCCAGTTTTTCAGGCAGTACTGGTTCACATTCTCTGATGTGCTGTGAATACACTGCTAGATGACAGGAACTTTATAAGTTGTCAATCAACAAAACTTCCAAACTCACCATGTATTCATTCATCTGCTTAGGTTATAATAAAAGAAGAAGTGGAAGAATTACATATTCCGTCATTTGTAATGCTAATTTGCTTATCTGCCGCTGTGTAAGTAAGTTTTCTGGAGTTTGAGGGCAAAGACAAGGTCCACTCTAGTATTATTTCCCTCTCTGACATCACCCAGTACTCAGGCAATGGAAGGTTCAAGTTTTCTGGCACTCAGAATCATACTTCAGATTCATTGAAATGTTGTTGGAAAAATTTGCATGAGTCAAACTTCAACACTAAATGTTCTTTCCCACCTGTCAAGCAATATATATATATTTATTTATATATATTATATATATTATATATATATTTATTTACTATATATTATATATATTATATATATATTTATTTATATATTATGTATTATATATATTATAATATATATTATATATATTATATAAATATAATTTATATATAATATATAAATTAATATATATAAATAATTAATATATATAATATATTATATTTATATCTTAATGAAGTGTATAAAGTATATATATTTATTTATATATTATGTATTATATATATTATAATATATATAATATATTATATATTATATATATTATTATATATATTATATTATATTATATAAATATAATATATAATTATATAAATATATAATTATATAAATATAATATACACTTCATTAAGAGCTAAATGCAGTCTTCAGATAGCAATAGACTGCAGCCTCTCTTAGAAAGTTATTTAGGCCACAAATGACTGAATTGCCAACTCTGCATTCACAAACTGCCTGGATGACAAATAAAGAAAGGAATACTTTGGAACTTCTGCTTGCCTGCAATTCAGATACCTAAAAAGCCTTTAGCCCTAGCTAGTATTAAAACTAAGTTGTCACTTTTCTTATTTTATAGATGGACAACCTGAGACAAAGGCTGAGAAAAAATATCTACAATTTAAGAAAGAAAGCCAAGATAGAGCATCCCAAGATTTCTTTTGCCTCCTGTAGGAATGTTAAGCACAGGCAATCTGAGTGGAATAACATTCACTCAGTGGTGAATGTACTTAACAGAAGCATAGGGTACTCTGTCATCCTGAAATACTGAATTATTTTTGAGTTCCACTACCCAAACAACCCTTTTAAAGATAATCAAATAAAGTGTTTCCTATCTTTTAATATCAGCCTTTCTGTCTACTTAATCTCAAACTACAATGAATAAAAACATTTTCAGAATATCTAATATGCAACGGAAATTCTACTAAAAATCTATTTACTTTTAAGGAGCTGGCAAAAAAATCCCACTTCGAAGTAGAGAGGGGAACTGGCAACAAAACAAAACAAATGACTTAGAAGTGCTTGATTTCTCTGTCAATTACATTTCTTCATGATCAAGCCTACATATAGCTTCACTGAAACTGAACGCAAAGTTCGTTTTGCTGTAATAACAAACTCAGGACTAATCCTCCTGTATTTGTTGATCTGTACTCACATATTTCAGCACAGTGTGTGTCTAAATAAGACATGTCCCTGTCAGCTTATGTTCACAGTTCACCCCCATATTTAACCTTAAAAATCTAACCAGAGCTGATAACTTCTATTCCAAGTCAAAATGTATTTTGCTGGACTGATTCAGCCCCTCTGCCCTTAATAGAACCCAACAGCAGCTGTTTTTCAAACTGCTTGGAGAAACCTTGAAGATCAAATTTTGATGAACCCATCATTCTCCCAAAGAATGAAGGTCTGTGAAGAATGTACCTTCTCAGAATGGTTTCAGAAATAAAACAAATGAAATAAACAGAATTTGCTTATTAGAAAACCATGCCGAGCATATCCAGAATGGCAGATATTTTCAATTAAAAAAAATAGATACTTAGAATGAAGACATACAGTCATCCTCACAATTTACTTCGCCAGATTCTGCAAGGCAGTTGGATTCTTCACAGACAATATTGATGGAAATTACTTAGAACTAGTAGTTTACATACATAGTGTGTGGCTGTGCAGAGTAATGTGATATCCTGTATTAGATTCAGATTTTATGCATGTATGTGAATTGTTCTTTTCCCTTTCTAATTATCACTCAGTATGTGGAAAACTCACATACTGGCATAAACCACATAAAATAATTTGAGGTTTCTTTTGTCCGCCAGATGTTATTTATCATGCTAACATTCAGCAGTGCTCAATACACCACAGGGTTTTCTTAATAATCACTAGGCTGCCCTTCATCATTCAACAGAAAACACCTACTACCTATTTTCATTGTAACCTAACTAAACAAAAGCATGGCTTCCAGGACCTGAAACAGTCTGATAAAAAAAAAGGGTGAAGCAACCCCCATCAAAAGTACTTCAGGAAAAATAATATCATAAATCTGTGCAAACAATTCTTGTCTCTCTTATTGGGAGCTTTGTAGGCAGAGGAGAGATTTGCATTTATGTGCTCAGCTAACAAAAAAGGTGTTAAAAGCTTCTGCTTTTAAATGAAGAGGTTCTTTTCTTTAACCCTTCAATTAAGATTTTTTCACCCTCTAAATGCATCTTTCACTGTAAGATGACAACCTTATTAAGTTACATAGAAAGTAATGTTGGATCTGCACTTTTTCAAGTGTCAGATTTATACATAGACATTTTTAGAAATGTAAAATCTTTTTGCTTTCAGCTACATTCTTCTCTGAATTAGGACATGTATATATGTGTGTGTACAACTGATCAGATTGCTCTTATATATGTGTACACACACACGGAGACATGCACTCTAAATCAAATCCCAAATGTGTAATTCTTCATCTCTCCATTTATTTATAAAAAGATTCTGTATGAAGTGGTCTCTCTTCACATACCACATACAACCTCAGTGAGAAAAAAGAGACAACAACCATAAGAAAACAAACAAAAAAAAACCCCACAAAAAGCACATTATCCTTTAAAGATCACAATGTTGCAGAAAGCCACAGAAGAAGAAAAGAGGTGTGTATATATATATATATATATATATTTGTGTGCTGAACAGTAGGCAGCTCCTCCTGCACACTATGCAGATTCTGTCACCTGAACACAAAACCAGTCTGAATTCATTAGACTGGATAGCATGTGTGGATAGCAGTTCTCTCTTCCTACATAGTGGAATTTTAGAAAACACCTGAACACATGTTAGTGTCCTTCTCCCCCATAGTATTCTTCTTTATGCAACAATTTTAATACAACTAATGAGTTAGATGCAGCAAATCAAACATCTGCAAGAACACACATCAAGCATAAACAGCGGCGGATGTGTTTGTTGGCTGCTCCATTCCTCCATCAGAATCACTGACAAACTCAGTTTCAGGTACAAATTTTACTCATTATATGAATTCCTTCAGCTAAAGGAGAAGAGCATATGATATGGACACACATGTGTTCTTTACAAAGAATGACAGAAGAGTTTCATTTTGAAAAGACCTTTAAGCTCATCAAGTCCAACCATTAACCCAGCACACTACCAAAATCCACCACTAAACCACGTTCTTAAGCACCACATCCACACATCTTTCAAATACCTTCAGGGATGGTGACTCAACTACTTCCCTGAGCAACATGGCCCAGTGCTGACAACGCAACAATTTTTTCCTAATATCCAATCTAAAACTCCTCTATCACAACTTGAGGCCATTTCCTCTTGTCCTGTCACTTTTTACCTGTGGGAAGAGACAAACCTGCACCTCACTCCAACCTTCTTTCAGGTAGTTGTAGCAAGCAATAAGGTCTCCCCTCAGCCTCTTTTTCCCCAGACTGAACAACCACAGTTCCCTCAGATGGTCCTTATAACACAGCTGTGCTCTAGACCCTTCACCAGTTTCATTGTTCTTCTCTGGACATGCTCCAGCATCTCAGTGTCCTTCTGATACATTGACAGGTGATGAATTACACTGTTTATTTTTGCTTGTTTTATATGCTAGAAAGTATTCTTTGTGTTGCTAGTGAGGTACGTTTTGACTAAAGGAATTGGACTTCTTTCTAAGGTTTCTTAACAGATAAAAAGTGTCAAGAGGAAATCTTACCATATAAATCTTGGCCAGAAACAATTTCTAGCATTCTCTACTTAGAGACATGAACAATTTAGAATATTAAAACTTAACACGCTAATCGCTAATACTTTTTTTTGTCTGGTGCTACTTGAAACCCCCCCCAAATTTTCATGCTGTAGGAAGGCAAACTTTAATTATAATGACTGTGGAAAGAAAAAAATTAATTATTTATATATGCCAAATTTACTTAGCTACTTTTTAGAGTGCCAAATCACATTTAACTGTGAAATGTAATCTTCCTCTGTGTTTTCACATCCAGTTATTTAATTTTACAGAGCCCCAGAATTAATAACCAAAATATCACGCTTGTTGAACTACTGTCTAGAATATATTCCCTACACTGGTGATATCTAAAAAGTTGTATAAATGGTAGACACAGAAAAATCATATCTTTGCCATTTCTAAAACTTTTTTTCTAAGTGAAATAACCCCTCAGAATTTCATAAAAGAACCTCTAATGTTAAATTCTGAGCTTGGATCTCCAACATGAAGTTGTATGGAAAATTGACATTCATATTGAAACAGAAACTTACTCTGTGTGTGTGTGTATGTGTGTTCTGGGCACATACTCTGAACATCTTTGCAAATCACTCAGAATCACACACAGGGGCTGGACAGGACCTCTGAAGATCCTTGAATCCAAACCCAGGATCAAGCCCTATAGTTATACTGTATATCACCAGAGAAATTTTAAGTTTACTCTTTAGATTCTGGTTTCCAAACACAGTTTTACTTTGTAAGTAAAATACAGACATTCCAAATGATATCACTGAAAAAAAAAATGAAAAATGTAGAATAAGGTAATACAGTTAAACTGAACACTTCAGAACTGAGAATCCTGTAACAGGATTTTTTCCTCTCAAAGGTTCTCTGTAGCTTTGTCAGCATGTGCAAAAAGGTTTATGCCACCTATGAAAATCACAATGTAAACTTTCAAGTGGCGAGAAAGGAAGTAATCCTCATACATGCCTGGCAAGGTCAGGCCATGATTTAGTTGGCGTGGTTGAGTTGGGTGGATGGTTGGACTTGATGATCTTAGAGGTCCTTTCCCATCTTAATGATTATATGATTCAAGCTGTATGCCAACAAACTTTGGAACATTTTAGTAAAAGAGAAGAGATGTGCAAGTACAGCCCATCACATGAGAAGTCACAAGGTTTAGGAAACTCACCAAAATGGCTTGAGTGACTAAGAAGGGTGACATCTGATCTCTAAGAGAAGGCACCACTGCAATGCAGCACCAGAAGTCACCGATGCCTGCAGCTGTCTGGCTTGCTGCCTCTGTCTCAAATGTCTGGCTGCTTACCCCTGAGTATGCAGGGGTGGTATATCAGATCTCCACAAATGCTGGAAGCTGAAAGCACCAGGAGGAAAAGCTTTGACACTCTGTCATGGAGATGACAGGACAAAATAGCCTGGAATAAACAACATTTGAGTAGGATCATTTGATGCATTAAGTTATTAGGTTTTGTTGAACTCATCTTGGGATGCAAGATAAGGGGACAAAAATTACTTCATTGAATAGAGAGTGGTTGTGTGAAACCAAGAAAATGGGAACCTCTCTGTGAATGCAGAAGAAATAATCCATTGGCGGTTTTTTTGTTTTTTTTTTTTTTACTTTATTTTTTGAATCTTGTTAATAATAAAAACAGCCCGATTCCTTAGTCATCAGCATTTAAGAGGATTCATGTGCAGGTCATATGCTCTTCAGACAGAAATAATCAAATGTTTCTAATAAATTTTAAATCATTTTGTGTTACACTGTTCTACTGCCACTGCAAAAAACCCCCCAAAAACTAGGCTGCTCTGGAAATTGGCTGCTTTTATTGGCACATAGGCAGACTCACAAGACAGCCCTGCTGCTGGATTACATTCCCTAAAAACCAACTTGTTAAGTAGTGCCTGTTGGGTTCAGGCCATCCTGGCTGATTTAACAAACTTCCACATTCGCGGTTCCTCCATGATCCTAATGGCAGAAAAATTGTGAGCCCCAAATTTACAGCAGACTTAAAACCAATGTGCATCATGGGTCATTTTAGAGCTGAAAAAATGATTTTTTTAAGGTCTAACAAGATGGTCTACACTTCTGCAAATAAATACCCAACAGGCAAGGATCATCTTACAGGATACCTGGACTGGCCTCTCTATACAGCACTTAGTAACTAAAATGGTTATGGATGTTTGAATCTTTTCTTGTGATACAGAATTTTAAGGATGGTGTCCACCTTGTTTAGCATGCTAATTTTAATAATAATACTTATTTCTTAGTGTGAGTTTAATCTCAAAGTCATTTCACATATTTTGAGAGCAAACAAACCAAAAGCACTGTGAAACAATGTTAGCATTCCCTAAAAATACAGCTGAAATATCCAATGAAAAACAATATCAAACATTTAACCCTATATTGTCATACTGCATTAGAATTTCAGGACAAGAAAAAAGGACCATATTCATTTTAATTAATTCAGGGAAATATAACTGGCATTAGCTCCTGTCTAAATGGATGGACTTGGAACACATCAAACCCTGGCAGGAAGTAAATGGGTCTACATCTACAAATTTGGAAATTGATAAAATCAAATAGACAAGGACTACATCTTGAGTGGTGTCAGAATGGACAGACTCCTAGTCTTCTGGCTGCTGCTGACTTCATTGGCAATTTAAAACTTCACAGTAGAAGCATATAATAATATGCTTCTAATATAATATATAATAATATAATATAATCACAGAACACCTAGGTTTGGAAGCCACATCTTCTCCAGGCTGAACAACTCCAACTTCCTCAGCCTGTCTTCATAGGGGAGATGCTCCATCCCTCTGATCATTTTAGTGGCTCTCCTCTGGACACATTCCAGGAGCTCTGTGTCTTTCTTATGCTGGGGACTCCAGAACTGGACACAGTACTCCAGGTGGCACCTCACAAGAGCAGAGCAGAGGGGGACAATCACACAGCACTCACCTCATACATTTTTCCCAGGAAATACCACACTGATAGAGAGTGCTTGTTACCTAACTCTGTTAGGTATACTAGGGAGATAAACTCAAATATTCAGAAGTTACCTAGTCCACACCATGAACAGTACTCTGGGATTAAATTAAAACAAGAGAGTGATTTAGAATTTCCTGCTGAACTTTCCCTTCCCTAAGACAGTAGGAGAGGTAAATGGTCCTGAGTGCTATTAGGATTTTTATTTTATCTATATTTTAATATATATTTATATATATTAAATATTTATTTATTTTATTTATTAAAGACTTCACTTAGATATCACTGAGGTTTAACAGATGACTAACAAACCTTTCATTTTCTGCCTACTCATCAGACAAGTTTTTTCCTTTCAGAACAACTGGCTCCCTGCCAAACGCCATTGTGACTCAATTCTATTTCTTTAAGGAAATAATACCATTTATACATTTGTTTTTAAAGAATTGATTCAGGACTGAAAGTTCTTCATATTATCTTTCAATCTACAAAACAGTACTTCATGTATACATGCAAATAAAATATGAAAAAGCAGGATTTGGAAACCTATGAGTATTCTTGCCCTGAGGCAATGAACTAAGGCATTTCTGTAAGGTTTGACATTAGTTCTCTGCACATCAGATGCCTGGCTTTAGAGCAATGCTTTGCAGCTACTTCACAAGTTGTGAAAAACGTGTGAATGCAGATTTGGCTGATGTTCATCAGAAATACGTAGGGCATTCCATGCTGAATAAGGATGATAAAGTAATGGAATTTATTTGTTTGTTTATTGACTACTGTTCATCCAATGCAGTACATTTGATAGCATGTGATCACATAACCAAAATAAAACATCATAATACAAACATACAAGGCAGAAGAATTAAAGGCTGTGAGGCAACCATGAACTTGGTCTTCATCACTCAGGGAGTCTGACTTTGTACCACATACAGAATTCAGCAAAGGAGATGAACTTGCTGCATCAGTAAACACCTGAGTCAGGCGTGTTGCTCTCCAGGCTCTTTTTAGACATCTCCCATGAAATTGAGACTCACTAAACCCTGAAGGCTACCCATTCAAGTGGAAGCTTGGTGAAACAGTGGGATGTTGGAGAAGCTAGACAGCCAAGCTTGCCTGAAGAAGAGGAAGTCTAGGATACTGGACAATACTTAAAAGCAGAAAAAAACCCTATGTGCTATGCCTGGATCTCATATCTCAAGAGGACCAAGAGACTTAGAAAGAATGTACGAGAAGTAAAAGAAAGAATGAGGGTTAAGCAAAGGAGAGGATGAGTGGGTCATACTTTCTTGGCAAAGGTGCCTAATCTAAGTGAATGATCAAATAAAGATGAAAGCAACTGGCTGAAATCGGATGAGATAAGGACATACTTCCTGAGGGGAAGAACAATGAATACACAGGACAAGAAAGTCTGAGTTTAATAATGTGATTCTTCACTGAAGTGTGGTAAAGTAAACAACTCCGTAAAATGCAGGCAGCTCTTTATTACTTTATCTGGGCTTGTATACCATTTACATGAAGAGTATGACACTTGGAACCCTCACAATGTCCAAGTGCTTGTTAGATATTCTCCAGCCCTAAAGAAACAAATTTTCATAAGAAGCAGCCACAAAATTTTGGTCCCAGAGTATTTGTAAGGAATTAATTTAAAGCATGACAAAGGGCTGGAGACATAGTTTTAGTAAGAAATGTATGTTCATATTTATATGTGATATTTACATATTTCTCTTGGTCAAATTCATTGTACCTATGAGAAGCTCCTTGTATTTGGTAACTTTGCTACAAACTCTCTTGTTACCATTCCCAGGCTTCCAATTTTAGGATATTATTGCTGTTACTCCTCCTCACTAGAGATCACATGTAATCTGCTTTTATTTTCATATGCTGATACCTTTTCATCAATTGTTTGCAATCTATTTCAAGAGCTTAATGTACACTCTTACACAAATAATTTTGTTTTCTTCTTTCTCCCAAAGTCACTCTTCTGTTTCTTCTCTTTTCGGAATGACCATTACAAAAACAGTGAAATAAAGAACACAACTGAGAAGTGGGAGTTACTCTACTAAAAGATGTAAACAAGGCACAATCTGGGTGACAGTGGACCAAAGGATGTGTTGGGAAAAAGACAAGCTTTCAAAGCACTCATCTTCAAATCTTGAAGGTGTTAATAGCTACTATCAATCAGGTATTTCCTCTACAGACAGCTACAGAGGTGAGATATTTATCTGCTAATTAGCTATCAGTACTTCAGTATATACTACCTTTTCTCTTCCAATTTTAAATGAAATAATAATGTTTTGTCCTCCAAAGCTTAAGAAATCCCTTGATGTGATCAGATACCACAATTCAAATTTGTCTGTGATATACAAAGGTCTGAACAGAGATGTGTCACCACATCACACATACAGGATATGAACGCTTGGCCAGTTATGACCTCTATTAACACTACACACATGCTGGCATGACCCTTACTTTAAACATTTCTCTTTCACTCGATTTGTAACTACTGTTACAATAATTACTTGTTGCTCTCTTTTGATTAACCTGCCAGCTTTACCTAAATATTTTTTTCTAGGATTATCATGCTTTTGTTTTTCCACATGTTGGCATCTGAGGTGTCCCACAATGGACTTAGATGAGAATGGAAGATACATCTTGCTAAGAGGTTTATGATGCTCTTTGATCTCTCTGAGTAAATCTGGAATGGCTGTAACTCCATGATAAAAACAGCTTGTGAGCGATTAAAATTTCATTTTCATTCATTACATTTTCACTCAGAGGGAGTATTAACCCAATTTTGTACTATAAGCACCTGGTACAACTGCCTGGTAAGGTTGGAGAGTTACCATAGCAAAAACCATAGCAAAGCAAAAAAAAATATCCTCCTACAGTTTGCCAGAATATTGTATATTCAACATACATTCAACCATGCTGCAAAGGAGATGACCAATCTGCTAGGGAGTTATAGCTTTGATAAAGTAAGTTGATATACCAACTGGTGAATGAATGGAAGGGATGGGAACTATCAAACTACAAACCGAGGCTGATTTATCGTGCAGACCTTGGGCACTCTTCTTGTTGCTAGCAAACTTCTGCACTACTGCAACTGCCAAGGGAAGCATTAGCAGCCCTTGTACCAGCAGCAACCCATATAGCTTTTTGGAAAGGCAAAAGTTTCATATGAGTCTGACCATACCAGTTATTGGGACCTCCTTACTACTACTGTAAATTTTGGAGGAAGAGATTATTACACAGTAATGCTTCCCTTGATGGACAACAAATACTGAATAAACTTTTTTCACAAGATGTCTTCCTCCAGAAGTTGTAAAAAAATAAGATTCACTTCCATCATGGATTAATTTATTTTTAGTTGATTTTTTGTTAATAGCTTTGTGTTTTTGGGTTTTTTTCCCCCTCCTAAGTTTTAAAAATTATTATTAATTAAAACTACAGAAAACATTACTTTTTCTTATGTACAAAGCTATACTTTTTATTTTTATTAAGTATAACTCACTGTATTCTGTTAAAACATTTCCTTACACACATTTGTACCAAAAATGACATCACAGCTTTGAAGGCACTAGAAGGGATTTGTATACAATCTGTGTTAGTAAGATTAACAGTCACTGATTAGTTTTGCTGCAACTGAAATGATAATATTTACTACTTTAAGTGTGGTACTTACAAATCACAAGATATTTGCTGCTGATAAAGCACTGCAATTTGTATGAAAGTCATAGTAATTTCTAATTAGAAAAACCAAAGCAAAATATTTGATAACTCAAACACTGCATTTCTTCCACAAGCATAGCTTTTTTTGATGGAACTTCACAATGCTATGTCAATACACTGGTGCATTTTCCATTCAAAGTAAGTTAAATCACCAGGAACTCCTTATTATGATTCAATGGCTTATGCATGTGTTTAATTTAATTTATACCACCATTTACCCCCTTGCTGAAACCACACAAGTCTCTCAAAGCTATAGTTTCCTAGTAGGAATCTGTTTTTTTCCTAGCTGTCTGAACCACTTCAAAACCTTCACTGAGTGCTTCAGAAGTGCAATTATAGAGCACCTACAATAGAGGACTGGGATACGTCTGGCAACTGAGGCTTCTGGTTGGGATATCCAAAGGCATGAAGTCCTTCTCCTTCTCCTACTTGCCTTTCCCAACAGAGCCCATGGAATTCTACCAACTGGAGCCAAGCAAAGCCTTCAGACAGCTTTAGAGTCTGAAGGGAAATTTCCTTATCAGATCGTAGTGCATTTATAGTGAGAAATTGTGTATTTTGCATCATTCCTGGTTTCACTTGACAGATTATAGTAAGTGCTCAGTGAGTGCATGGTGCCTTACCACCAAGCTGTCAGTTTGCTACAGGAAACAAGATTGCAAAGCTCTGGCATCTGAGCCTTGGAAAGTTCACACAGAGGTAGGGAGGGGAATCAGAGTCACGAAGGGACTGATAGGAGCAGGGCTGCTTCAAGCCTTAGACATGCAAGAATGAGAACAACTGCGCTGCCAAAACAAATGAAGCTTGTATGAGTGAAGTAGAAGAAATGGAGCATTTAAGCCTGCAAGTGAAAAAGAGCATGGCTCCTAATTAGAAGTGCGATGGTCTGCCTCAAAATATTTACATTAAAACCTTGATCTACCAATGAATTGCTGCTGAGGTTAAAAACCAGACAAAAACAGTCTCCCACTGTCATTAGTAATAAAGTGCTCAATTAGGAAATAACAAAAAAGGCCAGAATGCACAATTTAGTAGCAAGATTATTAAATTTTTGTTTCATCTTTTCCTGAATATTTCAGATGAACCTATTACAAACCCCAGAAAATCACTTAGCTTGAAACAATGATCCAAGCTGCTCTGTCAGATTTTGTAGTTAGAAGATTTTAAAGATAACAGCTATAATGTCTGATTAGACACAATGGCATAATTTCAAGGCTGTCCTATCAACTTCATCCTGACAGCTTTTCTATTTCCCTCAGCTGCCTTGCTCACTTATTCCTCAGCACAAAGAAATAAAAGTATAAATCCAAGTAATGAAAACAGTCAAGCTGCTCATAAAATGTCATATTACTCTGAGACTGCACATCATTTCCCAAATAGTATCCTGTCAGTCATATGCTCATTCTTCAAGCGACAGAAGCACTGGCCTGAAAAATGCTTGGAAAAAAAATCCACTATCAAACAAACAAAAGCCATCAACAGTAGAATTTACAATTTTTACTCTTAATCCCATACTTTACATAGCATTCAATATTACTTAAAAATATCTAAAAATCATGGAGGGGAGAAATGGTGCCAAGACATCACTGCATTGATTGTCTCACTGACAAATCAATAACTTAGATGTGAGGATATGGTGATAGGGCTTTTTTTTTTTTAAGACTATGAAGGATGGAGAAGATGACATGTCTAACAAATGTCACTGCATTCTTTCAATAGAAATTTATGCTGTCAGCTGTAGAGTTCCAAAGGAGTTTTTTCCTTTTTTTTTTTTCTTTAATCTTCAGGAAAGCAGAATTAACAAGTATGTAACTGCTGTGACTGATCTGCAAGCTTGTGATTAACATCCCAATTTAATGTATATGGTATTCATAAAATGATTTAACTTCATCATACTTATTCAAAAGTTGCACCTTAACTGCAAAATACAGCCTTTAAAAGATAAACTTGTATCTCTCAGAATGACATAAATCTGGTGGCACACAGAGACACTGAAGACTTGCAAGATTTTTGAGCCACCTCTTAATGCATGAAGTGGCCAGTATAATCCACTTCAGTTTTTCATTAAAGAAACTTACTCACTTTTAAGTAGGTTTGGGGATTAGTGCACCTGCTGGAGAGTAAGTAGCTCTGGAACCAAAAGTGACCTCTAAGCATGTCAAATGCAGTCATAGTTTTACACCAATTTGCATCATATAGATTTTACCTTGCTGGTTTATTTTACAAGGTGAACACGTTAAGAAACATGAAAGCATCTCAAAGTGAGGGTCAGTCCTTCAAATTAACCTCACACAAAACAAATTCACATCTGCATAATACAAGTGAAAGAAAAATGGAAAGACTAAAAAAGAATCAAAATCATCACTTGAGAAATCTGAGAAGCTTCAGAAATGTAACTAGAACCATAGCCCCTTGTTTTGTCCAGCATGTGAATCTGAAAAAAATGTTCCTGTGGTCACTGTTCTCTATGACGTTCTGACATTTGCATGGTACGTACACAGATCTACTACAGGAAAAATTATCACTGTTCTTCTTAAAAAAACATCTTTCCGAATTATTGCTGGTGTGATTTCTATCATGTATATCAGAAAATATATAATATAGTCTACTTAATATGTCAGAGAAATCTATACTTCTGAAATGTCTTCTTTTGCAGACTTGATTTCTCACCATTAATACTGCACTAATTAACATCTCTCACATTTATGCAATTAAAATGAGTGTTGTTAAGTCAGAATACTATTTTGTAGCACAGCAGCTGTGCTGGCCATTCTGGAAATTCAATAGCAAATACTCTGGATTGCACCTCATTGCTCTGACTTGCCACTATTTCACTACAGAACACTAAGCAGTGATCCCTAGAAGCACGCTTATAGCTGAGGAAACAAAACATGCCACTGCCATTAAAGCAGCACAACTTGAATAGCTAAAATAAGTACATTGGAATTTTCATAATCATGATTCTAGTAGTAACATGAAATTCAAGGCTGGAGATGTAGCCTAAGCAGATACTGTGCTCCTGAATCAAGTGTTTTTTTCAGACAGAGCTAGGGAGCTCAACCTGACAGCTAAAGAAAACAGTCAACATTAGGATTGCTTAGAAGAACCAACAAACAGTCTTAAAAATGAAGAGCTGTTAGAAAATGGGTGTAAGCAGTATATTTTATTTATGTTCCTTTTATTCAAATCCCAACATCAGCAACACCAAAACACAGACTCAGGAATATATTCACAAGGATATTCATATGCTTAATTGCTACTTAAATGCCTCATCTTCGCTACAGTTCAGAAAGGATGAAGAAATATAAATATTTTTAGGGCCTTAAAATTAACATTACAGGTTGTACAACTCTTCTACTTGCTTTTGAGTTTAATCTAGCATTTCCAAGCCGTGCCTATGAACTACCAGTGACCTCCAAGGCATCATCATTATCTTAGTAGACATTTGAACAGAAATACATAGGTGTCAAGTCTCCATGCATGGAGTACAGAGGAGATTCAAATTTGAAAAAAAAAAAAATCCATATTCCTAAAGGCCTTACTGTTACCAAGAATCTTTACAGTAGGCTTTATATACCATCTTGCTCAGGTTTAAGATGATGCTTAAATATTGTGCAGGATTAAAAAGAAATGGAAACAGAAATATTGTTCTGAGCTACACATAACTGCAATTATCATTGCGATATATAATTGAATGGTTTCACAGTAGCTGAGTTACCTGATGACCACCAAATTTTTATTTATGAAGATGAAAAATAGGCTTCTGCAGCTGACCTTGGGCTGTCTTCCTTCATTAATAAAACCTTATCACTTCTACTCCAAATAGAGCAGCTTGTCATTCAAGCAAGGGTAAAACACATATAAATATGCATTAAGAATGTTACAAGTCTTTGATAATTTTCAAAATTGTATTTTAACATAATTACTGTTACATGAAAGAGTCTTTTAACCAGGACTGTAAAAAGAAAAAAAACCCCACAAAGCGCAGAGCTGACTTTAACCATCACAAACAACTTCTCAGGATGTTACTTTTCTCTTCCCATTTTTTCTATGAACCTTACCATCTTTTCTACAATCCAATGGGAGATGCCGGCAAATTATTTTTACTTTCATTTCCATCTCATTTTCTGTTTTAATATCACTACATTCAGTGTTTTATTCAACATTAGAAAAGGTCTGGCAAGGTAACAGGGTAATTGCCAGTATTCCCTAGCTAACCTGATTGTAAGCTCTGAACATGGTAATAACTTGGACAAAGCAAAAACCCTCAAAACAAAACCAACCAAACAAAAATCTTGTGGAAATTTGGACCATGGTAAGATAGTAGATACTAAACACAGAAATCTCACTGTTTTCATTGCCATGTATTGCATACATCACAGGAAAAAAAATCTCAGTTCTTCAGAATAACAATAACACTACACTGGAATACATGTTTTCCCACCAAACTGTGTATAAAATAGAAATATTAAATACACAGAGGCAAATAAAATTAGAAGATGCAAAAAAGCATAGAATAGTTTCCAAACAATGAGAACCGAAGTTTGTTAGCAACATTTTATGAATTAATAAATTAGATTAGAAAAATATTAATATGCTTAAGTGGCTTTAGTACAAACTGTGTTGGGAATCAATGTTTCCTATGTTTGTCACAGAAATGAAATTAAATTCACAGAGCACCCAAAAGTATGCTTAGCTAGGTATTATTCTTAGTGCATTGTATCTATATTATAGATTACACACATATATTGTACGTGCTTTGCACATAGACTGCACTGTATTTTTTCTAATCCATAAATTTTAAAGGTAAAAGATATTTCTCACCACAAGCAATCTTCAAACAGTGAGTTTTGCATGCTACCTCTTAGCCATAACACAACTTACTATATTATTTTCATCCCCTTTGCCAGTGAGTTATTAATGTAGACTCTATAGGGATTAGTCAACACACCAGTGTCTAATGCTACTGCTTTAGTGGTTCTGATCCTGCTTGATCCTAAGCTCTGGTAGATAATTCACACTGCTAAATATCTTTTAAGTAGGGTGACTGAACATGGATGTGATGCTAGTGGTTTCCCCATACATGCAGCAACGTACAGATCAGAGCTGATGAACCTAACCCTTCACTTGGGACAGCATATAAATAAAAACCAAGAAAGAATTTTGTTTGGAAGTTGGAAGAAAACCAGGTTGAGATAGGAGTAAAACATTCCCACTCCACTATCAATCCACTGTAAATTAGACCAATTAGTTTAAGAATATTTCCCCCCTCATTTCAAACACCTCCCTAGATCAAAATATAAAACATCTAACTGATGCTTCCAACTGTGACAGAAATTACAGTCATTTTTGTAGTACAGATGGTGTAAAAAAAGCAATCTAAAAATATGATTAAAAGCTCAAAAGATGAGTAGCCTAAGTTCATCTTAGAAATGTCTGCTTGGATGCTGCTAAAAAAAAGAGTGTATTTGGAGTTAATTAGCTTGCTTTTTATCTGTTCCTCAATTAAGAACTTCTTACTCTCTTAATCATGAAACAGCCATTAAATTTAACAGACCTATCTAGATGACCTTATATAAAAAGAATAAATTAGTTGAACATTTTTTTCTTAAAAATACGAGAATGATCTTATTAAAATAATGGTACTAGCAATGTCCTGGTCCTTGTAGCATCCTTAGATCATCACAAACCTAATCCATGTCCTTATGACATTTTAAATGCTTCCTGTAACTTTCATAAAATTAGTATTTTGGAAAACCACTTATTCACATACTTCCTTTGAATATATTAATTCTTTTCACTCTTTATAAAAAAACAGGAAAACAGGTGCCAATTCCTAACAAGAAAGGGGTGAAAAATGCAGTATTTCAGTCATCAACACTAAACTGCAAATAATTAGCAGAGTAGGAAAAAAAGAATCAACTCTGGAAGATGTGGTTAGAACCTATTCCTATATATAAAACAAGGACTTGTGCAGTTCCTCTAAATCCTGTTGTGTTGGAACGTTCCCCACTCCAAGAAAGTCTTCATGTGTCAGAGCAATCCCTGTGGGACTGTCCCCTTCAGGAAGTCATTTCAAATGCCTATGCTGCACTTCCTCCATGTGTGAATATGGAAATAATGAACTACAGAGAGACACAAAGTGGTACAGTGGTGCTCACAGATACACTCTAATTTCTGATGTATTTTAGAAATACTTCTTTCAGAAGACAGACAAATCACACGACTAGATCTGCTGAGCCATCCTTATTCAACCCAGAATTAATTCTGTTTAGTAGTTGAAAAACTCTGCTCAAACTTAATGATTACATTGCAAAATGGCAAACATTTTAAAATTAAAAACAAAGATCATATTTTCTCATATATCAGAACTTTTAAAAACTACACTGTGTTGCTATGTTCTAGGTTTGCCATAAATCATGAAAATGCAGTATCATAAGCATAGAATCATAGTCCTATTTATGCTATCAGGATGGTGATACAAGGAAAAAACCTGATTTCCTAAACAAAGTCCAAGCTACTTTAACCAGCATGTGGGTACATGAAGTTTTGATGGACAAGCCTACCTAGAGAGGCTGATACAGGTTGAGACAGATCAGAATGGAAATCTAAGAAACACTATTTGGAAACAAAACGCAGGCCTTCATCTGTCCATTAGCCACATTTAAAGATTTGATCAGAATGAAGCTTTGTCCATCATACAGCATTAGAAAGGTTCCTAAACTCTGGTTTAATGAAGAAAAAAAATTAACTTTCAATAACAAACAATACTTTGCATCTCAAAGAAATAGGTCTTTTAGTAGCACTGGCACCAATCCTGATCATAAACACAATTTGATAGTGCTGCAAAATAAGATT
Organism: Calypte anna; assembly: GCF_003957555.1. Lineage (NCBI taxonomy): Eukaryota > Metazoa > Chordata > Aves > Apodiformes > Trochilidae > Calypte > Calypte anna. Next base: position 56,596,274 of record NC_044245.1, on the reverse strand, counting down.
ATCTTTATGTGTCCCCTAGAAGAAGCAAGGTATTACAAATGAGAAATGAGTCCCTTTTAAGACTGGAGTGAAATGATAGAGGAATGTGTCAAGATTTTTACTCCAGATGCCTAACCTCAAGGCTAATTGAGAATTCCTGCTGTCTGTACTGTCACCCGCACATCATACAGTCCACAACATAACAAATGAAAAGACAACAATAACAAAAAGGCATGTAGTACAGACTTACAAATTTTACCTAATAAATAATTGTCTCTGTTGATGTTGCAAGTAAAAATAATAGCATTCTTCACCTTGGAAAAAAATTAATGATTTTATGCAGCTGCAAATGCAACTGTACTATAGTTACACTGTGTTTGCCAGGTTAAGAACAGCTTCAGCAGTTCCTTGACTTATTTTAAAACAGTCCAGCACTGCTGATTATCAAAATGATTCCTGAAAATATATGATAAAAATGAGGTGAGATATGATTGTCATTAAAATCACTTTCTTTTTCTGAACCTAAATGCAGTGTCAGAAGCTTGACTCTGCCTGCCCTGGTACCACCTGACTTACAAATTCACTCAACAGCAGTACTTTTTTGAAAGCAATCTTCTGATGCAGGATTTTGCTTAGTATTCTGGCTTTCTTTCCACTTCTGCAATGTTCCATCCCACTTCCTTCTTCCTCCTCTTCTCTCTTATCCTCAACTCTAAGAGGGTAAGAGGAAGTTTTTGAGGAGAGGTACATGGAAGAGATGGAAAGACTCTTGGCCTACAGCAAAAATGTGGGACTCTCACTCTTCTTGCTCTCCTGCTAGGATTGCAGGACACAAAAAAATTGAGCTACAATAGCAATATCACATTTCTCCTGTATATTATTTGTGGAAACATGGGAGAAAGGAGTATCTATCTATTACACATTTTGAAGTCCCTCCTCAAACTCTTTTGAACATATTTCATGTGATCTGCTTAAAAGTCTCTTTTGAAATTACACTAGAGCACTGTAAGTCTTAAGTAATCACTCCAAATGTTCACCTTTAGAGCTTCAGATGTTGGCAAGTAGGAGAGAACACATAAAAGATAAAACATAGCTTTTACCCAAAAAACCCTGCCAAAATTAAATCAAGTTGCTTCCGTATTTTTCAGTAAGATTTAAATAACAGACCTGTTTTCTAGCCTTGGATATACCCTTCAATGCACATGCTAGCATTGTTTCCAAACAAGGTGGGGGAAGATTATTTAGAAACTGCATTCTCTACCACCACCATTTCCCTCACCCCCATTTTGAGAGTTTCTGTCTTCTTTGACCAAATGCCAACATGATAATTTCACATAAAACAGCCGTGTAGGAGGGTATTATTGGCACCAATGCATGGGAATAACCTGGGGCAGGAAAAACATTTTTCTTATTCCTTCCTTAAGCATAACTTCTGAAAACAAAATGGGGGAAAGGTGGGGGTGGTGGACAAAAGAAATGTCTTTTTTAGCACAAAATGATAAAAGAGGTCAGATGAGAAATCATAAAATATGGGAGAAGTTAAACGTTTACAGGGGAGTACTTGGAAAATTAACTCAAAGCAAAAAAAGTTGCCTAAATATCAATAAAGAGCAGTTTATTTTTTTCTCCTCCTTACTTGTAACATAGGAATTAAAATGGCCCACATATATTTACAAAACATGCTTTATGTGACTGGTGAAGGGGAGAGAGATGAGCAGCTGCATAACCAGAAGCCTCCATAGCAAAGAGCAGCACTGCAGGGTGTTGACTCCACCTGGAAACCACACATCTTCCCAGTCCCTCCAGTCATTGATAGGGTGAGCAGACCCTCGAGCTTGATAACAAGAGCTCAGGAGCTCAGTATTCCAGCTTCCAACGACTGATGGAAGTTGAGCTAGAGGGAAAAGTTCTTCATTTTTCTCCCTTGTTGATACTTCCTTGTGCTAATGCCCAAGAATGAAGCTGGCAAGGGCAAGACATGATGACAAAAAAGAACAAGGAAATTTGGAAGCTGGTTGCCCACTTTGTTCCCGTTAACACTGAGTCCCCCTGTGTGTGTCTCCACTCATGTTACATTCTAACTACCCATACCTATTTCTTCAACAGGCATCCAGAGGAAGCCACTGCCAGCACAACAGTTGGGATTTTTCCTTGGCACAGTAAAAGCCCCACTCGATGAGGGAAGCAGACATCTTTACAGAAGTCTGGAGGAAGGCTGCTAAAATCAAAGCAAGCTTTTTCAGGTACTTTCAGTTTTCAAATACCACCTGTGTGTTTATACCACCCCTTTTCATTTCAAGTATTATTCTTGAAGGAAAATTCCCTACACAGAAATACGGGGAAGCTTCCTTGCCCACATTACAATTTTTTCCATTTAAAGGAGCATCTGGTCTAATGTCTGGGTTTTAATTAAATGCAATCATTTGTTGTTCTGAAAAACATACACAAAAGGCCATACTGAATCAACATAACTGCAGTCAGTGACATCTATATTCCAAAATAAAACAATAAATACTCCACAATAGTATAGTTTGAAGATTAAAAAGGGAGGGAAGTCATTTCAATGAGTTATGATCTCTGGTTCCTGCTGCTATTTAAAAAAATTATATATCCTTTGATCTTTGCTATAAAGACTGAACAATACTTGTACTGCAGTGCAAAGAAAGCCTTGATTTCTGCTGAGTTGAGGCTGTATTAATTTATTAAAGAAAGAAAAGGTGATTGCATGGAAACCAGTGCCATGAATCATTCCAATAATTCAGAACTATGCCACCCAGCTGCACATATCTCTTAGAAGCATATGCAAAACATTAATGTACTCAAGCAGGCAGATTAGCTCAAATAATGCTCTAGCTTAGCAAGAGCATCTTTTTGTTGGCTTGAATGAGTTCATACAACTTCATAATATATAAATCTGAGACCAGCTTAATTGTACGTGACTGCAAAAGATGCTATGTATGACAAGAGAGTTGCTTCTACTCAGTTACATCCATAAATCACAATACTAATCAAATGAAATCTAAATATCCCTCTTAGAAAATACCAAGTTAACATACTTATTTTGATTAATATTTCTGTTTCCCCTTGTTTCTAAATGTTTTCATTTGTTATGCTCCCTTCTCTTTTAATTGTCTGACCCACTGTCCAACCTCAGCCTTGCACAACTTATCCACTACTCTATTCTATTTTGTTATCCACAAGTGCAGTAGTTCTTCCTTCCACTACTATTAAAAGAGAAAGAAAGGAAAAAGCTACAAAATAATTTTGAAGTTGGTTGCATATACTGTGCTTTGGTACTTTGTAAGAGAACAGCAAGCTATGAATCAGAGAATTCTCTTTGTTCCTTTAAAACTCAGTTTTGTCACTTTAAGATATAGCATGCCTCAGGAAATCCAAGATGGCTTAGAAAATCAAAGCAAATGAAATGGGTAACAATACCCTGTTCTTCTTTTGATTTTAAAATAGCAGTGGTGTGGCCACAATGGTCTAAGAATACAAAAAATGCAAAGTCCATAGGGTAACTTTTTATTATTTTTTTTTTAAATAAAATGAGATTAGCTGATAAGAGTTGGGAGAAACACAAGCTTTCATCAGCCTTTTTGTCTGTTTTGTAATAAGACTAGCAATTTGTCTGATAAAAGACATTATCTCTGCATACAGTCTCTACAAACTCTGAAGTCATCTTTATCCAGAGAGAATCATAGAATGTCAGGTTGGAAAGGACCTCATCTGGTCCAACCCTTCCAATATTATTCTTTATGTGAGATATCTCAGCCTCTCATCAAGCTGAGACTAAAACTTTCCAAAGTGGGTGAATCAAGTGGGGGACACAATTCCAATGCCTGACTGTCCTCACAGTGAAAAATTTTCCTCTTGGGTTCAATTGGAATTTCCCCTGGAGAAACTTGTGCCCATTGCCCTTTGTCTTGTCCATTTAACTCCTTGTTAATCTGGAGTCTCCTTCTTTGTATCTGCCCTTTAAGTACTGGAACACTGTCATAAGGTCTCCTCTAAGCCTTCTCAAGGCCGAACAGACCCAGTTTTCTCAGCGTCTCCTCATATGGCAGGTGCTCTAGTCCTCTGGTAATTCTCATGGCTCTTCTCTGGACACTCTTCAGACTGTCCCCATCTATTTTGTAGAGTGGGAACCAAAACTGAATGCAACAGTCCAGGTGGGGTCTGAGAAGTGCCAAGTGGAGTGGAACGATGATTTCTTTGTCTTTGCTGGTGATGACCTTTTGTTGATGCAACTCAGCATCCCGTTGGCTTTCTTTGCTGATGCAGCACTCTGCTCACTCATGGTCCACCTCGACCCCCAGGTTCCTTTCCACAAGGCTGCTCTCTGGCCAAGTGCATCCCAGTCTGAACTGCACTCCTGGGTTATATGCTCCCAGGTGCAAGACTTCTCTACACTGAACTTCATAAAGTTCCTGTTAGCCAAATTCTCCAGTCTAAGTCATCCTGAAGGTCATAATCTGGATAGCTTTCCAGAATGGCAGAAGGCACATGGCTTGACCAGGATAAGGCTTACTTAAGAGTGGTTCCACAGATATGAATCCGACTGGCATTTAAGGGCTTTCTCATATTCTCCATCCTTCTTCCCATTGAAATGTGTGTAAACTTCCAGTTAAAAAAAGATTTCACATTATATCAACCTTAATGCGATCTTTCTCTCATTCTGACAGAAATAAAATAAATAGGTTATTATGCATCAATAAAGACTTTGTATTTAATTTCACCTTGCAAGTACTAAACCAAAATTTTGTCATGTACTGCAGTTAACTGGAAGTCAATTGTACCCAGAAGATACAAATTACAGTGGATTAACTACCTGATGAATTAGGAATAAAAAAAGAACCAAAATAAAATAGCATTGAGATACATCTATAAAACCTAATGTACAAACAAAGCTGATGGCTATGACAAAAGTACTTTAAACATCTGAAAATCACTGGTATGGCTTACAGTGGATGAAATACAAGCATAGCAGGAAGCCTCTTTTAAATATCTAATGCAAAATAAGGCCAGTATTAACTGTCTTCTACTGGTTTGCAGAGGTATGGTGCTTGCAAATATGGAAATGATCTGGATAAAGCAGGTAGAGAGACAATGATTCAAATTGCATGTAATCTTCTTGGGATTTAGGACTAGGCAGAAGCAGCCAACTAATTACACATTCTGTTTGTTTTAGCTGAAGGAACAATGAAGGTTTTATGTTTGTTACTCTCATCACACATTTTTCAGTGTTATGTGGCAAACAATATTAATGTCTTTCCTCCAAGTGGAGCAGACATTGAGTCTGGTAGGACTGTTTCTTCTGTTTTTAGACATTTGTTTCTTCACTTGCAGTTTGTCATATATATGTCTCATGAGGTTTACCTGAAGAATCATACACATTGGTACTCATAAACAATCTTTATTTTAGTCACACCATTTACAAGGGCATTTCCCCATTCACACCACTTTTTCAAGAGAGGGGCCAGACATGAAAAAGTCATACCCAGACTTGGAATGTTTCATTGAGAGCACAGCCTGCATCTAGCATACTCCAACACAGAGGCACAAATAAGGGTAAAGGAAAAGTAGTAAAAAGTGGTGGGACCCTTTTGTGGTTTTGTTTAAAACAGATCTATGTGTATTAAAGAAACAATTTTTGCTCCTTTATAGATCCCCGGGGAAACTTCTCCAAGGCTGAGATGTAGACAGCATGTTGTGGGAAAAAGCCATCCAGACTGTGATGCTACACAAACACCTGATTCTAAGATTTACTTACTATCTCTACCCTTCTTTTTATTCCATCTTATTGAAGTGGATATTTTATTAAGATAATTTATTCAGGCCTTTTTATGGCAATCCAGAAAGAGCCCTGCATGATTTCTACCTTTCTCTCACCCTCTCTACTCCACTGGGAGAGGCACCTATTGTAAATACACACTGAGTATGCTGAGAAAGAAAATCACATCCAAGAACTTCAAAACAATCTGCTTCCTCAGTAATTTCTGTATTCTTATATTTTTTTTTAATTTTCAGGAACAATAAAGAAACGCCTTTCACTTTTGTAAGAAAAATATTTAATTATACTAAACAAACACTTTCAAAATGAAAACGTATTCTAAAAATTTTCAGCAAAGCATTCCAAGTGATTGAAAAAGATAATGAAGGTAATGATACCTCATCCTCTGTATTTGTGCCCTTCTAAAAGCTTTCTTTGTGCTACATACAGGCAATCTAATTTCATAATAGTGTTAGTTCTTAGATACAGTTTACTGTCACTGAATCATTCTGGTTGTAAAAGACATTTAAGATGATCAAGCTCAACCATTAACCTAACTGCACTCTGTCCACTGCTAAACCATGTCTGTAAGGACCATATTTACACCATATCTTTTAAATACTTCCAGGGATAGTGATTCAGCCACCTCATTGTCACTTGGTACATAAGGCCAAGCACCATATAATTGTGGTTCACACACTGCTTTCCTTACCCATGCTCTCTGCAAACCATTTCAGTGTAGTTATTGCTTTCTCAAGATAGAGTATTTAAAAATAATTAAGTCTTCCACTTGAGGTCAACTTTTCTCAAGGAACAACATAGTCTTTAATTAATGCCAGAGAACCTGTATCTTTGATCGAAAGACTATGAATGTGCAGATTTTATAAAAATGATAGAATTAAAAAGTGAAGCAGGTGCTTCAAATTTCTGCAGATGTGCAGCTTTTTGGTTACAATTTTTAAGTGCTCATTCATTAGACTTCGAAAGACAAAAGAGTGTACAGAGCCAGCTGGCTTTCAGGTACTTTTGTTGCTGTCCAGTGTATTAAACTGTGAAAGTGGTGGAGCATAGTAATTCAGGAACTCAGACCATGTGTACCGCTAAACATTAAGAAAACTGAAGCTGAGGCAGATGTATGAATGTTAAAAAAGCAGCAGTAAGCAAGAAAAATACTACATCCCCAGGTATTCTAGAAAAAGCAATCTTAATCTCACTTCCGTGAATTATTTAATTGGAAGTAAACAGGAAGATTGCATTCAAGAAATTGTCCAGTAATTTAAAATCTCATGATGCTGAAATAAAACCAGCAAACTACGTGAAGACACTGTGCACAACATACCACCAGCAAAGAGAAGTGCAAAATATTGAAGCAAATAAAAGCCCAACTTGACCCCTTATTGTACCCTTAATCATTACAATATGTTTGAAATCTTCAAGTGTTGGATACAGAAGTTAAAAGTAACTATTTTAGTGCAAATACAAATTACTGTTCTTGTTAAAAAGATTTTTTGAAATATAGCATGTTTGTACATAGACTTGTATTTGTGACATAGCACAGCACATTTAGCAATAAACATGCAATGTTTATTACACATTTAGGTGTACGCCCAAATTTACACCCCCAGAGACAAGGGGTATCACTATTAATAGAGCCTTACTTGGAACTTATCCAGCTTTTGAACTATAGATTAAGTACCATTTTTATTTTCTTGCAGGAACAAGGTAAAATTTATCATATTCAGGCAAGAAAAGAAGGGTTCACAAGACAGATGGTGCCCGAGTACCACAGCAGTTGTCACTGTTGTTCACTGCTGAGGAAATACAGGAGAACAAAGAATTCTGACTGGTATCAGACTTGATAAGACACACAAATACATGTCAGCCAACTCTTCTCCATACTTTCATATGTACCCAGATGCCTGATATTTTTCCTATGGAATACAAATTCCTTTCTTCCCACAAATAAGCGGCTAGTGATTTTAATTCTGGGTAATTTACATGCTTCAACTTAGAATTCAGAAGCTATCTTATTTTCAAGAAGAAAAAACAGGCTGATACCTTTTTAAAACTATCTCAGTGGAACCAGAATTTTGGCAAAATGCTGAAAGAGGAGACTGTTCCTCAAAAATCACAACCTTCAAAACAATACACGTGCATAGATATTAATTGGAAATTAACTTTTTCTTGTCATAGGCTCTACATTTTTCTTGTCAAAGAATTATGTTCTCAGAACCATGGTAATCTGTAGAGATGGAAAAAACCACACCAAAGCACAAGAGATCTCTTTCTAAAGAAAATGTAGAGAGCATTCTCAACAGAAATTACGTATATGCATGTGATATAATGGCATATTATCTGCCACTAAAGATAAAATGGATTCCTTGGGAATAATATTATTCTCTTTCCAGTATGAATAATTCTATTACTTTGATTTAGAGATGAGGCATTACAACAGCTTTACAGTAAGTACTTTTACTTTCTACACTTCTACGAAATGGTTTTACATATGGGTGCCATTTCTTACCAGGTACACAGAGCTTGCACAGTGTACACAATTTCCAACCATTAACAGAGACGTGTACACTGTGCACCCACAGAATACAACCAATAAAGGGTTCCTTCTCCCCTTAAAACTGCATGTAAAGAAATTACTCGAAGGCAATATTTATAAAATAGTTCAAAAGCACCAAACCCCTGTATGTAGTCTCACAGAATTAAGAATTCTTTGAAAGAATTTTAAAAATCTTCGCATTTATACTCTCTCAAATTATTAGTCATACCAAATCCTATAGATTTTTAAGTACAAAGATACAGATTTTTTTTTTTTTTTAAATTAACTATCAGTGATATTTCTTTTAAAAATCCAAGAGAGTCTATTACAAGGTTGTGCCATTTGCTGATTTGTAATTGCAAAGCTTAATGAAAAATGGAATATGCACGTAGAGGCTGGTAAACCTTAAGAAATTTAGAAGTATTTTCTCCTTAAATTTCTTTCAACAGAGAGAGTGACAATTAAAACTAAATAGAAATTAAATAAAAATTTATACCAAAAGTACAACAAAAAACTCCCTCTGCTCCCCATATTGAAACAAACAAAACAAACAAAAAACCAGTCATGGTGAGATAACATGCAGCATCACCACCGCAATGCAGGGCATATTTCTAGAGAATTAATCAACTGGCATTGACTACAAGAAACTAAGTCATTAAACCTGCATGGACTTGGATAAGACTAACTACACCTGTTCACAGGCAGGCTTTGCATTTCAGAAAATATGGTAATTTAAAGTTCCTTCATACTGAGCTGCTTACTGGAAGCTGACAAATGAAACACCAGTAGTCTATATCTCCTGATGAGAAGTTGTTCTGGGCAATACTTCTAATCTCGCATGTACAAGAGATGCAATGAGATTTCTGGTGTGTTTCAATTTTTATGGATTTCTAATATATATCCCACAGGCCCCAAAGTCACCTTTTGACACTACATCCCAGTGTTTAAATGACAATAAAATTAGTTTTCAGGAAGAGGCTTGCAAATGTATTTTACCTCCTTCTCCATGTTTTGAGGTATAATACAGGATTAAATATATCTTGTTCATACCTCACTAAGTTCACAGGATCCTTTGTGGAATGTTATTAAAAACAACTGTCATTTTCACTGCAGAACTTTGCTACCAACAAGGTACTGGTTGCTCCAGCTTCCACAGGCCTGCACAGTGATCTTGCTATTCCAACATGGAAGCTAGATAATGAGAGCACTGGGAAGGAGTATGCATTCTGGAGGGCTTCTTCTGAGCTTGCAGATCCAGGCTTTTATCAACAGCCAACAGGGAGCTTAGGAGAAAATACTGATTGTGCCTCTTGGAGAGATTTTAATTTTTTAACTTCTATAATGTCTCTGAAGTAAACTGTAATTAAAATTATTCCAGCAAAAGAATATGGGAGAATACTTGGGAGGTACAAGGCAAAATTACTCAAGATCAGTTGCTGATTTACTAGAGAACACAGGCCACCATCCCATCAGTAGTGTGGTAATGAAGTTTTTTTAAAAAAATCCTCATTGGCACACAAAGATGGTGCTTTTGTAATATGATTAAGAAGGGTTTGTTTATTCTAATTTTCACCACCTACACTTAATTTAACACAGATTATTAGTGAATTATGGTTCTCTCAACCACAGACGCCTATTAAAAAAAGCTGTGAGACTGTAAACAAACAAACAAGCCTTGTTTTTAAAAAAAAATGTACAAGAAAACATGAACATGATAGAGGAAGACAACAGAAGAAGCAGAGTTTTTCAGAAAACTGCAGAAACAAACAAAAGTGAGGTAAGGCACTCCCATCACCTGTACAGTGCTAGACCTTAAGAGATTTATATCCTTATTAAATATAAAGATTGAATTTTCTGAAGTCTTCCTTAAGAACTGTTTCTTGCTGTAGTAAGTCAAACTGCTTTCTAACATGACATTAGTTTTACACCCTAAGTAGGGCTTTAAATTAGAATTCATGCCATATGCCTCAAAATAAACCTCATCTACTCTACAGAGAGGCATCATCAAGCATGGCAGAAACAGAATTAGAACAGGAATTTGTTTTAGTTGGTGGGGTTATGGACAAATGTTGTTCCAGCCTCCTGCTAAGTCATAAATGGAATTCCTCTGTACCTCATTCTTAAGGTATTTTCATATGCAAGGCAGAGGAAATAATAAATTAGAAAAAAAAATATTCTAAAGTACCTGTAGGCTCTACTAGTAAGAATATTGAGGAAAAGTGAGAGATAATGGTGCATAAGAGTAAAAAAAAAAACAAAACCAAAACCAAGGAAAAATACCTCCTCCCCCCCCCCCCCCCCAACAATAATGCAATTTAAAGCTGCCAATGAAAAAAAATGGTGGCTGTGATACTTCCACAAATTTCACTGGTGAGGAACCCCTAAAAAAGCATACCAAGTGTGACCAGTAGAGCTGGACTTGGGGATACAGCAAATGTGCTTGATGGATTTCTTATTAGGAATATAAAGCACTGCTGTCTGCCCAACATTTCATAGTGTTATTTCCATAATAATACAAGTAAAAGGGAACCCAAGACAACTTCTCATCCATTATCTTTGAAAATTTAAAAGGCAAAGATTAAGTAGCTTCTTAAACTTAGCATCCAGCTCACAGCTTCAGTGTGACAGGGTGTATACCGTGAGACAAATTCTTCCCCTAAGTCATGTTGTGAAACATCACAGAATGAAATCAACCAAATGAGCAGAGATAACTGCTCACTTGGAAATTAACTTTGTATTACTTGTAAATAAAATCTGGAACATTTACAAACTGCACATTGGCTCATTAATTCCTATATATATTTTAGGAGACTGTTTGCTAATCCTAGATTACAATATAGTAATATGCTATTGTCAAACTGTATCAGAAGTCTTCACATGGCCAATTACTGACTTTTGTATGCTGCAAGCACAGTTAAGATTCTTAAATTTTCCCCAAGAAGCGAAGTACAACAATTTTAAGATATTCTATACATATAGAGTCTAAAATCTGATGATATTGTTTCAGAAACCATTAACTCAAGCTATTTTTACAAAGAAGCTAGGAACTTCAGTGTAACACCAAAGCAGCAGAAAGAAAAATTAAGATTTACTTAAAATAGCTGAAACACAATTCTACTATTTTAGACAAGTCCATCGGTCCTAACAGAAAACATTGCAAATAAGACAGTGACTATAATCAGCTGATAGAAAGCAAAATAAAAAAGTTAAAACACTAAGAGTAAAACTGATATATGGGAATTCATAAGTAGAGGTTTAGAGACCTATTTATCCCAATACAAAGTGCAAGACAGGACTGTTGCTCTCTTTTATATGATTGGAACACATACAAATTAAATACACACATACATAAATATGCACTTTTCAATATACATGTACTTATTAAAAAATCCTGTCTAAATTTTCTTTGTTCAGAGTATGATTAATGCAGCCTATGAGAAGCCAGATGGTGCAAAACCAGAGCCATCAATCAAACTGAAAAGACCACTGAGTGCTATCCAGAGCAATGTACTCTCAAATGGAATTTCTGGTCACAGACCCTAACATGCGATGTGCAGGGGAAACCATAAACATCGTGGCATTAACCCTGAGGAATGGCCAGAAACACATCAGGCTTTGTAAGGCAAAAAAACAGGAGAAGCAGTACTTGCTGCTGCAGGCTCTGACTGAGAAAGGCTCTGAAAGGCAAATATGTGTATTTTAAATAAAAAACTACAAGCAAGCTCTTTAATCAGTTTAGTAATATTTGCACTGATGATGGTATCTGTCAAACTCTGCACTTGCCATTTGATTTAAAAGGGGTTTGTGCTGTACATTAACAAAGCATCTGCCTCTGTATGCCTGACATGTGAATTGGTATTTAGTATCTGTTCCTGCACAGGACTTACAAATGGTTCTTATTTTTAGCTTTATATTACACATTTTCTGCAAATGCTCAAACAAGGTCTGAGCCTGCAACATAACAAGGACAGTTTATTTCTTCTAAGGTTTTGTACCATGCAAGCCTTTTATAGAAAGAGTAAGCTTGTAAGAATAAAAGGCATGCAGTAGCATTATTTCCCATACTTATGCCTCATAAATGATGCTTAGCACTACTAAAGGAGGTGCAAAAATTAGCGATAGTAATAAAACAGGTATTTTTTCCGGGCAAAAGCATGGCAGTATTTGTCAGCATGACTGCTTGTACTTGCGACCTGGAGTGTTTTATAACAATACCTCCCTTATGCGTGCTACATGTAACAAATTTTACAGAAATATATTTTCAGGGAAAAAAAAAAATCACATTGTATTTTAGAGAAGTTTTTCAACTACTTGCATATCTTTATTTTTTTCTATAAGGCTAGATCTTTAAGTATGACTATCACAATTGCATCAGGAAAGAGCAAAATAAAAATTGGACATGATCTAAAGCAGCATTTACATGAACTAAAATGAGAGCCTCTATAGATCAACCTCTTAGTTGATTCCAATATATTAGAAAACACCATATTTACCACAAAGGTATTGTAATGCTTCTATTCCTTTAAGAAGGTATAAAACCCCCATTTTTATCTTGATGGATCATGAGATACCAAGCCTTAAATTTGCCACTGGCCCCACAGGCATCTTGCACTTCAGATACGGCAAATCAAATCGAGGTTGTCTCCAGAACTCCAGGAAGAAGCTACAGCTTCTTGGAAACATTATTTTTTTTGACACTGGAATCTTGCCAAGATTTGAAATGATGAAGTAAGTTCCTAAGAAGATGGTTGCCATACTACCCTCTTAATCTGGAGCTTTCCCTCAAAAAATTCTTGGAAGGATGGATAATTTATTTTATTTAATATATTTCCAAGCATTTAAGTGATAGGAGAAGATGGAACTGTAGCCAGTGCTGACTCATTACAAACTGGGAAAAGCATGATCCCATTCTTCTCTGACTTACTTGATACACACTAGATTGTTTCAGGATGATACTTGTAATGAATCTCAAAACAAAGTTTTTGTTGTTGTTGGATTTTCCTGTCCATGTATATATATGTAAGGCTCTGCAGAAGAACATGTAGAAGATGAGGAGATGAACATTTTCATACTCATTATGAGACACAAAGCCAAAAAACACCCATCTGCTTCACAGCATTATATCAAAGCATTATTACACCAAGCCTTTAAACAAGAATAAGGAAGAAGAGAAGTAAATGGAATATGTTCACTGCATGCAAAAAAATCAAAACCTTACCCAAAGTCTTCTGGTAAAATAAAAGCATTGATAGCAAGTTTAACATCTAGAACTTTAAATTACATTTCAGTAATTAATTCAGTACATAGAATGATTGTAGCAATTTTATGAGCTAAACCAGCCACTGTTCTCCAGTGAGAAGGGAATGCAGAGTAAAGCTACTTATCACATCCATTAGTGAAGTTCCCAGAACTTGGGCTTCTGGAAAGGTAATCAATTAAAAGCAAGCAAGCTCAAGAGCTTGGTCACAGGAACACTTACAAAAGTGAATACCAAAGTTTAAATTTTTGAACAGTGAAGAATTCTAGTACCACCTCTGCAGGTGGGTTCCCATGACACTCATGTGCTGCTAGAACTGCTGCACTGGAGCCTTCTCCTCTGACAGCAATGTACCTCTCACAGCCACTTCAATGCCATAAAAAAGTACAGCTGTGGATTCTAAGGGACTCCATAAAGATATACATGAAAAAAACAAGAAAAATGGAAGGACAGATACATTAAAGTAAATTGAGAATACAATGTTGATACCTGAAGATGATATTAAAGATTAGAAGTACTTTATCCAAACCTATCAGCTATAGAATTAAGAGCAGATAGGCCCTTTTCTATACAGCCCATTCAACAGAGACATAAGTCCTTCTTGCTTTCTTTGTTTCTTCTCCTATTCTCCACAACACTCTGAAACAATTCCTAGTATTTGAACAGTGATTTCTAAACTGTCTATATGCTAGCTTGCTTTGTTTTACAGATGGCATAAACCTCAATGCAGCCAGAGGTTGAATCAAGAAAAAGAAGCAGATTTCTATGCCATTAGATTTTCTTCACTATCATCAAATAATGCTCAAATATGCCATTAGCAAAAGACCACTGCACTGATCTTCCAAACAGAGATTGGTTTTCTCTTTCAGTAGTCTTTGAAGCCTCACATCAGATCAAGATAACTTGCCAACCACACTGGCATTGGATATGGGGGTAGCATTTTGAGTGTTTAACACTTCCAGAACACATTAATAATTAATATTTGAAATACGACGCTTAATTATTTTAGTAGTATTGTATCAATTAGACCACATATTGAAACAATTTTCCTTTTTTAGTCTTGAGTACTTTGAGTTTGGAAAAAAAAAAATCTCAATCTCTTTCCAAATTACATGAATATTGTCTCTATTTCTTACTTGGACACACTATATGCTAAAATAAATCACTAACACAACAAAACATAACCTTATTTTTTCACAGATCATGCCTGATTCTTGAGCAAGAGATTCAGGTTGCAAAAGGCAGAAACATACCCAAAGCTGAGTTTTCAGCACAACTCTCAGAGGATTTCTCACAGCAACAGCTCAGTGCTGTCAGAGGCATGAATGGACATGCCCTAAGATCCCTCTCTCTGGCTGTTGACTCAGAAAGGCTGAGCAAGAAAATGGAATAGTAGTTCTGCTATACTGTGTTTACTATACATAAAAACCGTGTTTCTGCAGAGCATTAGTTGAGGATTATAGCTTTAAACAACTGCTCCAGGGTTAGGCTGAGTACTTATCTCACCTGACAAAAAGGAGAAAAGGAACTAGGGCTCTGTGCTGCTGAATTTGGACAGTTTCTGCATGCTGGCTCCAGGTTCAAGGAAGTGATTCTGCCCCTGTACTCAGCGCTGGTGAGGCCACACCTCAAGTACTGTGTCCAGTTCTGGGCCCCTCAGTTCAGGAAGGAGATTGAGGTCCTGGAGCAGGTCCAAAGGAGGGCAACCAGGCTGGTGAAGGGACTAGAGCACAGACCCTATGAGGAGAGGCTGAGGGAGCTGGAGCTGTTCAGCCTGGAGAAGAGGAGGCTCAGAGGAGACCTCATCACTCTCTACAACTCCCTGAAAGGAGGATGTAGCCAGGTGGGGGATGGTCTCTTTTCCCAGGCAACTCTCAGCAAGACAAGAAGGCACGGTCTTAAGCTGTGCCAGGGGAGGTTTAGGTTGGACATTAGAAAGAATTTCTTTACGGAGAGGGTGATCAAGCATTGGAACGGGCAGCCCCGGGAAGTAGTGGATTCTCCATCCCTGGAGATATTTAAAAAGAGACTGGATGTGGCACTCAGTGCCATGGTCTGGTAACTGCAGCGGTAGTGGTTCAAGGGTTGGACTTGATGATCTCTGAGGTCCCTTCCAACCCAGCCAATTCTATGATTCTATGAAACCTCTTGTTCTGACCAAGTAACCGGCTATCACAGCTGCCTTCATTGCTTTCAGCAAATGGGGTCACTAAGTTTGAAGGGCAAATATAACTCGGGAGAAAGACAGTAATGGAGTTAAGCATCCACTGCAGACAGAACAAAATCCTTCCAGTGTGCAATGTGGAACCTCAGTGTACAGGCAAAAAAGATTCAGCAGAAACTACTTGTGTTCAAACGTCATCTTTCATTAAATAAGCTAGTAGCAAACTGGCTAGATTATAGACAAGGGTTAAAAGAGCACTCTTACACTATCTTCTTTTAAATTTTAAATCACTAAAACTGCTCGTTGTTAGCACAGATTTATGAGAATGTAATTTTAATCTTATTTTTCTTAACGTTCTAGAAAAAGATAAACTGTACATGTAACTGGAAGAGCTGTTCCATTGCTTACTAAAGAAAAGTTACAAGGCAGTCAAAACTTGGCTCTCAAGAAAGCTGGGCTATGAATACTCATATTCTACATAAACACAGGAAAAAAAAAATTTGTAACAAGGAAAAGCTTATTCTACAAATAGAATTCTATGTAATTTTACACATGCTAATACAAATAAGTTTGAAAAATTACAGTAAAGAACCGAACTGGATAGCTTTTTATAACCAAGATGTATCTCAGCATTTCATAAATAATTGTTTAGCTTAGGAAAGAATGAATTTTAGAAGATGTTTTTTAACAAGAAAATGTGCATCTGAGACAGGTGAGCTTTTTAATGTGTAATTATTAAGATCTGCAGTTGCGTTAGTTTATCTGAACAATGAGAAGAGCAACTAGATGGTACACTGTACATATTTAGGCATTAAAAAAATACCAGAGCTTAACTGTTCTTCCTCTGCTCTCAGCTGAGGCAGAATATCTCCCACTTTTTCATTGCTTTTTCACAGAAAAACTTAAAAGCTCTGCTCTCTCTTCTGCTGAATTAAGGCTTCACTAGGTAGAAGACATGACTCCACATGTGGAAGTAGAAGGAAAAGGAAATCCTTGCTTTTGTCCTCCATGAAAGAGGTGGCTTTTCCCCTTGGCAAAACTACAGATATCCAAAATGTCTTTCAGGATGCAGTGACTTGCACTAGATAGGGAAAATATATATTGAGGTATAATTTCCAGTTACAGCTACTGGTCTCCTAACCAAGAATAAATAATAATAAGATCAGAAAAGTTACTGCAGTTATGCCATCAAACCATCATTTTCTGGTTTAGTGAGTGAAGCACAAGCTTGGGAGAACATTTTCTGATTAACTTTTCTATGTGATATCCCACCACAAAAAGATGAAGTACTACCAAATCTTGCTAAACAGTACTATTACAACTACTGTAGTTCAACTGTTTTTACTACCACTACCAAGTTCCAACTTATCCTTTATGGTTATGACTTTTCTACTTTAAAAAGATTCTCAGAGAAAAACCTTTTAAATCAGTCAGCTAACAATTCCAGAAGACTTCAGTTCACGTAATTCATGCCACGATCCTGCATCAACCACACTTTCACAAGATCATCATAAAATCTGTTTTTTACGATTACTGAAAATAATCTACAAAAATAGCAAAACCAAAAATTTGCTATGCAAATCAGGAAAACCAGAACTAGAATAATCTCATACAGACCTCCACTTGCAATAACTGCATTTTCAACTAATATTGAATACTTTTAGATCTAACATAAAAATTAAAAAACTCCTCCTGGACCGCAACAATTTTGATATTGACAGCTGAGGTGGAAATTAAAAGAACAGAGCAAGCAATCTGCAATAAAACTGTTGAAGCCACCACAAACAGGAATTAATTACTGGAAGGTAAATGTTCACTGTCAAAAGGAAAATAAGGCCATCTTTTTAATACACTTGCATTTGTCCTTTTTTCCCCTTTTACTCTTAGACGTACATGCAGAATGTGCATGGAAGCAACAAAAGAGTTGATCTTCAAAAATCACCCACCAAAGAATTTTACTACTTTAAATGATTTATTAAAGGTTATTAAACAAAGATCAAAAGGGTATATATCTAAGCATTTATACTCAATTCCATGTTACCTGATGACTAATTTGTAAAAAGCACACAAGTCTTCACAACTGAAGCCAAAATCATTTGAGGATACCTTGATAAAATGCCACAGAAGGTATCAGCAGGAAGGCATCAGGAGTTAAAAATGACCAAGCTCCATTAAAAGTGCTATTAAAAAAATAATGGAATTTCCCTGTACTATGATTAGAAGTGTTACACATGGGAGACTTTAGACACGAAGAGGAATATCAAAGCTCCTAGTTTATAAACTGCTTTTCCTTATTATATCTTAATTGATTTACTATTACATTTACCTTAAAATGCCTCAAATCAAAAAGCAAGGATCGCATTCAAAATGCTGTCACATTGAGTTCCTTTATTTTTCATATTTCTCAGCCATCACAGGCCACTAATTATCTGCTTTACCAACTCCTGTAAATAATGCCAGTCTATCTATACCTACTACTTGACCATGTTTTTTAAAACTGTAAATTTTCAAGTTGCTGGTAACTACTGAACTTTCATAGCAACAACTTACCTGTTAAATTTCATCCATTAATATTTACACTGTGTATTACATTTTTATATATGTGTGTAGCTAGTTGCATGCATAAATGCATGTGTTCACACATTCTTTTCTTATCCTCTATCATGGGGTTTAATAAACAAGAGTGTTTTTTACTGGGGTTCCCAGACTATAAATAAGAATCAATAATAATGTTGATGGGTATTTCTTTTCCTTCTCTTAGACAACCATCAGGCTTGTTAGTAAAGCAGCCTCTTCCAGAATCAATAGGTAAGTCATTACTATCATGTATCTTGGGGCCTAATTGACACAACATGTTAAGCAACATACTCAAGGGCAATAGAGTTTCTAAATAGAGAGAAAAAAGAGAGGAATCCGATACTGGATATGGTCACCCTGCAGGATTTAGTGCCACTCTATAGATTACATTTCTGTGAGGTTAATGTGAGTTGTGAGATTCACAGAGCACAAAATGCAGCTTCTCAAGCTTGGCTTGAAGAAGCAAAGAAACATTTATACAGTAGAATAATTTAAGCAACATGAATACCCCAGCACTTTCAATTTTATAATTTTCTCTCACTTTTGCATTAAACATGAAATACAGTTATCATAATTGTTTGCAAATATTCTCAAGAACAAACATAGACAGTAGATTTTTTTCTTACCTTATGATCATATGGATTGTATGAATGGAACAGCTGGGACAGATCCTTTGTTCTCTGTTTTTTCTGAAAAGTAATATTAATAAATACACTGTATAAGAAAAGTTGTAGGAAAAAAAAAAGAGAGTACCTGATTTAAAAAGCTGTATGCAAGTACAAACACATTCCCTCCCTACTTTGCTAATGGAACTGTAACTACGAAGACCAGTATATGCAGATTAAGGATATTAAATACCACAGGAAATAATTAACATATATATTAAAGATGTTAAGAACATATCCTTAATAAATAATAAACAGGAACCTATGGAATATCTGTGGAATGTGTAAACAACCCAGATTTGGTTTAATTTTTGCACAATAAATCATAAATGTGTTGGAATACAAATAAAAAAACCCTGAACATTAGGCTACAAACTTGCAAAGACTTGTCTACTATTATAACATGTCCATACAGTCCTGCTTTGTAGCAGATCAGGTTAACAGAAGTCCATTTAAAGAAGAATAATTTATTATTTTTCAATTTCTTTTGATGCTAATACTCTCATTGTCTTGGTTGTGGAAAAGTAATAGGTGGTATGCCACTTAATGCCAAGACAAAGGGAAAAAACCTCCTGTTAAGAGCAAAGTTCAAAGAGAAAACCTGCTTAATCCAGCTTCTACTTAAATCAATGAAAGACCTTTCAGTGATTTTAGCAGCTATTAAACAGACTCTCAGCCGCATCCTATGGAGGGGAGGCAGGGAGAGCAGGAAAACACCCTTCATCTTTAATGCAGGAATGAGTCACAAATAAGTTCAAAGTTTTCTCAGGTCAAAATCATTGCTGACTTATCTCACTGGTCAGGAAGGCAGAGCATTTTGTGTAGGAAATCATGCAAAGGGGACACAAGAACAAGACACTTTTTGCTTGTACTCTTCTATCACTATTGTTGTTGTCTTTAGCCATCATTTATCTAAAAGGAGTTTTCCAACTATAGTGGTAGGGTCTGTTCATGTTTCTACCTTGCCGAGAACTAGATAGACTACAGTATTTATTTTAACTTCTGGAAACTATAGGATGATTTACTAATTTTTGATTATGCAAATGGAAATTTCTCTACGTTTTTAAAATTTTCAGTGAAATGTTCAGATGCAGTAACTGAAGTCAGAAAGTTCAAATTTAAATACTTGTTAAAATTTATGATAGCTAGATATTTCTCAGCCATATCAGGTTAATATTACTTCTTCTGTGAGTTCCCTATCTATGTTTAATTATGACTACTAAAGAGTCAAGAAAACAATTTTTTTACTTCATTCAACCAAGAACAGAAAATTTTGCTTTCAGTGTAACAAGGTTACTTCTGTCAAAGATAATTCTATTCAATTACCATAGATAACACTTAACAGGATATGTTTCTCTTAGTTTACTAAGGGACTTTAAAACTAATGGAAGAGATTTCTTTTAGTATAGGCTCTCAGAAATCTAACATGCCTTTTTAAAGAAAAGATTTTCCTTAGTAATGGAACCTTACTCTCTAGCCCCATTAATACCTCTTATTTCCAATGGAAAAACAAAAAACAAACACTCAAACAAACCATCAGGTAGCACAACCAAAAAAATCAATCACCACCCTATGATAGCTTGTTTCCTGGTAGTACAGTTACACACAGTGAAAGTGTTTAAAATACTTCAATAAAGATCTTCAGAACTGTGATAACTTGAAAAGAGTTATATGAGTAGCTAAATATATAAAAAAATAATTATATAAAAGGGTTTATTAAAACCTGAATTTAAGAATCATGCAAGAAGTAGAAAAAAAAAAACATTTTAGTTTGGAATCTAGATCCTAGCATTTTCTAGGAAAAACATCCCACTAGAACCAGAAAAAAATCTAGTTCTTGCTTTTTTTTACCAAAGACTTCTTCTCTTGAATTAATTTTGACCACACACAAATGCTTTTAAGTATTTTATTTTTTCAAAAACTTTAATAATACGCAATAAAACTATACAATAGAAGCTCCCCTATCCTTCACCCTCAGATTTTGGCCAGAATGTTATTTACAGGTGCAGCTAGGCAAAATAAAGAATGAAAATGACTTCTCTAAGTCAACACTTTAGCATACTGTTGCACTTTTTATTACAGGGAATTATAGTTTCTTTCCTACCTTTCTGTACAAAACCACATGCTCTTGACTAAGGAAATGCTGGAAATTCATGAAACTAAAGAACATGGAAAGGAACTTCTAGAGACGCACATGAAAAAATGTTGCCCCAGGATGTCCTGTATGTGCGTAGCTGATCTACATCTGAACAGCATTTGATTTCCTTTGTAGGGATTCTGAATAAACAGAAACAAAAATGTGCTAACCAAAGGGTTACTTAGTGCTAAATTTGTGTCTTTTTAGAACACCAAGTTCAGCTTAACTCGGATCTCTGAAAAAACAAAATATAAAACATTTCAAACCACAGAGAATAAGAAAAGGACAAAGAATTCATGCTGCTATATTGGTAACCTCTTCAACTCCCACAGAAGGCATTAGCCATATGTTACCAGTACTAAGTTTTTCACATGAAGAATAGGCAGAATTTTTTAGCTCACCTGTAAGCAATGTAAAGCATACAGTAAAGCAGGCCTCTCCATCTCTAGACAGGACAGAGGAAAACAAGGAGCCCAAAAGCTTTTATTTCCTTTCTCTCATTTTCTGGGGCTCAGATTTTTGAGGTCTTACTTTTAAAGGACACTGGTCACCTGAGATGCATATTATATGCTTAAGATATGGCAACAATAAAGGATTCTTTTAGAATATATCCAGAATTGTCAACCAACAAAGCCAGGAGGTGGTGACCTTCTTGGTGTTTTTACTTCTGTCTTGTGTGATTTTTATCTAGGAACGGAAGAACCAGATTACTCATTATGAAGCCATCACTGGTTTCCCTTAGACTTTACTTTCAGTTTTAAAAGGTTTATTTTCACCTTCAATGTTCTTAGTAATTCCAGCCTAATACGGCAACAGATCTCAAATTCTGCCATTTCCTTTAAAGTGTCAGCCCCAATATATTGTCAGCCTTGTTGTCCTGCCTTGTATTTCTGCCTCCATCATTTAAAATCCTTCCAATGTATGAGCATTCCTTCAGTAACAGAGATCTGTATGTGTTACTGTTCAAATATTTGTCTTTTTACCCATGGTCACAATGAATAGTTACAATTAAAAGTTACAATTAATAATTGTCCTAAGGCAACCAGATGATTGTCTTCAAATTCTCTTCCCTCACCTATTGTCTTCTTTCCCTTTTCTCTTTTACATGCTGCTGAACAGAATTAAAATAAAATTTTATTTTGCCACAGGAACCTGACTTACTTGAGAGCTTATAAAGCATCTCACGCTCTTCAGCATGGTAGCAAGGAACAGTGACATTGTTCTTCTTTCAAGATATTTTGGAAAACCATATTAACATTCTGCGTTACATAACATTCATAACAATGGATTACATAACATAGAAGAGTTGAAACCACATTAAATTATGTGAGCCAATGTAGAATCTAGCTGTAGCTCTGGTAAACTTCATTGGAGGAATGAAGCAGCTTTGAAAGTATTTTCATGGTTTTCTTCCCTAGAAGTACCAAAAAAATGGTGCTCCAGGGTAATAAGATGCTTGAAAGAGCAAAAACCATGAGACTGGAGCTCTTTCCTGAAGTAGGATATCTGATGCATTTTGTGTTACAGCATTCTTGAACTTTTGTAATGTTTTCTGAGCAAAAATAAAGCTGTTTTTCCTTTTCTCTCACATTACATCTATGATCTCAGAACTACAAAGGCCTTGGATCACTCCAAACTCCAAAGTTTTATAAAACAGAATGGACTTGGGAGCACTTTAGCTAAAGATAAAAACTGGCCAAATTAATTTCCCAAGAGTTACCTGGCACACCACCAGAGAAGTGTATCAACTACTCCAAAGAAGGTGCATTTAAGACCCTTGCAGGGAGATTGACTCCATAAAGTCTGAAATCTATGTACCTATAACCACAGTACAGATATTAACCAGGCCACTGAAACTGCCATGTTATCAAATTTTACAGATTGCTTTTTGTTCTGCAAAAAAGTTTTTAAAAAGTGATCAGAAACCAGTGAACCATTCTCTTTGACCTTGAGTTGAGTGCATCACCTTCTTAGAAATGAGCCTGAAATGCTTCTTGTGCACCAGCCAGATTTCTTGATAAAATCATAACTGGTGTTCATTGAGCTCTTGCATTTGTGCCCTGTAAGGTCTGAAAAGGCAGAAGTGACAACACAGACTAGACAACTTTTCTGCTTCCTATAGCTAACTCACTCCTACTGCTATTATTCCTCTCTGAGCACATTAATAACAAAGCATACAAAATCATTTGGGCATTAGCTATTCTTTTTGACCTAAAATACCTGAATTACTATGTTAAAATAGTCTCATTGCTGTTTAACTACTAATACATGTGCATTTTGTTATCCAGCATTTTGTTGGATATATGGAAGAAAATATTTTCTAATAATTTTTGATGCATACATGTAAAATGTCACTTAGTGTACCATGTGTAATGTTCAGCAGTTTACCTTGAAGGTCCAGGATGCTGGGCATTTTTCCTAACTCCACTTAACAGCAGAATTACACATTCATAATTAATTCAATTTGTATACTCTTGAGTCTTTTGTATACTCAGTGATTCTTTCTAAAATTTAGAACAAATTTTCATGAATCCATGTAACGTGTTTTTATCTAACAGAGGGAAAAAATAATTTATGCATCTTTACCAGTTGTATTAATCAAGAAAATTATCACAAACATTAAAGTAATAATGTCTTCATATTATGGCAAAAAATAATAATTTCTTTCTACATTTTAAGTAGAGATTTTAAATGACATGGATGGAAAACCACACAAGCCTCCAAAAAAAACCTGAAAAACCTCCATTACATCACTAAACTATTTCACAGAATTCCATTTCAATTTTTCTTTACTTCTGAATTTTCTGGAGAAAAAGATTTATAATCTCAGGAGGAATTAGATGAGATGATGGTTACAATATTTATACTGGAGGTAAAAACTGTTTTCTCCCTTAAAATCAAAACTATTCTGCCTTATCTATAAACAGAACCTGTAGCAAGACAAACCTCTCTTAGGGAACGGCGCTTCAAGGTTCAACCAGGTGTTCCAGCAGACACTCACAAGCAATGCTCTAAGCCCATAGCTCTCAGAATTGACCAGCCCAGATCAGTGCTGCTGCTCCAAGAGCAATCGGCCCCTCTGCTGGCTTAACTCAGGCTGAGCTGAGCTTGTGTCTCAGGCCTCACCTTTTATTGCCCCCGTCCTGCTCATGCGCAGTGGGGGCCCACCCTAAGTAGCACAGGTGGGGCTTGACACAAGCTCATGCTCAACTCCCTGGCAATTAGTGGCACCTGGTTGCCTCATTTCACTAGAGAACCTTCCTTCCCTTCTATTCAGTGCAGGAGTATGTGTCATACAAAATTTCTGATGGCTATTTCATCTTCCTTGCAACTAAAATCTCAGAGTTCCATCAAAGATTTCTAGATGGACTCACGTGGGAAGGAGGATTGCTTATGAATGTGTATAGCCACTACAAATCTTACAGGATTACACCTTTCTGAAGAAATTATACTGGATGGTCAACATGTGGACTGTACATGGTTATAATTGTAAACCCAAAAAATCATGCATTAGTGGTGCTTTCAGAATCCTTGCAGATTTGGTTACTATTTCAGGCTTGACTATGACATTTTGAAAAAAGCAGTCTTGGCATTCCATTTGGCCTCCATTCTCCACATTTTGTTTTTTCAGCGTCCATGAATTCTTTTCCTTAACAACATAGTCTAGCTGAACCCATAGTTGTACACTTACTTTAAGATGCTCAATTTTTCAAACTGAATTTGTATAAAGATCATATGGAAGCTGTGGTAACTTTCATTCCAATCAGCTTCTGCTGTAAAAAAACAGAAAAAAAAAATACCCAACTTGGTTTTCCAAGTGTATTTCACTCTAGCTTTGAATTTGACTTGTTTTCACAAGGCAAGACAGCCATGCTCCTTGGAGCATAATACTTCTATTTTGCCAGGTGCCTAAAGTGCAAGATTTAAGAGCCATGGCTCCAGCTAGAGTAAAATATTCTTGTCCTTTCGCAGGGTCTGAACCTGCACAACCAGCTGTGACTGCAATTTAACTCATTCCCAGATTCAGCTGTGAACTCAAATTTCAGCAGCTCCATAGGCAGTTCATCTACAGCTTTCCAAAAGGGTTACAACCTATTTTTAAAATAAGCTGTCTTCCACAACAAAACAGATTTTCATTTCAACACCTGATCAAATAACATAAGTTGGTTTGAACTTGAGCTGAATCTAAGTCTAAAATAAAACTGTCTTTACAACTTCTGTAAAATTCCATTTAGTAGCTTTGCTTAACCACAAAAAAAACTATTCACAGGTGTCTCGGTTTAGTGGTCAGGGAACCAAAAACCCATGAACGGAATTGCTCGCTGTTACTTCCACCCTCCTAGGGGAAGATGAAAGGAGAATAAAGAAGAGAGACTTAAGGGTTGGAAGGTTAAAACCAGAAGAGGTTACTGGACCAGGGAAGGGACAGTGACACGTGGGATAAAGAACAATTACACAAATGCACACAAAATCCAATCTTGGTGATCACTGATTTAAGTGTCAAAGGGTCTCTTGTGGCAGGGCTGACGGTGTGAAAGGTTCCACTGTCTTCCCAGAACCTTATGGATTCAGATACTTCAGAGCATGTGGCCACCTGATGAGGTATCAGGGGTTCCTCTCCAACACCTCCCAGCACAGCCCAGCAGCAAGGATGAAGGGAGTGGGAAGGGGCCAGGCTTCTGTTCTGCCTGGCTTCTGTAGAGTAATGGAGGGAATGCTGACCCCTCTCTGTTCCACCCCTCCTGGGTCCCTCAGGGTCCTAAACACCCTCTGTCTAGGTCCATGTACTGGTACCACAAAATCAGCCTGTGCTCCCTCAAAACCTAACAGGTAATTACTCTCTTTTGAATTCATCACACAAACTCCCAGTTCTGGCTATACACCAAATCGTGACCACTGTGGGTAGATTTAAGGTAGAGGATAAGAAATCATATGTTTTGACCATCTTCAAAAATGAAAAAGGAGGAACTAGGCTGTGAGAGGTCACTCAGTTTACATAGTTCCTGGAAAAATAGGGAGGGAAATATGCAAAACTATTTATAAGAATCCAGAAAATAACAAAAAGAGCAAATGCTGATTTGCCACTATATCAATCAAAACGAATCCCATCAGAGAATAACCGGGCTTGTAGATAGGAGGCATCACAGCTATACTGATGGTTTGTAAAGCTTCCTACAGTATGTCACATAATAACTGTAAGGAAACATGGCGTAAATGAAACTAAGAGAGAAAGTACAAAATTTGCTGGAAAATGTTAAATTGGAATGCTTGAGTAGCTCACTGCCAAACATAAAGGATTATATATTTATTTTTCATCATGGTCTGCCTTCCCCTACAGCTTTTACTTTTCAATTCTCTGGTCCCAAACTTGCCATAAAAATCTTCACTCAGGTCTTTATTCTGGCTGAGTAGCAAGTAGTAAATAAAAGCATACTGCTGAAAAAACAAAGAGTAGTACAGAGGTTCGGCAGCCAAACTCAGACATTAATAAGTTTTGGTTTCTCTAACCCATGAAGTACATTCTGCACGTTATGCCCTGAATTATCGCATGTGCTGGGGGAAGGCTGTCAGGGCCCAAGCATCCTTCACAGACCAGAAGTAGTTATCACAGCTGCATCTAATTCCTGGGGCATGTAAAACCAGTTAGTCACAGCACTTAATAAGGGAGCTCAGTGGTAGTGATGGTAGACCAGAGCAGCAGAACTGTTTAATAAACATCATTGTTCCTTTTCCTACTAACATTTTGTTTCCTTTTCCCCACCTCCTGATCAGTCCATCTCTCCCTACTTTTAGAAGAAGAATATGCCTATGTATCCCCATTGCATCATCTTTGGTTTGGCCACTACTAAGCTAAGGCGAGAACTAATTCTGCAATGCCTCTAGTATTAGAAACAAAGGAGATGATCCCATCTTCCTGGGCATTTAAACCACATTAAATAATCAACACCATCCTAGGTTTCACTCTCTCACCTGCGAGTGCTATTGGTTCTCTTGTATATCACAGAGTACATGAAACTCTTATAAAATTATTTCTAAATCCATCCCAAACAGTACATGGATTCTTCCTTTGCCCTAATTCCGACCCTGGCTTCCCTAGGCACATTGTCTTACATCACCACCCACAATGCCTGAAACACATGTTCAAAGGCAAGAGTGGCTCAATTGTTACCTTTCCTTACTGTCTGCTCAATGGGGAGCTTACTAGTCTTCTCTTTCATGGTACTACTGTTCAGGAGTGCTTCCTTACCTTTAGAGTTGTGAATGGAGTAAAAGGTGTCTCTTGCACAAGCAGTGCTACTCCAGTTGCTGTCCTGCTGCTTGGAGTTAAAATTGATGAGGGACAGGACAGTGAATATTGCCTGATGCAGGACTGTGGGTGTTTCTTAAATCTGCCTGGGACAGTTTGGTGACAATTATTTAGTTTCACTAGGTAAGAGACATGAGCTACCACAGAAGATTCAATTCTTTGTGCTTAGAGATTCAGAACTACATACCTGTATCCACCTAGCAAAGGAGCAATTACACATCATACTGTATCTACTAGTACCCCAAAATACCTATTTCTAGTGCCCTGAAGAAATTTAATTGCTGATGAGAGATATGGGGAAGCTGCAGCCCCTCAGTCATGAAAAAGTGTCAGGAAACTTCTTGAAGACTCTTCAAGAGTAAAGCAAAAAGGAGAGCAATTTAAGAAAAATAAGTAGCTATCATAGAATAAAGGAAAAAAGTGCAAGATTGTTGGTTTGCTCCCACAGAAATGGTCAAATACAACTCGCCTGGCTGGCAATACTGAGAAGGTGCACATGGCATTATGCTATGCTTATAGAAAAAAAATCTCTTAATTATATACTGCTCCTATCTACTCATAAGTCCCCAGACAAGTAACAGCTACACTGAAAAAGTAGAAGACAAATTAAAATTATCAAGAACATAAGGTGTTAAAATTCCTTAATTTTAAAAAAGAGTAATTCTTACACATAGAATTAATGCATTCTGATCCTTGGCAATGCTGCTAAATATAAAATCCCTATCAGACAAGTCTAAACCATGTTCCCTTATATTGCTTACTAAAATATTTATCTGATTAGAATCTGTAATTTGAGTTCCACAATTATCAGTACCATCACTTTTATTACTGGATGCAACAGGGAAATGGTGAGATCCAGATTTTAAAAAAAATTGTCAGATTCCTTATAATCATCTACAAAACACCATTTCATGGTTAGCCCACTTCAGAGTCAGATTTTTCACTATAGCCCTCTGGAGAGAAAGAGCATCACATTCATCTCTGAAACAATGTATTTAGCAGCAGGTGGATAAAATGGGGGTAAAAGCCAAGAACAGAATTTTGGGTTAACATTTGAATTCTGAGCAACACTTTGACTAGTTTTCCATATATGTGACTCAGCATCACACCAACTGCTTATAAAAAACCCCAAACAAATAATGCTTAGTTTTGCTTAACTGTGCTTTAACTTTTCTCTAAAGTGGAGACAGCATTCATGATAAGCATAACCAAACTGATAGTTATGATATGATGAGACCATTTAGACAGATGTCTGAATCTATGTGTGCATTTTTTCTCCAGGAGAAACAAGAAAGGCTTGCAGCTGTAACTGTCTTCTCTGAATTTATGATTCAGAGGAAGTGATTCTGCCCCTGTTCTCAGCGCTGGTGAGGCCACACCTCGAGTACTGTGTTCAGTTCTGGGCCCCTCAGTTCAGGAAGGAGATTGAGGTCCTAGAGTGGGTCCAAAGGAGGGCAACCAGGCTGGTGAAGGGACTAGAGCACAGACCCTATGAGGAGAGGCTGAGGGAGCTGGGGGTGTTCAGCCTGGAGAAGAGGAGGATCAGAGGGGACTTTATCACTCTCTACAACTCCCTGAAAGGAGGGTGTAGCCAGGTGGGAGTTGGACTCTTTTCCCAGGCAACTCTCAGCAAGACAAGAGGGCACGGTCTTAAGCTGTGCCAGGGGAGGTTTAGGTTGGACATTAGAAAGAATTTCTTTACCGAGAGGGTGATCAAGCATTGGAATGGGCTGCCCAGGGAATTAGTGGATTCTTCATCCCTGGAGATATTTAAAAAGAGACTGGATGTGGCACCTAGTGCCATGGTCTAGCAACCACAACAGTGGTTCAAGGGTTGGACTTGATGATCTCTGAGGTCCCTTCCAACCCAGCCAATTCTATGATTCTATGATCCTATGATATGGTAGCAGATCAGTCCATCTGGATTAGTGACATCTGTCCTTTTAGAAAAATATCAGTGCCTTTAAGGCTTTCAAAGATAAATTATCTATGTGTAGAAAAGATTCCATGTTGACCTACTGATTTTTTTTTCCATTAAGATAAACTCAAATGAGGACTTTCTTCTAAAGGGAAATGATATTTACAATTCCATCAAAACTATCCAATAAAAATTCTGAAAGCAACAAAAGCTACCATGCTTAACACTCTACTGACTGTCCATAAAAATTGTAAGTTCTTCCTAAAAAGACCTAAATTATAGGCAAATACATTATTATTGCAGCTGTGATTTTTGGGCAGGATCACTAAATCTGTCTTGAATGAGTGCTGGAGAAGTGGAACTCATTGAAGTGGAGTAGTTTGCAAATAGCAGTAGATCTGTCCCATGCAGAAGGACTCTAAAGCTGAAATAACTTAGCAAATACACCCAATCTTACCCAGTCTTTGGGAAAAAAGACATGAACCACAGTTGTCAAATAACTTGCTCATTGGTTCAGCATCTGCAGTTAAATAATACAGCCAAAATTCCTTTCATAGAAGGAGACTCTACACACATATTCACTGCAGAGGACAGTGGTATGGACATCCCATAAAAGCTCACGAGTTCAATCTGGAAATACAATGTACCACATGTACACTCCAACATTGACACATAACAGATGGATGCCACTTTATGTGCAATTAATTTGCCTATCCACATAAATAAACCCATTTAGATTTAGATTACATGAATAATGGTTTATTAGAAGATGAAGGGGTAAGAGTGCATAAGGGGTGCTACTTCCTTCTCTTGGGAGAGAAATACAGGTGTTACTCTAGGTAAGCAATGACAAATGAAATACCTGTCCTTGGTAATGCTGCATCAGCAGACCATCAGCTTCTGTCTAGAAGTCACATGAATATAAAACATAAGAGATTAGCATAAACTCTTCCTGTGATGTTTGACTAGTTACTCTCAATTTCTACAGAGATAAAAGAACAAAGGATCTCATAACTGAGGATTTTTGACGGATACCAGGGCAAAGAAAAAACAAAAGGAAAACCAAAATCTATCAATTACAGATTTTCATCGGTCCCGGATTAGAGGCCCCATCTTTTTTGAAGGTTCTAACTCACTGAAAGCAGTAAGTACTAGTGCTACAAAAAAAAAAAGAATGTAAAACTGCATTAAAATGGCATTACCATTTTCCAAGTAACATTCCTAACCACAGAACAGCTAATGCTCTTTTAATAATTCAGCTCTTTGCTTACTGTCTTTCCATGGCACTCAGTCAAACAGAAAAACGTAAATTTAACCTAAGTTCCCACTGAGACAGCCTAAAAGAAATGAGCAGTCATTGCTCAGGCTGTATTTCTCTAAACAGCAAGTGGAAGAAGTCAAGTATGATCTCACTTTATGTCTTCAGCAGCTGGCACATCCTATGGAATGTGTGGTATATACCAAGAGTCAGCAGAAATAAGCTGTTTTGCTTTCAGATGTATAAGTGAAGGGATACAAATACCAATCCAAAGTTTTGACTTCATATTTATCTACCAGGATACACAAACAGAAAGAAATTTTTCTTTATCTAAACTGATTACCATTGTCATATGACTTTGATTATTACACTGAAAGGAAATAGAAATGTGGAGAGAATAATTAGCTGAAACATGTATCAGTATTGTATACTTTTTTGAGATTCAAATTTGTCCTGGTTTGGGCCAGGATAAAGGTGATTTTCTGTCTTGTAATTTTACTTTTAGCTAAGCCTCTTGTAAGTAGTTGCACTTGCTGAAATTAACAGCAAGTTTCTCAGACAGTGTGTGCTTCTAGGACTGATAACACTTGATGTTTATACTTAGTGCTAGAGACTGGTATGCAGAGCCAAGGACACTGCTCAGCTCTGATGAAAACATTTACCCTCCAGAAGGAAGAAAGAGGTCCCACCTGCAGCCCTCCTTTGGGGAGGAATGGACAAGATAGATGCCAGAATTGACCAAACAGTGTAGCAGGAGGAGCCATTCTTGCTCCTGAGGCTCGACGAGCTGCTGGTCTCTTCCAGGACTCCAGCCACCACACAGCGCTTCCAGGGTAGAAGTGTAGTGGGAAGAGCCTTTCTTGCTCCAGAGGCTCGACGAACTGCTGGCCTCTCCATGCCTCGCACCAGAGTGAGCTGAGGTTTTTTCTGTGGGTGTGTGTTCCACCTTTATTGGCCCCCTGGCCTTGCTCATGCCCAATAGGGGCCTGTCCTGATCAGGCACAGGTGGACTCACACCCACTCACTGGCAATTCAAGGCACCTGATTTATCTTATTTCTCTACATTCCCCCCCTTTTTTTTTTTTTTTTTTTTTTTTAAAGCTTTCCCGGTTTGCCCTAGCTTACAGACATTTTAGCAAACATACAGGATTTTTGCACAGGATTTTTAAACATACACATTTTTTTTCTACTGTCACACAGGATTTTTTACACAAAAATACCTACTGACACACAGGATTTTTTTACACAAAAATACACATTTACAAAAATACACTGACACACAGGATTTTTTACACAAAAATACCTACTGACACACAGGATTTTTTACACAAAAATACACATTTTTTCTTCGGGCCCCGCAGGACACTCAGCTAAGAGCATCGAGGGGGCGCACAGAATACAGACATACAGGATTTTTCTTCGGGCCCCGCAGGACACTCAGCTAAGAGCATCAAGGGGGCCCTGAGTACAGGACTTTTACACATACATACAGGATTTTTTACAAAAATACACTTATAACTTACAGGATTTTAACCCTAGCTTAGGCAACCGAATGTCAGCCCAGGCACTTTTTCACAAAGTCTCTCCTGTTTCTGCTCTTCTCTTGGTTTCCCTCTGCTCAGGGGCTTCCAAAGAGAGAATCCTTATCTTGGCTTCCCTCTGTTCAGGGGTTTCCAAACCAAAGAGCTTGCTGGTCATACCTTTCAGGGAGAATGTTAGCCCAGGCATTTTTTCAAATCGGGGATAATGTTCCTGTTGCCAGCTTCTCACACTGCCGCTTCTTTATGTTGCCCGCATTCTCCACCAAATGTAGCGGGAGGAGCAAGAATGGCTGAAAAAATGCCTGGGCTAACATTCTCCCTGAAAGGTATGACCAGCAAGCTCTTTGGTTTGGAAACCCCTGAACAGAGGGAAGCCAAGATAAGGATTCTCTCTTTGGAAGCCCCTGAGCAGAGGGAAACCAAGAGAAGAGCAGAAACAGGAGAGACTTTGTGAAAAAGTGCCTGGGCTGACATTCGGTTGCCTAAGCTAGGGTTAAAATCCTGTAAGTTATAAGTGTATTTTTGTAAAAAAATCCTGTGTGTCAGTGTATTTTTGTAAATGTGTATTTTTGTGTAAAAAAATCCTGTGTGACAGTAGAAAAAAAATGTGTATGTTTAAAAATCCTGTGCAAAAATCCTGTATGTTTGCTAAAATGTCTGTAAGCTAGGGCAAACCGGGAAAGCTTTAAGAAGAAAAAAAAAAAAAAAAAGGGGGGGAATGTAGAGAAATAAGATAAATCAGGTGCCTTGAATTGCCAGTGAGTGGGTGTGAGTCCACCTGTGCCTGATCAGGACAGGCCCCTATTGGGCATGAGCAAGGCCAGGGGGCCAATAAAGGTGGAACACATACCCACAGAGATAACCTCAGCTCACTCTGGTGAGAGGCATGGAGAGGCCAGCAGCTTGTTGAGCCTCTGGAGCAAGAAAGGCTCTTCCCGCTACACTTCTACCCTGGAAGCGCTGTGTGGTGGCTGGAGTCCTGGAAGAGACCAGCAGCCCGTTGAGCCTCAGGAGCAAGAATGGCTCCTCCCGCTACAAAACAGAGTGTTCCATCCCATATACGTCATACTCGGTATAAATTTGATGCATCACGAGGGCCGAGTCAGATTTCCTGCTTCCAGTTTCCAGCTGCCTCCCCTTCCTGCCTTTCCTGCTTCCCTTCCTTCACCCATTCCTTGTTTCCTTTGACATCCTGGAAGGATTCCGTCCGTTCGTCTGCCTGTGGTCCTGACCCATGCCAGCCCATATCTGTGTGTTCCTGCCTCCAGTTCCCGACTGCTGCCGACTCCAGGAGTCCAGCCTGGACTTTCCCAGGGCTGCCCTGCAGCCTCGGTGGTGACGTGAGAGTTACTGGGGGAAAAGGGGGAAGGAATGTGGTTTCCATTTTCCTGTATATTTGTATATATTTAGTAATTTTTCCTATTTAACATTACTGTTTCATTAAAGTTGTGTAGTTTATTTTCCAACCCATAAGTCTCTCTCCCTTATTCTCTCTCCTTTCTTTATGAAGGAGGAGAGAGAGATTAATAGAGAGCGTCTGTTACTCAGTTTAATTGCCGGGCCAGTGTTAAACCGTGGCAAAATTACAAAAATTATAAATTCAATTTTGTTAAAAATAAATCAAACCATAACTTCAGATGTGATTGCTATTATTATTGCCCATAAATATTTATTTCTCTCAAGAAAAATACAGTCGATAGCCATCTACCTCCCATATCAAAACAGGCTGTTTTCCTCATGGATATTGAGAATGAGTTTTCTCATGAGTTGAGAATGTTGGTAGTCAGGAAGGGTTACACTTCTCAGTCAAAAATAGAAAGAAAGCAAGAAAGAGAACACATGGGAACTGAAAGATCAAATGCCAGTTTTGTCAGTAGCAGGCTGAAGGAAGCATAGCTTATAAGAAGTTTGTAAGGAGAGTCCTGAGAAGTTCCCTGCAAACTTGATATTTGACAAATAAATCAAAAATTATAAATGGTCAATTGTCAGCACTCTTGCATAATTATTCACAAACAGGTTAAAACTGCTGGAGTCACAAGTGTCTTAAAATGGAAAAAATTAATATGCATAATCAAACAGCTACCAACCTTGGTCCTATTTCAACCAAAATTTGATAGAAAGAAGACATGACTTCAGTATAAACACTATTTTACCTTTCCCAACAATCTCAACAGTAATTTACATATGAAAATGCATTCCGTGATCTGGCTAACCTCTAAAGACATCTCAACAACATTTCACCTACTGGACTGAAAAAAAACTTTGAATCGTAGCACAGTCCTACAGAAAAACCTGCATTTTCACATACACGCTTTATGCATTTAAAGACATCTGGGTACACTCTTCAGGGTGCCACAAGAAAATGGATCTTACCACTGCAGCTGGAACTTGATGCATTTTTGCAGCTGGGGTTCCTGGGCGTGGATAAAACTGATTAATAAACAAGCTTGGAAACCTGTAATGTTCTACAAGTTTCATAGTTTCTTGAAAATCTTCATCCGTTTCTCCTGGAAAACCACAGATGATGTCTGTAGCAATTGTTATTCCAGGCACCCTGTAAAGAATAGAAATAGAAAGGTACACTGAACTAAGGACACAGAAAAATCTTGCTCCCTTAAAAGCTACTGTACATAGACCTAAAACTCTGCAACTTTATCTACCGAAATTGAGATCTAAAATGAACTTCAGAAAAAACCCCATGAGATTCTGTCCTGGTTTGGGCCAGGATAAAGGTGGTTTTCTGTTTCTGTACTTTTGCTTTTAGCTAAGTCCCTTGTAAGTAGTTGTATTTGCTGAAATTAACAGCAAGTTTCTCATGCAGTGTGTGTGCTTCTAGGACTGATAACACTTGATGTTTATAGTTACTGCCAGAGACTGGTATGCAGAGCCAAGGACACTGCTCAGCTCTGAGGAAAACATTTTACCGTCCAGGAGGACACAGAGGCCCCACCTGAGCCCTCCTTTGGGGAGGAACAGACAAGATAGATGCCAGAATTGACCAAACAGAGTATTCCATCCCATATACGTCACACTCAGTATAAATTTGAGGCATCACGAGGGCCGAGCCAGATCTTTTCCTGATTTCCTGCTTCCCTTCCTTCACCCAGCATCCTGGAAGGATCCTGTCCATTCGTCTGCCTGTGGTCCTGATCCGTGCCAGCCCATATCTGTGTGTTCCTGCCTCCGGTTCCCGACTGCTGCCGACTCCAGGAGTCCAGCCTGGACTTTCCCAGGGCTGCCCTACAGCCTCGGTGGTGACGTGAGAGTTATTGGGGGAGAGGGGGGAGGAATGTGGTATCCATTTTCCTGTATATTTGTATATATTTAGTAATTTTACCTATTTATCACTACTGTTTCATTAAAGTGTGTAGTTTAGTTTCCAACCCATAAGTCTCTCTCCCTTATTCTCTCTCCTTTCTCTATCAAGGAGAGGAGAGATTAATAGAGAGCGTCTGTTATTCGGTTAATTGCCGGGCCAGTGTTAAACCGTGACAGATTCTAAAACCTTTGCTTGGTAATGAAAAATTTGTTGGGGATTAAGTTAAAAGCACATGAAACAAGAAAGACACCACTGCAAGTCTTCAATTAGGACTGGGGCAGAAGACTGAAAGCATCTGGACCATCTCCTTCATTCAAAATTATAGGTGATCAGCAGAGCTTGTAAATGTCTTGAATTCTGATTGCTTAGTCTACAAATCACATAACTTCTGAGAGTTAGCCAGCAGAATTTGTAAACTATACAATGTATTACAATGCTGCTAACAAAGTAGAACAGGCTATGCAGACAAGGGGACTGACATGACATACAACCTAGCAATTTTGAACAAAGTAATAAGGCATTTGTTACTCATGAGTTAATTTCTAACTCCCTACTCCATTAAATCATCTAATGCCTTGCTTGAAAGGGAAAACAAAATACTTCTGTTTACAAATGCACAAGCACTGAGAGCTGTCTTGTTATTTAGCTAGGTCAATATTTCCTATGTGCTCTCCTTGGACTGAATATGCAGAACCCCTGAGTGCAGCAGCTTAAATGGATGCAGCTAAGAGAGGCAGCAGTCAGTGTAGCATAGAGCACAGGAGGGGGTGAAGGAAGATCCTTTAAATTTACACATGGCACTTTAAATTGTGCCATGGAAACAGCCTTAGACACAGTGGTACCATGTCACTAAGCATTTTCCCCAGCAGATGTTGGAGCAGCAGACCCTGCTAAGGTTGAGGCTTGAACCCAGACTGAGTTAGTTGGTGGATGCAGACCTCCAAGTCCCAAGCTGCCAAGAGTCCCTGGGAGATCTCCCTGATGCCAGCAGAGATGGCTCTCTGTCCTATAGTAGCTGAGGTGTCTTGGAAGAGCTGTGTCTCCAAGTGGAGGAGGTACAAGAGGAAATAAGCAAACTGTGCAGGATATGAGAAGACGAAAGGGAGACAGGAAGGATCTTCTCTGCAATTCAACAGCTTGAAGAGCCTCTGCCCCCATCTGCAATAGTGAAGGTCATGCCAACTCCCACTACCAACGTAAGTGAAATCTCTGGAGAAGGGGAAGGATGAAAGCTGGCAACTTCTGAAACCAAGGATCTTGCTCTGCCTGAGAGCTTACAATTGCAAAATAGGTTCATCACCCTCAAAATCAAAGAGGAGCCAGATATGTCAACAAGCAAAGTATCTGATCCACGTACCCCCTAAACCATGCATAACTACCAGGAAGAAGCAGTGAGTAATCACAATAGGTGACACACTGCAGGACACAGGCACTCACCTGTCGACCTGAACAACCATCTAGAGAGGTTTGATGTCTGACAGGGGCCAGGATCTGGGCTCATCTGGCCCTCTGAGTGACACTCCCTGCTCTTGTTTCATGTGGGAACAAATAATACTGAGTGGAAACCTGGACAATATTGAAAGTGACTACAAAGCTCTGGAAATGCAGTAGTTAAAGGCATTGGGGCTGAGGTGGTGTGCTCATCAGGAAGCACATTTTACTGAGGGTGAATGAGCACTGGCCTGTGTTGCCCAGGAAGGCTGTGGTATCTCCCTTCTTGGAGATATTCAAAAGCTGCCTGGACATGGTCCTGGGTATTTGGTGTAAGGTGGTTTTGCCTAAGCAGGGGAAGTTGGCCAAAATGACCTCCAGAGATCCCTTTCAACCTCAAACCTTCTTTCATTCTGTGGCATCATCCAGAAAAAAAGATATTACCAAGATATTACAAATGAAAAACCAAGAAATTACTGCATGGTATTTACAGGGCAATCGGTGGCACTCAGAAGGTATCACCTTAGTTTTACAGATCTATCACTAGCCAGCTGAATGACCACTGCCCTGTGAGTTTTGTATTAAGCCTGCTTGTGTCAAGTGGGAAAAATGATAAACCTCTTCTGCAAAGAGTAACAAATGTATAGTTCTCCCTACTGACACAGAACAGATGGTATCTATAGCACAGAGTTGATTCTACACTCTCAGCAACAATGACGAACTGGAGAAAACGTGATTTATGAGGAAATGTAAGAGCCTTTTAAAGATATTGGTGGTATCTGCCTTAAAGGTGGCCCTTGTTCAAGTGGAGAAAATAGATGAGATTGCTTCCAGAGGTTTCTTCCACCCTAAATAATTCTACAGTTCAGGCAAGGGAACAGCTGAGACAGCTTCTTTTAGCGGTGAAGGGCATAAAGACCACTGTCACAAGTAAAGCTCGCACTTGAGCTTAAGAAGAGGTCTCCAAGACTGTTTCAACCTAAAAGAAATGGCTGGAAGGCTTCTCTCCTCCCAATCAGGACATGAAACAGTAGAACGATAAATACAAACCCATGTAATCCAAATTACATTTATAAAGTATTTGAAAGGCCAAAGAGAGATATCTTTTCTTATTTGACAAATACATCACCAAAGAAAAAATAATGCTGTGGTTACAGTGGGTGAAGAAACTTGAGTGACAACAACTGAAATAAAAACTTCATGTAACGACAAGCTCAACTGGAACAGGAAAATCTTGTTGGCAGAATTCCCATTAAATGGGAAGCAGAGAACATTGTTCTTAGCAATTTGATTCAGTGCAATATTACATAATGTATAGATCATATTAATCACAGAGGACTTAATACAAACAGTATATGGTAGCAAATATGTCTTGTGACTTTTTAAAAAAAATATTTGAAAAGAAATAGATTTTTAAATTTAAGTATTGGCAGTGAACTTATAAAAGCAAATATCTTGGACCTCCTTTTTACATGTGTCTGCATATAGAGTTAGCTGCACAGGAATTAATTAGACTTTATATTATTGGAATCTTTTTTCACCTTTTCTTTATGAAAAACCTCCACAAAAGTAACTGAATTGTTTCAATTCCTCTTTGAATTCCTCCTTCATGAAATCAGACTCCATCATTTGAGATGAAGTTAAAACAAGGCATTTGAATATGAAACTTAACATTTTTAAGGATTTGGTCCATTAAATGGGAAACACAAACTGAATATTGCACAGAACAAGAAAAATGCCTAGAACTGATGGTTAAACATTACCATTGCTTTCTTAAGACTGACAAACTGCAAGATATGAAGTTCTTCTTAGTGTTAAGTAACAGTAAAATGAATTAGTTTAAGGTCTGACTGAACAGATGAGCTCTGTCTTCTGCAGCATGATTTTGTTCACATCACATCATATCTTGTGCAGTAATAGTAAGCTTATGGGGTAAAAAGTACATTACTTTATAAATTAGTATCACAAAACATCAGCTGCCATTTCTCAGATCATGAACAGAGCATGATCTGAACAAAACCATTAAAATTAAGTTATTTTAACCATTTTAATGACCCTATTGGCAATGGTTAAAACATTTATTACCAATGGTGG
The DNA here is from genome assembly GCF_003957555.1 of Calypte anna. Taxonomy (NCBI): domain Eukaryota; kingdom Metazoa; phylum Chordata; class Aves; order Apodiformes; family Trochilidae; genus Calypte; species Calypte anna. Next base: position 56,557,303 of record NC_044245.1, on the reverse strand, counting down.
TAGCAATACTATCCTTTATAAAGGTTTGGTTGTTTCTATAGCAACATGAATTCTAAAGTCCAATCAAGATAGATACAATAAAATATGTTCTTTTTTTCCATAACAGCAGTTGTCATTCTGTTAAAAGGAAATTACATATTTTAAAAATTCATAAACTTTACAAATGTCTAAACTCCATTTGGTGATAAGGTGTTAATTATCTTTGTAATTAGATTTCTTCCTGAATGGAATTATTACACACAAAGAAAAGCTTGGGTATGAAAGGAGAATAAGGACCACAGTGTATTCAGCAACAGCAATTAATTACAGTTCAATCCAGTACGACTGCCTAAAATATGACATTGCATAGTGCATTTTTATACCACCGCTGATAATATTATTTAAGAAGCAGTTTAAAAGGGGAGAAAAGCATGAGATTCTACTCAGAATAAAATCCAGTTACTGACAAAAATCAGGCTCCATTTGCTTTTCTCAAAGCACTGATGAACAAAAATAAGTACAATCAGTTCTATGTGTGAAATACTATTTCTTAATGAAGAGGAAAAAAAAAGAAATAAATGCAATAAAATGTAGATTTGAAAATTAAAATACCTTCTCTCTGACAGTATGAAAGAAAGCAGCATAACATTCCTTATTGCATGGATTTAGATGATGTTTCAAAAATTGTCCCCGGTATGAAGTATGATGCGAAATCACAAAATAAATTTTCCTGCACATTACCCAATATTACATTGCTTTTTGAAATGAAATGCAATTTATTATGAAGAAAACAAACAAACAAAAAAAGCTGCTGGACATCCCCAGTAAGTGTTTTGTAACATTTATTACATTATTGTAAATCTAAAATTTCAACAAATGTTTTCCAGGGTCAGTATAGAAGATCCACAACACATTGTTCAGTGAACCAAGGATATACAGTGGTCCTTTTGAAAGAAAAAACTATTTTTAAAAAGAAGAAAATTGCTTCAAACATACAGAAGTCTGGATGCTCCTTGAAGCTTAGCTAATGGAGGTGGTCAGTCTGTTTCAATACTTCCAAGCATACAATGACTTAAACTTTGCCACCCATTTTAAAGCCAAATAATCCTGACAAACATATAGAAACATTGTGCACAGTTATCTCTTCTTGCAATCTTAAGTCTTACAAGATTTTTTCTCTGAAGACATACATGATTGTCTCCATTCACTCAACTTTAGAAACAAAGAAAAAACAGGATCCCAAGTCAACTCTCTGTTCATACAAAAAATCATGGAGTTTCAGAAAAAGATGAATTTGAGGAATAACCAGTGCCATGTGTAAGATGGTACAGACCTAACACTTAAAGTTCCTCTCCATTATGTCCTTCTACATGGATAAATCAATTCCATCTACTCAAGTAGATTCATGCTTTGTCATCTTGTAACAGACCAGTAACACAGCTATCATCATCTTGGGCATTCTGACCACCCATAAGGAAGCAACTACTTCATCTTTGAGTAAACAAGTGTCTATTTTACTGTGATGCTGTAAGAAACAGCACAGCCAGAAATTGCGTGGAGTGTAGAGATATCCAAAACCTCAGAGAGGAGGAACAAAATGTCTTTGAGAGAACATAGAAGAAATGCAACATCTTACCCTCAGCTTGGAGAGGAATCAAGTCAGTCTCTTAGGTCAGAGAAAAAAAGCATTCTACTTCCTAAAGGAGTGGCTGATGTCAGGAAGAAAAGTTGTAGCTAAGTAAAGAATATGCTGAGGGTAACTACTGCCCTATGAATTGCCTCCTCACAGCTCACAGGTATCTAAATTATCTCTAAACGAGCCCAGAAGAATAAATAATTCTGAGGTGAAATTTGTGCTATGTTACAGCTAGTTCCTGGAGCTCTGATTGCTCAGGTATCTCTGTTGTACATCACTAACCAGCAAAGAGTGCAGCCATAGCCCCACAGTGATAAGTTTCTTGCTCTTTTCTTCCCAGGGGACCTAGAATTATAGGATCACAGAAAGTCAGGGGTTGGAAGGCAACTCGAAAGATCATCCAGTCCAACCCCCCTGCCAGAGCAGGGTCACCTATAGGAGGTCACACAGGAACACATCCAGGTGGTTTTGAATGTCTCCAGGGAAGGAGACTCCACAACCTCCCTGGGCAGCCTGTGCCAGTTCCCTGTCACTCTCACAGTGAAAAAATCCTTCCGAATATTTATACAGAACCACCTATGCTCCGGTTTATAACCATTGCCCCTTGTTCTATTGTCAGTCACCCCTGAGAAAAGCTTTACTCCATCCTCCTGGCACTCACCCCTTACATATTTATAAACACTGATGAGGTCCCCCCTCATTCTCCTCTTCTCCAAGCTGAAGAGCCCCAGCTACCTCAGCCTTTCCTCATAAGGGAGATGTTCCACTCCCTTCATCATCTTGGTCGCTCTGCACTGGACTCTTTCAAGCAGTTCCCGGTCCTTCTGGAACTGAGGGCACAGAACTGGACACAATATTCCTCACCAGGCCTCATCAGGGAAGAGTAGAGGGGGAGAAGAGCCTCTCTCAACCTACTAGCCACCCCCCTTCTAATGCACCCCAGGATGCCATTGCCCTTCTTGGCCACAAAGACACATTGCTGGCTCATGGTCATCCTTCCATTCACCAGCACCCCCAGGTCCCTTTCCCCTTCACTGCTCTCCAACAGCTCAGTCCCCACCCTGTACTGGTATATAGGTTTTTTCTTTCCCAGATGTAAGACTCTACACTTGGCCTTGAAATTCATCAAATTTCTCCCTGCCCAGCTCTCCAGTCTGTCTGGGTCCCTCTGAATGGCAGCACAGCCTTCTGGGGTGTCAGCCACTCCACACAGTTTTGTGCCATCAGCAAACTTGCTGGTAGTACACCCTATTCCCTCATCCAGTTCATCAATAAATATATTGAATAGTACTGGTTACCAATGACAGAGAAAACAGAAATGGGTCTAGCAGTAACATGAAAGTATGGCAGATATTTCAGTGACAGTTACCACAGACCAATCCACCAAGAGAGGTAGTTAGAAAACTCTTGACGGAAGCTAAGTTGGGAGTGAAATGCAAAATCCTGGGTCATTTGATTTAGGAGAGATAAATGTATCAAGATGCCAAAAATAAAACAGTAACAACCCCCCAACCACCTATGTTCACAGAGCCAGATGTCTAAGAAAACTAGCAGCAAAAGTGTAAAACTTGCTAGGATTCAGGTGTTACACAGATCATTTCATGTTGTTATAGTCAGAGCAAATATTTCCTTTAGTAATAACCATTACAAACCAAGTACACGCACGCTCAGGGAAGAAATTATGTAAAGAAGCTAAAAGGCTATTCATCAGTACCTTCACTTACTCATGTTGAACTTGTTTTGCATGATCACATGCTCTTCCCACTTCCCCTTCAGTAATTAACATTTAAATCCAGCAATGACTTAAAACCACCAACTCTTAACCAAGACCCTCCACCTCCAGACCTCCCAGTACAACAAAAAACTCAATTAGAGTAAATGAATATGAACAAATTTAAAACACTTCTGTTCTGTTCTACCACAGAGGTACAAGATCTGCCTGGGAAATCTTTAGTAGTTAAAACAAAACAAAAGTGATGAGCCAGCAACTTCTTAACTTAGAAATTTCCATTGAAAAAATGTTAGGGAAAAGAAGTGGCATTCTTATGAAAAAAAAACCAAACGTTCTCTGAAATGTTACTTTAGTCTCTCATGTTATTTGAGGGTATTTGAGAGCTGATCTATCAAGCATATTTACAGAATCTAACAGGCATCTAAACATGCCATTTTGCATTGGAGCTGAAAGAAATGTTTGTATCATCCCTGCGACTATACACAGTCCTATAGAAACCCATTTCCCCCTTTCTTCTTTCTCTGCAAGGCCCAGTCTTGTGAGATTTCTGACTTAATCTTGAATTGGTCACTGAGAAGTCACATGAGCTGGAGCTAGCAAAAGAGAAACAGACTACTCAGCTGGAAGCACTGCCTCTTTGAAAGGCTACTAACCACATGAAACCTCACTCTACCTCTCTCTTGACTATATGGAGATTGACCTGGGAATGAAGCCACAGGAAGATCTCCACACTTTCAGAAAGGGATTCATCCTACTTCTGAAACCCTCCTTCACTTCTCTCTCTCTCTCCATGGACTATCAATGGAGCACAGCACAATATACACTTAGGTTAGGTGTCTTGAGTTAGGAGAGAAAACCTGAACATAATTTCTGAAGCATGGGGTTTTCAATCTTTTTCAGTTTACAATTTACCTGAAATTATGCAATGGATGTACACACTTCTAATAAAACGATATCCACTGGCAATGTTTTTCTTAGTAATCTTTTCCATATGAATTTAAAAGTAGACCGGGATATACAAGTTCAAAACCCCCACAGCAGAAGAAAGCTCTTTTAAATCCTCATATCAATTGCTCAACTGATTTACACATGGAGCGAAGAGGAAGAGTACCTCAGCTTAATGAAAAAAGACATTTCATAAACACATCTGTGTGAAGCCTTTTAAATGATAACAGATCAAACTTTATGGATAGATACAAACTATCATTTGGTAAGAGTGCATATCCAAATGCAGCTATATGTATCATGAATATTAATACTTACAAAACTGATGCAAGAAAAAAACAGTACTATCAAATTCACCACAAAAATTATTAATTCTTATACAGAATTCTATTTAATATCTATATTTAATGCGGCCATTTCCTTTTCCAGTGTTCAGTTGCTTTAGATACATAATGACATCATCAAAATTGACAGGAGATTTTGTATCCGAAGGCAAGATGAGTAGGGAAGATCCAGTTGTACCTTCTCACAAAAGACAGTTAAATACTACTATAAAATTTAGCAATAAAGGTATAGATGAGAAGACAAGGTAGAATTTTCAGACTGAAATACAATCTAAAAAAACAGAGAGGTGGTAAGATATTAGAGTGAACATCGTCAGGGAGTCAGACCTCAATAAAATAATGTCAAAGTAGGTCCAATTTCATTGATAGTTAGTATTAATGTATTTGAATTAAAGCTTTGTTTAATGTATTTGAATTAAAGCTTTGTTTAAGTCTGAAGCACTTATGTTTGCTTTTATCAATCTGTCCATCAGGTTGAGCCAATTAAAAAGATAAATATACTGCATTTTGATTGAATTCTAATAAATGTGTAATAAAATGCACCGCAAAAAAATAAACGCATATTATACCCAGATGGAATGTGCCAGATACAATCACACAGGGAAATGGGTGTAAGCTGTGGCCTCGCTCTAAAAAAGAAAGCCACCTATATTCAGTGCAAGAAAAAAGTTTATTTAATAAACTACCATGCTAAAACTTCATTATTTTAAAACTCTGTTGCATGTTAGTTATTCAGGCCTTCTTTTTTGTTTACTTTTAGCAAATTTGGCCCTGTTCACAGTGAATATATTTCTATTAAATGCAATAGCATAAGATTCTACCCTGGCAGGACACCTGCTAGCATCTTTTATTAATGTACGTGTTCCCACTGCAAAGGAATTATGTTATTTCAAATATTGCAAAAAATTCTCTATTACTGCCTAACACAACTCCATGTTGTCTCACAAATCAGTTCTTCACCTCACATGTATCAAAGTGAAGATAACTTTATGCTGTTATTGTTGTCTATAATGGCTTCATTTATAAGTCAACTTGTTTCCTTTCACTGACTACTAGCAGATGGTTCAGTAAGTTATACTTTGTTTATGTGTGTAAATTTTAAGGCTTTTTAAAAAAATTGTTTTCACAGCTTCGAAACATGCCTAAAACACAAGAAACCAGACAAAGAAATTGCAATGGTTTATTGTTTATATGTTGGGGCTTAAAAAAAAAATATCAGATAAACAAAACCCAGACATGACCAGAGAGAAACCCCTAGAGTATTTCTTCAGAGTATCATTGTGGGTTTCCCTGAAAAGGGCTATATATGCACATACACACATGGGACAATAAGCAGCAAGACCATAAATCCTACCACTTAAGTTGGTGGTGATTCATAGTGAAACACTTCAAATTTCAGGGGTAGCATAAATGACATAGTAAGGCTAGCCTTATAGCTAAAGTGTCACTGCATGCATTCTCCTTTTTGTGTACCACACCACACTGCAGACTGCTCATGCTGGTGATTCCCACAGGGAACACATTACACTTCGTGATTTGCTGCACCTTCCAGCTTATCTGCAAGTGCAGCTTAAGAGGTTGGTTTTGAACTTTGTAGTCATTAGTGGTTTTAATGCAAGTCACTTTACAAAGGCTGTACAATAATAGCTGTGATCAAGACACACAGTCTAACAGCTCTCAGAGCTTTGCTGAGAGTGAGAATGGGTATTTGCTACGACTGTTCTTTCCCAAGCCCACTTCTTGCTCCCAAAAGAGCTCTTTCAGAACCTCAGCTGAATGACACCTGGAGGCAGCTAGGTGACCCAATTTCCAGAACTGAACTTGAGAAGGTAAAGGTAAGGAGGACTCCACGTGAGCAATGATTGGGTTTGTCCTTGTTGTTAAGGAACAGTGACCTAGATAAAAGTGTATTTCATAATTAGCACAGCTTATGGCCTAAGGATCAGGAAGCATACACAGTTTTAGTCTCTTTAAAAAATTATAGTGAAGGCTGCTAGATATCCTACTAGATACAGCCTAAACGTTTTATAAGAAATATCATAACACTTCTGATTATCAATTTTCTGATAAAAAACATTAGGGCTTGGACTAATTTTATTCAAACACAAGGTGTTCTATTCTTCCCATAAAAATGAAACATTTTACAGAACTTCATTACAGGTTTATAACTTCAGATCACTATCGTTTTATGATTAAAAAATGAGTGACTTAAGACAGAAAGCTCAACATCCTTAAACTTCATTTCCATTCAATCTCTAATAAATACCATCTGCTGTGTACTTTAGGGATATAATACCCGTCAAAAACTCAGCCGCATTATGAGAACCTGCACCAAGTTGATCTGAAATGCATATTTGAACAGATGTGTTTAAATTACATCTGTCTATCCACACGCATAAATTCAGAATAAGCGTGTTGATTTAAAATGCATAAAAAAGGGATTTGGAGATGCATCAAAAGTGAACAGCATCTCAATGGATCAAGGCTCACATTACTAAAGGTCATCACTAAAAATAAAGTTTGAATTTATTAAGGTTTGCACCAGGGAACTGTTCTTGGGAACTGACAATGTTTGCTGCACTAAAGCAGCCATTGAATTTACACTGATTTTCTATGACCCTTCACTGTATAACATTAGAGCTGTCAGGCATGGTCAGAAATAATAGGATCTCAGCCATGGGTAGCTGAGAATATGTAGACTTTTTTTCAGTCTGACCCAATGCTTATCACCAGTGCTTAACATCTTGGGCTCTGAGGACCTATCCAACTCTGTTTCAGTGCCATTTAGCTCTTCAATCTGACATTACAGATCAGGCATATAAAACAAAATTATTAACATGTCTTTTGGTATGATGAAACCAAATGAAAAATTGCAAGCAGTACTCCATTAACAAATGCTAATTAAATAAAACTAAACCCTTCTGAAACTGTTTTTCCCCCTCTATTATCTACAGCCCTGTAAAGTGTACAGGACCTTGGCAGGACCAAAGAGCCTCTTTAAGCCCAGGAGTCCACTGCTAGCAAATGGGCAGCAGCAGCAGCCCAGGGAAGCATTTAATATGAAGGATCCCTCAGAATCCATTTCTCCTTCCAACAATTGGATTTTGTCAGAGGTGTTTTTTGCAACGAGTAGCCTGTGGGCTTCTCCCTTAATTTGTCAAGCTTTCCTTTGAATCTAAATTCCTCCATACTGTAATGTCTTGGAAAAAAAAAAAAAAAAAAAAAAAAAAAAAAGTGTCTCTCTACAGAGCTTGCCGCTTGCCACTTGATTCCATCAATTCAATTTTTGTTAGACTAGGAGATATCTGTAACAACTTTTTTCACCTTCTCAGTACTCTGTGATTTTACTGACCTCTGTTCTAGTCCCTCTCAATTAGCACTTTCCTAGATTGAAGAGTCCTTAATTTTCTTTGTGTGACAGATCTGTCATATCTCTGATCATCTTTGTTAGTCTTCATAGTTACATTTCACATTGTAACACGTCCTTTTTGAGAGGGGTGTTGACAGCATTTAACAATACAGGCACAGTGAGATAAAAACCTCTTAAAGTATTTCTTGAATTTAGATAAGTTATTTGCTTTTTTCATTTTTCTTTCAGTTTTGGGTTAATTTTTTTCCCTAATAACCAGGTAGCAAAAGGTAGTAACAGTTTATTTGTAAGAAAGTGGAAGAACAGCATCAGTAAAATTTCCACACCTAGAGAAACATTACACTCCCAAATCATTAGAATACACAACCTTTAAGGCAGTCATGTTCTGAAATTTACTTTGAGAGCACAGTCCGCAATAGCAACAACAAACTGGGGAAAAATCCCTTGACAGTAAGATTAATATTAAAACTCAGGAAAGTTGGACTCATATTCATGCTTTCCCCTGCTGTGGGAAAACAGAAAGTGCCACATAAGAAATGGAGAAAAATTCTCTCCTCCACAGAGATACAAACATTACACTGAGTTCCACTCGACGTGCTTCATCTAACAAGCTGGGTTTACCAGCATATCTATATCTTCTACAAATAGACGACCTTCTCCTCTTTCTGAGCTATTACTGAATAGATGTTCATAAAAACATAACTGTCATTAAAAGAAACTGATCATCACCTGAAAAATAAAGCTGGGCAGAGATGCCATCTGAAAAAGTCAAGGACTGTGCAGCTGGCTGTAGCTGGATATTAAATAGTTGGGGAGCAATAACCCTCTCATTAATTTTTTTTCCCCTCAAGGTATGAACTTGGTGGAAGTGAACAACTTTCTGCAGAAACACATCAGATAGATGAAGTTTTAGAAAACAAGTAAGCTAGAACAGGCAACAAAAAGAAGGGCAAGAATATTTCAAAGACAGGCCAAAGCCAGCTATGTGATACAGCTGTCAAAGGAATATTACTAGGACAAGTTGGAAGATTTTAACAGAGAATTTAACATCTATCTGAAGCAGAACCAAGAATGGATCAAGAAAACAAAGAACTAAAACTGACGTTGCACAGTTTTATTCCAAGGTTTGGCTTCAAGATCATTGATATTAAGAAGTTCTGCAGTGGAGAGAGAAGGGAATGGCTCCTGACAAGGCAGACATTAAAACAAGGCAAATTTTGAGGAAAACATGCTTACCTCAAAAGAGTTAGCCCAGAACAACTGAAAGGTTTAAGAGCTAAAATTCTCTCACCTCACAAGATGGAATTGTCTAGCCACAGTTTGGCTGAATGATTTTTGTCCTACACATTTGTTAGAAATCATCACCTAGAAGGCTTTCCAGTTGCAAACATGTATATGGGAAGGATCAAGGTTGTGGAGAAAATGGCAGTTAATAAGACATGAATGATGTGTGCTAATTTAAGATAATCTCCATGCCATTTTCTACATACTTAATGAAATCTAATTAATACCATACCAGCTGATCATCCAAAACACAGCAGCTTATTGCAACATGCTTATTGACAGAGCACTTACAAAAGGTGATTTTATAATTAAATAGCAGATTCGAGAGAGAGAGGCAGGCATGTTGGCTGGGACAAGGTTTCAGCAGCTGTAAGAAGTTTTCCTGATCACCAGCCAGAGACACTTAAAACATAATTCATTCACTCTTACTGTAACAAAAAAGTGCTGCAATTTTCCATCAGACAGTTGTTGCTGTACATTGCTATTTATACCTAAATGTGACTTCTTAAGAGGCAGTATCCCTCATGTAATGCAAGCTATTTTTGAGAGATGCTTTCCACTTACAAATGTAGGATACAATTACATCTGAAAACAACAGACTTTGAATGTTTTAAGTATGGAAGCAATTACTAATGGTGCTCAGTCAATTTGATATTTAAGAGGATGGATTTTGAAATTAAGAACAGAATAAAAAAAATATCAGAACAGCATTTTGGAAAGTGATTGATAGCTATAATTCTGCATCCTTACTCAGAGATGTACATACCTGCAGACTTAATACATGTGGCCCAGATAGCTTTTAGGACTAACAGCTGCATAGAGGATGTAGGGGACTGGAAAATGTTTCCACATAAGCTTGAGATTTATGGTGTAAGAAACGAAGATCTGGTTAGTAAAAAACCTTTACTATCACTGATGAAAAGCTTTGTTTTCCCTAGGGAGCAATATTTGTACATGGTTGTATGGAAAAAGATTGCATGGGGAACTACAATTTCTGTGAAAAAGCATAAAAAGCAAATTCGAACAGTGACAATAAGTTTATCTGTTCTAAAAGTAAGTTTCATATTTGGCTCTAAATCCCACATCTACACCCTCCCCACCTCATAAAGATTCAAAGCTCCTATCATGTAACTTCAAAGTTTTTCAGTCTTACTTTGTGCTACACCAGTAAAGGTGACAAAGCAGCTATAAAACTTAAAAACTAAAGTGTGATATAAGCACTGAGATGTACACAAAACACAATCATATACAGCTTCAGAACTACATTTTCACAGGTAACATTTCAAACTCACAAGCGATTCTATTTTCTCATTAGGTGAAGACCAGAGCTTAACTTAAAAGAAATTCAGAGTCCTTTACAAATGAAAATATGGTAAGATAATGTAAATCATATTCTTGAATCACCACAATGCAATCTAACTTGGATCACTGGCAAACAGAGAATTTACTTTGCAAGAATTAGTTAAAATCTGGAGCAAATTTTCCATAGGAAGTGTGTATAAAGAATTCTTCATTTGTGTAGGAAAAAAAAAGGAATGGTATACAGAAAAAGCTGGATATGACTATTAAGCTATATAGGCATCAGTGGAGTGACAGCATATGACAAACACTGTCTGTAGATCACTGTCACATGCCATTCATTTTCTCATGGCAACCTGAATTTAAAGAAAACGTAGCAGAAACATCACCCTTTATAAGCAAACATAGTCCATTCAGCTAATTGGAAGGCAGCAAAATGACTGTAAAAAGTTATCTGTTTTGTTCCGAGTCACCTAAACAGAAGTTAAACTCAGAATATGAGACTCCCTTAAATATGTAGGGTTGGCCCATAACAATCGACAGCAAAATACTGTGGTTTCACTTCAAAATGGAGGAATACTCTGCTATGCCCGTAAAGACAATGGGCAGGAAAAGTGAAATCACAAGGCAAATAATTCTAAAATCTTAGTTCACCTTTCAAAAACATCACCTCAACTAACCAGGTCTCCCCACGCACTTTTTTTTCTTTACACTTTGGAAATAGTTTTCTCTGTCTAGACTGGTAAAAGTTGAAAAAGAATGCTCATGAAATTTTAGACAAGAGATGAAACAGAACTGAAAATCTCTAAAAACATTAGTAAAAAATGTTATCTGTGATGTTCAAAGAATATAAAATAAGAATGATGTTCTAAAATGGTATGAGTGATGTTTTAAAAATATAAAATCTAACAATTCTGCTAAAAGAAAAAATGGAAAATTTTTATTACTAAAGAGACAATTACAGAAACAAAGAGTACCTTGATAGAAAGACTGATAGAGGCAAAATAAATGGTATTTTTGAGGTTCTGTACATTGTATCAGAGAATCATACTACAATTTGCACAAGGAAAAAACTTCCCAAAAAGAGATGCTGACAAACTTCTCACCCGTTACTACTGGGGCAGGTTTAAACTGCAGAATTAAATGAAGTCAATACTGAAGGACCTAAAAAATGTTTAAAATTAACAGAATGAGGTGGTTATATATATGCAGTTTTGCAAGCTGAAGACAAGTTTGAATGTGTTTACCATGAAGTCTCCTTGATAAAGCCTACTTAAATGTAGTAATTTTATAAAATGTGCATACTAAGACATAGGAGTAGAATACAAAAATTAACTATATCAGATCAATGGAAACAGGAATGTTTGCATTCAGACCATAAAACTGAAGTAAATTTTATCAAATCACATGTTTCATGATGACTTTTGGGCATCAGCTAAAGAACCTGGCAAGCCTGCCAAATGCCTGCCAGGCATAACAGAGCCTTTTGGCTCTACAATACCAACATGAGACATGAAGAATTCTAAGGCAGAAAGATAGACTATTCACAACATTGATGCAAACATTAAATTCCCAAGCTGATATGAAGTGTCTGGGTATAACTTGGTGGGCCTAACATGGACATTGGCTTTTTAACTGAGAAAAAACAGAAAATAATATATAAAAGGAGCTTTAAGGAAGTGGCAAATGTGGAAAATTCGCGGAGGCTTAAGGACAACACGTAGTCACCAATATGATTAAAGTGAAGTCGTCTGTTAACAATTCACACTCGCTTTATATAGAACCCTTGTTTATATAACGGTATCTTGCAGGTGGCTATATCTTGGCCACAAATCCTGTTCTCACAGAACTTCTGCTGGCTACATCATTATCCTGCTATTCTTCTTTTCTGCTGCCAGCTCCTTTATCTTTTGCCCATAGCTCATCTTTCAGTAACCTTGCAACTAGGCCTCAAGGCCCTTAGCTTACTCTAGCTAAATGTGTCTGTTTTCTTCCAGATAGTTTCCCAACAGCAAATTACAATTCTTGAGGAGGAAATATGATGTATATCAGACAATTTAAGCTCATTTATTATGTAGAGAATATTAAGCAACTCATGCAAAGCTACATACAGGGGCTCTTCTCACCAAACACTAGGGCTGAAAAAGAACTGTGATGTTACTGTAGGACATACACACACCAAGAGATTCAGCAGCAGAGCTACCACCAACCACATGACTAATTTTTTGTATGTGGTGTTTGGACATTCTGTAAATGCACTGAAGGGGTGACAAACTAGCACAGGCTGCCCAGTGAGGTTGTGGAGTCTCTTTCTCTGGAGACACACAAAACCTGCCTGGACACACTCCTGTGAGACCCAGAGTAGGTGATCCTGTTCTGGCAGGGGGGGGGTTGGACTCAATGATCTTTCAAGGTCCCTTCCAACCCCTAACATTCTTGATTCTGCCAAATGCTAATGCTGAACTTTGACTCAACAAAAATCCTTCAGCAGAATGAAATAGCACAGAGAGATCAGTTTGGTGGGTTTTTTTGGTATATGAAGCTTCTTGTTGGACACTGATTCAAATCTGTTGGGGTTATTAAGGTCCAAAATTTATTACCCCAGAGTTTACTCCAATTCCATATGGAATCACTTTCTGACCCCAAAACTTGTCTCTCCTGCTAAGGGTCATGTCTCATTTGAAGGCCAAGGAAGGAGGCACCTGACACTGCAAGCCAGAAGGCAACTAATTTCTGTCACATCTGGGTTTTACCAATAAAACTCCAGATTTAAGAAGAAATTGAGACACTCTGTCTTTATATTCTCCTATGCATAAGGTCTTTAGACACAGTAATTTATTTTCCAGCTTGAACTTGCATCTGAGACACTTTTGTGGTAAGAGAAGAATTTACATTGCTTCTTGTGCCTTTCCATATGACTGTATTTTCAGTATCATCTTCCTTTTATAACGTAATTTAACAGCTGTATTGTGGCATTTTTTTCTTACTAAATAAAACCAGAGTTATACATCACCATGAGGTGCAAAATACAAAGACAAAAAAGATTCCAAGTGCAAGAGTTAAGTGAATCATTTATGGAAAGCAAACCTTCATCTGCTGAAGGCACTACCCGTATTCACTTTTAAATGTTGAGTTTGCAATAACTTTGTCATGGATAGATAAGAAGTTTAAAACTATAAATACCATTGTCATTATAAAGATGTGAATCATCAACAACTTAGAGACCAATATATGATGCAGATGAATACAGAACTGAGATTCACAGCAAGGATGAGCATAACAGTGACACATCAAATATTTGTTTTAAATAAAGAGTAACTTATGTAAACGAAATTATCTTTTATAATAAATACAGTTATTAAAAACAGAATCTACTGTAAAAATACTACACATGCTTTACTCCAAACCTTTCTTGTGGATACATGACTAAGTAAAAAACTAATTAGTAGTTTTATAAGAAAGTCCTCCAAACTTCAGAGAATATGTTACACCATTACTCTTTGAAGCAAGCAACTCCCTGTGTAGTAAGACACGAAACAGAGTTTTCAATAGGAAAATGTCACACTATTTCAAGGTAAACTATTTTTGTGGCTCTTCAGGATTCTGAAAAAAGAAAACAGGAACTTCTAGAAATCAGCATCATTAAAACTTTTGCTATACTCTATGTATTTACAGAAGACTTCTGTCAAGCTAGAATTAACATAGATGTGGCTGGGTTTTTACAGTCACAGACTTTATAATTTCCTTATTGATACACATATATAAAAAAGTGAAGACTGTCAAGTGAACCTGACAAACATTCATGTTCATACACTACTGACTGCTAACCTTCTAATAAGTTTTTTTCCCTGAAGTGCCTACATTCTATAAATAACAGCCACAAGTCTAATGCAAATCCCACTTTTCCCCAACTTCAGCTTTTAGCTCACCTTCCAGAAAATTGTGTTTTCACCCAGCGCTGTTACAGAAAGAGTTTAACAACTGTGCTTTACAAGGCATGGGAAAAAGGATGCACTTCTGGCACAGCCTAGAAAACCCTAATATCCTAAGTCACAGATTCATAGAATTGTTCAGGTTGGAAAAGACCTATAAGATCACAACATTACCCTGATTCTACTAACCTGGCTCTACCAATACACTGCTAAACCATGTCCCTAAGCACTTTGTCTATATGATTTTCAAACACATTCAGGGATGGGTGATTCAGTCACCTGGGCAGACCATTCCAGTGCTCAATAACCCTTTCTGTAAAGAAGTTTTTTCTAATATCCAACCTGAACCTCCCTTGATGCAACCTGAAGGCATTTCCCATTGTCCTATTGCTAGGTACTACAGAGAAGAGACCAACCTCCCCCTACAATGTCCTTTCAGGTAACTGTAAAGGGCAGTAAGGTCTCCCCTAACACTCCTCAACAATCCCACTTCCCTCATATGACTGGGGCTCCAGGCCCTTCACCAGCTTTGTTGCCCTTCTTCAGACACACTTCAGCAACTCTATGTCCTTTTTGTACTGAGACACTCAAAACTGAACACCTCAGTTGATGTGCAGCCTCACTGGTGCCAAGTACAGGTGGACGATCATTTCCTTGGTCTTGCTGGCCACACTATTTCCAATACAAGCCAGGATGCTGTTGGCCTTCTTGACCACCTGGGCACACTGCTGGCTCTTATGTAGCTGACTGTTGACCAACACCCCCAGGTCCATTTCCTCTGGGCAGTTTTCCAATCTCTCTTCCCCAGGCCTCTAGGGTAGCTTGGGATTGTTGTGGCCCAAGTGCAGTTTGATGTGTTTGGCATGAAAGACTGTGCTATGAAATGGTGGCTATTAATTTACAGAGTGGCAACAGATCTAACTGTGCAAACCATGGCAGTGAGAAGTCTCTCCATGAACTAACTGGAATCTGATTCATCAATTTGTGTAACAATGAAGATGTAAGACTAAAAGGAGCAGATACTTATTAGTGACTTTCCTTCCCTCCTTCCATCCCTTCCCTCCAGAAAATCTCCTCAGTTTATTTCTTTGCTGGAAAATAAGTGTATAGTAGCATTTGCTGAATAAGGGGCAAAGAATTGGTGGGCTAGCCAAAATAGAAAGATTGCCCTCCTAAAACAACATCCAGTTTGGTTGGAGTACTGTCACAGTAAAAAAAAAAAGAAAAGCTATCCTGGAACTCCTAATATTTGTCTCCCTCCAATCAGTAGCAAAGAACAATATACTTTTTAAATTTACGTACTTGAATACTAAGGATTCGAAATATCCTAATAAAATTAATGGATCTGCAAGTATTCAGCACCACTGAAACCTCTCACCTACTTATATCTCTTTAGATGATGTTGTGAATCAAATGCAAGACAGGAAGGCTTAAAAATTCAGTGAGTACTTTGTGCAAGCCCAAATTCAAATTTCACACCACCTAAAGACAACTAATCCTGTCATAAAAGGAGCTTGTAGTCCATTAATAATACCACTTGATCACTAGGGTGAAGTCTAGACATAAACTTGAATGGTACTTTCTTGCTGTGTCTGCTCTGTGAAAAAAACCCACATTTTAATTTTATTGTTAATTCAACACCCAATTCATCTGAAACACACACACAAAAGAGAGACATTTGGTAAAGTGATTATTTCAGACTCCAACTTCAGACAAAAGACAGAGTCAAGAGAACATTAGAGATTGAGCTATAAAATTACAGATAAGTACTGAATACACTCAGCAATTTCTTAGCAAAAATCATCTTAAGGATTTTAAACAGCTGACATTTGCATTTGCAGTAGTTAGACTGACAGAACAGATGTACTAAAACCCATTAAAAAACCCTAAATCTGAAAGACTTTTCACAGTTTGTTAGCGCCACAATTTGCACACCTGCAAAATGAGCTCAGCGATGTTCCTCTGAGAAAGGAAAGTGCATTTTCAGAAAGAAAATCAAACACATTCATTAAAGCATACTTCATAATTACCTTCATTTTCGAAGGGAGTAGAAAAATGCATGTAGAAATAGTGCATAGTTATTTTAAAATTATTTTATCCTATGTCTTCAAATTCTAGTTTCAGTAAATGGAATGATAATGTGATAAAGACAACACTATTGCCACAAAGCCCAGGATAGTTTCAAAAGTGGAGGTTGTCTGGAATAGCTGCAAATTTGACGATGACTTATTCAGACCTTTATCTTTCAATGTGTACTTTTAAAAATATTCAGAAGCTTACTATATGGACATTTTTCAGAAGAAAATTATTTACAGTTACAACTTTGTCCAGTGTTCAGAATTTTGTTGCTCATCCAAATAACAATATTCAGAAACAAGTTTTTAGGAAGATATTTATTCACTGGTTATTATTTCTGTCAAAAATAAGCTATAAGAAAATAGAGAAAATTTTAAAGCAGAAGACTGTGGATGTCAAGATACACAAGAATACAGAGACCACGATAAACAACTGGTTGCCCACATAAGCTTTTATGATATATATTATATTGCTGCACAGAATAAGAATGAGGTCACACCAGCAGCCTAGAGCCTAGAAAAAAAAATTACTAGTTGTGAAATTTCTCAGAAAGGCAAAGCAGCCACACTGAAACACAATGGAAAAAACTATACTGATAAAGCCGACTGTGAAAAGTTTCATTCAGACACTCAAATATTACTTTAAAAAACAAGACTAACATTGATATAGAGCATGACTGGGAGGAGTGGGGAGCTTAGTTCACTTTGCTCCCAGCCACACTCTTTTACTCTGAAGCAGACCGTCTGAACATCCAACCAGATGCAGCCTGGCTGCCACTGCAACATCAGTGATAAAAGTCCCGGCAAATCAAAAGAAAGAGTCACTGCTGAATCCCCTAGAATCCTTAAAAACAAAATTAAGAGGTGGCCTCTGAAGCTGCTGAAGCTACAATGTGTTGGCTTAACTCTTCGTAGAGCAAAAGGAAAGAAAGACGTGTCCCTGAAGGCAACCATCTCAGAAGACTATATAAAACACTGCATTCGGACAGTATCTACAATTTCTTTAGACATTCAGCAATTTTCTGTATCTGCCAGGAAAATTAAGATTCAAGATTATACCTGAAACTTCTTCTTTTCCACTGCACTCATTTACTTCAGGTCCTCTACTTTTTTTTTTTTTCCCCCCCAATAGTATCCAATGATACATCTACATATGCTGAAAATCCAAGACTTGCTTACTACTAACACCAACAGAAGGTAAGACATGCCTGCTGGTGGGTCTGATTTTAATGGGAAAGAGAGAAACAGTGCAAAAAAAGGACAGAACTGCCTGACACAGCTGTGGCTCTTTCCTCTGGTAGTTCAAGTTTACTGGTTTTCACATGGTAACAGAAAGCTCAGAATATTTCCAATATGAATTATGAATTATGCAAGTGAGCAGCACAAATCACAATTAATATTACACTTCTACTTCAGAACACAAAAACAAACTGTGAGGAAAATCCAGCTTTTTCTTAGTGTTATGCTGTTTCCCAAAACATAAAGGTACAGTGTTTCAATCTAGCTATAAATTCCCCTGGTTTTTAATTTTTCAAAATTTTGATTTTACAATTATGTTATCTGATCAAGAGGGAGTAACAGGAAAAGATTAAAATAAGCTTTGATGACCATCATGATCACTTCACAAACCAGAATCTAAGAGAACATAGCTTAGTCAACAACAGCAAACATTACCATTATTTTGCAGTGAGTACATATTCACAGAATATGACCCTCAGACCTTAGGTTTCCTTAACTAAAATACATTTTACTTGTTTGCTTTTGTAAGCAAAAGTAAATTTCAGTGGATTAAGTTTCAAAACTTTGAAATAATTAAAGCAGTCTTGCTCTTTTTGCAACTACAAACATCACCTTTCAGAAATATAATTTATGCTGAATCTTGATAGTTAAAATCACTTGAAAAACAACTCACATTTTTATATAATGACACAAGAATTAAGACTTTCTGATAGAAGGCTAGATTTGTCTCTAGATTACATTTATTCATCAGCCATTTCTAAAGCTCCTGTATTCAGTTAGAAACAGATTGAAATTAGTGTCTCACCCAGGAGTGAGATGAGGGGACTACGAGGACTGGCACCTACAGACTATGTACATGATGGCCACCTTTTAAATTAATCAGCACATCCTCATTTCCTTGATGCTGTTGCTCTCTAGAATAGTTAACATATATACAATAGTTTACAAATATATCTTTAATTAAAAAAGACACTGGTATTTTCAGTATCATACACTTGGAACATATCAATTTGGAAGGGATCTTTAGATGTCATCTAGATCAAGTTAGTCAGAGCCATATTCAGCCTGACCTTCAATGTTTGCAGGGATACCACCTCTATGGGCAACCTGTTCCAGTGTTTCACCAACTAAATTGTAAAATATTTCTTCCTTATAGCTGTTCTTATATCTACCCTCTTTACCCCTGGTCTGTCACTAGAGGCATTGCAAAAAAGTCTGCCCTCATCTTTCCTACCGGCGCACATTAAGAATTTAAAGGTCACAATAAGGTCCTCCCAAAGACTTCTCTTCTCCAGCCGGAACAACCCCAACTCTCTCAGCCTGTCTTTATATGAGAGGTGTTTCATCTCTGTGATTATTTTTGTAGCCATTCTCTGGACCTACTCCAACAAGTCCATGTCTTTCCTGTGCTGACGACTCCAGAGATGGATGCAGTACATATATTACATCTGTAGCTTGGCTACCAACCTATCACCTGCACAAGATTATTATTATTATTATGATGAATACTTGAAATTAATGACATTTCACTGAAAAAAAGTGCAAAATACCAAAACCAGAACTTTGGAAAAAAAGGATAAAAAATAAGACTTTTGTATTTCAGTCTTTCAGTCAAATGGATTTGTGTTTCTGGTTTTATATTCTATGTCTTGCTACTAATCTTCATCGTAAACCAAAAACATTGCCACCTGGCTGGGGAGAGTGGCTCTAAAAACCAAAGTGGTGTAAATCAAAAGAGAACACTCCTATATTAATTTTAATTTCTAGGGTTCCAGCCTGAACAAAAAGTCCTCAAAGATAAGAAAACAGTGATAGGTCTAACTTCTAGTCTCAGAGGGTCTAGAATATTCCATTCATTTAAAACTGAATTTTACAAAAAAAAGTAATTGCTCTGGAGAACTCTACCTTCTTTATAAGGCATTCTGTGCTCAGCAAGACATTAATAAATCTCCATTCTCAGGAGGAGATACCTCTGCAATCGCTTTTGGCTCTCCAGAGGAAGGAAATGTGTTTGCTTCTTCTTCTGGGAGAAAACAGTCCCAAGGTGTTTTGTTGGCCTGATTGAGAAAAGAAAGATTCAGGAATCCCTTGCTATCTTAGGGTTCCAAAGTAAAAAAAGATGACATGGCTCATTTTTACTCCTTTTCCCCTTAATTTTTCACTTGCTGTATTCATTTTTATTTGCTTAGGTGTTTGAACTCCAAGTTATTAAACACTTAGCCTATATTCACAATTCCTTGTTGTGTGGCTTGACTTCTGCAGCAGATCACCCTATAGAATAATTGCTTTAATAGAGTATTAGGTGAAGACACCACCAGAGCAAGTATCATGTTTGAGACAAAGGCACCATTTGGAATCTACTGCACATTTTGCATGGGAAGCTTCTAGATGACTGTCCTGGGAAAAGTAAAAGGAGATATAGGAGGTTCTATTTTAGCTTTAATGGATAAATGGAACATGGAAATAACATTTTTTGGCTATTAAAGTAATTCAAACACGTATTTAATTTTAACTATTCTGGCTCTGGGCTCTGGAGTTGTCTGCAGCAATTATAAGCCTTGGCAATCTTTGCACTAAGATCTTTATGGGAATATCTACATGGAATGTAATAGCTGGCTGGTACCATAAGAGGAGAGACTACAAATGAAGACACTATGCTCCTCAGTGAAAAAGAAAAGAGAAAAAAATAGTTTTACAGATGTGCACTTCAAAATATCCAAAACATTTTCTCTGTCTTCTTTGTGTCCTCATCCTGCTGCCATATGGAACAACGAATTGTCCATCTTGGTATTTGGAGACTGTTTTCTAGCAGGAATGACTAGATAATTTGGTAAGTTTTTTTAATAAGCAGGATAAATAAAGTTTACAATTATTTAAAAGTAAGACAAAGCCTGTAATTTCTTTCTTGTTAAGTTCACTACAAAAAAGCCTGTGGAAAAAGATGTATGTCATAAATTACTGTATATTCAATGACCAGGTGTTTTAAAGTTGGATATTAAATAATTCATTCTTTTCTGTGTACAAGAGCTGAACGATTTAATAAATTCCCATATGCCCCAGCATGTGCCAGCTATACTAGGTTATCGAAAATCCAGCTGCTGTTATGATATCAGCTGCCAATGCTGAAACTACTACATGTATAAGTATTTTAATTCAGTTTAAGTGTCAAAGGTACAATTCCATCACCGTTAATTCACTAAAACAAACACACAAGTAGAGAACCAGATAACAAGAGAAAGTAGACAAACAATGTGATAGAAATGGTTCTCCACAGAGGTATTTTTAGGACAATCACTGCAGAAATACCCATCAAAAGGCATCCACATTAAGTTTTGAAAGCAAAAAAAAAAAACCCCAAAATTTCCTTGTAGGATTATTGCAAGAGCTTTGTAGGTGAAAGTAACTTTCATCTCCAGTCCAGCTTAAGTAAATAACACATTAGGATACACACTGTTATTTGTCACAATTAACTCTGCTGTTTAGAGAAATTATTTTAAAACTATCCTAGAAATCATCAGTCTCATAAGTTACAGTATTACTTTATTGATAAAAATGTACATCAGATATAGGATATAAAATACTTCTTACTAAAAAAAACAAAACAACAAACAACCCATTCATATTTGCTGGTGCTAGATCATCTCCAGTACACAAAGTATAAAATGCTCAAAACCCACATTAAAGAAGTCTTCTATAACTTTAACTTCAAGCAGACTATATATAGTAGTTCAAGCATATAAAACAATTTAAGAATGTATTATTTGAAAAAGATACGGAATATACTGATGAATTAAAAGCATGTCATGCAGAGACTTAAGATGCTTATAAAAGCTCAAGCAAAGAGGCAAACCACATCAAGGGGCTTACAGAAAACTCAAAGACTTTGAATTCTTAAAGCAACTCATTCTTTTTCCTACCTTTATTAAGTTGCAAGTAATTGTGTTTTCAGCCACATATTCTTGACATTGCAAAAAACCTCAACACTGTTATTTTCTAAAATAAGTAGACTTACTTTTCTTTAAGGAAATCCACTACTTGTTTGAAGTCTGCAATGCAGTATTCTCTTTTCATATCCATGAGCACACTGTCAGACGCTGACTGGACTGGTATGTGCAGAAAAGCATATACTCTTGGGTGATTGAGAATCTTTGCCATTTCCTAGAAGTTATTAGAAGGGAGAAAGAGCTTTAAGGCACTATGAAAAGAACACACAAAACTCGTTTACTTATATTACAGAATGTTAGGGGTTGAAAGGGATTTCTCAAGATCATCTAGTCTACCCCTTCTGCTAAAGCAGCTTCAAAGAATGATAGAATGGGTAGGGTTGGAAGGGACCTTAAAGATCACCTAGTTCCATCCTCCTGCATAGGAAGGGACACCTTCCACTAGACCAGGTTGCTCAAGGTCCCATCCAACCTGGCCTTGAACACTTCCAGGGAGGAGGCAGCAACAACTTCCTTGGGCAGCCTGTGCCAGCATCTCACCACCCTCAAATTAAAGACTTTCTTCCTAATGTCTGATCTAAATCTCCCCTCTTCAAGTTTTAAATCATTTCCCCTTGTCCTTTCACTACACACCTGTGTGAAAAGCCCTACCCCAGCTTTTTGGAGGCCCCCTTCAGATATTGGAAGGTTGCTATAAGATCACTTCAGAGCCTCCTCTTCTCCAGGCTGAACAACCCCAACTTCCTCAGCCTGTCTTCATAGGGGAAGTGCTCCAGCCCACAGACCATTTTATTGGCTCTGCGCTGGGCATGCTCCAGGAGCTCTATGTCCTTCTTATGCTGAGGACTCCAGAACTGGACACAGTACTGCAGGTGGGGTCTCACAACAGCAGAGTAGAGAGGGAGAATCACCTCCCTTGACCGACTGTCTATGTGTCTCACACTCCATGTTACAGAAGCTAAAGGCATGGACTGGGAAGATTTCCCCATTGTAGATACAGAGCAGTTTAAGACCACTTAGAGAACCTTAAAGTGAACAAGTCCCTAGGACATGATGGGATTCACCCAGTCCTTCTGAAAGAACTGGAGGATGAAGTTGCAGAAATCATTTTCAAAACATTTCAAAAGTCATGGCAGGCTCATGAAGTACCAGCTGACTGGGAAAGGGGAAATATAACCCCTGTTTTCAAGAATGGAATAAAAGAAGACCCAGGGAACCAGGTGAGTCAGTCTCACCTCTATGCCTGGCAAGATCATGGAGCAAATCCTCCTGAAGGGTCTGCTAAGGCATGTGGATAATAAAGGGGGGACTGATGGCAGCCAGCACGGCTTCACAAAGGGCAAGTCTTGCCCGACTAATTTAGTAGCCTTTTATGATGTGGTCACAGACTCAGTGGACAAAGGCAGAGCAACAGATGTCATCTACCTGGACCTGTGCAAAGTATTTGATACTGGTCTGCACATTCTGATCTCTAAACTGGAATGATACAGATTTGATGGATGGACCACTTGTTGGATAAGGAACTGGCTGGATGGCTGCACCCAAAGAGTTGTGATAAATGGTTCAGTGTCCAAATGAAGATGTGTGATGAGTGGTGTTCCTCAAGGGTCAGTACTTGGACCGGTGCTGTTTAACACCTCTGTTGGTGATATGGACAGTGGAAATGAATGTAACCTCAGCAAGTTTGCTGATGACACCAAACTGTGTGGAGAAGTCAACATGTTAGAGGAAAGAGATGCCATCCAGAGGGACCCTGACAGGCTTGAGAAGAGGGCTCATGCAAACTGCATGAAGTTCAACAAAGTGCAAGTTCTGTACCTGGGTCAAGGGAATCCTTCCTCTTCATTAGGACACACTGGTCCTGCGCATGCAGGAGCTGACCCCTGAAAATGGACCAGCTTTCCTGGGCTTCCTTACCATCCAGGACTTTGTCCCATTCTACCTTACCAAGCAGATCCTAGAAGAGACTCAAAGTCTGCACTCAAGTGCCATCAGCTTACTTGGATCTTTTCTCACTTCCCTAAGGGTCTTGAATTCTACAGTATCATGGTCACTGCAGTCCAGTCTCCCATTTTTACATCACTCACCAGCACCTCTCTGATGGCAAGAACAAGATCAAGGAAAGCTTCTTTTCTGGTTGGTTTCTCTACCATTTGGAGATGAAAGCTGTTATCAAGAGAACTTCCAGGAACATCCTGGAATGCTGGTGCTTTGCTGCTCCAGCTGATGTTGGGATGATTAGTGTCCCCATGAGGACACTGCAAGTGTGGAGTGCATTTATCTGTCTAATGATGGCCTCATCCACTTGGTTGGGTGGCCTGTAGGAGAACCCTACTTGCCCCTGATTTCCCTTTAATCCTAACCTATAGGGTCTCTGTCACCTCCTCATCCATCCCTAGGTGGAACTCCACAGACATTGACGTAGAGGGTGACACCCCCTCCCTCTTTTACCCTTCCTGTCCTTCCTAAATAGTTTATACCCAGCCACCCCCATGCTCCAGTCATGGGAGCTGTCCAGCCAGGACACCAATAACCAATACATCACCAATAACACCACAGCCCAGAAGGCATGCAGACATGTGCCACTCCTGTTTGTTCACCATGTTTCATGCATTGGCACAGAAGCATTCAACATATGCACCCTTTAGAGCAGTCTTGCTGACAGTGCTTGTATGTATCCATACACATGCTTTCCTGTTGGCCTGTGATTCTTTTCTGGGGTCAGAGCATCTGTTAGTGGTTCTGTCCTCAACATGGTGTGTGTGGGACAAGCTAAGGATCCCTTCCCCCAGTCTCCCAAGTTTCAAGCTGTCCTAACTAAATTGTCCAGCCTCTGGCCAAAGATTCCTTCCCCCTTTTCTGACAGGTGGACCCATCAGCCTCCAGCAGACCAGCTTTATCAAAATGAGCTTTACGGTTTAGGTAGCCAAAGTCTTGATGCTGGCACCATTCCTTCAAGCATTTATTGACTTTTCCAGTTCTCTTTGCCCTTTCCTGCCCTTTTCCTTTGACTGGGAGGACTGATCAGAAGACTTCCTGTGCTCCTGAGTCCTTCACTGCTGCTCCCAGCACTCTGGAATCCTTCCTAATAGTCTTCATGTTACTCCTATTTGCTTTGTTGGTGCCCATGTGAAGTAGTAAAGAGTTCACATAAATAAAACAATTTTTTAAAAATCTCTAAAATAAAAAATCATAAAAAGTTTGCAGGTTGGGCAGAATCATGTCCAGGCAGGAGAAGGAGGCTGCACAACCTCTCCTGACAGTCTGTTCTAGTGCTTTGTCACACTCAAAGTAGTTTTTCCTCATGTTCAGATAGCTTCCTGTGTTCACAGTTACGCCCATTACCTCTTGGCCTGTCGCTAGGTACCACTGAAGAGTCTGGCCCCATCCTCTTGACACCCACCCTTTAGATATTTATAAGATCCCCTCTAAGGGGATCTCTCTTCCAGGCTAATAAGCATGGCAGTAAGTATCAGTAGCAATAGCAACACTTCTGAAACACAAACAATCCTGAGTTGCAGTGGACTTCTTTGAAACAACAGGGAAAGAAAAGAAGATTTGGAAGCAATTTTGTTTAGGAAAAAATAAGAAGGAAGAAGCTATCACATTTTCCTTCCTTTGAGATAGGGATGACATTCCCTACACAGTATTGGATATCCAGTTAGGAGAAAATTTTAGAGGCAAAGTATTGTGAAAGTTGGTGCTTTCAAAGAGTGGTTGTTCTCAGTTTCAGAAGATGGAAAGGGTTAGCTGCTTTCTTGTCAGTCAAGGAAGTTCTCAGATAGAAACGTGGGAATGTCTCTAATCACAGTATCCTTTAAGTTGGCCATTAGCTAATTAAGATATATCTGGCCATTTGTAAACATGCTGCAATACTTATCTGAAATATGTTATTTCACATGTTCATATATGTTCATGTAACACATAACCTGTGTTATTTCAGTGATAAGACTCCAGGAATCAAAAGCGTTTGGCTTTAAAATAGTTAGAGTTAATTAGGGGGCAGCTAAAAGCAGAGTGACAGCTTGAAAAGAGACAGAGATGCTATACCTTTTGTACAAACACAAAAGGTCAAAAAGAAAACAAACGTAACAGCAAAATGGAAACCAATTCCCCAAATCAAAGCCAAAGCAAACCCCTGGTTGAGGCTTGGCAGGGTATGGAACATGAGATAGAGAACAGAATATGGCAGTCGCATTTCTTCCATTTACACAATTAAGTATAGACAGCCTAGCAAGAAAGTTTAAATACTCTTAAAAATTGAGACAAAACAGCCTCTACATTGCATGCAATATGGTACGATATTTCCTGTTACCTTGCAAAATCAGTATTATTTTGGACAAAGAACTCACACAATCAGGTTTTTACTTAGGGTTTTCCTTTCCCCCTGTTCAGTGAGTTTACAGGATGCCGGCTGGTCAAGTGCTGCACTGCCTGCAGTTCTGCCAGGCAGTCAGGCTCACTCAAGACCACTTTCCCTGTTTTCTTTGACAGCATAGACATTCTGTCTGAACATTCATACCAATGCCAGATAGAGTTGTTAAATTCAACTATTTACAAATTCTTTCCAGACTATTAATCAGCAATATAAATCATGCATCTGTATTTTCTCTCTGTATTTCTACAAGGTTGGCCTAGATTGTTCAAAGAGACGGTAAACACTCTCATGCCTTTTAACTTTCATGTACCTGCCTTTTAAAAGCACTGATTTTTAAAGCAAGAGGAAAAAAAGACTCAACCAACACCTTTCATCTAACAAACACATGTGTACAAAACCGGAACACTCTCAAATAGCTTTTGAAAGTAGTTTTCAAAGTTTCTGTCTAAGATCCTATTACATTAATGTCTATGAGAATTGGTTACTTTGTTCTGAGGAATATCTACTCTATTTCAGGTGTATAAATTAAACATTACAGAAATAACTACACTAATAACAGAGCATGTACAATTTGATGCACAGCAAGGCTGCTTGCAGTGGAACCTGGATTCATGAATAGAAGAGTAAAGAAAAGGACAGCATGTATCCACACAAATTTTATGTGTCCATTTCAAACGGAACCATTTGACTATGCCCTTAATAATTTTAGATGCTCAGCAAGATAAATTTTCAAAATGAAATAGAGGAGAAAAAAATCTGTAAAATAAAGTTAAAAAATGAGGAAAACTTTCCTTCTCATTGAGGCTTTAGAAAATACTGTACACATAGCTTATATGAAGCATCCTACTTGCCAACTGTGGGGTTTTTTTGCTTATCAGTAATAAAATGTTTTGATAACATGAGAAAAGGCAAAAGCACCACTAAGCTATGCACCACAAGCCATATTATTCTTATCTCTTATTTAGAGCACTTAATTCTAATTTCAAAAACATAGTTATAAGAAACCAGTGAATCAAGTTTCATAAAATATTCCTGAATCTGCCGAGTTCTTTAAAATAACTCATTCTACAGTATAGAAAAAACATAATTCTTTCTCACTCCTCTCAAATTTTGCATCTTCTGAATAACAGCCTCTTCAATGCGTTCACTTTGTGAATTCTTTTTGGAGGTAATAAACTTTTTATTAGAATTTCTAGCCACAGAAGTGTTACTTTATTCCAGCTTTTGTAATGCTGAGAATAATTTGAAACTTAAAAACCAGATTCTCTAGTTACGTGAAAAATTTGTGTTTCATTTGTTTTCCACTCTTTGTCACCTTAAAAGATGGAAGTTTTGTTGCAAAGTATGAAATGAAAATGAAATCCTAAAACCTACAAAGTGTTTTCCCCTCTAGATGATCTCAAGATAAAACACCCAGCTAACGCCAAAGCCACTAGTTGCTTATTTTATGGTAATATGAAGAATCCTGCTTGTGCCATGTTTGATTTGTTCCAGTGGGATGTGGGTGAGTGGGAGCTTACAACTACACTGCCTGTAAGAGGAACCAAACAGAGTTCAACAGTCAGTAAGGCAAGACTCGAGGCAGAACTGCTTCTTCTAGTTAACCCTCATTTAAAAAATAGAAACCATATGGATTTTGCAGTCACTGTTGTAGATATCTTTAGGATTAAGAACACAATTGTTGTTATTTAAGTTCATTTTTTCCTGGTTCTATATGAATAGGACACAAAATACTTGACATTAATTAACTGAACTTTTTTCAACTGTCACTACAGGTCCCTGTACACACTAAAAGCTATGAAAAGTACATTAAGAAACATGACTGGTAATTCCCTGTGCTTGAGTCACCATGACCTGAACAACTTGCTTCCTAGCAAAAGGATTTTGGCCTCTTCCAGCAGTGAAGCTCAAAGAAATTCTCATCCATATGGAAACATGACAAAATGGCACTCTCTCAGAAATTATTCTCCTTGTGGCAGGCAGATGTTAGTTTGAGATATGTCATGAAGCGTGTTTGCTGACTGTTGTCTTTCAGAAGCCCAGTGGTGCCACCACTGTCAGGGTCTGGATGAAAATCAAGTGGCTGTGGTCCATTTTATAAATTCCTCTGCTGTAGAAGAGTTCAGGAACAGATGTGATCCAGTGATGCAGGCATGGCAACGATGACACAGTATGATCTAGTCTGGAAAGCCCGTAACAGTTTTGTTAAAACTAATGAGCAGGGAGCCTTCACTCTGCCCATCCATCCCTTGTGAGTAATAGTGCTGTAGAACTGCACACCTTCCCAAGGACACTGGTTGGAAGGCAATGCTTTCTTCTCAACTTCATACAAAATGTGGAAGATGTAATGAAATCATATGATAGGCAAGCTTAGTGGCAACCTCTGCCCCATGTAATACAACATGACTTATGCCCAGGTCTTTATCCTATTATTAGGATAAAGGAAGGTCACACTGGAGCAGTTAGAAGCCTACACAATTCTGACCAATGTAATTTGAACCTTAAAATCAAATCTTTGGATTGCCAGATGGAGGGCAAAAATCTCTTTTGTCATATGAGAAAAATGCCTTTCACATTACCAAACAAAAACCTGGTATTAGGCCACCCTTAGAAATGGATATAAACCAGACTGCAAGCTGTAATTTGCTGATAGGAGAATGAACTCTGATAGCCGTATGCTCAGCCCTAGCTGTTCCCAGCTGTTCACCTAGGTGTGGGATCTCTGTTGCCTCCAACCTCATAAAATACACAAAATCCTAGCTAGCCAAGCAATTTTTTCTCCCTCAAGGCTATATATTAAGCCTAATCTCTGAAGAACTAAACTAAGTCAAACAAAAATCATCTACATGTCTTCAAAAATTTGCCACTTCTTTAATTAAAAATGAGGATGGGGTAACAGATCTTTCAAAAAAGTGGCACTCAGGTAATACAATCCTGTATTTCATATTTGAAAGCTTCAGTTGAGGTTTGTTACATCTCTTCCCATGAATTAGTGCACAAATAAGGAAACACTCAGCACCAAATATTGGCTACCCGATTTTTACTTTTAATCAGAAATATCAAGAACTAAACCACTCAGTTAAAAAAACTCTATTTCTCTCCAAGAGAAAGACTTCTGGCATCCACTTGCAAAATGTGCCTCTTCATCCTGGTTGGGTGGTCTATGACAGCCTCCCAGCAGAATATCTGCCTTGCTGGCTTCTCCCCCAATCCGCACCACTAAGCACTCAACCATTTTGTCTCAATTGATGAGCTCTATACAGTCAAAACATTCCCTCACACACAGAGCCACCTCACCACCTCTCCTTCCTTCCCTCTGAGGACCTTATATATTTTCTCCATGATACTCAATAATTTCTCATCATCAAGCACTCTTCAAATTAAATATTTTTTTCCAGTCATAAATTAATATTCCTCCTTGCAGTATGTCTTAGAAACACGCATTGGGAAGTTCCCTAAAAGGGTGATTCATTGCAACAGTGTACTGCTGCTTTAAATAACTGTCTCAATCACATTTTATGCCATTAAAACCTTGAAAATTAATTAAAGCATAGAGAAGCACACAGTTACACTAGGCAAACAGGACCATCATACTAGTTTTTTGTCCTCAAAAAATTGGATGAGTGAAATGGATTGCTAGTTTCATCCATACTATACATTTGTTCACCTCCTTGAAAATGGGAATCCCATATGATATATAAGAACTAATGGTTTCTACTCAGAAGAGAGTCTCTGAATGAATGGCACACCCTAGCAAGACTCAGCTGCACCATGACGGATCAGTGTCAAAAAGTCCCTTTATTGTTTCCCTCTATTTCAAACAAGCAATCACAACAGCTGAAATAGCTTCTGCTTTAGCAGGTTACAGTGGAAGGAAAGTAGTGCAAAGTTTCAATCAAAACCTACACCTTTAGGCAAGCGCAGTGTCTTTCTTTGTAGATATGCAATTTGCTGAGTTAAATTTCAGTAAGATATTAAAAGACAAAGACTGATATAATAGAATTTATGTTCTTTGGTGGCCTCTTCTACATTAAACATAACTAAAATAGATTAATCAAAAGACCGCGTAGAAAAATTTTGTCTTCTCCTCAATTCACAATGATACGGAAACCCAAAGCCAGCATTACATGCAGCTTTATTAAACTTCCTAGAACATACTGTATTTCCTTTCTCTCATTTTTAAAGAAGAATCATCTCAAAAACCAAACAAAAACCAAAACCAAACCCACGACCTTTTTTTAAAAAAATGCCAAAGCCTAATGAAACAAGCAGCCTTACTGAAGATTATGTACATGATGCTGCAAAGCACAGTAAATGTGCTCATCTATCAAAAATACAAAGGGGTTTATGCATCTAAACTTTTGCAGCAGCATGCAGTGTAGTTAGTAGAACCTTACTTATTATAATACAAATAACTAGGGAAGTGAGATCTTACTTGTTTTTCAATTAAGACAGAAATTAAAAGATGGCACAGTTTGTTATGCAATCTATGCATTTGACAATACCTTCTACTCAAATGCCTTGAAGTGCATTGTAACTGTCAGATTTACCACTTCAGTTAGTAAAAATAGTTTCTCAAATATATACTACACATTCTTTGCAGAAACTGCTCAATTAATGGTGATTTTTATTCTCTGCTAGTAATCCTCTAACAAAGTAAGACACAGCTCCACGTCTGCTGGGATGAAACAGTATTATAAGTAATTGACAGACAACCTGCCACTCAACACAAAAGTGGATCTGTCTGCATTTAAATACTCTGTTTTTGTGGCATTCAAAAAACAAGAGTAACATTCATATGAGCAAATCATAAGGCATAGTTAACACACACAGCTTTAACTGGTCAAGCAATGTGCTAGTGTTAACCCCTTTTTGCAGCACCAGTTTTTATGCACAGTTTATTAAGCACTGGATGCATGCATAAAATATTGTCTTCATAGAGTACTGAATCTTGCCTAAATAAAAGCAGGGTTTTTTTCCATGTTTGTCAAAGCATTTATTTCTAACAGTGTTACAAAGAACAGGAGCTTCACTCCCAGAACCCACATATTTCCTTCCATATTAAATGGAAGCAAACCGGTATTTTTCATCAAAATTCCCAATACAATAACATTTTTAAGGTTTTAAGAACATACAGGATTCACAAATACAACACAAAACCTTCAAGAAGAGTAAGATTTTGATATTTATTAAGCCAAATCATACTCACCAGCTAGCAGCAATCATTTCACCAAGCATTTATGTACATTAGAACCTGCTGTGTCTGAGATGTTAAAACTCGGGAGAAAGTAGTGTGACAGTATGTATCCCAAAGTACAGTCACCCCTTTCCTAGCCTCATAATATCCGAATACACATCTTGGGAATAATGTGTATTTAAAATAATTCAAAAAGTTCCCATAATAGTGTTTTAGTACTTAAAGAAAAAAGTTGG
This sequence comes from Calypte anna, assembly GCF_003957555.1. Taxonomy (NCBI): domain Eukaryota; kingdom Metazoa; phylum Chordata; class Aves; order Apodiformes; family Trochilidae; genus Calypte; species Calypte anna. The sequence continues at coordinate 56,525,713 of NC_044245.1, read as the reverse complement.
AATACACATAGCAAAAATGCACACAGTCTACATGGGATGAATAAGCAGTTAACATTATACCGAAGAAAAAAAATAAGCCTTTCTTGCCCCCCACCCCTTTTTTCTTTTTTTAAAGCATGGGTGAAACTTCCCATCTCTTCCTCACATTAGTATCTGAGATTTTCTTCAAATTTACCACAAACCTCATAGTAATAAGAGGTCAGGAGCATAACTATTTTTTTATTTAAATGTATGCTACAGTTTTAATTTTTTCTAGTCAAAACCAACAGATTTTAATTGGTGCTTTCAAATGCAGCAGTCCATGAAAATAAAAATATTAACAGAATAAAAGCAAATACATGCCCTAAAGGCCTTTTAATTCCTGAAATCATGCCGCCCTTCTATTTGCCATTGAAGAATGTGTGTAAACACATTTTTAAACGTTTTACAAACCAGCTTACATTCTAGTTTGTTCAAAACTTGTGTAGATGCACGAGTCTCAAAAACATTTGGTGCACTCAGGAAAAAAGAAAAATATGGAAAAAAGAAAAGTAAATTAGTAATTTAACTGTAGCATGTATGTATGTGCTGTGGCGGGGCACATTTGAGGAAGCCATCTGTAAGGTATCATCTTCAGCGAGGTCAAGCATAAACACTAAGCTGACATGAAAAATCAAAGCAGGAGAGCACAGAAATACTACCACGACTTGTGGTACAGTACACTTGGCACTCCTTATGGATTTAAAGACACCACCACCATGCAGACTCCATCTCAATGGTTAGAGTATCACTCAAATGTCCTGAATTAATAACAGAGATAAAGCCCACAGATGGCATATGGTATGGTTGCAGACAGACTCATTTTGACAGGTGACAAAGACAACTACTGATCTTAGTCATGTGAAATTAAGCACTTACGGGACTGGCAGGTGTGAACTGCCTCCTTTATACGGATTTGGAAGCATCCCATCACTCACAGAAAGTGCTGTACTAAAATCCCAGACAACTCTGGAAGTACAACTAATACTAACTCTGCAAAGGAAGTAAGCTAAGGCTGAGATGGGAGCCCGTGTCTTCTGACAGTCCAGATGATCTGCATCCCTTTTCGATTTGGACAGAGCCTCAGGTACTGAACAAGAAAATGAAGCTTAAAACCCGAGGAAAAGTGAAAGATATTCAATGCAAAAATTAGTCTCTAACAGTATGCCACTAACATTAATTCATTTCAACCTTCTATTTATTTGGCCTAATTTGACTTTTTGGACTAACTCCCATTCACCATTTATCTACCACTACTTTTTGCAGCCATCCCTCAATATCAGCCACTGCATGTGAATGTAAAACATTCTCACTAGAGCACTAGTCAGTAACTCCACAATACAATTGTAGAATAAATGGAGGATACTTCTAAAGCAGGATATATACCTTATGTCATTATACCTTATACTTTTAGTCCATGTTATACTATCGGACAGTAACATCTTTGCCATCTGCCAGTCTGTGTAATTTGATCAGTAGCTCTGCGCAAGTACAGATGGGTAAGAGCACACATAATAACTGTACCCATGTGCATTCATTGCAAATTCTGCTAGGACTACAAAATGGAACCTAATATTAACATTCTTCTTCATCATTAATATTTCATAAAACAAAAATATTCTGAGCTAAAACTTTTTTTCCCTGACTAAAGTTCATGTGGGTTTAACAATAGTTTCTGCCATGTGGATAAAATCCCAAGTTTTCCTCAATGTCCTATGGCATCAACATATGAAGAGAGGACAGGACACTGGACAGGGGCACATAAATCTCAAACAGAGATTTTTGAGATAACTTGAAATAAGCAAGCTATATGTGTTAAGCTGTACACATTCAAACAGACTGATAAGACTATGGTCACTTTGGAAAACATAATACTATTTCCACTGGTTGGCCAGATTTTTCTGAGGAAAATTTAGGATCTCTTCTGCAGCAAAACTGCAAACCCCGACTTCTTTCTCAGTTTTAATATCATAATCAAGAGAAATAATGTTGGGTTCTCAGGTAATTCAGTATTTTTAAGCATACCAAATAACCCTCTCTGTTGTACCAACATGCAGCACTGGCTGTGTTTGTGTTAATGTGCTGGTTGAAAGCAGCAATCAAACCATGAAGTGAATGGTTGGAACAAGTGCTTGGTGGGAACAGAGGGATTCAAACCAAAGATCTGCCTTTGAAATAGCTTTTACCATGGCTAGTGGTAAAGTCTGGTTAAGGGGACTAGATTTATTTTGAAGTGAATACTCAAAAATTAACACGATGTAGATACAGAGCCTTGACTACCAAATTCTACAGTCTCCTGATTGGCTTTTATTGCTCCTTACTACTTGCTAACGTAAGTGCAGACATCATGTGCAGCTAAAGAAAACAACAGATTAAAAAAAATATATCTGAGATAATAACCTGAATAATGATGAGAAAAGCTCTTTTTCTAGTGACTTAGCTCTGTGTGCAGCCTATCAAAGAGATTAATATCCTGGTCAGAATATCTCTGCTCAGAATCCAATCCACTGTACACTTCCTAAGCAGACCATACCTTAGAGGATGTTTATGAAATACTTTTTTTAGAGGAAAAAGAAAGAAACTATAATCACTTTGGCACTTGCAAAAAAAATCTCATTTTAAAAGCAGTTCATCAAGCAGCTTAACCAAAAGTGGGCTGCATATCTTCAAAGAGAAAGCTATTCCACCTATACCCAGAAAACACATGCAGTGACAAAAAAATCATTTTTTTTTTTACATTTATTAAGTAACTGGATACAATCTCTATTTTCCTGAGAACCATCAACATGCTAACTACAATTTAACTGAAGTATCTCCTGTCTAGCTACATCTTAGAGATCCACCTGAGAAACACAAACATTTTAAGACAGGCATATTTCAAAGGACTAAGGGGTGAGGGCAGTAAAGCAAAACCAAATATTCAAAATAATTCTGAGGATAACTCCACATGCTGCTAGAACAGTATGTCCAATTTAGGCTTCAATTGTACATAAAGTGATATATTTAAAAATTTTTAGTCTTTTTATTTCAAATTTCCTCCCATTCTGACAACTGAAAGTAAATGGAAACTCCAGCAAAGAGTAAAAGAAACCTGAAAATTCCAAGCACATACACAAAACAGTGACCTGATGCTTTGAATGATCAGACATTAAATAAATACCTACCTATTTGAAGGAAAACAGTTGTTTGTGAAATGTTCTGAAACTTACATTTAAGTACAAAAACAGTTCTAACGATTGAGGAATTCATGCAAAACTACATGTCAGTATTTAAATATGTACATAATGTCTTTGGACATTATTATTCATTCTATTCGAGACTCCCTCAACTAATTCAGCCCTCAGATTATTATCCACTGCTGGTAGTCCAGGCTGGCAGTGATGACACTGCTGGACGAAGTACAAAGGTGATTAAAAAGGACTTCAAGGCACTGGGTCGTTTAGTTGATGGGTCAGGAGCACAGGTGGTGTTCGCTTCAGTTCCAGCAGTAGAAGACCTGAATGAGGAGAGAACTAGGAAAACTTATCTGACAATAGCTGGCTAAGAGACTGGTGCCACCGGCGGAACTTTGGGTTTTTCGACCACGGGACAACTTCCAGACTACCTAGTGTCCCCAAATCAGATGGGCTTCATCTAACTAACAAGGGGAAAAGGACTCCAGCTTGTAAGATGGAGAGGCTGATAAGGAGAGCTTTAAACTAGGTTTGAAGGGGGATGGGGTTGAAACTGGGCTCTCCAGAAAGGAGCCCAAGGGTGGACAGCCCAAGCTAAGAGACAAACCAGCAGCCCAGCTGAAGTGCATGTACACCAATGCACGCAGCATGGGCAACAAACAAGAGGAGCTGGAAGCCATCGTGCAACAGGAAAGCTATGATGTAGTCGCTATCACGGAAACGTGGTGGGATGACTCCCATGACTGGAATGCTGCCATGGGTGGCTACAGGCTCTTCAGAAGGGATGGGCAGGGTAGGAGAGGTGGAGGGGTAGCTCTGTATGTTAGAGAGTCTCTTGACACTGTAGAAGTTGAGGTCAGCAATAATAAGGTGGAGTGCCTGTGGATTAGAATCAGAGGAAAGGCCAACAAGGCTGATATCGTCATGGGAGTCTGTTACAGACCACCCAATCAGAATGATGAGGATGATGGATTCCACAGGCAGCTGGCGGATGTCTAAAAATCGTCATCCCTTGTTCTTGTGGGCGACTTTAACCTGCCAGACATCTGCTAGGAACTCCACACCACAGAGAGGAAGCGGTCTAGGAGATTCCTAGAGTGTATAGAGGATAATTTCCTGCTCCAACTAGTAAATGAGCCTAATGAGTAAAATGACTAAATGAGCCTAAGAGTAAATGGAGTCCCGCTTGACCTTCTTTTCAAAAACAAGGAGGAGCTGGTGGGAGATGTGGTGGTCGGTGGACGTCTGGGACTCAGCGATCATGAAATAATAAAGTTTTCAATATTCAGGGATACAAGGAGGGCCGCCAATAAAACCTCTACGCTGGACTTCCGGAGGGCAGATTTTGGCCTATTCAGAAGACTTTTTTCAGAGTATACCCTGGGAAACAGACCTTGAAAACAAAGGGGTCCAGGAGGGATGGACGTACTTCAAGGAGCAAGTTTTGAAAGCACAGGAGCAGGCTGTCCCGGTGTGCCGAAAGGCGAGCCGGCGGGGAAGACGACCGGTCTGGCTGAATTGGGAGACTCTGAAAGAAATTAGGGTTAAGAAGAGGGCCTACCAATTATGGAAAAAAGGGCTAACTACTCAGGAGGAATTTAGGAATATAGTCAGGTTTTGTAGAAAGAAAATTAGAGAGACAAAGGTACAATGTGAACGGAATCTCGCCACCTCTGTGAAGGATAACAAAAAGTCCTTCTACAAATACATCAGCAGCAAAAGAAGGGGCAAGGAAAACATCCATTCTTTACTGGACACGGGTGGGAATATAGTTGTCAAAGATGAAGAAAAGGCTGAGGTATTTAACACCTTCTTTACCTCAGTTTTCAACAGAAAGATAGGTTACCCTGAGGACAGCTGGCTTCTGGAGCTTATAGAAGGAGACAAGAATCTAAACAGCCCCCCTGTAATCCTGAAGGACACAGTCAGTGACCTACTGAGATGCTTGGATCCCCACAAGTCTATGGGGCCAGATGGGATCCACCCAAGGGTGGTGAAAGAGCTGGCAGAAGAGCTCACCAAGCCTCTCTCTGTCATCTACCAACAGCCCTGGCTCACTGGGGACATCCCAGATGATTGGAAGTTGGCGAATGTCATGCCAATCCACAAAAAGGGCCGGAAAGAGGACCCAGGAAACTACAGGCCTGTCAGCCTGACCTCAGTGCCTGGCAGGGTCATGGAACAGATCATCCTGGGGCAATCACACAGCACCTGCAGGATGGACAAGGGATTAGACCCAGCCAGCATGGGTTTAGAAAAGGCAGGTCATGCCTGACCAACCTGATCTCCTTTTATGACTGGTGGATGAGGGGAAGGCTGTGGATGTGGTCTACCTGGACTTCAGCAAAGCATTTGACACCGTCTCCCACAGCATTCTCCTGAAAAAGCTGTCAGCCCACAGCTTGGACAGGAGCACTCTGCATTGGGTTAGGAACTGGCTGGAGGGCTGGGCCCAGAGAGTGGTGCTGAACAGGGCTGCATCCAGTTGGCAGCCGGTCACTAGTGGTGTCCCCCAGGGATCAGTGTTGGGCCCAGTTCTGTTCAATATCTTTATAGATGATTTAGATGAGGGGATTGAGTCCATCATCAGCAAGTTTGCAGACGACACTAAGCTGGGGGGAAGTGTGGATCAGCTGGAAGGCAGGAGGGCTCTGCAGAGGGACCTGGACAGACTGGAGAGTTGGGCTGATTCCAATGGGATGAGGTTCAACAAGGCCGAGTGCCGGGTCCTGCACTTTGGCCACAACAACCCCATGCAGTGCTACAGGCTGGGGACAGAGTGGCTGAGAGCAGCCCAGGCAGAAAGGGACCTGGGAGTCTGGATTGACAGGAAGCTGAACATGAGCCAGCAGTGTGCCCAGGTGGCCAAGAAGGCCAATGGCATCCTGGCCTGTATCAGGAACAGCGTGGCCAGCAGGTCCAAGGAAGTGATTCTGCCCCTGTACTCAGCGCTGGTGAGGCCACACCTTGAGTACTGTGTCCAATTCTGGGCCCCTCAGTTTAGGAAGGATATCAAGGTCCTGGAGTAGGTCCAAAGGAGGGCAACTAAGCTGGTGAAGGGACTCGAGCACAGACCCTTTGAGGAGAGGCTGAGGGAGCTGGGGCTGTTCAGCCTCAAGAAGAGACGGCTCAGGGGAGACCTCATCACTCTCTACAACTCCCTGAAAGGAGGTTGGAGCCAGGGGGGGGCTGGTCTCTTTTCCCAGGCAACTTTCAACAAGACAAGAGGGCATGGTCTTAAGTTGTGCCAGGGGAAGTTTAGGTTAGATATTAGAAAGAATTTCTTTACGGAGAGAGTGATCAGGCATTGGAATGGGCTGCCCAGGGAAGTAGTGGATTGTCCATCCCTGGAGATATTTAAAAAGAGACTAGATGTGGCACTTAGTGCCATAGTCTAGCAACTGCAACGGTGGTTCAAGGGTTGGACTTGATGATCTCTGAGGTCCCTTCCAACCCAGCCAATTCTGTGATTCTATGATTCTATGGAAACCAGTATTTTTTTAACATTTAACTTCCAATGGAGTCTTATGAGAGAAAATAAATGTATTTGTATAAACTTAGTTATTAGCTTTGGAGGGTACAATTAAGACTGACATAAAACTTTTACCTTCAGGTAAGCTTCAATAAATACAGCAAAACTCTACTCAAAATCATTGCTTTCAGAATGAGTGTCTATGGAAGCTATGCCCAGATCTTAAAATGAATTCATGCTTTTACATAACTGCTGCTATTCTATGCCAGTTGTCAGTCGTGTTCATTACTAAAGTGAAATAAACCTTTGCCTAGCGGTTGCATATATACGGTCCTACGCAATTGCTGTGATATTCTGATTTTTTTAAAAAATAAATTATTATAACCACTTTTTCCTTTTGGTTGGTTATAAAAAGTGACCTGTGGGGTTTTTTTTGTTTTTTGTTTTTTTTCCAGAAAGCAAAAAATCACCCTAGCTAGCAAATTAATTTCTAACAAAATAGACCGATAAAATGCAGCATCTTCTAAAACAATGAAAGATGTTTTAAACTGAATAACACAGCTTCATACCTTTCTTGGGAGATAACAGAACTACATCTGGATTTTATCTTCATCAGCTGGCATGAAAATTAATCAACTTCTCATTTTATTTATTTTGTTTTTTAAAGAAATCATAGCTTCACTCTTTCCTCAACTGCTGGAAAGTTAAAAGCACATTTCCTATGGAAAGTTTATTTTGTCTGGTAAAAATATATACAGGAGACTGCCAGCAACTCCCAGTGATGTTTCAGATACAAGTCTGGTAAGCTTGGATGAAGTGACTTGAAAAAAAAACCCACAGAAAGTGAAAAAAAAAAATTGCAAATTTAGTTTGATAAAATATCAAAATTATTTCACCAAACTACAAGTTCAGAAATACTTGGTCATAAATGAAACAGAAATGTGATTAAATAAGCCTTTAAAAAAATGTATATAAACTGAAGAGGACAGGCAACATCAGATGTTGCTATTGTCCAAAAAGTCTCTTGTATACATTACACATGTTCTGGACAGCAATATTCACAGTACACTTTCAGTGGAACTTTTATTAAAGTCACTTGCTCTGCCAACACACTTAAAGATGCATTTTTAAAAGAGGTTTTCTGGAATACAGACCAAGTCAAAGAGAGTCCTATCTGCAGCACTTTCTACAAAAATTAGAAACAAGAAGGCTAGAGATCATAAATCAAAACCATTCACAGGTCTGTGACATGCTCACACTCACTGTATGAAGGAAAGCAATATACTTTCCACCTTGGTCAAATATACAAATTAAGACTATTACATTGTTCCTTTAGCTGGGCAGAGAAGTCTCTTAGTTCCAGCAACTGATTTAAAAAAACAAAACAAAACAAAACACCTCTGAGAGTACTCATAAAACCAGAAGCAGTGACAAAAGGAGCAGCCTATGCTAAAACACTTTTATCGAATGCAAATTAAAAATGAAAGCAAAGACACTAACTGTGAAAAATACTAAAATCTTGTCTTGCTTTTGTACAAGATGCAGAAAAAAGTTAGAACTACAAAAAGAAGAAAAACTTGTGACAGATAAGAGAGTTTGAGACAGAATGCAAAGCTCGAAGAAACACAACCAAACCACTTCTTAAAGATTTTTATTCACTGTGTTGTTAAGACTTAGTGAAGTCTGTGTTACACCAAAGAACAAAACAACAACTGGGGAAATTTCCTGTAATTTTCTGCAGCTTGTATTCTTTATCTGCTGAAGTGAAAAACTGCTTATTCCTATCAAGATGAGATTCCTCTGGCCCATGTGCTTCAACAAGGAAAGGTGCAGTCAGGGAACCCCAGTGAGAAAATACTGTACTTGACACCTTAAGAAAAAGTAAGTGCTACAATGAATTCCGAAATATCTTGGGGAAAGCACCCTGGACACCAGCTATTTACCTGGTTATGTGACATGTTTACAAAATTTACCTTACACTGTATACTTCCCTGCTTTTTCCTCTTCTTTAAAGCTTAAGATTCTTTATAGAACACTTCTCATGAATTTCAATAAATTAATTTGCTGACAGAATCCAACTAAACCAACCAATCTTGGAGACAAACTTTCACTTCTGCTTTGCACACATCTGATATTCCTTGAAGTTCACATTGCTGAACAGGTTCTTGCTTCTAATCTGACTGAACTACTTTGTTACAAATTTTTTTTAAACACAGATACACACTTAAGACTTTCCATTTAGAATTACCCAGGATATCACTTGACATAAAATAATAAATACATCGTTAAGTGAGACCAACATATAGTGTTTCTGGAAGTATTAATCTAAAGAGCATCAGGAAGACAAATTCAATCCCATAGTCCTTTGCCTGCTAATGACATTTCCTTTAGTTCTTGAAAACACTTGGTGTACAAACAATTACAGCATTGCTATAAGAAATATCCACGGGTCAGAGACCTCAGTAATACTATCACTGTAAAATTATTTGAGTATCTTATTATCTTGCTGTATCAGAAGAATACCTTAACACTATTAGCCTAATTCTATAAATTTACTTGAAGTCCGTAATTTCTTAAAACTACCGCTGAAAATGAAACAGACAATATACAAGGTTCCACACTGACTCACTCAGTGAATGTCTATGTCAGCATATAAATTATTCTCTTTCCTTCCTTACCTCCAGATGCTCCAAAATATAGGGAGGGTTTGTCATGCCAACCCTCAGCATAGCTCCCTCAGGAATGGCTTCAACTAGCTTCCAAAGAAGCGTAGGGAGATCTGTGCCAATGTCTCTGCCATAAGCCCCTGTGTCTTCACTGGTCAGCCATATCTCACAAACACCCTCTGTGAATAAAAGAAAGGGATAATTAACAAATCTGTTTCAGAGCTGTTTATTTTATCATACAGCTGCTCTCTCTTTTTAATGCAGTATTTCACAAGGCTATTATCCAGCCAGACTGGGTATTCAATTGCTAGGGGGAGGGAAGGAGGAGGAAGGCTTATCCCATGGGTAGCAGTAGGTTATTAAGTTCACTTTATGAGCACAAGAGTGCTACAACAATGCTGTAAATTATAATTGCTGTGGAGTGATTAACATTCACATCCAATGACTAATTCTGTGCTGCTTCTACAGCAAGTCAGTCAAGTCTAGTTCTCTGCTCTGTTTTTTGACCCTAATTCATTAAACACCACAAGTAATGCTACCCAAGCAAAGAGTTTGCACAACTGATTGTTATTACTAGTTAACTTTTTAACTGTTAAGCTTCCAATGGGCAAACTTCTAAAGTGCAATGATTCACACTCCCCCTGGAATACTATTAAAAACTTATATTCTTTAAATGATACAATTAGGAATACAATATTGAGGTTGCATTGAAAAGATGAGTTACCAATGTATGACTAAGTGACAGTGTGGGAAAACCTGTTTCCTGGCAGTTAATACTTTTGTTTTCCATCAATAAGGCCCCAAGGAAGTAGTATATTTGATTTGTATTGTAACGGGTAGTGATCCCATACACTGATAGTTGGTAAACATCTCCTCCATCTCAAAGAGAAGACAGACTGCACCACCCTTCAGTAACAGTTGAAAGTAATGAGATTTCATGCAGGCACCTACATCAGTCTGCTCAGCTTCCATCCTTTTTGCAATGCAATCTCTCTCCCTCTCCTCACCACTCCAAAGCAAGAAATAAGCTGTTGAAAACAGGGTGACCAGGAGGAAGACTCCTGTCAGGTTGACATGCCATTAACTCAGTGAAGAGCTGAACTTCTAATGCCAATGATGAACCATGAGCTTCTCAACACTAGAAGGTGTACTCAAAGCACTCTTTGGACCAGCAGAGAATGGTATCACAAAATGGAATGTCTATGTTAAATATACTTAAAATGAAGAAAACACAAACACTTACACAGACTTGAACCATATGAAGAGAAATAAAACTAGAAAAACAGAATTTTTAAGTAAATGTAAAGTCAAAGACTGTCACTTGTAAACTCACAGTGTAACAAAATAGATGAACAGAAATGCTGAGCATCAAAGTTGATTCTGTTTGTTCAGAAAGTTTTCAAGGTAATTTATTATTTAGAACTGAGAAAACTTAAAAAATTAAAAATAAACCAAGAAACTCATAACTTCATAAGTTTTGCTTGAAGAATGGCTTAGTGAGAGAGATGTATAATTCTGTTTTTTAAAGAAGTCAGGTGAAAAGTATTCTTGAAGTATTGATCTTTGGTAATCCAGCTTGCAGTCACCACTGTGTGGTCACATTTAACATGAGCCCCTCCATGTATAATTAGGTGGGCAGAATTTGGAAGCAGTATACAGTCACACATTGGACCCCATTGTAGTTGCTAATGTTTTCAGAATTCATCACACCACAAGCAGCAGCACACTATGAAACACACTACAGGATCTGTCACCTGCCCTAGACTATCCTAAGATTTAGAAACAAAAGTGAATTTATATATTTTCTATTGTAAAAACAAGAGACACATAAAGGATCTAAATGATTACTAATGCCCTGTTTGGTTTTTTAAAATCAGTCTCCAAAAGCCATTAGAACACTTCAAAACAGAGTAATTTACTTGCTGAATTCCTACTGAAACAGAGCAATTATAATTTTCAATTTTTCAAGCTTATTGTTGGTTGTATGGGTTTGGGGTTCACTTGTGGGGTTTTTTGTTTGTTTGTTTGGTTTGGTTTTGGGTTTTTTGAGACAATTTCTGATGGAATACTGCCTCACAGTTACCAGATAAATGTGTAGGGGAAAAAAAAATAAATCACTGGCTAGGGATTAAAATAACATTCCCGTGGAAAACAACAGTGAACTTTTAAAGCTGCATAGGTGAGGAACATTAGCCCCCTGGTGGGCTGAAATTTCAAATTAAATCGCAAGAAGAGGAAGCAGCTGTAATTGTAAATCAGCAACAACAGGAATAACTGTCTCATCCGCTCTCCGATCAGGGTGTTAAACAGCAAGTAATGGGAATAATTCATGCTGAGAGAGCCAAGGATGTAGTCTTAATATGGGGGAGGAGAAAGGAGGGGGCTGTACAGCTCCATTTTAAGAGAAAGCTTGAGTCCCATTTTCAGGTTGACAAAGTAAAACTTCGAATACTGAAAGTTGCTACAAATGCTAAGTATTTACAAGTAAGGTAAAACAACTTTGCACCCTACTATGAGTGACAGAGGTCTGGCACCAACTGTTAAGCTGTTTATCCTGGTCCTTTGCATCCTGAGTTTAGGAGTCTAAACTTACATGGGGTAAGAGGAGAAAACACCAGACCTCTCAAACAGTATTAATAAAGTGAATCAACACTTCCTATCCTCACTAAAACCCCTACCCCTCCAAACTTCAGCCCTAAGAATGAAGCCAAGTAAATTCACTGGCTAATCATGCACAGTTTTGTTTTTTTTCTTTATTTTTCAGTGAACCTCATTAGATCATTCACCATTCTGTTACTGGGTAATTTGGTGCTAATAAAAGCAAGCTGATTTTGTAAACAAGACAATTGATACAAACTGCAGAGTTTGAACGTGCAAAGCCAGAGCATTTGTTACAGTATTAAGGCCAATTATTACATTCTAGTAATTACAAGTCAGCTTTTGGTCACAGCTCAGACTTTGTTTCTCACTCTGCCATCACTACCCAGCACAAAAGAGTAACCTCAACACCTGGCTTCTCATCTCTGTTCTGCTGTAATTGGAGATGACAGCGAATGAAAAATGTTGGGAAAAGAAAAAACTTCAAAATAAATCTAGTTCTGAGCCTATTCCTTCTCCAATATCTCAACAGAAAGAATACTGAAGATTGTCCAACAAAGGCTTCAGCTTCATATTTGTGGGGTAATGTAAACAATCTGTGTCATAAAGAAGACAGGTGCCATTTTAAAGAGATTTTTTTCTTTTAGAGACCACTTGAAATTATTAATTTCTTTAATAAAAACTTCTAGCAATTTTTTTGCATTATTTTTATACCACTATTGTCAATCCCATTTTAAGCAGTAGTACACATCTTTTAAACTGAAAGGAAATCTACTGCTTCTGAAAAATTAATTTACTTCAATCAACAAAAATGCCTGAAGATGTTAAAAGTTCAGACACCAATCCCTCTGAAATTCTCCTATTTGTTAAGCTGCTGTACTTTCAAGCACAAAATCCTTGTGGGTTGTTTTGTTTGTTGTTTTTTTTTTTCCTCCTTGCCTACTTCTCTTTCCTGTGAGATTTTCTGATGTGAACAGGAGTGGTTTCTCAAGCTATACAATTCTCTGTAGGCTGCCATGGTAGGGAGACCCCTGAATCTGGCCTTCCCAGTAGGCCACATATGGTTATCAGTAACTGCCAGACCTCCTTGCTATTCCTTCTCCAATGGTGAATTCCTACAGCAGCCTGCAGCACTGTGCAGACAATAGAAATACCTCTCCCACTGCACCAGAGAAACCTCAAACACCATCTGCCAAGTGGAGAACTAACTTAAATGTTTGTCAAAAACTGTCTGTGGACTTGAGGACAATCAATATGAGGCCGCTGCTCCTGATCACATCCTTAGAATTAAAAATAAAATCAAACAAAAACCCCCAAATAAACAAGCAAACAAACAAACAAAAAATCATAGCCAAAGAAAAGCTTGGAAAAATCAGATTTACCTGGAATGTGCTTGTTGTTCAGAATGACCTCAGTTTTTGCTTCAGTTATCTGAGTTTCCCCTTATTTGTTCAGCACAGATTGGACAGTCACTATTTACATACTTGAAACAGGGCATGTGCTGGATTACTTTGCTGCATCAAGGCCTTAAATGAGACTCTATGAAGACATCTGTGTACATAACATATTACTACATCAACCTGAATATAATGCGAGTTTTATTGGAAACAAGAGATTTGGAGGAATCAAATCCTGTTTACCTGAATTACTCTGCAAGCACTGACTCACCATGTGAGAGCCAGGCTTCCTTTCAGATAGACAGCTCAACCACATGGATCATCACTGAAAGATCTCATTTTAGGGACCTGCTAATGGCTGTTTGGAAGGGTTAGTTCCCAGTTGACCAAGAAATCTATACTTGACCTGCACAAATGTGTAAATTCTAGAGGAGAGAGAGAAAGGGATTGGTGTCTCATAGTGTGACTTTCTACAGGAACTTTCTTATGCCCAAACATAGTTTCTCTTTTCAAAGGATATATTTTTTTACTCTTCTGGACACTCTTAAGGAAGTGAAAGACAATTTTCCATTCCTGTTTTCCTAATGTTTGCCATAAATAGCAAAAAAAGATCCGAATGGCATAAATGCTAGCTTCTCTACTGGAATGCAATGCTTGGAGATATTACTAGATCCACCAAACTCCTCTTGAAAGAGAAAGCTTAGCAGAAGTATGCAGACACAGGAGGAAGCAATGGCTCATTGAGCAGCTACGAAAGTCTGTTCACAGCATTATGTGGACCACAAAAAATATTTCCCTGTATTTTCACTATTGAACTTACAATCAATAGTTTAAAACTATCTCTTTACTGTTACAAATGGCTTTGAAGTGCTGATTGGTATTATCTAAAGACCCGCTACACACAATTTTGTTTAAAAGCCTGAACAAATCCCATTTTACGTGGCTAGCAGGAAAGCTGCAAGGTAAAGACAGTTCTATACACACGGTGATAATTTATTTTCATGGGATCACAGAACTACTTAGGTTGCAAGAGACCTCTGGAAGTCATCTAATCCAATCTCATCCTCTATCTAGGTCCCATTATATGAGATTGTTCAGGTTCTCATGTGGTTGTGTTTTGAATATTTCCAAAGACAGAAATGCACCAACCTCCCTTGTTTCTTCTTTGTATATTCCAGTGCCCCTTAGTTATGTGTGCAAGCATAGATTGGACATGACTGGGGCTCTGAGGTATTTGATCTAATGGGAGGTGTCCCTGCCCATGCAGGGGGGTTGGAATTAGATGATCTTTAAGGTCACTTCCAATTCAAACCATTCTACGATTCTAGGATACCAAAGGCATCCTGGGCAATCTGTTCCAATATTTGACCACCCTCAGGATAAAATATTTTTCTTTGCACCTAACTTCAAGTCACTGTGTTCCAACTTGTCCTGTTACCTCTTATCCTACCTCTGCTTTCTCTCTACCCTCACATAACTCACTCACAGATGGCAGTAAGATCTCCTCCTATCCTTCTCTTTAAAAGCTTAATCCTTGTATGTCATGCACTCCACCCTCCTAATAATTTCATCAGCCCTCAACTGAATTGCTCCAGTGCCTCCATCATCTTGATCCCAAAACTGGACAGAGCACTTCCCATGAGGTCTCACAACTGCCAAGTACAAGGCACTAGGCACTCCTCTGGGCTTCTGGCTGCACTCTTCCTTACAGCATCTAGGAAGCAGTTGATAAATGCAAGGCATTTCACTGCTGACTCATGTTCATCAGCTTGCCCAGAGAACTCCAACGTCCACAGAGCCATTGAGCTCTCTGCATCATTTTTTTCCTGAATTTAAGACATTTTACTTGTCTCTGTTGAACTTCATGAAACTACTGTTAAATCTATTTCTCCAGACAGTTGAAGTCCCTTGAAATATTTGCCCTATCCTCCAGCCAGTCTACTATTCCCCCAGCTGTGTTTCACCTCCCAAGCTGCTCTAATAAAGACATGAAATGCCTAAGTATTCTGGGCAACACCACTGGTTATGATCAACTAGACTTCATACCATAGATCACCACCCTGGGAGCCTGGTAATCAAGCCAATTCTTTCACCCACCTTACCACATATTCAAGTCCTTATCTCACTAATCTAAGAGTATTATGGGAAACTATGATGAAGCTAAATTAAAGCTAAAAGAAATCCCCAAAAGTTCAAAAGACCCCAAACCAAATCAAAAACCAACCCAACCCAGCCCCAGAAAAACAGACAAAAAACCCCCAAACCCTCTCCCCAAAGACCCCAAAACAACTCACTCCAAAACACCACAACTCCATAGTTTTATTCGCCTCCACAAAGCCATATGTGCCATCAGAAAAATTACTCAGGTCAGTCACATGGTAAACCATTGGTAAACCTATGCTACCTCTTCCCAATCATTCTCTTATCCTTCATGTGCCCAAAGTAGTTCCATAGCTCTCCCCTTCTTGCCCTTCCTGAAGGATAGCTTGAGACTTCCCTTCTTTCAGTCACCAGGAGTCTCCCCTGATTGTCAGGAATTTGAATGATGAGAGAGCAGCCTCCTAAGTGACATCAGCCAGCACTCTCATCATACTTGGATGCCTCTCACTGCAGGATATTACTTCTGGATGTCAGTCTGCACTTACAAAAACTGTGTTTTGCAAGTGCTTAGCTCAATCAAGTCTTTAAAGCAGTTGAGGTTTCTACTACCCACAGAATGACACATATATTAAGAGTGCTTAGGAAATGAACACACTGACTTTTATGGTCTATAGAACAAACGTATTTGGGAACTAATATGAAGTGAAACATAGACCAAGTTACAGATGAATCAGTTTATTCAATATATGTAGGATAACATATTATTTTAGAAGTAGAGTTGGAAGATTATGTTTGGCAGTGTTGTCTACTACATGGAGAAACAGAATTCAAGATATTTTTTTCTTTCTCCTTGCTGAGATATTTAAATAATTGTTTGCACTTACAATTGATTAGTATTCTCCTGCATATACATGCTATACATTAGAATCATAGAATCACAGAATTGGCTGGGTTGGAAGGGACCTCAGAGATCATCAAGTCCAACCCTTGGTCCACTACTGCTGCAGTTACTAGACCATGGCACTGAGTGCCACATCCAGTCTCTTTTGAAATATCTCCAGGGATGGACAATCCACTACTTCCCTGGGCAGCCCATTCCAATGCTTGATCACTCTCTCCGTAAAGAAATTCTTTCTAATGTCCAACCTAAACCTCCCCTGGCACAACTTAAGACCATGCCCTCTTGTCTTGCTGAGAGTTGCCTGGGAAAAGAGTCCAACCCTCACCTGGCTACAACCTCCTTTCAGGGAGTTGTAGAGAGTGATGAGGTCTCCTCTGAGCCTCCTCTTCACCAGGCTGAACAGCTCCAGCTCCCTCAGCCTCTCCTCATAGGATCTGTGCTGTAGTCCCTTCACCAGCTTAGTTGCCCTCCTTTGGACCTACTCCAGGACCTTGATATCCTTCCTAAACTGAGGGGCCCAGAACTGGACACAGTACTCAAGGTGTAGCCTCACCAGTGCTGAGTACAGGGGCAGAATCACTTCCTTGGACCTGCTGGCCACGCTGTTCCTGATACAGGCCAGGATGCCATTGGCCTTCTTGGCTACCTGAGCACACTGCTGGCTCATGTTCAGCTTCCTGTCAATCCAAACTCCAAGGTCCCTCTCTGTCTGGCTGCTCTCCAACCACTCTGTCCCATGCCTGTAGTGCTGCATGGGGTTGTTGTTGAACCTCATCCCATTGGAATCAGCCCAACTCTCCAGTCTGTCCAGGTCCCTCTGCAGAGCCCTCCTGCCTTCCAGCTGATCCACACTTCCCCCCAGCTTAGTGTCATCTGCAAATTTGCTGATGGTGGACTCAATCCCCTCATCTAAATCATGAATAAAGATATTGAACAGAACTGGGCCCAACACTCATCCCTGGGGGACACCACTAGTGACCGGCTGCCAACTGGATGCAGCCCCATTCAGCACCACTCTCTGGGCCCAGCCCTCCAGCCAGTTCCTAACCCAGCACAGAGTGCTCCTGTCCAAGCTGTGGGCTGACAGCTTTTTCAGGAGAATGCTGTGGGAGACGGTGTCAAATGCTTTGCTGAAGTCCAGGTAGACCACATCCACAGCCTTCCCCTGATCCCCTGGCGGGTCACCTGATCATAAAAGGAGATCAGGTTGGTCAGGCATGACCTGCCCTTCCTAAACCCGTGCTGGCTGGGTCTAATCCCTTGTCCATCCTGCAGGTGCTGTGTGATTGCCCCAGGATGATCTGTTCCATGACCTACCAGGCACTGAGGTCAGGCTGACGGGCCTGTAGTTTTCCGGGTTCTCCTTCCAGTCCCTTTTGTGGATTGACGTGACATTCGCCAACTTCCAAATCATCTGGGATGTCCCCAGTGTGCCAGGACTGTTGGTAGATGATAGAGAGAGGCTTGGTGAGCTCTTCTGCCAGCTCTTTCACCACCCTTAGGTGGATCCCATCTGGTCCATTAGACTTGTGGGGATCCAAGCAGTTCAATAGATCACTGACTGTTTCCTTTTGGATTAGAGGGGGGCTGTTTAGACTCTTGTCACCTTCTATAAGCTCCAGAAGCCAGCTGTCCTCAGGGTAACCTGTCTTACTGTTGAAAACTAAGGCAAAGAAGGTCTTAAATACCTCAGCCTTTTCTTCATCTTTGACAACTATATTCCCACCTGTGTCCAGTAAAGAATGGATGTTTTCCTTGCCCCTTCTTTGCTGCTGATGTATCTGTAGAAGGACGTTCTGTTATCCTTCACAGAGGTGGCGAGATTCTGTTCACATTCTGCCTTTGTCTCTCTGATTTTCTTTCTACATGACTTAACTATATTCCTAAATTCCTCCTGAGTAGTTAGCCCTTTTTTCCATAATTGGTAGGCCCTCTTCTTAACCCTAATTTCTTTCAGAGTCTCCCAATTCAGCCAGACCGGTCGTCTTCCCCGCCGGCTCGCCTTTCGGCACACCGGGACAGCCTGCTCCTGTGCTTTCAAAACTTGCTCCTTGAAGTACGTCCATCCCTCCTGGACCCCTTTGTTTTCAAGGTCTGTTTCCCAGGGTATACTCTGAAAAAAGTCTTCTGAATAGGCCAAAATCTGCCCTCCGGAAGTCCAGCGTAGAGGTTTTATTGGTGGCCCTCCTTGTATCCCTGAATATTGAAAACTTTATTATTTCATGATCGCTGAGTCCCAGACGTCCACAGACCACCACATCTCCCACCAGCTCCTCCTTGTTTTTGAAAAGAAGGTCAAGTGGGGCTCCATCCCTGGTAGGCTCATTTACCAGCTGGAGTAGGAAATTATCTTCTATACACTATAGGAATTTCCTAGACTGCTTCCTCTCTGTGGTGTGGAGTTCCCAGCAGACGTTCAGCAGGTTAAAGTCACCCATGAGAACAAGGGACGATGATTTTGAAACATCTGCCAACTGCTTGTAGAATAATTCATCACCCTCATCCTCCTGATTGGGTGGTCTGTAACAGACTGCCATCACGATATCAGCCTTGTTGGCCTTTCCTCTGATTCTAATTCACAGGCACTCCACCTTATTATTGCTGACCTCAACTTCTACAGTGTCAAGAGACTCTCTAACATACAGAGCTACCCCTCCACCTCTCCTACCCTGCCCATCCCTTCTGAAGAGCCTGTAGCCACCCATGGCAGCATTCCAGTCATGGGAGTCATCCCACCACGTTTCCATGATAGCGACTACATCATAGCTTTCCTGTTGCACGATGGCTTCCAGCTCCTCTTGTTTGTTGCCCATGCTGCGTGCATTGGTGTACATGCACTTCAGCTGGGCTGCTGGTTTGTCTCTTAGCTTGGGCTGTCCACCCTTGGGCTCCTTTCTGGAGAGCCCAGTTTCAACCCCATCCCCCTTCAAACCTAGTTTAAAGCCCTCCTTATCAGCCCCGCCAACTTATGGGCTAGAGTCCCCTTTCCCCTGTTAGATGGATTCAGCCCACCTGGTATGCTGAAATTTGGCCCACAGTCAAAAAACTCAAAGTTCCTTCGGTGGCACCAATCCCTTAGCCATCTATTGATGAGACAGGTTTTCCTATTCCTCTCCTCATTCATCTCCTCTACTGCAGGAACTAAGGCAAACACCACCTGTGCTCCTGTCCCATGAACTAATCAACCCAGGGCCTTGAAGTCCTTTTTTATCAACCCTGGTACTTCTTCCATTAATGTCATCACTGCCAGCCTGGACTACCAACAGTGGATAATAATCTGAGGGTTGGATTAGCTGAGGGAGTCTCCTACTAATATCCCTCACCCAGGCACCGGGAAGGCAGCAGACCTCCCTGTGGGATGGGTCCGGTCAACATATAGGGCTCTCAGTTCCCCTCAGAAGGGAGTCACCAACTACAACTACCCTTCTTTTCTTCTTTGTAGCTCTAGTTGTAACACGTCTGGTAGACAGGGGGTGAACAGGAGACCTTCCAGACAGATATTCCTCTTGTCTGTCCTCTTCCTGATTCTCTGAGTCCAGGGCCTCATATCTGTTCTCTAAGGGCACCTGGGGAGATGGTGGGGGTTGGGAGGGGATTCTCTTACCTCTCCGACGATGGACCTGTTTCCATTCCGCCCCATCCCCCTGGTTTGCGTCAACTACCTGATGGCTGGAGGGTCAGGGCTTCACCGTCTCCTTCTGGACTTCCTTTGGGGTCAAAAGGGTGTGACTCCACCAGTTGATTACCCTTTCACTGTCCCTAATACTTCTCAGTCTCTCCACCTCCTTGAGCTCTGCCACCATGCATAGCAAGTCATTCACCTGCTCGCATCTCACACAGACCCCATTCTCACTGTCGTCAGGTGCTAACACCAGGCTTAAACACTCTGTGCAGCCAGAGGCCTGGACAGCTATGTCCATCTTCATGTTCCTCTTCAGGGGTTCCATCTGTGTGGACACACCCTTCGTCTCAACAGCAATAGCTTTTGCTTTTTTTGAAACCATTGCTGGCTGTGCCCCTCCTGCTTGCTCTGCCTGCACCAACTGCCTCGCTAACTGCCGTGTCGATTTCCTGTTTGCCAGCTCCTGTTCACTGCGCTTCGGGTCGCTGGCGCTCCCAGAGCCATTATATATATATAATTATATTATATTATATTATATATTTTATATATTATATTATATTTATTATAATAATCATAATTATATTATTATATATTAGAGTATATTCATAGCGTAACATTCTCAAACTATATGAAGCCATAACAGGAACTTGATTTAAAGGATCGTTTACCACAGACGCGATACAGGAACTTAGAAAAAGAACCCCAATCCTACAAACTGTTGGGAAAATTCCAAGTTCCAAACCCAGAAAAACTATGTGTGTCTTGGACTTCCTTAACTCTTCTGGCAACTACTTCTTCAAAACTACCCCTTGGTTAAATTATCTTTTCGAAAAGGAAAGTGAGCTATCATTTAAATGACATATATCATTATATTGATGTAACTGATATTTCATTATAATGATATAAATGATATAAAAAGTATAATTGATATAAAGTGATTGATATATCATTATAAAGATATAACTGGAGCTTACTTTAACTTTGATATGAAACAGCTCAAGAAATAGCACATGAAGCTGAATACAAAAGAGATCAAGAAATAGCTTGATTCTATTTCAATGAAAACGTAATAAAATAAAAAACCACAATTTTCCCCTCAAAGTGCGTTCAGACTTATTGTATTATTTTATGCAACTAAGTCAAATCAGAGCTGTACCACTGTAAAAAAAACAAAAAAACCATATTAGTTTTAAAGAATTAGTTTTAAAGTTACAGTAATAAAATATTCTTGTTTTGTGGGAAATGTAAAGAACCCAAAACCTTTCCTTTCTCTCTCCACAACAAAACATATGTACTTACTTCTATCACCACCTTCCACCTTAACTTTTAGGGTTGCTTTAGAGATTTTGTAAAGGAAACCATACGCTGAAATTAGGTGTTCTGTCCCAGATACCTGGCTACTCTTCAGTAATCACAAGCTAACTTTTATGTAAGAATACAGCTTTATATTTAGATGTGAAGCCTGACAGAAGAATCCAATAGCCACATGACTAATGATGGCTTTCCTCTTTTTCTTCTGAGGTTATAAAAGTGGAGGTTACATACAGATTTATGAAAGGTTTTCCTTTTCATAAGTCATGTATCTGAAAGACGAAACTGATCTTTCATGTTCTCATGTTTAGAACATGAGCCCACTTAATTTTCTTACTCATCTAAATGAATTGCATAAAAGACTCAAAACCAGAACTGCTCCTTTTACAGTGAATGTTCCACCACTGAGGCACTTACAAAGGCAGTTTACTACCTGTGACTGTTGGAGGGTTTCGCAGTTTTACAATTTTTCACTCACTTCTCTGTCTACGTTGATGAGTAAAGGAAAGCATTTTGAAAGCTCATGACAGTAGACAAAGTTTAGTTAAAGATATGCACTTTTTTTTTTGTTACTAGAAAAAAAAAATCAAAATAGAGAGTTCCCCAAAAAAAGCATGCAGCAGATAGGGCCAACTGATCATTAAATACCAAAGGGACCATAAGAGGCTTCTTTCTTCCACAAAGCAAACCCTTGTCCTTGCTTACAAAAGAGGTCATTCAGCCCCTATAGTACCTCTGTTCCTAATTGCCTACTGTTGGAGCACGAAAACTAGCAGCCCTGTTTTGCTCATTTTGTAGCTGTCGTGCCTTAGCAAAAGGGAGAGGAAAGGGGAGGATGGGAGGGGAAGGAAAGGGAACAGTGTAATAGGTCACTTGCTGCTGTAAACAGTATGATAGTTAAAGTTATCGTTAGTCCAGTTTCATTCTGCTAGAACAAGAGAAACTCAAAAAGGCATCAAGTCAATCAGGGTGCAGAAGTTTGCTCAGTACCAACACTGCAGCATTGTGCATTTTGCTTTTACAGAGGATTAATGATACCATACGTCAGGATGATGAATTGTGTTTTTTAGCGAGACTGAAGAGAGGGGGGAGGAAAAGATTTTTTTAAAAATGCAGGGAAAAAAATAGTTGAATTTCATGAGCTGGTCCTGTTTCTCAGAACACGAGATGAGAAAGTTGTCCTTTAAGAGAGGTCTGTGTCCTTTCTGCTGGCCACCTGCCTATGATCCCCCTGTTTCCAGGAATGCGTGTTACATACACAAAGGTCTGCTTCTAAGGTTAGCTCTTGCATACACAGACAAGAAATAATTTAAAAACCCACTTCATCATTACTTGCTGGCTGAAAACAGATAAAACTGAAATTTGTCATTCCATATACAGGCATCGTACAAGAATTAAATTGGGTTTTAGAGATGGTGGACATCTACTGCCTAAGTTAACAGAATAAAAGCCTCATGTGTATTAATGATCAAAGACAGAAATAGCTAACGTCAATTAGTTCCTTGCTGAACCAAGAACACTATTAAAGATGCCAGTTGAATGACAGGCAATGGTATATGCACACTGAGAAAATACAGCATAAAAAACTGGGTGACTACAGGGACTTAAGCACAAAGGAAAATTAGCTCAGAAAACAGAAAGGCATGAGTTTAGAGTTGTTGCTCTGTGGCCTTGTATATACCACACAGATATACTGCTCTCTGAAGCACAGAATTTTTGTCCTCAGCTCTATGGCTCACAAATACACTTGGTTAACTATTGATACGCTCATTTTGGTTTTGTACTATAAGCAGAGAGGGAGGACTAGATCAGAAAGGTTACTTCAGCACCCTGCAGAAACACATTATAGCTACTGAAAAGATAAAGAGCAAAATTGCCATAAACCTAAAAACTGAAGAACTGAGTTTTATTATTTCTACACCTATTGTCAAAACACAACTAAGAGATCTGATTTGAACTCTGAATTCAAAATAAGGCATATGAGAAACCTGATTCATGACTTAGGAATTCACTGGGATTAAAAGGGTAACATGCTCACTATTTAAAACCAAACCATGGGCTATCAGTCTGCTGTAGGTGACGTATCAAATGCAAAGGGTCACACACTGCATAAATTCAAGGAAACGGTCATCAGCTGTAGGCACATTACAGTACACAGTGCTAATTAAAGTAGACTTTTTACTGAATATCCATCTTCATAGTGCTAATGAGTTAAACTACATGTTTTCATGGAAACTGATTAACTCTTGGGAAGTAATACAGCATATGAAGCTTCAATCATTAAACATATTTGTAGCCAAGATCAACAACTCTCTGAGTTCAGAAAGAGGATAGCTTATGAATTCTAAAAAAACAGCTTGCACACAAGTTATTTGACATAGAAACTCATCCTACTGACAGCGTTCTCCTGACCAAATTTCTTGCATTTTCCAGAGCAGAATCCCACAGTCCTAAATCGTTTAAGGTTTTTGACTTCTCTCTTTAAATACCTGAAAATTACCTAGAAGTAATTTGCGTTAAAACAAAATGTTGACATTTTAAAATCTAATCACAAAAAGACAGCTTATGTCTGTCTGTCTTTGACTGAAAAGCTAACAAGAATGAATAAATAATCTCTGCTCTACTACATATAGGATTAGAGGAGACATTTTCGAATGTTACATATTCTGATCACAAAAAAACCCAGAATGAAGAAGACAGTAATATCATAAGTGCTAAATAGAAAGTGTCAAATGTTTTGTTCCACACAAAGTTATGAACCAAGATACAATGATGTAAACCTCAAACACCAATAAAGAAATATTATAGAACAAAAAAGTTTTGTTTTGCTTTGTTTTTCAGCAATTCTCCTCTATATCATAGTCTGTTTACCTGGAAGTACTGAATTCTAAGGAAAAGACTTATTTTAATTACAATTAATTTTTATATAAAGTGAGAAAATAGCTCAAGAATCTGCTAAACTGCTATGTCATAAAATAAAACACAGAGGGGAAAACAGCATGTGCAAGGGCAAAGCAGCTGGCAGATGAGGAAAAGGCTGAGATACTTAATGCCTTGTTTGCCTCAATTTTTAATACTCAAGACCAGTTAACCTCAGGTTATTCATCCCCCTGAGCTGGAAGACAGGGTTGTAGAGCAGAACAAACCCCTATAATCCAGGAGGTAGCATTTATTGACCTGCTGAGACACCTGGACAATCATAGCTCCATAGGGATGGATGGGATCCACCCAAGAGTGTGGAGGGAGCCGGCAGAGGAGCTTTCCAAGCCTGTCTCCACCATTTATTAGCAATCATGGTTAATAGGGGACTCCAGACGACTGGAGGCTCGGCAATGTGACACCCATCTACAAGAAGGGCTGGAAGAAGGATCTAGGGAACTACAAGTCTGTCAGCCTGACCTCAGTAGTGGGTAAGATTATGGAGTGCACTCACATGGCATGTGCAGGACAACCATGGGATCAGGCCCAGACAGTATGAAAGGTTCACGAAAGAGAGGTCACAGAATCAGCCAGGCTGGAAAGGACCTCTGAGATCATCAAGTCCAACCCTTAATCCACTACCACTGTGCTTACTACACCATAGCATTGAGTGCCACATCCATTCTCTTTATAAAAACGTCCAGGGATGGAGGATGGTTGGTCCTGGATGACCAACCTGATCTTCTACAATTAGGTGACCCTCTTATGGTGGGTGGATGAGGGTAATGCTGTGGATGCTGTCTACCTGGACTTTTGACACTGTCTCCCATAGTGTTTTCCTAGAAAAGCTAGCAGTTTATGGCATAGACAGGTGCACTCTTCACTGGGTAAAAACTGGACCAAGCCCAGAGAGTTGTGGTGGAAGTTAAATCCAGTTGGTGGCTGGTCAAGGGCTCAGTTTTGGAGACAGTTCTGTTTAATATTATCAGTGATCTGGATGAGGGTATCAAGTGTGCCCTCAGTAAGTTTGCAGATGACCCCAAATAAGGCAGGAATGTTGATCTGCTTGAGGGTAAGAAGGCTTTACAGAGGGAGTCAGACAGGCTTGATTGAGGGGCCAAGGTCAGTTGTATAAGATTAAACAAGGCCAATTGCTGGGTCCTGCACAACCACCCCATGCAGGCTTGGGGAAGAGAGGCTGGAAAGCTGCCCAGCAGAGAAGGACTTGAGGGTACTGGTTGACACCCAGCTGAAAATGAGCCAGCAGTGTGCCCAGGTGGCCACAAAAGCCAACAGCATCCTGTCTTTTGGTTCCAAAGCCTGAGTGCAGTGTGTGCCCATGTGTGAGGAACACGTCACAGTGACAGGAACACACAAAATATCACAGCAGTTGGGGTGAATGGTGCCATTGGTCTCGGATAGGACTCTTGCCAATGACTGCTGCTTAAAAGATGTTTCAAGAGGCACAAGAAAACAAAGTTTGGAGAAAAATTCTTCCATGCAGCAGCAGTTCAGTTACTCTTAAAATCTTCAAGAGCCAAGCGTTGAAAGAAAAATCATCTGAATAGCAGATTAACCAGATATGCCTTCACTGAATGAGCACGAAAATCTTACTGCTAAGTGCTTTTCAAATTGTATGACTTTTTCCAATTTGATTATAGAAGATACAGCTGATAGCAATTCACTGTAAATAAGCATCCAGCCAACATCTCAGAAGTACTGACTGAAGGTTTTTCTTAAGCACAGGAATGCTTAAGAAGTATTAAAATTTAAAATATTCAGCCTTTCAACACTTACAATAATACTAGCACAGCATATTGTAACTAATCCGTTTAGTAGCACCACAATCAAGTCGTGGAAATCTTCAACTGGTATGTGGCTTTAGAATTCCACAAATCAAGTATCTTTAGAGGAACTTTGAGAAAAATTTTCTTTCAGGACAAAATGCATATTACTAAGTTGGGCAAAGAAATAAAATATACACAATGCACTACAAAGTCATTAATATCAAATCCTTTTGTTAAAACTAATAAAAATTAGTCAAAATGTTCACTATTGTACTCTCTGGACTGCTTCAGAAGTAACGTGCTACATATACATATGTTATTTGTCACTTCTACATGTGGAAACAAGCTTTAGCACTGGTAGAAACAAGAAGAAACCTAGAGAAAGATCTGTTCTCCCCATTCTAGAAATGGGGGAAATGTCATTTCTCACACAGCAAGTTTTGACTGCTAATAATTCCTTTTTAACAAGATGAGCTTCAGCCCTGGGTCATGTGCTGTAATTTCCATATAATCTAATAAAAGTTTATAGTAACTCTTAAGTCATAGCATAACGTATTTTTGTCCCTACAGAACAACAGCTATTTGGCTGCTATTTAAATACCTTTTCATTTTTTTTCCTAGGAAGGGAAACAGTTGGTTACTACAGGCAGGAATAAAGTGGCTTTTTGAGTTTACCATATTTTCAGAAATATTCCTTTCTAGTATTTCCTCCTCCCATCTCCACCCTCTAGTAAAATAAAGAAAGCAATGACCTATTTCAACATTTTGTCTCAAAGCAAAATCAAAAGGATTCTGTAAATTCCAAATAAGCATCACAGAATAAAGTGAAATGTGTAATTATAACACAAAAATTGATTCATAGGATGAAAACACTTCCCTGAAACTCACAGAGAACATCTAGACATCCCAGCAGCATCCAAAATCAGATAGTGTTTGAGGGTTACCCAGGGGTAAAAAAAAACTTTTAAGAATGAGCATGAACACACGAATGCAAACAGAAATCAGAGAAACAAGCAAAAATTACTGTGCTAAACAACACCACACAGCATCAACTACAGGTTGGCACAGAAAAATAAACTGAAACCTCTTAAAAGAAAATTTTAAGAAAAAATTTTGTTCTTCCAGGTGAACAAAATGTCAAGCCATCTTGGGATTAAAGTGAAGTTTTCCCTCACTGACACAAGCTTAGAGTTACTATTCCTAAGAGAGTTTTGATGCCACTCTTAAGAAATAGTAGTTTAAATCTACGTTGGTCTGTAGGAATACAGAAGAATGGACGAGACTGAGGTTCTAAGTTTTCAGAGAACGAACATTTTGCATTTGCTACAAATTGAGTTACTACATCCCAAGACTGTTAACTGAACCACAGAAACCACAGAGATCACAGAAATTACAGAAAGTCAGGGGTTGGAAGAGACCTCTAAAGATCCTTGATTCCAACCCCCCTGCCAGACCAAGGTCACCTACAGGAGGTCACATAGCAAAGCATCCAGGAGGGTTTTGAATGTTTCCAGAGCAGACTCCAGAACCTCCCTGGGCAGCCTATGCCAGTGCTCTGTCACCCTCACAGTGAAGAAGTTCTTCCTTATTCAAGTCTCCAATGTGCACTCACATTCCTTAAGTTTGTGTTTAAGAAATATATCTTTAATCAGGATATCTAAGAAAACAAAGCTTGCATCATCAAGCTGTGCAGGCATCATTCCATCCCACTAACTTTTGAACACATTAGACAATTTCTATCCAATTTAACAGAAATCTAGAAATCTCAACAACTGTGGCAGCCAGCTCAACAACCATGGTCTGAGTGGCAAAGCAGGACTCTGCCACTGCTCAGTTTATTTGGCTGCAGCCACCAGGCTGGATTAGCTACAATTCCTCCATGGCAGGGATATCACAGGATCCAGGAAGAAGAGAAATGAGGTTCATACTAGTGGAGAAGAATATCAGTATCACAGGGCACCATACTTTGTGAAAGCAGGCTTCTATCACATCACAAAAGTGCTGGTCTTTAAACACACACTGCAAGCATTCTATAACTAAAAGTACAGACACACAAGAATTTGCAACTTTTAATTACAGTCACTTGTCCAACTACTTTAGTCTACTTATACCTAAAGCAGAGTATGTGACATTAATCAATGGTATGGGACAGTTAAATGATTCTCTGTCTTCAGGCTGTTAATATTCTTTATTGCTAGGGCTCCAAGCAATTCATCATACCATCTGCTTGAATGCAGGCCACTGGAGCAAGTTTTTCTGCATATTGTCTCTGTGTATGTTTCTATGCATGAGAAAACAAATATTGAGACTACCTGACAGTCTCCCACTTCATTTTGCAGGCCTGTTCCAACACATTAACCCACAATGCATACCTCCTCTCTTTCTTCTCCTTCAGCTTCCCCTGTCAATTACCTCAAACCCAATTTAAAAGAACTGCCCTAATGGGAAATAATTTAGCTTCTGTTATTGTTTTTTAAAGCCTCTCTCATAAAAGAGATCACACACATCTTTTCAATAATCTTCAATCTTACAAGGACTTTTGGCTTAAAAAAAAATCATTCAGTAGTGACATTAGGGAGTGATAGAAGTCAAAGCTGAAAAAAGTCCCAGCCCTTAATCATAAATTCAACATAAGGGAATCACAGCCTGAGCAACCTTTGTGCCACAGTTTGAGAATTATTAACTTTTGCTACTCTCTCAGATCCAGAAGGATTTAATAATTTTCCACATTGCACATTAATGCATTTTTTTCCTCTACAGAAGAGCATACAAAATACACAACACTAACAGCACAAGTTACACAAAAGAACCCATGAAATTCACTAGTAAATAAGTCCAACAAGGACATTTAAAATCAAGCTTCTATCAAGTACTATGAAGTGATCTACAGATCTACAAATTGAATCAGGCTCCCAGCTCCCACTATTCTAGAGCACTGATCTTTGCAAAGATATTTAAACACCTCTGAGCTTATTTTGAGGATATATTGAACAGGGAACCTGGTTAGTATATTTTGTATGGAATCTGTAAGTCTTCTTCAACTGCATGAGAGCTTCTGTCTGGTACCTTTTGTGTTTATTCCAATCACTGAAACAGAATTACATGATAAGACTGAAATTCTGGATAAGAAGCAGAGACTTGCAAAAATGGTCCCCACTTTAGCCTGGACAAACAATTTAACATGTAACAATCACAGTGTAGAAGTGTTACTGATTTAGAGAAAGAATTCATGTGAAAATGTCTGTCTCATTAAAATTAGGATCATAGAAGAAAAAGCTCCGCACTGCTAGACACAAAATGCATTGTGTCTTGCAGGAGTGTCAAGTCTTGGCAAACACCCAATTGCTGAAACATTGCCAGGCACATCAGATATATATTAATGCAGGATAATCTGTAAGAAAAGTATTCTTTCATAAACATTTTTTTCTTTGTAAAACCATCAATCAACTTCCTAGCTGGGCACAAGGTGGCTCAGCTCAAGAAATCCTCAGAAATGCTTAAATGTCTATAAACCATTGACTGTACACATTTGGTGGCTTCCAGTGCCTATTTTCCTAAGTATTTGCTGAAGTTACTTGGCTTGCTGTCAGCATCTAATTCTGATATGTAACTTGGGAAACCAGCAGCAGGAGGTCACTCAGGCCTGACTAGTGACATCCTCAGCACCAATTAGCCAAGGTGCAGACTGCCAGGGAACAATTTTTTGCTTTTCAGATTATTTTAGGAAAACCAGAAACAACCAGAATCACCTAACTACCTGGCAGAAAATGAACTAATGTGAATATATATTTATTTAACCCACTTCAAACTGAAAATTGAAGCCAAATTATATGTTTTTGTTCAAAAGTAGTAATAAAGTAATAAAGATACATTCTAACAGATATAAGTGCATTTGCATTTCAAGAGACAGGTATTATAAAAATACAAACAAGTACAAAGTTTCCAGAGAAATCTTACTACAGGACAGTAATTTTACATGAATTATAAAGCTTGAACTTGACTATCCAGGAAAAAAAAATATACTGAAGGAATGATTGAAACTATTTCTATACACAAAAAAAATTAACTGACATTATGTGGAGCTTGTAGAGTCCACCTCAAAATGTTAACTCCTGCCTCTCTATTCCATAGGAAAAACAATATTTTACTTAAGCATCTCACTTGTTCCTAATCCAAAGCATTCCAATGTCATTACTTAAAACTGTCTCAACTTTGTACCATATATTACAGCACTGTTATTTCTACATAATTTCACAAGAATCAAGAGGAGGAAATTAGAGTTGTTTAAGTGAGTGGGAGAAAATATAAACAACTTCATTATAGCTGTAACTACTGTATTGATTTCTTGCAGTCAGATTTATGAAATATGAGGGAATGGATGACTCCATGTAATGGCAATAAAGCATTTTATCTCTGACTCAGAAGCAACTTGAATACTGTTCAGCTTAGGGGTTACTAAAAACCTGAAATATTTTTGATGGTTTATATATCACCAGTTTGTGGTTTGTATCAAGTTCTACACAAGTGTTAGTTTAAAGAAGTAATTCAAACTAGCACATATGTTGTGCTTTATTACTGCTTTTGCTTAGGCATGTCCACATAACCTGGTTTGAAGCAGTTAACCCAGGAACTTATTTGTAGGAGGAGAATACACAGAAACCTTTGCAGAAACCTGCTGGAGAACCTTGATAAATATTCTAGACACTTAAAGTTACAGTACTACTAATAAAAAAGGTAGCTTATTTCAAGCTAGATTGTGTATGCTTACATGAACTACCAGAACAGCTGTGTCTGTAGTCTGGCCATATTTAATTTCCTTCAAAATGTTTCTTTAGTAAGAGTCACATCATAGTCTGTAAAACTGATGTTATTTGTTGATGCCTGAATGATCTCAGTAAATAAGCAACATAAATCTTAACCTACGAAGAGCACTTAATTAGCTCTCCTCTAAGTTGCAAACACTCTATGGCTATGCCACCCATTAGAGATACGCTTTTTATTTCAAATAGTGAATGTATTTTAGAAATGACAAAATAAAGTGTTTTTTGAAAGAGTGCACTTCACCTTGTTTATGTTTCTATAACTAAAAAGTCAGTAGATAAGTTTTCTTCTTACCATAATTAGTTCTAACGTGACATGAATTTATAAGAGTGCCAGGGACTCCATAAACACGAACACAATGCATCTTTTCTAAAAATGGCACTTATCTGTTTGTATATTGGAAATTAAAAAGATACACGTGAGAGCTCTCAACAGATGCATTCATCTAGAGTAGTTATTTCATGAGGGATTTCTCCCTCACACCTTCTTTCTAAGCGACCTTCATAGACTGAAATTATGACATAACTTTCATAACCACTTCAGTCCAAAGGCAGATCTCAGTATACACCTTCTCATCTACAACAAACACTCCTTTGCAGACAAAGCCTGGTAATCAAGTCTACTTCCATCACCAAATCAGTTCTTCATTTCCCAAGGCTTTGCTTTGCTTCTAAAGATCCTATCCTACCAGCAACTTCATGGGATCCATACTAAATCCATCATAGAATGGCTTAGTTTGGAAACTTGTGTTTATTTATATGTATTAAATACGTATTTATTACATTTTTTTTAAAAATTCAGTCAACATACAGACAAAAAAGTTGTTTTCTCAAACAGTTCTCAAATGTACTTCACCAACAAATTTTAGAAGTAACCAGATTTATACTAGGATTGGTGTATTCAACAGACAAACAATCTGAAAAAAGCGAGGAACAGGAACACACACAAAAAATTGTGATTACATAAAAGCAGAAAACAAAATTAAATTAATTGTAAAAACTTACAGAAACCATACCAAATCAAGAGCTGATAATAATACAGCTCAAAACTCAAATGCAGATAAACACAAAATAACACACCATTAGGAAAAATAAAATAAAGTAAACCCTGAAAAAGATGAGCTCAAAATTATGTATTATCACCTGGGTAAAGGGGATAAATTTTTCTCTAGAGAATTTTTTAAGCATGATAGGACTAATTAGCAACAATAATAAAAAAAAAACAAACTGGCAGAATGTTAACACTGAATAAAGAAAGAATACGGAACACTTAAGAATAAGCTATGCCTCTTCACACATCCTTGGCATTCCAAAATTCTGAATTCCACTGTGACATTTTTTAATAAAATCTATCATACAGAAGACTGCAATAAAACTTACACAAGGAAGTGGACCAAATAATCCACAACTTGGTTTCTGAAGGACACAGATGAAAGAATACAAGAAAGATGACCCCCAAAATGACTGTGTGCTTACTTCCACTGTTCAAAAATCTAAAACAGGATTCAGACAATTAATATCTCAGGCAGTAGTTTTAACTAAAGTTTTCACACACTACATTGACTTGGTGACAGAAACTATGAAACTCATTGCTGCAGGCTGCTGCAGAGATAGGAACTTTAAGAGTCTGTACAGAAACATATTTAAGAGGAGTCTACTCAACATGATTTTCAGGCTGAAACTTCTGACATGAGGGCCCTAGAAGCTGGGAGGCCATCCAAGGTTTATGCTAAGCCTCACCTTGAGCTTCCTGACTTCTGCCATTGTTCCCAAAGCATCCAATGCTGACCATCACTGCAGAAAAGTATAAGCAGCCTACTGCACATCCATCTGGGCAGTTCCCCAGCCTGACAGAGCCATTCGTAATCATGTTACCTATTCCAACCATTTGTCAAGGTGTAAACAAGGCAGGAGAACATGCTAAGTTAACTGATTACAGATGAATTACTGATTTTACAAAAAAAGACAGTGTACTGACTAGTAATTCCAAAGACAAATGAAATGTTCATGTACTAGATATTCAGCACTTTTGTCTTAATTTAAGGAAAATCCAGGCTCAGGTACATCGCACCAGGGAATACTGTATTCTAAGGCAAAAATCAAGTACAGATATGGAGTTAGATTTATTTCACACACCTTGACAAGCCAAAAACATTGACCAACCTAAAGTCAAATTGAAGTGTCACAATAGGAAAAAATTAAATTGAAGAGGTGAACTCTATCAAACACATACTATCAAAACTGTATCTAAACGCTATCACCTTTCCTAACAAAAGGACGTTTTTATTTAGGGTACTGAAATATTTGTACTTGAAAAACGGAGGCATACAAACACATGCAATTAGGATGCTTAAATGTTGTTGTTTGCATTCAGTCTGGTGATGTATAGGAGAATGCTGTTAGGCACCTAAACAGAGCACGAACATGCAACGCCAATGAGAATAACATGTCACAGGGCACAACATGATGCAAGCATGGCAAAGAGCATCAGCTGTAAGTGCTGACAGCTGTGGAACCAGGATTCCGGCACCAGGATGACTGCCACTTTGTTTTATTCAAAAGAAAAAGAACTGCTAAAAATTATGAGGTCTGGGCTTGCCTATAAAGTATTCATCTAACTGGGATGATTTTAGATGAAAGAAAATGGGAACTGTGCAATTACATACACTTACCTTGACAAATAGAAAGAAATCTGTGATTAGAATGTAGTAATTAGTTACAAAATGCTTCCCATAGATTTAATTACCCATCCGTCTACATGTTTCTTAATTACTTTTATCTCATTGCATCAGTAAAAAATTCTGCCTGGGGCAACTGCCACTCATTTATTTACACAGCTTCTAGTTTTTGCAGTGAATATATTATAGCAACATGGTGAAACAATGCTAGAATTACAGATGAAATTTCATGCATAAGGAATGTATCCTTCAATTTTCTATGCTAATTATTTTCTTAGATTTGAATTCTAACTCAACTTTATAATCTGTATGTTGAGTAAGTTTCAAAACACCCAATATGTCATTTAAAACAAAGTCAAAAAACCCCACAATTTCTTAATGAAAAAAAATCCTATGTTCATAAAACTGAAAAACATGGTTGATAAGCAAAACTGCAAATCCAATATATACATACATTTTCAGAGAAATGTATGAGATTTTTATATTTCAATCAAGACTTAAGATACAAGACCAGACAGTAAAACTGATTCCAAGACAACCTTTTTATCAGTAACAGCCTCCATCATAAGCACGTCCTCTTTGGCATCAGTACCAGTTAAGGTCAAGAGATACAATTAAACCACACAACCTGCAGAGAGCTGTTATGATTCAAATGGACATGAACAGAGAATGACAGAATAACTTTTAAAAGATGAAACTAAACCTACAGCTGCAGAATTAGTATCTAATTTGCCTGTGTAAAACCTAGAAGGTTTGATTAATTTCCTTGCATCTCGAGGAATTTTGGGTATAGCTACTGTTGCTGAGGTTGCATGCTTTTTGCTCTGAAAACAGCCTTTTTGCAGTAAGAAGTTTATTTTTTTATCAACCCATAAAGTGATGAATACAATGCTCCCAATACATAATAAATAGATTTTACACAGGGTATATATTTTTATACGGTAATGCATAATGGCAAAACTTATTTTTCTGTATTTGAACTCTTCAGAATTTATAAATAGCAGAAGCTTAAATATAGTTTAAGTGGAAAATGTTAGAAGTTCAAATCACAAAAGTAAACATACTTTACAATGGGAAAAAACGACAGTTATTCCAGCAAATAAGTAAAAAGTGGGTTTCACTAGATGGTAACTCATTACTTACTATTTTTCTCAAAGACACTTTCCCAAATGGCATGTGATTGTCATGAAGCTTGATTAAAAAATACCTTTCCTAATGAAGGCTTTTTCTGTTTGCTTGTTTGGGGCTTTTTGCTGGTTTTTGTTTTGCTTTACTTTTTAAATATCTGATTAATGTATCCCAGTGGAATTTGTCTGTCTCTCAATATACCAGTACTTCTGTTATTTATCTTCCACCTTATTATTTTAGATACTATCAACTTCATATCACATTTACATATGCTTATGAATTAACAATAAAAAGACAAAAATTGGTCATCAGATGCTGTCTTTCTGCACACTTCCTTCAATGTTTCTTTAAGTGTATTTAAGTACTATAACAATTTAAGTTTTTTTTTAATGTAAAGCTGTTATCAAAAAAAGAAAATGCCAAGTAGGCCGTTATTAATAAGAATTCAACTGCGTGTAAAAGACTGCATGTTTTATACTATATTTTATTCCTAAAAACAACTTAATCTTAGATTCATTTTCTCACGTATATGTACTGAAAAGGTTTTCATGACAGTAAAGGAAAAGGGGTTGAAGTACAAACTTACAGGAAAAAAAAGCGCTAGTGTCTAGTTTTGCAGGAAATGGTTCAAGATCAAAGACAAAAAAACAACAAAGAAAAATGTTATTTTGACATGCAGTGATATGAATTTAACAGCTCCTGTAGTTGTTAAACTAGTGAAATTCACAAGTATTAAAAATGAAATATGTTTGCAAATCAGTCTGTGCTCATAAGCAGAGATGCTCATCGCATCTTTTGGAGAAATATCAATTTTAAACAGTAACATCAGCTAGCCAAGGCAAGGCAGTAGCCCCCACTATGACCTCTCCTTGGAGGACCTGGGATGTCATACCTGCCTGACATCACAGTACCCTTTCTGCCTGGCTCATTTTACACCTGGCTAGCAGAAAATCTCAGGTTATTTATGTGAGTCTGAATGCACATATCTCAACTGGACTGTCATCCAAATCCAGATTTTCCACTTAGCTTTAGCAGTTAAAAATCAATGAGTAAAGTAATCTTAATGTGCAAGAAGTTGTAGGTCTGTTGAATTATTAATAAGCAATACAACTGTAAATGCTTTTGTTCACCATTCTTCAGTACACTTGTAAATGATTTCAAAATGAAAGGTGATGAAGCACGAAGATAGTATGCAACCACTGCTTTTTGAAATCAGAGTGCAGGGAATTGGTGGAATTCTTGCCTGCCCAGGTTATAATCAGACACTGTGAACTTTGCTTGAAAGCAGACTTCAAATTCACAGGGGTCCTCAGCCTTCAATCAAGAAAATGCTTGAAGTGACCTCCATCTGCCATTTTAATGTATTCTTCCCAAAGACTTCCATAAATATTTAATTTAAGAAATGCACTGTTTAAACACAATGAATAGCTTGTGAAATTAAAGTTGGCTGATGGATTACATGATATAATACACAGTAAACAATGGCAGAGAAACCATAGGCAGAGCTACACAGTTTCCTTCTGCTCTTCAGCTAAATGAATCAGAAAGGAATGTAAAGGCAAATTTCATTATACTTTTATTGAAGACATAGCAACAGCCTTAATACAGAGCATGTTGCTGATGTTGTATGTACAGAGGCACACAACAGACACTTGCCTGTCAGCTGTAAAGAAGATTTATACAGAATCCTCTTTTTTTTCTAAATCACCTCTTTGCAAGCCTTCCTCACCAACCTCTCCAAAGAGCTACCATGCTAAAGCTGGGAAAACAAAAGTCTGCCCAAGATTTTAAGTTGGGGCTTAAAAGGGTGCATAATTAAATCACCCAATTTTGAAAAACACTAGATATCATATAACACTAAAACCATAGCAAATGTTTCGCAGGCTGCCTGACATACGGCCTCAACCAATACACACTCAGACAATTGTATTGGCAAATCCGTCAACTAAGCACTGCCTAGCACTTATTTATCTATTTATTCATGCTCACAAATCTGCAATACATTCAGATGTGTTTTTTCTGGAAAAGCAGTTGCATGTAATTTACAAAATTCGCAAATCTAAAGACTCACAATGACCTTAGCAATGTAGCTGTATATATGTATACATATGTATATATACAGATACAGGAAAATATGCATGTTTATGTTTATGCTACCACATTCACTACTTTGAATCCTTATAATATCTAAAAAACAAATACGAAAGCAGAAATATTACTAACATCTGTATGTTTTCCCCCAAAATAACACCTTTAAGCTTTGAAATACAGCATGGTCTTTTGCATTTCTATATAAAATACATTGGTTTATCAGTAAATTTAAAAAAAAAAGTATTTGCTTCTGTACAAAAAACTCCAAACATAAAGGGTTCTTTTGAAGAAAATTATTCCCCATGTAGAAGACTAAAAATGTCACAGAACATAAATGAAAACAGTTAGTTTTAAATGTAAATCTAAATCTAAATAAGGCTTGGAAATATAAATACTGGAAATGAAGACGGCAACCCTATTATTACTGTTATATATGTTCATGTGAAACATTAATTGTTTTAAACTTGACTGAATCCAGCACCTCATAATTCTGTGAAAATACCAGTAAAAACATAAAGTAAAGTAGTAAAGCCTTCCAATTACAGCTCAAATTTTTATACTAACCTGATTGAATGTGTTTTAAATGAATGAAAAAATAGTTTTAAAGCATATAAATTTTAGGATGACAAACTGTTCTAGCAGATGCCATTTTTATCTTTTTACTATATTCTGATTTCTGCTTGCCTAAAGAATCAGAAGAAGCTTTTTTTCTAATCCTCAAAACATCAATGCTCTATAAGCAAGTAACTGAATCTTATTTTTAGAGAAGTTCCAGATCTAACCATTACGTAAGCATTGACAAACTCAGGTCTTCCGAACTCAACTAACAAGTTGAGTTAATCCTTTAAACTATTAATTCATTGTAAAATCTACATACACTTCTGAGTCTCGATACATTTTCTCAAAAAACTCATAAAAATTCACAAAAATTGACTTTACTCCCCCCACACTCTCTCTGGACACATCAAACCGGCTTTTATAAAAGATCACTTAATGAGGTTATGATTACACCAAATGTATTCTCTGCACATTCTGCAAAGCAGTCTTGGAAACTAGGTACATCATCTAAGTAAGGTTTATGATCACGAAGTTCCAGGACACAAAAAGGAACAAATAAACAAACAAAATCAACTAAACTTATTTTGAAAATAATTCCTGGTTCTTCTGTGCATACATCTCTCTAGACAACATATATGCATGTCATACACAGATATTTATCATAGTCTTTAGATGTCTTTAATAGATAGCAGTTGCTGGGACACGAATGAATGTGTTCAAGTCCCAGGATCATAATCAAGATAGCACTTCAAATCCCTTTCCAAATTTCAGTTCAGCCAGAAGCCGCAGCAGACTCTAACACAATACAGAGCAATATGAAATGGCTGAACACATCTGTTCTTCACAGTTCTAGTCATAAACACATATTGATGGGTTGTTGGTCAAAAAAGGGAGAAGAGGGAAGGGAGAAAGGGAAGGCATCATATTAATCTCTAGAAGAAGAACAGACAAAGTAACTTGAGATGTAGAAAAATTGAGAGGAGACAAAGTAGAAGTCACAAAATAACAAAGGTTATGATTCTGGTGTTTCAGAGTGGCTCAGAGTACTACATCTGAATTTACTGTTGACCCTGGAGAGTAAAAACATTCTCCACTTCTTCAGAGCCATCAGGTCCAAAAAAAAAAAAAGAGATCTATAGTGATGCTCCTACTTACAAGGGCAACTGCTCTTTTTCCTCTTCAATTAATTCAAAGTACTTAAAGAAGTCCATGAACTAGGAAATAACTGCTTTCAAGAACAGATTAAAATATTAGAGAGCAGTAGCTTACTTGGCATTGGTGGCAGGAAAATACAGAAAACTTATTAATTTTACAACAAATACAATTCCTTATTTCATTACCTTGTTGACATTTTTCCTACTTAATGTCTCCTTTTGGACTAAGAGCTTTTGTTTTCTGTTATCAAAACATAAAGATATGATCCAACAATATTATCTAGCTACACTCATTTGGGAAGAGTTTCCTGTAAGCTGATAACAAGTAAGCATCTAGCTACAACTATCAACGTACTCACATTCAAGAAACGCACAAGTTTTTAATGTCAGAAAATAGAAATTACATCCTTTTAATGATACTTGTAAAACAGTTAATAGTTTTAAGTGCCACAAATAATCAAATTCTGTTTGTTTTTTTTTTTCCAAAGAAGTTACAATGCCTAAATACTTACTAACTTGTACTTCTTGTAAATTACACATAAAAAACATTAATTTTGAGAATTAAACCATTATAGTATTTACTAAAATCAATAGACAAACCAAACAAAACTCTCATATAGACTGACTCGCCTTAAACAGAAAAGTACGTTTGTTCTCTTGCTGGTAACTATGTTTATTTTTGAGGGAGATGAAAACTTACCATGGGGGAACAAAATTTAGCATCCATTTAACAGTCTTGGCCAGTTGAAGAAGTGGAGCTTAATAATTGCTGCTATAAGTAGTGTCTGCAGATAACAATTTACAGGAAAAGTAATTCTTAAACACTCAGTTGCAGTTAATATTATGTCAAGTTAGAGGAAAACAGATGGACATTATTTCTATTAGAAGGACACAGCCATTATAACTGAGTATATAACATGACTGCACCCTTACTTGATTCTGAAAGACCAAAGAATTTGCAAATATTATCTTCTTAATCATAAAGATTCAATAAAAACAGATTCAGAGGTGAATCTGGGGACAGAAAGTATTTAGGCATGTAGTGCTATGATGAAGATGGAGCACCTCTCTTTCAGTAACCTAGAAACTAAAAAAAATTCAACAAATTTCAAATAAAAGCTTATGAAAAATCACCAATGCTGATGAAAATTAATAAATAGTACTGGAAAACAAAACAGTAAAACACCAAGAATATCAAAGCAAAAGGCATTTGTTGGTATTCCCGGCACCCAAAATATATTGCAAAGTGGAAAAAAAAAATGTATTATGAAACCGTTTCTGGCCTGAATACTGTAAGTTGTCTATTAAATTTTGCTGACTTATGAATGAAGTCTCTTTTCTCTTAAGATCAATATCCAGTACAGAAATGTTTTATCTGATTTGTGGAGTAGTGGAGCTCCTCAACAGACTTATATATTCACAGTACTTAGTGCTATGAAACAATATTTTTTGTAAATGGAAGTGATCCTAATAAAACAGATTTCCCAAAAGACTTGGGAATAATCATCAATAAATGCCACTGAAACACTTCAGAAATAACTTCAGAAAAATAACAGAAGTCTTTATTAATAAAGTTGCCACTGAATAACTGTTGGTTTCTTCCTGATACATTTTCTGAGCAAACAGTTCCTCGCACCCCCTTTTTTTTTTTTTTTTTTTAATTAATATTTCCAATTCAACATTCACTTGGAAAATTGACCTTACTTTTACCCTGCATCTCCCTCTGGTGGTTTCCTTATCTATTTATTTAGAAGCAATTGCAGCAAGTAGATTCATCTTGCCGGGTTCTAAAACAGAATAGAATCTAATGTTTCAATTATTTCAACCTCCTCCTCTCACTAAAGCTACACTGGTATAACTAAAGTAGAGCTGTCTAACACAACTCTTCTTCCACCCTGACCCTGCTAAGCCGTATTTGTTTCTCTGCCACTTTTGTCTCGCCATTGCGTCCTACACACATATCCATGAAAATCCATCAGCCTTCTGAGATAGGGAACTAGTAAAACTACAGAAACCCT
Source organism: Calypte anna (assembly GCF_003957555.1). Lineage (NCBI taxonomy): Eukaryota > Metazoa > Chordata > Aves > Apodiformes > Trochilidae > Calypte > Calypte anna. Next base: position 56,485,302 of record NC_044245.1, on the reverse strand, counting down.
ATTCAGCTGTATATATTGCAGACATTAATGCTCTCTGTAACACTGTAAATATTCAATTACATATCAATATTACTATAGTTGCTTTCCAATGAATTTGCATTAGTGGGATTTACAAACCTGAACTAATGGTACTCTTGCAAGTCAGGAAGTAGGATTCTAACATAAGAAAAAAAAACTCAGAGATGAAAAAAAAAAGTGCAGGTTTCACTAATGCAGCTAGAAGGAGAGATGCTGGAAGAAACGAATTGCAGAAGACTGAATGAGTCAGTGGCAGATCTCAGATTCCTACAGAATGTCAGTATGTTTGCTGATACAATCCACAGACACAGACAGTCCTATAATGCAAAATGGAAATCTCAACTAGTATTGAAAACAAATACTGTGAACAAAGTTTTTAGCAGGGACCTTTGTGACAGGACAAGGGATAATAGCTTTAAAGAGGGTAGATTTAGAGTAGATATAAGGAAGAAATTTTTTTACGGTGAGAGTAGTGAAACAATGGAACAGGTTGGCCAGAGGTGGCTCCACTCCTGGAAACATTCAAAATCAGGTTGGATAGGATTCTGAGCAACCTGACTTAGTAGAAGATGTCTCTGCTCAATGCAGGGGGGTCAGGGAGGTTGGATTAGTGGACATCTAAAGGCCCTTCCAACTCAAACTACTATATTCTGAAACCTACTTCTACAACAAATAAAACGATTGAATCATGCATATTACTATCAAATTTGCTGCATTTCACATTTCTTTATCTGGATAGTTTATGGGTTTTGTTCTTGTAATGGTAATTTTTTAAATATTTCCAGTATTCTTTATAAACAGAATATTCCCAACAATACCTGATGTCTTCTGAACTTCAGGGGAACAAAGCCAAAGTTTTTAAGGACACAGGGTAACATTTTGAGAGGCACTCTAGTCCTTAAAGCACTTTGTAATTTTTAATGGTGTAAATTGGTAAGCCACTACAGATTACTCTGACACTTTTATCCAATACCTCATTTTGCTCAACTTTGTTATATTAAAATAATTCACTTTTCATAACACATACAATTAGCTTGTAGCACTGAAGAGTCACTTTAGATATGTTAAATGATCCCTTGGAGGCCTACATGGCAGCAGGGAACAAAAACCACCGCTGTAGCAAGAGGAAAACTTCAGAATGATAGATGACGAACTAACTAGATAAGTTATTTCAACTCAATGACAAACATGCAGGAAAAATATTCACTGGAACACCAGAGGTTTCCAAGCTTCAGAAAAATACAGTAAACAATGGACACAAAAATAAAACATGTTGAAATGACTACACAATGTCATCTGAAATGAAATGTGATACTAGCACCATCCTCCCTTCACTTTTTCACTCCTGAGACAAGTGTCAGTGTGCCAGAGAAACATCAATCATCAAGTAAGAGAAAAACATAAAACCTATCAAACTGTAGGGTGGTCTTTTCTCAGGAAAAATGTCAGAGCACTGCACTTTGATCTTTTTTTCTTTTTTTTTTTTTTTTTTTTTTCCTCTTTTACAAACAGACCAGGAAACCCTCTCCACCCTATAAAAATAATAAAGCACAAAGCCACACAATTTTCCAGTTCAGAAACTAAACTCCAAAGAAAACTGCTTCTTTCCCGTGGCACCAGTGCGTGGCACCAGTGGCACAAATTAACATTAAAAATGCTGGCTCACATATGTTATGAGCATAATTATATTTGAAAGCAAAAATTTCTGCTTTAAACATTGATCTGTAAGGAAAAGGAAATACTGTTTTAACACTAATAGACTATTATGCATCTAATCTTCAGTGTCTAAAAACCTACAGACTTTATTTTGTGATGTCCAGAGCCTGCAAATTCAATATAATCAACACTACAATTAAGATTTCAAAATAGCTTCATGGTTATAGTTTGTGTTTGGCAATTAATTGCTTTCCAGGAAAAAATACTTTCTGGGATTAAATGTCCATTTCATTAAGCAAATAAAACCCTATACACACTCTATATATTTTTAAGTCATATCTGTATGTTCTATGGAGAAACCATATTTCTCCTGAAAGTTGCCGCCCTGGTGGACTAACTTCTTAACAGCAAGAGAGTATGACTGGTAAATTTTAGCATAAACCAGGTCACAGTTTTTTGAAAACAGAACACAGTACTGAACAGAAACCTGGAATGTCAGCAGTCACTTCTGGAAAGCTGCTAAAAGAAATTTAAAAGTGTTTGTTTTTTTTTAACTTATTGGAAATACAAGCTAGAGTGCACATTTTCAAAATGTACATGCTCTGGTGTGACATGCAAGGTTTCAATCCTTTAACAAAAATCAAGATATTCTGTGAAAGTTTTTATGACAAGTTAGATAATCATCAGAATTTTAGAGCAATAAGTCAACTATAAAACAAAAATGGTCCTGAATCCTTATATGCCCTACAGTGAAATAACAGAGCAAACCTCAGAGCTGGTAAGTCTGCACATTAAGAAAAAAAAATAGAAATCCAATTATTGTTTCCACATCTGTATTTTAATGGAGGTATAGAAGTAAACAGGTAGTTTACTGTCAGAGTAAAACTTTTTAAAAAGATATCGGAATCCACATTTCAAAAAACTGTATATTAATTCTACTATTGACAGTACCTCACAAAATACTCTTCCCCCCCGAAAAAAAAATTAAAAAATTAAATTAACTCTTGAATCTGCAAAAATTTATTTCCCTAATACTAGAATGCAGATATATGTGTAATAATTCCTTGTTATAAAAAAGGCAAATGAAACATTTTTAGCATAACTGTTTTCTCCCCGTTCTCCCTGTTCCAAGCTTTAGCAAATAAAAATCCAAATTAAGTAAGTAAACTAGGGTATGATTAATGACTCAATATTGAAATAAATTTCTCTATTTGGAATACATGGCCATTAGAAGTTTCAATGCTGCACTAATACTATGCGTATTTGGAAGCCATATTTTGACAATAATTTGTCTTAGCATGGTATTTTTCTTCCATACTGAAAAAAATTTTGCTGTGGCACTATTAAAAAAACTGCATAATGACTGATTTATAATCATCTGATCTTCAGTGAAATTAAAAAGCAGTTGCACAGAAACAGGCATCTAAATGCCTTTGAGGACACATCCTTAAATGGTGTTGGCTTGTTGCTAGACACACACACCCAGGCTAACTTCATTATTCTGAAGGCTCATAAATGGTATGAGCAAGTAATGGAGGCCTGAAAGGTAACTGAAAATGTTAGTTTCTTAGTTTTTTCTTTATCTATCCAAACTAAGCTACAAACTGTTAATTTAGAAGTTCAGGATGAAGATGAATATAGACAAGACATCCAGCTTCAATAGTTTTCCACTCTACCTTCTAGCTAGAGGTCCATACATCTGAGAATCTATATTCAGGTTCAGTGGGGGGGAGACAAACTGTCTATACAATAAATATGTTCGCCTCCTTATGTTTTTTTTACAGAGTTCTTGGAAACTGCTGAACCAACAGGGCAAGAGCATATTTAGCTAACATGAGATTAAAGGAATTCTCTGCAACATTAGCAAAAGAAATAACATGAAAAGCATCAATGTCAATATCCAATCTTACAGGTTTTTACTGAATGAGGTTGAAGTATGACATACTTCACATACAAAGATGGCAGAGTTTTAGAACTACTTCAGAAACTCTAACAGCTCAGCAGATCTGTATAAAGAAGTCTCTTATAGTCATCCCTCAAGCATTTTTAATTCCAGCAGGGTGAATAATCATGAGATCCAGATAAAACATTTTACATAGCTGGGAACAGAAAACTGCATAAAAGGAAGTTATTTCAACAAGTCCTTTATCTGTGAAGGACTACCCACGAAAATGCACAGAGAGCTGTACAGCCAGCAGTGAAATTGCACAAGCTCTTGATTATTTTTCTTAAAGTTAAAAAAAAAAATCTCTAGAATTGAGAAGGGGCAGGAGATCTACTTCTGAGCCAAGGAATCCTCAAGCAGTCTCATAGTACTCCAGCAGAAGTAGTGAAGAGAAAATTTGCCTTAAAATTCACAACAGAAATACTTGTGAAAATGACAATTTAAAGTGCAAAACCAGTAAGATGGACAACAGTAAAACTACCATGCATTATGCACACCTGCTGATCACCCAACTCTCCAGTCTGCCTGGGTCCCTCTGAATGGCAGCACAGCCTTCTGGGGTGCCAGCCACTCCTCCCAGTTTTGTGTAATCAGCAAAATTGCTGATAGTACACTCTGTTCCCTCATCCAGGTCATCAATAAATATATTGAATAGTACTGGTCCCAGTACTGACCCCTTAAGGGACTCCATTGGCCTCTGGCTAGACTATCCCATTGACCACAGCTCTCTGACTTCTGTCCTTTAATGAGCTCAGAATCCACCTCACTACCCAATCATTCAGACCACACTTCCCCAGTTTAGCTGCAAGGATGCTGTAGGAGACAGTGCCAAAGGCTTTACAGAAATCAAGACAATAGGGCACAACAAAGCTCAGACAATGATGAACAAATTCCTATCTTGGTCACAATAAACCTTGACAAGTCATGTGGCACCTGGGGTTGCCTGAAATTAATTTTAATTTTCAATCTTTAAGGCCACTAATGTACATAGAATCAGATATAATAAAAAGTCATTAGCCTCATTTTAGATGTTTTTGCTACCTTATATTGTCAGACAACATCTGCTTGTTACAATACTCTAAATACGTGAAGTATCAATTATTACAGAACATCCTGGTTTAGTTCAAACCCAAAAAGAGCCACGTGGATTTCTTTTTAAACAAGCCTAAGTAAAAATTAAAATCTTTCACTACAAATTGAAATCCAAAAACAATAATTCAAAAGGTGTTGAGTAAAACACTCTAAGCTGAAAATCTGAAACAAAATCATAACTTCAGTGGCTGAATTTTCTCACTAGTTTCCTTTCTGTTAGTGTGTTATTCTTTAACCCACAGAGAGGACTGAAAGTTTATAGAAAAGCAATATGCACGACTACTTACACTTAATGAGTTGAATTTTCTTTTGAATTCTAGAACTTGAAGACTTCTCAATAAGGCACTAACTGGGAATCTGTGATGAAATCTTCAATTAGTGTTAAGCATATCCTAAGGCATCTAAAACTGTTGATATATCATTTAGTGATCTACAAGTGAGCCAGTACTTCCAGAAGATGCACAACCCCCCAAAATAGGTAAGGAGATTGAACTATCCTCTCTTTATTCTCAGGTAGTTTTCAGATGAAGAGATAATGATGTGATCAGGACAGATGCAGTCTGCTTCTTTTCATAATGAATCCACACTTAAGGAGAGTTGCCAGTCTCCAGCTGCTATTCTGATACCACTCATGAATATGAGGCCATTGTTTTTTGTTTCATTTTAATTTTTTAAACGGCTTAATGATTTACATAATTATTTACATAATTATTCTCATTATTATTATTATTATTCTCACAATTAATTATTGAGAGTAGTTAATTTCTCACTACATAAGAATAATTATTTTAAAGCTGTTTAAATTTTTACTCTTTCTAAATGAAGCATTTTCTATAGCTTCTTTGCATTAAAAAAAATGCACATTTCCCTCTCCCCCGCAGATAGTACATCCTATCTGGGCATGCACCTACCTTTATGATAATAAAAACTAATTTTAACTTGAACAAGTTCCCCCTGTTTTCTACTTAGACTGACAAAATACCCCAAGTGGAAAATTTAACTTCCTTATTCTTCCTTTCTATGTTCTTTTCAGGTCCTCTGGAGACTCACTCTCCACCATGAAAGTTTCCTAGAGTAAAAATCAATTTAAGAGCTACTGATCCTTTTGTCTATTTGAATCTCTCAAACATCCTAAAACACATTACCTCTATACTGATTTTTCAGATCTATTTTCAATAGGCCTACAAATAAGACTATCAACTTTGAGAGTAACTACAGCACCCTTTTCCAACCTGTCACACTATTAAATGGATATTGTGAGACAAAATTCAATTTTCAAGAAGTTCTAACCATATTTCAGCAATGGCATTACGTTGATAGGTCCATACTCTAATTCTAAGAACCTCTGTTTCAAAATTCAGAACAGCCCTTAGATTTCCCAGATTATTGTTCTGATCTGTAGAGGTTCTTTGCTTGCATCTCAGCTGCTAACATATACCCAGAATCAGTCTCCCTCAGATTTTACTTGTATTCTGAATGAGATCCTAACAAAGAGACCACACAGGTTTAATGATCTAGGCCATTCACTGCTGGTTGCTTTAAAATTCTGTTTACAGTGCTCTCAGAAGTTCAAGGAAGCTCAAGAAAGAGACAGTTTGTTTTGACTTACATGTATTCTCACTGTAGCTAATTATATTTATAGTCTTTAGCATATTAGTGATGTGCAATAGCCTACAGAGTACCAGTGATAAAGAAATGAAAATTAGAAAAGTGAAGCATAATGAGTTCTCCTGTGGTTTATATGCTTGCTTCACTTGACTCTTCCCTAAACACTACTATTGATACATAAACATATTGTACACGATTATGACCTAAAAAAAACAAAACAAAAAACCAAGCAAACAAACAAAAAAAACAATTAGCAAGAGGGTGCCCTCTAAAAATAAACATTTACTATGACATGATATTGACCTACAGTGGTATTTCCTATGCTTAGTATACAAAACACAGTGATGTATTTGCAGCTTAAATTTTCCACTGTAAATGGGTATCATCAATATACTTCTGTTTCATAAAGGGAGGTAAAAGCAAGAAAGTCTCTTTTCCCATTCAGTATTGACAGCACAGTGGCCACAGTCCTTCACAAAAAAACCAAACCAGTATTACTTTCTATTCTAGTCTCTTTACCCTTCGACTTACTGCTATACTGCTGCAAGCCACACAAAGAGGTTAATGTTTTCTAAGTTAGACAAAGGGCTGTCTGCTTATCTGAAAACTTACATGTGGTTCAACTTCCAGCTACCTCAGCACCAACACACTGCCTGGCAACCCTGTAAAACCCCACGGCTCCAGGACTAGGCCCTTTTACATGGGTCAGCACGAACATTTCCAGATCAAGGAGGCACAGCCAGCACCCTTCCCCTCCTCTGCCTGCTTGCACTGTAAAACGTGGTTGAGGACTGCTCATAAAGCCAAGCTGCACAAGCAGAAGAAAAAAAAAAAAAAAAAAGAAAAAAAGCAGCACACATACTTGAGCCAGGTCCAGGCTCACCTCCCTGATAATCCTGGTTTATGTTCGACAGCTGTTTACACTCACCTGATGTGCAGCAGGTGGAGGACAAAAGGTGGGCACAGCCCTGCACCTGTCGCCTCCAGCCCCGCTCAGGACACAGCACCAGGCACCTCCTCCTGGTCTTGGCAGCGAGCCCTGGGGAGCATGGCTTGCCATCCTCACCCCTGGCTCTGCCCTTCCAAGTGGGGTGGCCATCTGGAGACCACATGCCATGGTGTCCTTGGCTCTCCTGTTGCTTCAGAACACCTCGGGAAGCAGGCTGGATGCTCCATCCCTCAGGCTCACCCATTGCCGCCCTGGGACGGAATGGGGCACAACCCTCCCTCACCTAAGGGCTTTCTCCACCCCACACACTGTGTGGGGTAGCCCCTCACACTCTTCACTAGCAGCTGGCACATGGGAATTACAGCCCACCATGGCCCCCCCTCAGTGCCTCCTTCAAACACACTCCGAGAATCCCTGCTTGGGCTGGGGGAGGGAAAAGCCAAGGCTGCTGATGCTCTTAAATTTCCTTTGGCTCTACCATAAAAAGGACAAAAGGTTTTTAGCTTTACTATGCCCAAAGTGCACAGAGAGCTCAGTTTTTTCCTCAAGGAAAAAGGGTAAGTCCTTAGGTACAGGAGTCAGATGGATGGAGATGCCACCACTCCTCATTCAAGGCCGCCACTTTAATTATCATTATGTTGTGCTCACTTTTGTGCCCCTTTAATGTACTGTTTGCCCAAACATTTATTTTTACATGAAGACTGGCAATGCTATGTTAGAGCCAATAACACTTTCAAACATTTTCCAGACAGAAATAATTAGGAGTCCTTGATGTACACAACTGACTTTCTCCCCCCATCCTTTCACAGGTAACACAGAAATGTGCTGGCAGGGAAAAAATAGGGAAATGTATAACCGGGCCTAGACACCACAAGGTGCAGGACTAAGGCAATACACAGGCCTAGGAAGCAGGAGGCAAAAAATACAAGCAAGATCAAACCAGACATTATTAGCACAGGTGCTACACTTACATAGCTATAGGGGATGATGTTTTAATGTATGCCCTTTTAATGAACTAAACCCATTTCATATATAGCTCCAAACAATTTTGTTTGCCTGAAAGCCTATGAGCTTATTTCTTCTGCAGGTAACTGAACAAAGCCCTCTGTTTTTCTACAGGGGAATCACAGAGCAAGTTTCTCCAGATTAAGAAACAGAAGCCAAGGTTCTTTGATCTAATATCACACATATCTATCATCAGAGCTTAAAAGAAAAAAAGAGAAAAAAAAAAGAATAATAGAAAGAAAAAAGATGCTGATTTTAAAGCAAAAACACCCTAGAAATCCATCTCTAAAAAGTTTGGTAGAGCAGTTACTGCTGGCACCTGGAAGTTGGGAAGCTTGTATTAGTTCAAAGTGGTAAAGATGGAGATCTTAAACCCAACCCAGCCCACCCTCCAGTGCATTTGACAAACCTCTCAGGTATGTTAATCACAGAATGTAGCCATTTCAAACAGTCCCTGGCCCAAAAGACAGAAGTAAAACAAGTGGAAGTACAAGAACACTGTGGAAAAGGTGAATAGCAAATAAATCTCACATAAGCACAAAAAGACTTCTACTGTTAGAAGAACACTATTAATCAAACCTTATACAAAACCACTCAGAATGAAAATAGAGATAGCTTTTACAATATCACGTTAAAAATGACACCTACTCAGTTAAAGAACATACCTTAGTCCAAACAGTGTATTCAGTAAATATACACCATTATTTATTTGTATTTTATATAGTTATATTTTTTACAACTGCCTATATTTTTATATTTAATTATAGTTATTATATTATTGTACCATACATCATTGTAGCTATTAGAATAATAAAACAAATTTTTTAAAGTACTGCATAGAAGATTCACCACTTTTACATACTAGATGTAGCAGTCAAAACAGCTACATGTACAATTCCGAATGACTAAGTAACCAAAAGCAGCTGATAGGGCACAGTCTAATCAAACTAAGAAGGCATTACATTTGCCAGACTGCTTTAAATTATAAACTGAAATTTATTAATCACTACAGTGAGGACAGGAAGAGACGGTTAAACTGTGCAGCAATATTACATATGGAAACTATTAACACAGGAAATACAGTATTTAAAAAGAAATCCAAAAGTAATCTTGCAGTAAAACCTGAATACTCCAGTGACCCAACTAGAACAAGGAAGTTTCTAGACATGAGATTATGTAAATTTGCTTTACCTTCATAAATACTACACAGTAGTAACAGTAGTATTATTTTCTTAACACTATATCACAATACAATATAGAAACACTCCTACCTAATATCAAATTAACCGTAAATTGTACATTTCTAGCTGTAAGCTTGCCAGGACTGTGAGGAGGAATATCTTACCAGGCACCTCCTATGCCTGAAAAATATTAACATGCTTTACAGTCGTTATTGAGGGTGAAACAGCTAGGACACCTGTTACATCAGATCAGTAAAGATAAAGGTGTTCACAGAAAGACCTTCACACATCTGACTCTGCCTGAGCAGGTTGGTGGGAGCAGAGGACCTCTAGAAATGTCTGATTCTAGGCAATAAAATTCTCCCAGCTTCCACATAAAAAAAACATTACATCAGTTCAGGTGTTATCTGAATTTTTACAGGATGCTACAATGGTAGCATTATGTATACTTCAATCTACAAACTATGTTAAAGAATCTTCTGACTGGTTTGGGGAAAACAGATGTAATCACAGTGAGTCTGAATAACTTTTAGGTGTTTAAATGAGTAGATTATTGCCCTATTTAGTCTGTATGGAGACTTCTCCTACTACTTCCTGCACATGTTGGGTAGGTAAATTAAGTGTATAGTATACATACTAAGGGAACCTAGGAAGCAATTCTCTTCTTGGAACAAAATATTTAATTTTATGGAAAACTTCAAGGTGTTTGAAATCTTGTTTTCTTGTGCCATTTTCTGTTGGTTTCTTGAAAAGCTTAAAAAACTTTGCAATATACAGACTTGCACATATCAAACCAAAGTTGCTTCATTTTACTTCTGAAGTCAAATAGATGGATCTTTAAAATCCAAGCCTAGACAATCAGATGAAACCTAAACATATCATCTTGCATTTCCAGATTCATTTAATCGAAAGATTCCAACTTGCGTCTCTCTCTTCAGACCAAAAAACTAAAACACGATTTTCAGTAGAAAAGCTGGAGTCAGAGAGCAGAAATGTTTATTTAAACCTTTCAGGGATTTTGCAAGATTTAATTAAAACCTTCAAGACATACTTATGGATGTCTCTTTTTAATATAATTCATGCCTATGGCATATAGTAATATATGAGTCTTCAGCCACTCAACAGTCCTTGTATTAGTGCACAGTTTGTCATACTGTGCATACATTATGCTTTCATATTAGAAAATTTCACCTTTAGTAGGTAGCTGGGTAGGGGGGATCTGCCAACTGGGAGCATTTTGTGTCATACTAGCACCTATTTCTGCCTTCTACAGCCTTGTTTGCAAGTCTGGAACCAGAAATTACCTGTAGGTAACCAGGAGAATAGATGTGAAATAAGTAACGTGGTTCAGGTATTCTTAAAAAGTGCCATCATAACATCTTCAAACATTTCTTGATTTCTGCATTTCCCTTACTCAAGACTGCCACAGATCTAAGACAAGTCAAGCCAGGAAGAAGCATAGATAAGATAATTACACAAACCCAAACAATAGGAAAGGTAAGTTTGTACTTCTTTTCCTAGCAGGCACCTAATAGAAACCTGGATGAAGGGTGCTATTTAACAATGGCATGTTAGCATGTATGTACACCACATTCAGGAAACTATTAAGGATACTAATCAGCACAGAGACTACTTAAAATTAATATATTAGGAGAAGCCCTCTAGTGTGTTCAGACAGTGAGTCAGCGTCTAAAACCAGAACAGAAGCAGCTAACACAAATGAAATGCTAATTTTTCTCCAGATGGTGAAGCAACACTCTCTGTGTATTCCAGTTCATTTGTAGCATGTGAACATTTGGGTTTATTCTCTCAGACTACAGAATCATGTGAACCCGTGAACAGTTTTTGGCTATTTCTTTCCTGTCTGAATCAGCACCAAGGAAAAAAGAAGGTTGAAACCTTTTATATCTATAAAGACAATTGTACACAAGATGTACATTTCCACAACCATTAGCACCCAGACATTGCTAATGCCATAAAAATAGCTGCAGTTATTCTTCAGATGTTTTCTCGGCTCCAAAATAAGCCATGCAGACTTGTTTGTCTATCTCCTCTTCTCCCTCACTTACAGAACTGTATCAGCACTTTTGAGTGCTAAGGAATAGCTCTGTTCTATAATAAGAATACACGGTATATCACCTTTCTCAACAGACCTACTTTCCTGTACGTATGGAAAATGCATTGAAACTCTATTCTTGCTCCCTTTGTACTACCTCTTAGAACATACTAAAAAAAACTCCAAAACAAAACAAAAAACCAAGACATCACTTTTTACCTACAGCCGATGCTTTATAAGAAAGAATCAACTGAAGATCTAGGGATTACCTCGTGTTGAATATGGTTCTCACTCCAGTTTACCCCTGAGTATTTAATACAGCTTTATATATTTTGGTACATTTGTGCAATACACTAGCGTTTCTACAGTACTACATTCTGATGACAGTAAAGTTATTAAATACAACACTATGTATTTGGCCAGCATAGCTTATTGCTTACCACACGTAAATCAAAAAGTACCCAGCTTGATAGTTGGTTCCCCAAAATTATTATGATAGTAACGACTAGGAAATGAAAGATTTTCTTCTGAATCATCTAAGGACAGGCACAGTAAAACCAGAAATCACCACATCATAAAATCAATTTTCACACTAATAATAAATCCTAAAGAAAAAAAGTCAGCAGGTCCTGCACATGCACTTCTTCAAGTTAATACCTTTTGGTAGGAAGATGTTGTTCAAAGAAATATAACTGAAATAATAACCACTGCAATGCTATTAACAGACTTTTTTCATGCTACTTATCTTAAAGTCTGTCCAAGAAATTAGCAGAGCACATACATGTGACTTACTGGCAAAAAGAAAGAGGAAGATAATTGAGCTAAAATTACTTTTTTTATAGCATTGCTGCCCTCTTCTGGTTTGAAATCTTTCATCCTCCATATTTCATATATTATCTAATCTATCTCAACTCATTACATCCATATAGAAAATGTTCAGAATTATTACATTAATTTAGTCTAATCCGGAAGCAATTATGGCATGTTAAGAGATAGACAGCTTTAAGTGTTATAATTTGAAACTTGTGAATCAAACTGTATTCTTAAAATTGATTTACTAGTGTCTTTTTTAAAATGAATGGTTGATGTAATGTAGAGGAGTCAGCTTTGACATCATGACAGGTATCAACTTAAGGTTATCAAGGAAGCAGAAAACCAGAAGAAGAATTTGAAAGTGCTCATTCAAAAAGATTTAGGGAGATGATGGAATCAAATTTTGTATTTATTCAGAGACAGTTTTAACCTGTTCCTATTACAGAAATACATTCAACGAATGCAATTCAACATAAAAACTGTAATTCACAATTAAAAGACCACTGTTTTATAATGAACTAAGCATTTGAAGATAAACTAGTACCACCCCCCCTGCCATAGGCAGGAACACTGCCCACCTTAAACACTTCCAGGGAGATGACATCACAACCACCCTGGGCAAACAGTGCCAGTTTCTCACTATGCTCACACTAAAGAATTTCTTCCTAATATCTAATCTAAATCTACCCTCTTTAAAGTTGAAGCAGTTACCACTTGTCCCTTGTAAAAAGTCCCTTCCCAGCGTTCTTGTAGGACCCCTTCAGGTACCGGAACGTCAAACATCTCAGTACAAAATTCCAAAATAAAAACTATGAGTACAAGTATATGTACTGTTCAAGGGCTCAAGCAATTCAGAATTCTCAGTATTGCACTTAGCATTGACCATTCCCTCTCCTGTTCTCACATGCATCTTGCCTCCCCTTAACTTGGAAATTGCTTCATAACCTCTAACCTTTTCTTGAGAACTATGATACCAACAGCAGGCTAGAAGAAAAACATCACAACACTTCATCCTGATTTTGTGTCTAGCTCCATTTACAACAGATCACTGTATTTCAGATTTAACATTGACTTTACAGTAGCTCTTCTTCCTCTAAAGTGGATGACAACGGTTTCACTTCTTATTGTCAAATCATTTGAAAAGCTTTATCTGTACTATTCATATAATAGTTCTGCTGGTATAATAGTTCTATTGAAGACAGAAAACTGTAAATGTATATTAAACAAATATAAATAAATCTATTAAAACTTTTAAAATTATTGCCAATAAGTATTTATAACAATTGAGCCATTACTCACACAGAGAAGTTGCACAGTAATGGCTATTGCACTTCTGATGACTTACAGATTCTAGGCAAAACTAAATATTCTTGTATGGAAGTAAAGTCATTTTTCAATAAAGTCAGTTTTCAATATAACAACTGATTTTGTCCTAATAATACAATTAAGAGTGAAAGTCAATACAGTAAACTACAAGTTTTCCTAGAATCAAATGCCTTTTGAAGGTAGGCTTTTCTTCCAGTTTGTTTGTTTGTGTTGGCTTACATCAGCTGTTACAGAATTAACAGATTCATCTTGAGCTTTAAAAATGTAGTATGTATGTTTTGGAGAATGGAGAAAGGAAAGAGAGATGGAGTTAGAGAGATGCTGCCACTGTTTAACTTGGAAACACCACTACTACTGACAGTTGTCACCTCGTATGACAAGCAAAGAGAAGGTCAACAGAAACAGTACCAGAGGCTTAGGCCTCTTAGGCTCTTTTTCTCAAGAAAGAGATATGTCTATGTGGGAAAGTTTGTCAGAGAGAATTTAGGTAGAGTCAGAAACTGTGTTTTAAAGACATGCAAAATCTTGAAAACTACGATTTTAGCTAAAACAAATGTGCTGTAATTTTCTTTCCCTCTATCCAACATTGGTAGAATAAAGTTGAACTTTAGGACAGACACACTGAAGATATTTCTTAAAGCTTTCTATGAAAAAAACCAACATCCCCCAAAAGACAACCAAACCCACCCACCCACCCACTCCCCCCCCCAAAAAACCAAACCCCAAAAAAACCCCCCCAAAAAAGGAAACAAAAAACCCCACACAACAAGAACAAAAAAACACTCAAAACTTCAACATCCTTTTCCATCTCAATTGCTGATTAAAAATGCAGTATCACCCTCCACACTCAAATCAAACTACCTGTAAGCTGAAGTTCCTCAACAAGAATGCACTTGGCCTTTCTCACTGGCTGTGAACAGTCAGAAAGAAGGAGAAACAGCTAAGCAAACACTAAGTTCATACCAGGCAATAAAATTTACTATCATAAGGGTAGCTTATGCGGACAGTTAAGATGCCACCATGGTTCTCAGTCCCTGAAGCTGTGATCACCAACATTGTAACAGTGTAGATAAGCTAAGTTGATAAATGGATTCCACAGTTTTTGTAAGTATATGCAGTGTGCACTTGTGCATTACACTATCACCAGCTCATTCCAATGCCCATTTAAAAGACTAATTCATAGAAACAGGATATATGTCTCTTGACTGATGGCAGAAAATGAGATAAGAATCATCTTGGACATCCTGAACAGAGAACAAAATTAATATGTCGTAATAGGAAAAAAAAATCATCAAACATTAATTGCTTTCCTTGACTCTTATGAAATACTCCATCTCAGTAAAATCAATGGGATAAACACAATACTACAGTATTCTAATCAAAAGAACTATTTCAATTGTATTAAGAACAGCATATCCAAGAGTTGTAAGGCTTCTTAGTTCATGGGCTGCAGAAGTAATTTATCCACTGGGCCAGGAGATATTAATGCATTCCTCTGATGAAGGACAGTCACCAAATAAATACTAAAAAAGGATAATTTCATTAGTCAAGGGTTCCCAGAAGTGACATAAAAGTTTTAAAAATCTTCAGAATTGACTGGCTTTTGTCAACCTAATAAAATGGAATGGCTGCCATCCATAAATGCTTTTTGCATTAAAAGTTTAGAAATACTAAGCTTCTATGCTCTCCATGTATGCAGCCTGGGCTATCAACATATTTGTGATGATCTTTCATATTTACATCTGTAAATCAGCATTAGCTTCCATAAATCAGCATAAACTTTCAAAATCTGTGTTTTATTTTATAACTTATGTTAAATAGCCACAAGAACCCACCTCAGACATATAGAATTTTTTTCATATCTAGACAGATGTCACAGAAATTTATTTATTTTAATTCTGTAGCACAGAAGGTTTTAGTTAAAACTTGGACGCTTTACTGAAAGTTGGCTAAAATTTATCCAAGGTATTACTCCACTGACTTCCCTGCATTTACATCAAGAAAAGAATAACGAAAAAGGGCAAGATTCAGCAATATTATTTCCTTATCAGGGAACAAAGAGTGCAAACTATACACTGGCCTACATTCATCAGGGAAAAACTGAGATTAATAAAAATGCCAAAGATGTGTAAAAGATGCATTATAACAGAGAAGCTATACAAATTATGAAACATTTCACAGTAATGCAATCTATGGCCCTCAGTCCACAAACTGCTCTGAAAACACAGTTTTTTGTAGCATGCTCCCAGACAAGTAAATGCACAAACACAGATCAGCTATTTGCAAGTTCACATGAATACAAAGCATCTGAGACACATTAAACCTACTGTGCATGAGATATGCAACCAAACTGTATGTATAGCATTTGAGATATTTGATGTACTTGTGTAAATACTATTTCTGGAGGCACCACACTTCTAGTCGCTCTTTAAATTTGAAAGTATACATTCCTATTTCCCATAGTAACTACCACAAATGCATTATAGTATGAAGTTCTCATTTTTTGGTTTTCACAGTGATTTCAAGGAGCAAAAGAGAGCTGTAGTGTTTTCAACTACCAACCCATTATTCCTGTACCTTACTTAGAAGAAACGCAAGTAGCTTAAAGCTTACAGATTTCCACTGAAGAAAACAGAAAACACAGATACCTGTCTGGAGAAATTAAGTATATACAAAAATACATGCAGAAAAAGTTAAAATACTAGTTATTGCCTTAAAATATAACAAGAAAAGATTTTACTACAAGCCCTTTGGAGAGGAGATTCAAGAGAAGTATGCAACATTTGTACTCTGAGACCTCTAGAAGGGTGTACTAATATATTCTACTCACAAGAGATGCTGTTTTGCACCACATTCACTCCAGTGTTTGTGGCTATACCCAGCTGGAAAGAGACACTGAACAGTCCAAATGTTGTTCAAAGTCTGTGCAGTCCAGGCTTGGGGGATACCAGAATTAATGAGGAAATGAGAAAAAAGCAGTTGGTGCTGCAGCACTTCTTCCTGCACATCCGCCCCCTCAAGCAGTTTCTATACATGCAAAGCCCCACCTGGAAGCAATATAATTACCCTAAATGTGCACTTATGTTTCATTACACCTTAACCATCACTATGTGCACTGATTACAAGTATCAATCCATGTGATTTTCATACACCTCCACAGTTGTACAGCATTCAACTGTGAAAATTCAGCACTCTCATCACTTCTAAAACATGGCCCATGCTGATAAACAGCAGTGGGCAAATTATTTGTCACTCTGTAGGGTGCCAGTAGGGTTTGATAAGGATGACATCACTCCCATTTTACCAATAACAATGACACTAACAAGAACATGTAATCAGTCAGCCTCAGTGCTTGGTCTAGCTGTGGCAGGTGCAACTCTTCTTATGCCACAAGTAAGCCAGCCAGCATTAGCTTCCAGCACATGTACAAAACTATCTCTTTTATCAGAATATTAAGCAGAAGTTGGCTTCCATAAGGCACTGCAGCTGCTGTCGCTGCTTCTACAGATGCTTTCATTAATTTTACCAAGGACATACTGAATAAAGTGCTTGATCAGCACAATGGCTATTTAGGAACAGCTGGAGAAATGAAACAATCAACTTGAAGAGACCATGCAAGCCCAAAATGCAAATTTAAATAATTAAATAAAAAAAACCCCTTAGATTACATTTAAGAATCGAGCACAAATCTTTACAAGGCAAGAGATGCAGTTCTCCATAAAAGAGGGAAGAGGCTGAGGAAGAAAAGATAAGCTTCACAGTTCTAACTTTATGCTTAAATAGAACTCCTATAACCTGTGAAGTTACCGATGTCACAAAAATATTAATAATATAATGCCTACTGTGTGCTCAGATACTTTCAAAAGTACTTTACAATGAAAGGTATTGCACTTTATAATAACTGAGTATGAACACAACTTTAAAAACTTATAGAACTTCCATTTAATTACTTGTTGTGGAGATTCCTTTTAGCACAGAATACTAGAAATGTAAAATGTTGTTTCTTTTGTGACAACTTTACTGCTTGGAATATTTAAACCATAAAGCACTGTACTTAATACAGAAGATATACATTATGTTTTACCTACCCACCTACAAAAAAACCTTAATATTGTGCCCTAACAAGGCACTAAAAAATCCATTTGCTTACTCCTCATTATTCAAACTCTCATAGATGAGCACTGACATCTGGTTGATTAAACCTCAAAGAAAATTTCTATTGCTGTGTTTGCAAAGAACTTTCCACCCAACAATGGGAGCTGAGTAGCTGAAGTTTCATCTCCCTGCAAGTTCAGGATCATTCAGCTACCAGTCTTCATGGATTTTTTCAAAAAACAGTCAACAGAGAAAATTTTATTAGCCTCTCTGCTTCTGCTCAGGATACCAAGGGTTTTATGCAGCATTATTCTGTCTCATTGCCACGGCCTGGGAAAAGTATGAGCAGATGCAGGTACAAGCATAATTATAAAGGATACAGAAATAGTAAAATAACACAGCACAGTAAAATAACAGAGTTTCCTTCCCCTCCTCACAGTTAGCATATCTGGGGCAGGATGATAATATTTTTACAAAAGTGGTCTAAGTAACTTTAGTGAATTCAGACAGATGCAGTCTGCAGATGCAGACATATGACAGACTACCCTAGGTACTGAATCTGCCTTCAGTACGAGGTAAAGTGGTGGGGGATGCAGCAGCAGACACGGCCAAAGAAACCACTCTTAGGAAGCTGTGAGTAAATTTTGTCTAGACATGGCATTTTAATCTGTTTTCTGCACCCAAGAACAGTAAGAACTTTCTTCTAGGATGGAAGGCAGAAAATTCTGCTCTACTTGCAGAAACTGGAAAGCACATAAATGGAAGGAAAGGTAAGTCTGCTACACCCTCCCAGTAGTTGAATGCACTTGACATTTACAAGGTTTAGCAGAAAATGTACTTATTTTCAGTAATTAACTAAAGTAGCCCCCAAGTACATGTGAAAGAAAAATACATTTTCATAGATTAACCAGATCTCTGAAGAACCCAGCGTATGTGAGCAAGAACATCTTGTCTACTGAAATGCCCATTGAAATGTCCTGAACACTCCATTTACCCCTTCTCTTTCATACCCTCTAACCAGAAGCTCAACTTACTCAGCTTTACGAAATCAGGAAGCCTTAACTAAAGACGACTGAAAAAATGTTGGGCCATGGCAGCTACAATTTCAGTATCTAACTTTCAAATCAATGCCCAGTGACATACAAAGCCTCCATATTAAGGAAACCAGTACAGAATTTGCTGCCTGCTTTGATCATTACAGGAAATTACACCATTTAGCAACAGTATACTGAAGATGGCATCGACCATTAAATGAAGTAAAAGAAAAGGTGAAACTGGGAAAAAGGCACAAGCTTTCAGGCTTGGAGCAATCCCATCTTTTCTCATTTTTTCCATCTTCTCTGCATTTCTTATCTCACCACAATTTGGCAGATTTTGCTGAAACTTCTGAAGAAACCACTGATTTACTTCCAATGAAGATGTGTACAGGTTAAGGAAAGAGATACTTCAAATTTCTTCTTCATCTTCATTGCAACATCAGCGTGCATTTCAGTTAAGAATTGATTTGAAAACTCAAGACACAAAATACAAAACGACATTATTTAGGTTGTTCTCCATGACAGACTATGCCAGCTGAGTTCATCCATTTGACAGTGAATTTTAGCGCTAAAGTACAAAAATTTATGCACAAGCAAGACAGAAATCCAGGTAACTAACACAGGGGTCTTCTGCAGTGTTCAATTGAAAATGTGCTTGTTGCATATACTTTGTTTGCATACCCCCCAAACACAGGACCTGAACTTATTTATTAAACAAGGTGAATTAGTATTTCAGCATAATTTTTCCTAATTCAGTTTTGAAAGAAGAAAAAAATAGAAGAGGGAAGAAAGCAATTTCCATTCATGACAAACACACAATTTCTGCTACAGCATCCTACAAGTAATGACACTTTTCTCATGTCCATTGCGGGTGGCATATCTCCAGTATGAACATATACTTTTTTTTTTTTTTCTGGGGGGGGGAGGGAGGGGGGCGGGAGGAAGGGGAGCATTCACCAGAATGACAGCTTCTGAGAAACTAGCTTCACAGTGAAGTACAAAAAATAAAGCATCTCTGCTAAAAGGTTTGCAGTCAACT
Source organism: Calypte anna (assembly GCF_003957555.1). Taxonomy (NCBI): domain Eukaryota; kingdom Metazoa; phylum Chordata; class Aves; order Apodiformes; family Trochilidae; genus Calypte; species Calypte anna. Next base: position 56,465,482 of record NC_044245.1, on the reverse strand, counting down.
GACCTATAAAACTCAGAATTGAAAACTGATATAAAACCATTTTCTAAACAACTTGAAAAAACACCACTATGTCTACCGAAGCACATGTAATTCATAGCTTACTATATGCATATAATTTTTCAATTTTCATACAATGCAACAATTATACACCTTCATCACTATCATTCACTAATACTGATTCAAAACAAGACTGAAAGAGTCATAACAACATCGATTACATGCATGCAGAAATTCATCACATTTTCCTTCTCCTAAACAGCCAATAAGCATTTGTATATTTTAATGTAACAAAAAGGTCAAGGTTCCCGAATATTTTAAATTAGAACCTCTCTTCCCTTTTCATCTGCTAAATGTTAGCTTTGTGAAAAAATCTGTGAAAAAAATACCCCTGTTCAGAATGCCTAGCAGCACAGGCACAGAGTATAAACTCCACTTTTGAGTACCTCTGATATTTGACAGCTATACGAGCACTTGAACATCATTTATCATGTTTATTTTTAATAGCTCTCCCTGGGCACAGCTGCTTTGGATGCCAAACTTCTTTTCTTTTGCCTCCTGTAAATATTTGAAATAGCTATTCATTAACAGATGCAGATTTATTCAGCACTGTTGTACTGCTTATGAACTGGAAATAGCTTTTATTTTTCTCTCCCTATCTTTGGGCTGATCTGAAAAAAGCCTGTCGTTTAGGTTCAATCTGTCAAGATTTAAATTATGCTCCAGTTGAGAGGTAATCAAGGGTATCTGACCTGGTTTACCAATGAACTAGGAACAAGAGTGTTATTTTTTCTTTTTTATTTGGGGCATTGGGCACTACATGAAAACAAACGATGAACAAGTCACATACAGTTACCCTAAATGAAAGTGGAAACCACTGGTCTTCATAGGTAAATCAGTTAACTTCCCAAAGGTTCTGGAGGATCCCTCGCTGACAGCTCCTAGACTTAGCTCACATGCAATACTTGAATCTCAGATTTCAGTATTTTAACAAGATGTACAACATTAAGAAACACATACATTTAAGCTATCAAGACACTGGTGTGCTAAAATGGAGGCCTACATATTTGTACAAATCACAGCTCTTATTTTCATAGGGCAATATTTCAGTAATGATTTTTCAGCTCTATTTGACATGATTACTCCTAATCTATTTCCATATACAATTGTATAACGATTTGTCTGAACTTACAAGTTTAACTTATATGAACTCTTATAAAATGTATGTTAAGATCTATATACTTTGGATTTAGACTAGATGCCACAGAGCTCTTTAAAATGTACAGGTGCAAAAATTTGTGAAAAGGATTTGTGAAAATACCATGGGTTTTGGGCTTAATTTTTTTTAAGAGTAAAGAGTGTTTGGTAGAAAAGATTCCCATATAAAATTTGCCTATCTTATACATGTCCTAATTTATGCATCATAAAATTTTGATACTATGAATCAAAAATTCAGTATCATCCTGTCAAAAAAATCAGCATTTTTAGAGTTCTTCTGTTCTCATAGAAAATAAATCTAGAAGAAAATCCTAAAGCAATAAAAATGGCCATAGACTTCATACTGGTACAAGGTCATTCTTGCTGCTAACAGAGAGCAAGTAGAATCCCATATATGCTAGATTTTCAACATATTTTACATCAGATATTAGTTACTGCTTTTTTTTTTTCCTTCTATGACTTTTATGAGGTAATTTACAGTGTGACTGAAGTATGGGAGAGCTCAAGAAACAGCCATCCAGCACCAAAGTTTCATGTGTCTTCATTACATCCACCTTACAAGAAAATTTTGTTTGGCTTTTGCAACCCCTTTTGTGGTGTTGCAAGCTAACATTTGCTTTCTCTCTTTGAAACTTTCTTTAGTGTGGATAAAGCAGAAAAAATAGTAAGATATGGTTTGCAGCTACTAGTGAAACCTGGCTTTATCTTTGGTATAAAGGACACAGCATGAAAAAGTGACTTGAGCTTAACTTTCTTAATTTCATAGTCAACTTTTGATATCATGTAATAACACGCTGGACTAGAAGGAACCTCAAGGATCATCTGGTACAACCTTTCTGGGAAGAAACAGTTTTGATGTGATGTCCCAGCACCCTGTCAAACTGAATCTTAAAAGTGTCCAGGGTTGGGAAATCCATCACTCTACTGAGGACCTTATTCCAATGTCCAACTTTTTTCACAGTGAGAAACTTCCTTCAGGTGTCCAGTTGGGATCTCCCCAGGAAGGACTGGCACCCCTTGCCCCTCATCTTTTCCATGTGACTCCTTGTAAAAAGGGAGTCTCCATCTTCTTTCCATCCTTTAAGTACTGTAACATGGCAATAAGGTCTCTCCTAAGAGATATGCTGCCTTGGGCAATGACTTGTACATACTACTGTAAATTCTGCTTTTATAAAGCTGGTTTTGCTGAACAGAAACAGACACTTAAACCTTAGCTTACAGTTTCTGGGGAGCAAGCATCATTTCTGTATTGAAATAATAAATTTTTCAAAAGGAAAGAAAAATGTAATAAGACTTTAAAATAGTGAAATATTTCACATGGAATGAAAGTGTAATGTTTCAATGTGTTTTCCACAATAAACCTTTCCCTTTAAAAAGAAAATAACCGCCTCACAGATGTTATGTTTGGTTTACAGCTGACCTATAATAAGAAATCCAAGGGGTACTCTGAAAAATCAAACAAAACATTCAAGTTGATCTAAATATTTAATTAATCCAAAATGAAACAAAGCCTTCTTCAAACAACCATGCAAAATATATTCCAGTTCTGTACAAAGCATATTTCCCAATTTTTGCAAATGACCACTGAATTAAAAAAAAAAACAAGCAACAAACAAAAAAGTTTCAAAAGACACTTCCCTCTAATTCAATCAGGTGTTAGTTGTCTGCCACTAACATGATATAGCTTAGCCTTTCTTGTTATTTAACAATATACATAGAAAGACAAGTTTTTCTTTCCTTTTCCCACACAAAACACACCCTAATCTATTCTTACAACATAGTCATAGTCTTTGACTATGTTTTTGAACCATACAGTGCAGACTCAATTTCAAGGAGTTTCCAAGTATTTTCAAGCACAACTCCAACATAAACTACTTGACAGCCACAAAATTGACATCAAGTACCAGTTTGCATATTCTCAAGATTTGTGCCTATATGAACAATGGAAACTCAATTCCCAGATACCAGTGTGTACCACCCAGACACTTTTTTGGTACTGAAATTATTATCCACCAAGTTTCTCAAGTCTTCATCACATGGCTAGTACAGAAGAGTTATCTTTCTTTTGGAACTGTTGCAGAAATTGCTGAACAGTAATTGCTTGACTTCTGATAATGCTGATAGGCTAGAGAAGAAAAGCATTGCTGTTGGTATAATATGTAGGTATAATACTTATTTAACAGAACATTGACAATAGGAAGGAAAAAAAAATAGTGAGCAAGGAATTAAGACTAGTTCAGAAAGCTCTCAAGGGCCATACTTTGAATCATTAACAAATGCTTAGAATGCATAACAAATGCATTAACACTAAGACAACTCATTTACTCCTGGGTCTGTGTCCAAAGACCAAATCCAATACCTAGAAGATACAGCCTAAGCATCCTAATTTGCTACTGGTACTGCCAGTTACTGGGAAACTAAAAACATTGTTGATACAATTGATTTCTCCTTTCATTAGTGGCAGCTGCTCTGAAAACATACAGTGAGCTTACTGGTTGTGCAGGAAAAAAAACCCAAAACTGTTACAAATTAATAGAGCAAATGATCTTGACAGCATCTCATCAAAACTATTAAAATCAAATACTGTTAGCAAAGCTCACAGTGATCTGAAAAGTTCTGGGAAACCAGTCACATGATATAAAATTAATCATTATCATTATGCATAAGCATCTGTTTACAGTAACACTTGTAGAGACAGAAATATTTATCATTAATGTCCTTTAAGCTCTCAGTGCTTCCACATCCACAAGATTAGGGATAATCACTAAAGAGAACTAATGAAAGTCAAGACTCAGGATCATCATTTAGATAGCTCCTCTAGCTTGTAATGCTACATCTTGTTCAAGAAAGTGTTACTCAGAACACAACACCATGCATACCAGTAAACCATCTTGCAACTAAAGGAATAAAATTAAACTATATTTTGCCACTGCAATTGTTCATCCAGAAGGAATTGTTCTACATACCTCCAGGATAAGAGAACAATGTTTCCCAGCAGGACTTGACTTTCATTTGAGCTCCCTGGTTGTTACCATAAAAAAAGCTTATATATCAATAATTATACAGCATATATTTTAATAGTAGCATATTCCCTGTCCTGTATTCCCTATATATATTTTTTTATGGTCACTAAAATCCCATTAAAAAACAAACAAACAAACAAACAAAAAAAACAAAAAAACCCACCAAAAAACCACCAACAACAAAACCAACCACAAATAATCTAGCAAATTCTTGCAATTTAGATGAAGATATCCCAGGACAACACTCCATGGAACAGTCAGTGCTCAGGCCTGTTTCACTTTTGTTTCTCTGTGGAACAGTATTCACCAACGGCAGCTACCCCAGCCTTCCAATTCATATACTAAGCAAAAAGGCACTGTTATACATAAAGTAGCAAATCTATCTAATAACAGCATATGCAATTCCCTAAAATATAGCATTGAACATGAATACAGAATATTTAAAAAATAAAAATACTATGCAATTGATGACACAAAGAAAGTGCTGTACTATCAGCTGTAGAAAAAACTCTTTTCATCAACAACCCTACAGCAGACATTTGCTGTCTACTCAAAAACCACTTGACTAAGTTTTACAATGCTTTTTTACTAGCTGGATTATAGAAATCTGATATATAATGGGATTTGACAAGGTTGTCCATGTAAAAATAATGATACAAGTACTTACTAGAAGTTAAAAACTTACAGAAAAACCATTAGAGTTTAAAAAGCAAAATAGTCTTAATAGTCTGCCTTCAGCTTCATATAGGTAATTTTGCTTGAGAAATTTTTTGAATTATTAAAGATGATGTCAGTCATCAGTTAAGAAATACTGTGGAGTCCAATGGGAGACATAAATCCATACGAAGTATGCAAACAAACTCAATTTCAGTACACTTTAATCTTAGTCCAATGCATTTTAAAATTATGAATAATTTAAGGTATTAAAAGATAACTAAGATATTAAAAGAAAATACAAAAATAGCTTATTTCAGCGGTTAGAAAAGTAGAGATATAGACTAATATCTGTTTAGTTACGATGATTTTAGCCATGTCTTTTTAATTGGTTTATACTCTTATACTCTCAGCATGCATGTAAATTTATTACAGCTTGCCATCTGCTGTCATCTAGTTACCACTCTAAGCAGAATATTAACTTTTGTTTTTGCAAAACTGCACATCATCAGTAGCCCAAGTCTGCTCCACTCACTCCTGGAAATCACAGAATTGTCACATTTGTAAAAGACCTCTAACGTCACTGAGTCCAACCACCAACACAAAAAAAACCCACCATGCCCACTAGAGCATGTCCTGAAGTGCCTTAATTATGACATTTTTTTAACACCTCCAGGGATGGTAACTCCACTACATCTGTGGGCAGCCCATTCCAGTGCCTGACTACTCTTCCAGTAAAGAAATTCTTCCTAATATCTAGTCTAAACCTCCACTGGTTAAACTTCAGACCATGTCTGAAGGTCCATTAGTCCTACTGTTATTTACTTGAGAGAAAAAGCCAATAAGCCACCTCACCAAAACCTCTTTTCAGGTAGTTGTAGGAAATGAAATGATTTGGAGCTGAGTAATGCAGCATAACCTATAGCTTGGAAATTCTTCCTGCATAGAAATGCCCTATCCAGAGGGTGCAGTACAGAACTTACTGAAGAAAAAACAGGAGTATCTCATGACAACACTAAAGCCTGTTCTGACAGCTTACACCTACTAGAAATACTGTTCTTAGATGTCAAGTGCAATCTTACATCAGTATGATCAAAGCATTTTAGAGAGCATTTTTCTCTAAGATTTAAGGATCTGTAACAAAACATCCTTAAACACAGTTCCTCTAATCCAATTTCCGTCCACTCCACAATTGAAGCATCCCACCTCTGAGGCCTACACCAAGTTGCTTACTGTAAGAGTACAGATCCACAAAACACTGCAAATTACATCAGTCTCTCTTTTCTTTAATGACCCAGCTGTGCAGTTATACAAATTCATCACATCCTCTTTTGTTACTCCTCTTTTAAAACACCTCAGATCTCCCAAGAATAATTCCACAGTGGAAAAACTTTTTATCACATATTTGTACCTCATTATTTTTCACCAGAGCTTCATCAACATATCTGAACTACAAAAGTAATTGTTGAAGACATTGTGGCTTAGTAACCCAGAAAGAACTTTAATAATGACTTTTAACTGCTCTAGTCTGTCACAAACTTGACAAAGTTTCTGCAGCAAGCTGGCATTAACAAATTCTCCATTCACTGCAAATGAAGTACCTGACTATTTCATGTCTGTTTCTACGTATGTGAAGTGAGTAAGCTGGAGGCAAAACTGTCATTTTACAGCTCAGTACTTGCTTCTTTCCTTATGTCCTCTAACAAAGGCACAAATGTTAGGTCAAATAAAAAATAGAACAACTCCCTGGAGATGACTGCTGTGAGACATGTCGTAGCATTTTTTCAACAAATTTCAAAACACTAGCTTAAGGGCAAGTTATTTTGAAAGAGTCAATATTTATAATAAAGGACATGGTACAACAGATGAATTGAATTACTGAATTTCCAATCCAAATGTAGAATACTTGAAGTTGAAAATACTTGCAAAATTTTCCATTTACTGTCTCCTAAGACAAACAAAACTAAGAGTTTTCTTTTTTGTTACAATAAGCAAATGTATCTTTGTGTTAATTTAATGTGGAATATTTGGCAGGAAAATACAACTATAAGAGGACTGACAAGTTTGAATTTTTCTTCTTTCAATACATAAAGTAAATCTAAATGAAATTTAAACACTAGCCTAAGTAAGACCATAATCCTGACTGTATTACCCATACCCTGTCTTTGTCATATTCCTTTCCTGAACTGGTCAAACTTTCTTCAGAACATTTCAACAGCTATTTAGTCTCATCAGAACATTATTCTTATGCTACTAATTATATAAATGTATTTCAGAGTAGAAAAGTACCTAGTACATCATTCTAGATGAAAGAAAAAGATTATAGTGTTCCTTTTCTACCTACATATTTTGCTATCATAAGGCATTTACTTGTGTCTGGCAACCATAGCATAGTAATAGTCACAACCAGGAAAGAGCAACACTTGTCCTGCACAGTGAGTACTTACTGATTTCACCCGTCTGGTGCTACTGAAAACATCAGCTTTCTGAAACATGTTTCCTGAACTGCTTCTCCACCAACATAACAGTGTATTTATACATCTTGTATTGCAGTTACTAACGATTTCATAATATGCATACATGTTTTAGAAACCTCTCCTACTAAAACAAGAATTTGAGACATAACACTACTCCTGTCTAGCTGTCTATTCCTGCCTATTAACAGATAACCCAATTCCTAGCAAAACAGCACTAATTGCACAAACAAATTGTATCAGAAATGCATACTGGCATTACTTCAAAAACTGTATTTTTGAAACAATGGCAGAATTTAGATATAATGAACAAATATTAAGGTACAACATAGCTGTTCTTCATAACTACGAGACATGCAACAGTTTTAGGCAGATACTGGCACAGAGTACTGTGCTGCAGGAAGGACTTCTTATGCTTGACTGGAACCTTGTGACATTAGAAATACCTGATTGAACTTATAAGCTGATAAGCTTTATGTAGCTCTCTGAAATAACCCAGAACTATACGAGGAAATCCATTACCAGAAAAAGCTATGTATCCTTAAACAGGGTTTTAAGAATATTAAGGAGGTGAAAGAAATTAACTCCTACTGTTGAGTAAAAGGAAGTTACTGTCTATCCCTTTAAGAAACCAGAGATAGAGTAAAATGACCAAATATTACAGTTCCCCGATCATTATGGAACTTTATTTCAGTAAGCCTAAAATAAAAATTAAATATTCCTTATGGTGGGGCTGTATTTTGTGGCACACCTAAGAATGAAAGCATGGCTTTCTATTGCAAAAGTACTGCCAGAGACAGTTTCAACTATTAAGAACATCAGCACTGGAATAGAGAATCATGATCATTACATGTGAAAATAAGACATGATATGCTTCAGAGGCTGACTTTTATTGTAGGAACAAAAATCCTTACCTTGAAAAGACTGTTTGGCTCTGTCCACTAGTTCTTCAATTGGGTAACTTGCTAGCTCTCCTCTGGCATGCTTAGTTTTGCAGTAGGTACATGCATTGAGACACCTGTTTAGAAAATTAAAATACTCAGTTTCTAGCCAAGAAAGCCTTTATACGCACATCCATAATTATCAAACACATGTGGGAAAAAAACACTTTTGTGTCTGTGATCAGAAAATGGTAGTATTCTTTTTTAAAATCAAAAAAGTAGTCACAGATATTTTTTTTTTTTTTTTTTTGTCACAGATAGGCTGACCCTTGGATTTTGATGCATGGGGTGGTTTGTGTTGGGTTTTGTTCTGAAGTTTGGTTTTATTTGTTTTCTTTATTTTGTTGTGAGGTTTTTTTGTTGGCTTTTTTGTTGTTCGTTTTGTTTTGTTTTGTTTTGTTTTCACTTCAAGATGAGATAAAATGAGTTTCATATTGGAGATGTCTGCTCTTTCACTACCAAAACAAAGATGTAGTTTACATTGCTAATATTTGGACTAATCTTTGTTTTCTCCAAAGAACATAACATCACTAGCTATTTTGTCAATCTTCTCCAGTTATCAAGAAGAGATTTAACTTGCAACAATCCTGCCCCATCACCCCATCCTTACTGTAACAATGGCCTCTTTATCCACATAAGAGAATTTTGTCAGCCATCAGTAACAAAGAGAGCATGAAGATTTTATTTCTTGGGATGAAGTGAATTTATTAAAGTCAAATTTAAGCTAGGATTTGGGAAGAGAAAAAAAATCAGCAAAAACTAATTTTATCGTTTACTTCAGTTTGCACTTATCATAGATTTGCTGTAAAAGCTTCAAAAAGTTTATTACCAATTTTTGTAAATCTTGAGTGTAACCTAGAGTGACCTAACTCTGTAACCTAGAGTGAAACCAATGCCCTTTGTACCACTACCTAAAGATGTGAGATCATAACACTGATCAAACTATAATTTCAGTAAGTTATTTAAAGCAAGCTTCTAAACTTATCCTGTGCAACAGATCTAACTAGAGCCAAATTCTAAACTGGTGTTGATGTACTGTAAAAAGGAATATTTATGTTATTTAATAGATTTTTTAATGTTTCCTTAACATGAAAGTACCATGTATAATATATTTATAAAGTACAGTTATCTCTTTCTCTGTTAGCATTATAATTTATGCATACATCATCTATATTTGTTACTAGGCATTTTGCTCTGTATTTGAGTTGGAGCACTTGAAAAGCTCTACAGCAAGAACACTAAATATTAAAAATTAAGAAACAGAAAACTGAAATTATTAATCTTCATAAGTTAAGGGTAAATTTCCTATCTTCAATCAATGTCCCTAACCAACAAGGCCTAGTTTCTATTAAAATACTTTCTCCTCCATTTTCAGAGTTGCTTTCCAGGCAAACATTCTTTAAATTACACTCTAGGCTATATGAAAATAAGCTACGGTAACGGCAGGGTTTTTTTCTGTTACTGCAATAAACTTGGTCACAAAGAGAAAATAAAAATGTGCAGCAAGAAGAAAGAAGTGGAAGTTATTCTCCAAGCATTCATAGTATTACATGGGATTGTTTCTAAGAGCTTTATTACTAGAGTCTTTAAATACAACTTTAGGGGTTTGCTGATTTAGTTTGAAGTAGGAGCTGAAAGTTGGAATGTGGAAGCAGATCTGTTTTTTTCAAGTTTTGCTGCACTGATTTACCTATTCCTACTATAAAGTATTGTGAAATACCTAAATAATTTAGTTAGGGTTTGTGTATTTTTTTGTTTAAAAACCCACTATAAGATAGACTTTGATTTAACATAGAAAAGTATTGATTTTAGAAAACAATAAGACAAACATAAGACAAAACTTTTAGATCTTATTTGTACCATATTTGTTAATTCTAACTTGGTAAAAACAGTCCTTTGCACTACAACTTACCACCAAAAGGATGCAGATTTCAAATACATGCAAAAATGCTGAACTTCTAAACTTTCAGATGACTTGAGAGTTATCTAACTCTTCAAAATATAATTAAAAACAAACAAACAAACAAACAAACATAAGTAAAAAGTATCTGTAGCATTTTTTTCCCTAGTAAGCCAGCTTCTACTCCAAGTTTCCAACAAAATAAATTATTCATACATTCATGCTGCCACATACTCAGACCACAGTCAAGTGGAAATAGTCTGCTAGGTTGTTGGGAACTCTGAGAATCACCTCTTATTAAGGGACATTCACTAGCAAGTGGATTGTCTAAAACCAGCCTGCTAGATAAAGCTCTCCTTAAAAATCAGTCTTTATCACAGGTAAAGCTCAAACACACAGAACTAAAAAGCCAACACGTTATTAGTTGCAAAAGAATATTTTATGTTAAACTAGAAGCCTTCCTCAAGCATTTAAATGTGGTTTGTAAATCTTAGTTTATACGAATACAGGGTAAATCTTCGCACAAAGAAGTTAGAGTTATAGAAGCAATTATTAATGGTCATGGAATTTGCAATTACCAACATGTTTTAGATAAATCCTGTAGTGATTCTAGAACAAAAAACACCAAGACCTGTTCTTTTCCAGCATATTAAACCAATTAAGTTCCTTTGAATTATTAACCTTTTGCTTTGAATTATTAACCTTTAATCAGCTATGTGTCCAATACACAGAACTATTTCACAGAAAGGTAAAATATTATTCATAGATAAATTTCTACCATATGGCTAATTAAAATTTTTTTGAACATGTAACCAAACTGAAAGTCATCAACATTTTGGTCAAGTGCCTGAAATTCTGCTGTAGATATAGGAAACAGTGGTCTTCACATTGTTGAGCCAGCATGTGCTCATGCTGTATGTTAGATTAAGCAGACCTTTCATTCTCAAAACACTAATATTCCTTATAAAACACACACTTAACATGAAAGGCTATCCCGTGCAGACGGAACAAATTATGAGTAAGAATACTTACGACACAGCAGACGAATAAAGACTTTCCTTCAGTGGGACTAATCAGTGGATTTCAGCAGCAGATGAGAATGAGAGTACAGACATGAAAAGCAAAACCCTGGTTTCTCTTACTGGGACTCGTGCCACCAAGTTTAGCAAAGACAGGAGTCCACCCTTAGATATGAAAAGTATAAAACGTCTTTCACTCAGGGATAAGAAAGCAGTTCAATTACAAACTATGATGTGCCATTAGTGTGCCAGTCACTCACATTTAATGGGATTGACCAAACCCAGACATCTGTGAGCAACATGGGAGCGCTGAATAGCTGCAGGAGTGTCACATGGCAGAAGATCCCTGCTGCTCTGCAGGTGGCTAATTTTGGAGAAGTGGTGTGGAGAAGTGGCCCCTTTAATTTCCTGAATAATCCAGTAAATTCTTGTTTGGTATCAACCTCATGAGCTGGTAACAAAACTCAAAAAACCCTCAACTCAATCCCAAAGTGGTCTCCTCCCAAATTAGAAGCTTGCAGATATAAAGTACAGTAACATCAGTCACAATTCACTCTAAAAACCAGCATATGCTCTTATGAGATCTGACTAGTTATGCAAATTCAAGATTTTAAGAAGTTTGGCCTATTAAATATAAAAATACAAAATTCTGCTAGTAGTGCAGTGCCCCTAACATCACTGGATCACATAAGTACAAATATAAAAAGATTGCTCATTAGAGTCACCCACACCATCTTCCTGTACCTACTATCAGACTTCCTTAGAAGGCCTCAAAAATTCCAGCCCAATATTTTGTATTAGTAAGCTGTGGTTTTCCTTGAAAAGGGAACATGATTTGCTTCTTGTTTCAAAATAATTTTTACAGAAGAGATTTAAGCTTTTGTAAGACACTTGCAGAGTTTGTATCAATTGTAATTTTTATAAAAATGCTGCACAGAGTGAATAAAGAGAAAGCTCCCATCACAGGAGTGACTGAGCAAAAGAAATACCAGAAGTACATAATTCCAGCAGATTAAAAAGAGATGGATACTCCTCACAACTTACTAAAAAAGAGATAGTAGAATTCTACTAATATTCATGCCCATAGGTTTATGTGCTAGGATACTTTATATCCTAACAACAGTATTTATACTATATTTGTAGTTAAATACCATACTGTATTTATAGAGTTGCATGCTATGAATCTTTCTTAGTATTTTACCTCTATAAATGCTTCTTTGTACTTCCAAATTTCTGAATTCTGTTAAACTTAACTGCAATGAATCAGGAAAAATAGGAGTGTACAGAAACCAAAACCAAAATCAAACAAACAAAAAAACCAACCAAACCCCACCAACAAACATGCCTAATCTGCCTGACTTGTTTTCAGGAAACTTCTTTGCTTTAAGTTTGCGCATTTTACAAGAAATCTTTTCAGCCCACTAATAGAGGGAAGACAATTTCCTGTAAAAATCTGGATCATGGGAGATTGTTTTCACTTTATAAAGGGTTAGGATTTAAACTACTTTTGAAACAGTGGCAAGCTATTTCTCATAAAGGCTAATTAGTCTTAGCAGCAAACCACATTATTACTGAAACACCATTTATAGTATCCCAGCTTCTTTAGACTGAGCTTGGATACCAGCAACAGGGTTTATGTTACACAGATGCACACAATATTGCAACATTTTCTGAATGATGAAAACAGGACTTCACTGAAATTACCTTCAGAGCCTACTATTTAAATACTGCTTTAGCAACAACTTACAAAACCTCTCCAAAAAGTTTCAGCGGCAAAGAGAATAATCCTTCAAGAAACACCGTACAGTGTATAGCACTGCTCACATTTTTCTCAAAGCAAGATGCAACTACAGGATGCTATTTTTTAATACTGTAACTCATTCCATGCTCAGAAAAATGGGAGTAAGTGCATTATAATGTTGTTCTTCTGAAGACCTTTGAAGTGAGTTTTTTGTTTGGTAATGTCTCACTAGTTACTAATCAAAAAGAATTTGGAGAGAAGGCAGCTCAGTTAGTTTGATAAGCTGTAGTAAGATTTAATTTTGTACTTTAAATATTTGCATTTTTTGAAACTGAATTCCTACAGTCAAGTGCAGGGTATTTAAAGGTCACAGCCATGTAGTTATACCATCACACATTCACCTCGCTCACTTTAAGACCAATGAATCGACATCATAAAAATCAAGTGCATCAGTGTCCCTTTTTAGTGTTTTCTAAAAAAAAATGGATTACTTATTCTACCTACACAGTTCTGCAACTGTTTGCATTAATTCATTCAGGAATTCTAAATGGGTATTACAAAGCACAACACTCTATTACTAAGCTGCACAGGTCTGTTCCCTATGCTGACCCCAAACGGTGCAATGCAGGATGATTACTGGAAACGGCAGTGACTTTTCTCCGCAATTCAAACTAAAGCTATGATTCACAGGGACATAAATTATTTTAGAAGCATTTCCAAATAGCTGCTTGGCTACACAGACCACAACTTTGGGGGCAGACCACGGCAGTCATTAATGTGAAGAAAATGACTCAGCTGAAATTGCACAGGTAGATAAATTAGGTTCTGTGGTTCCCCAGAGCAGGAAAGGCCATGGCATTGTAACTACAAGTAATCAATTCTTTCAACACTCCATAAAGACCAACAGTATTTGGAAGATGATGACTTCTGCTCTCAGTCAAATAGCACTAATGAAGATGGTAGAAATAAGGAGTTATGACCAAAAAACATTAGCTTGAAACAATACTTTTTTAGAAACTGGCTCACAGATAATCCCAGAGACGCAGTGGCAGAATACCCCAACATCACTACTTCAGCATACATAAGCAACTGTTATTCTCACTACCCTCATAGTGAACAGGTGATTGGAAAATGACCTCTGAAGACAGGATTCTCGGAAGCTTGCTTTAATTTACAAAGATCTAGAGAGCTGTGATTTGACAAACACCTTAGTACCTTAGTATTTAAAGCACCGAATAGTGTAATTTTATTAATAAATTCTACTGGGGGCAAATGACAGTATAGCTTATACCAAATGTGCTGCAAAACCTAATTGGGTTAGTAATGAATAATTTTAAACACTTAAAAAAAAAATCAGTTTTCAGAGTTTTATTCAGTAATTTTTATGAAGCAAGGGGGAGACAATGAGCACACTGCAAGTTCTGTTTCAGCAACTGTAGCAGACCCCCATGAGTGGAAGGAGAAGCGTAAAGGCAATCAAGAGTCTTTCTATAAGCAATCCACTTCATTTACCATGCATCTTCACAATATAAGAAGCTCCTGAATCACCCACACAGAAAACATGGTTGAAAAGTAGACCACTGCCTGTGATAAGAGCTATTGTTTTTATTTCCTGAATGGCTTCTGGGACAGACCCTTTTCAAGTGGTGAAATCTCAGAGGAAACATTAGGCTGCAGTTAATTCTGTAACATACAGCAGGTACCACACAGACTGTTGGGATAAAAGGTATTGTTTTTGTACTGGTCAAAACATCCTGGGGGGAAAAAGAAAGAAGTTACATTTCAGCAGCACTGAGACTACCAGGCTTAATTTAGAATTTATCTGAGATTGCCATCAGACAGATTTCCAAAGAAGTATTTGTAAAATGTCGGTGGGAAAGTGGATCTGAATTGTCTGAGTAAAATAATGGAAATAAGTGCATGATAAAAAAAACCCTCACCATTTATAACTGAGAAAGAATCACTTCTCACTGACTGTGTCCACATAAAGCTTTCTGCCTCCAAGTGTCCCACTGGTTGTGGTATGAACAGAAATGCTAAAAGCTCCAATGTGGACAAGAATCTAAGCATTATCTGCAATTAACACTATGTTGTTGCTCTTAAATGTCATCTGTCTCATGATAAACTGGTTAGTCCTACTGCAAAAATATGCATGTGCAATACTAGACACACACATGCTTCAGGTTTATACTCTTTGTAATGTATACTTTGTCAATTTAAAAGGAAAGACCACACGTTTCAACATAATTGCCTAATCCTAAACAGAGATTCTCCAGGAAATTTAATGGACTGATTTACACAGTTATTCTTATAATGAGTATTTCTTTTTAAAACAGAAATTTGAGCCAGAGGCCTTATGTTCAACCTTAGGAGTCTCCAAGGAGTTTTTCAAAAGCAAATTAATCCCCTTTACACAGTCACAGAGCTGAGTCACTCAGATTACCTTCATGGAGGTGTCTTCCTTACTGCCCATGTACTGCTTATGGAACTCTTAAAGAAAATGCAAGTTAAGGTGCTTACTTTTGAATAATTAGGGAAACTAATTAGAATGATTAGGGAAACTAACATTTATAAGCTATTACCCATAATTTATAATGTTATTACTTAAATATATTTTACACAATTTAAAAGCATAATGACAATGTAGAAAAAAAGGACATGGCAGCATTTCATTACTGAACTAATGATACTCCTCCATCTGCTTAACTTCTCTAAAATTCTAGTCTTCTACTGATTGCTCAGCTTTTTCCTTCTGTTTTTTCCCCTGCCATTTCCTTAACTTTTTCCTGCTGTCTTGCATTGAGGGACCATTATGCTTATAACTCTCCCATGGTGTCCTCATATCCCAGTGACTGGAATGGCCTGACTTTCTTCCAAGCTAGTTGGCCAGTGTTTCCTCTTTAACCACTCAAGTCTGTGGTTAGTCTGAAACTTTTCCAGTTCAACTGATGCCAGGTCTGACAGACACCACAACTTGCTAGGCTTTCCTTTTTTAAAGCATAAAGACAGACAACTACTTTTTATCTGGTTACACTTTTTCTGTTTGCTTGTTTTGGTTTTGGTTTTTTTGTTTGTTTGTTTGTTTTATTGTTTTGTTTTGTTTTGTTTTTTGTTACCTCCATTCCCGCTCAGCTAGATATGGTCAGTCACTTAAATGTAAATCAAAAATACCATGACTAAAGCACTTAAAGCACAAATTGGAGCATTAAAAACAGGCCACAGAACCCCTTGGGGATTCAGGATCTAAACAGCCTTCTAGACATTGCAGGCTGGAAAAAACAAAAGAGGCAGCTCTACTCATCAAAAGCAAGACTTCACAATGAAAAGGTATAGACAGACCAAACACAAAGTAGCTCAGCAATTCCATTGTTTACAGATTTTAACACTTAAATAGAAGTGTTCTTCATATTTCTACATCTGTATCTATAAGAATACATTGCAATGGATGACTTGAAACATTTTTTCAACATTAGCAAAGTTCTTGAAAGGATCCAAACTTTTGGATGAGGGGGCTTTTGCACTGGATACATATGGGCTGTTTAAGTGACCCGAAGAGCCAACATAGCAAGGACTATTACCATCCAGTTCAGCAAGCACTACCCAACATCTTCCCTGCAGAAGCACTTCCACAGATAAGGTTGATGACATTATACTATATGATGTTTGTTTGGTTTTATAAACATGGGATAAAATGACATTTTCCTTGTAAGGCTGAGCTGTCTGAAGAAAAAGACATGCCCTGACCTTGCATTCTACAAAGGAGTGACTGAGGGAAAGGAGACAACTGAGGATGTCAGTTTGGTTTTAGGCAGGCTTCTGCAACAGTCTCCCATTGAATCCCTAAAGCCAAATTGCTGTGATGCAGCTGACTAAGTGGACAACAAGGTGGGTTCAAAACTGGAAAGACTGCTGTAGTTAGCAGTGGTGTTCTACAGGGACTAATATTATTTATAGTCTATATATATATATATAGTCTATTTATGGCCGAATATTATATATTAGGCCACTATTATTTCTTGACTTATTAATGACAAAGGTGAAGGAATGTAATGCCTCTACAGCAAATCCCAAGCTGGAGGTGGGAGTAGTAGCTTACATCCTAGAGGACAGGGATGCTCAGAGGGAGATCAACAGCCTCGAGAAACAGGCTAACATGAACCTCAAAGTTCAACAACATCAAGTGCCACATCTAGGATGGAGCAACCTCAGCCAGAAGTGCAGATGGGGTGAGAATCGACAGAAAGCAGCTTTGTGGATAAGGACTTTGTGGTCCAGGTGAGCAATGAACTTTATGTGAGCCAGCAGTATGCCCTTTGTAGTTAAGAAGCTCAAATGCACCATACTGTGCAACTGCTGCTCTCAAGAGTGAAACCAACAGAGTGAAATTATTAGAGACTTCTGTTTGGCACTAGTTAGACTGCATCCCTAGTGCTTTATCCAGTTTTGAGCTTGCTGGAACAAGGCAGACACTGACATAAAGTAACAAATAAGTAGACAGAAAGGACACCAAGATGATTTGGGTAGAGAGAACTAGGCTTCTCACAGGTAGAATGAGACCATACTGCTTTCTACAAACAGTAAAGAACAGCCAGGATGTTCTTGGAGGTTACAAGGTTAGAAGCACTGGACTCTAATTGTAATACAGGGAACTGAGATTAGGCTGAAGAAAGTATTTTACTGTGACAGTGGTCAAGTACTGGAAGAAGCTGCACCACAGCTGATATCATTTCTGAGATGCTGGAACACAACAAGAACATTGTTCCTTTCTAGAGACCAAAGACTTGCTCTGTTCTAGGATTACATGTGCCTGCACAGATGAGCATGTGCACACCTATCTGTAAGAAACCCACACACACAAGAAGCACAGCATACTTCCAATTCAACTTACATAAGAAAGCTAGATGATAAATCAATGCAGAGAAGGCCCAAGTCTGGCCTGTACATGAAGAACCAGAGAAGAACATTAAAAGAAGGATATCATACACGTTTAACCATTTTCATCCCATTTGTTACCAAATACATTTGTAGTGTAATACTAATGTGACACTCACATGCTGTCCATAAGTACACCACAGAACTTTAGAACTTTTGCAGAGAATCAAGCATGGCAGATTTTTTGGAGCACCTAACCAGTAGCCAGTCATGAACAAACATTCCCAAGCACGCTACTGGAGCTACAGCCAGCCAAGAGTTCACAGGAAAAAAAACCCCAAAACAACTAAAAAGCTCTGATTTTAGAGATGACAAGTGAGATAATCAGTTCTGCACAAAGTACATTTCCACTTTCATCATGTTCTTCTATCATACCAAAGAGCACTGCACCATTTCACAGCAAGTACATCCATATTTTTGTAGAATTTGAAATTCATTTGGCAGATTGAAGGTATTTTTCCAACCAGAAACCTTTTTTGGAACTTTTTTGGACAATTTATGTTCAAACAAAAGTTTTCAATTACAAGTCCTAAGAAAAAATTCTACTTAAAATGTGCTTATTTTACTTGCATTAATTGTATATTCATATGCTTACCTCATCCTGCCATTATACCCCCTACAGTAGGGGGCAACTGATATTCTGGACAGTTTAGATACAGGTTGTGTTTAAATTAACTGTATTTAGAGAACTGCAAACAAGAAAATCAACTCTAATCCACAACTATCATGTTCAGAAAAGGACATACTGTGAAAGAAGAATGAAAATATCATAGTAAAACACAACCAATCCTTCAGATTGTTCCTTTTGCCATCACAGAAACACACCATCTAAAAAATAAAAACCAAACACCTCACAGCAAGTACCTGCACTTCACACCTACTTCCATTTTTCAATATACTTTGCAGTATCTCACAAACTTTGTTCTTTTTAGTTGATTTTAACACAAATAACTATGCCTCCTCATTGTACCTCCACTCAAAGAAGCAACAGCTGTAAAGTACCTAACTGCTCAAATAAAGTGGAATATAAGAAGGGAGCCTAGTGTAAGCTTGATTCAAATTCTCATTATGGTCTGTGCAGTAAGTTCAGCGCTGTGTGAATCCCAAAGAATGCATACACTAGATATTAGCTTGACTTCCAGTATGGATGATAGGGATGTAGTACATGACTGAAACATGTATATGAGAGGAAAACCTATTCAAACAAGGATAGGAACTAAACAGCAAACAGTACGAGTTCTGTGTTACTTTAGTGCTTTCACATAAACGTATTTCTAAATTTTGAGTACATGGCCTGTTTCCACAAAAGAACTGGTAGACTAGGATTTGAACATGTCCAAAAACCACTTCCTAGATCAGCTATAGATAGACCAAGACTCCCTTGCAAACCGACAGTTTCTCTACAAACTGCAGGTACAAGCCAGTAAGTGTAACATTGGTCCACGGCTTCTATTCATGCAAAAGGGATAAGCATAGTGGAGACATCACTACTAACCCTGTAGTAGAAATTCCAAGGTTATTTAAATGTCTATGCTGTGCTCGGTGAACAGATGTCACTACTTTGTGAATTACAGAGCTGTATGTTAATTAATTAAACAGTGTGGAACGATGCAGCTGAACCTTTCTAAACATGTTGATACTTATGTAATAGTTTAACCTGTAACAACACTTTCCCTCTAGTACTTAAAACTTTCATTTAGACTATACCTCATTTAAGCGGTAAATTAAAAACAGAATCTCATAAATTACTATATTTTACTTTACAAAAGAATTAAACTTAAAACAAAAGACAAAAGTTTCAATATGTACTTGACTAGTTGTATTAAATCAGTATATCATTTTACCTACACTTCCTATTTAGAGAAGTAACTTATATGCAGTTTTGGAAAAATAATTTAAAATACATTGGAAAAAAAAAATCCATCAAAAAACGTAGCTTTCTGGAAAAAACTCTCCACACCAATAGTCAATAGTAAAGGGAGTTTTTCTTTAAGCTCTTTAACAAACAACCTAAAACAAACTGTTGGAACACAAGAATGTGAATGACTACACAAATCCTTAGTAAGCATTCCCCAGATGCAGTTTTCAGCCCAACACCAAGTTAGAATGTGAAAACTCCATCTACCTTCTGCAAAATGATTAAATTTCAGAAGTAAAGCAACATTAAGTGATATACATGACTCACAAATATACTCACTGAAAACAAAAACCACTAGACATTTATCTCTTAAAAACAGAAAAGACACCAAGTCTGGCACCAGTCTGCAATGCAAGAAAGACCATGTGATACTTAGACACTTGTGTATTAGTTTAAAAATAAGCTAGATAAGCATGTGATGAGTGACACTTTTGTACTTGACCTTTGCTTAAATTGCTCTTTTTCATGAAGTCCACGCACATAACAACAAAATTTCTGAAAAAAAAAAAAACCCATGACAGAAAACTATTTCTCATCCAATTTCTTGAAGATGAACTCTAAAAAGGAAACTCTACATGGTCACTTTACGAAAAATAAAAAATCATATGTTTTGCTGGACAAATTCAGAAAGAGTCATTTAACAGGAAAAAAAAAAAAAAAAAAGAATTAAGTCTCCTTGTAAATCAAGCTGAACAAATGAAATTCAACACACTTAGGGTGTATATTTCTAGTGGGAATATTTGATTCTGCCTAGCAGGTAATCTGAAATTCGGAAATACATTTCCTCTTTCCTGAGGCTGAATAGGCCTACAGGATTGGACAGGAAATGCTCTTAAGTCAGGAAAGAGATGCATTCTGCATGGGATGAGGAAGTCCTAGTTTAGGGTATTACTTTTAAGTGTCAAACTACAACACTTACCTCTGGACTGTAGATCTCCACCAGTGCTGAGAAGCTGCACTAACATCCATAGTGTTTGTATCTAAGTCCTGTGGGCTTTTCTGTTGCTGTTTATATTTGATTAAATATCACAGAATCACAGAGTGGCTGAGGTGGGACAGGACCTCTGGAGATCAGCTAATCCAAGACCTCACTGCCCAAAGCAGGGGTAACTTAGGGCAGGCTCCTCGCTGCTCTGCTCAGACAGATTTTGAGTAGCACCATGAATGGAGTATCCACACTCTCTCTGGGCAACCTGTTCCAGTGCTCAATCACCTCTACTGCACTTTTTTTTTTTCTTACATTGAAATAAAATTTCTTGTATCTCCATTTGTGCCCATTATATCTTGTCCTGTCTGGGGGCACCACTGAGACAAGCCTGGTTCTGCCCTCTTCACTTCTCCCCCACACCAGGTATTTATACGCACTGAGAAGTTCCTCCCTGCCTGAAGAGCATCCTAGAGCAGCCTAGCTCTAAGTCGCTCTTGTATGTCAGATGCTCAAAGTCATTATTCACATCCATAGCCCTTCACTGGACCTCTTCCAGTGTCTCCACACCTTTCCTGTACTGGAGAGCTCACACCTGGACCCAGCACTGCAGGGGTCTTACCAGGGATGAGCAGAGGGGAAGGATCATCTCCTTCCACCTTCTGGAGATGCACTGCTGAGTGAAGCCAAGGAACCTGTTGGCCACTTTTCCTGCAAGGACACATTGGTGGCTCATGTTTCCCATGTACCTTATTTGTGAAAATAAGCCTTAAAAATGGGTTTTGCCCATTTTAAACAGAGGTAACGATATCTGCAGTTGTGTTTCATATTTTAGGTTAATCTCACAATAAGTTTTGTGCTTTACCTAGACACATAAGGTCATGTCAGTGGGTGATACTAGGTTTCAGCAGCAAAGCTGTTAACCATATTCCTAGTAGCCCAAAGTGTGCTTTTAGGCATTTTCCCCCACTTCATTCAGTGTATTTGATGTAAAGACTGCAAGTGCCCAACCATTCCTGATGTAAGGACCGAAAAATCCCTTTAAAAAGTGGTAACCAACAGTAATTCTGAAAAACATAATAAATCACGGTAACTAGTCATGACCAAAAGAGGTTAAAATGAAAAAAAGTTTCACTTCTTATCATCACCCTCCCAAGACTAACCACTCTTCTTTTCCTGAAATCAAAACCAAATATTGCAAGGACTATAAATATATATATGTGCTCCAAATATAAGGACAAACCCTGTTTTAAGTAACAGTGACACAATCCCACCAACAGGACAGATTGATTTCTTGTACTCTTGGGAATGATGTGCAAACAGGAAAGCACCAGCTTTCAGATTTGCAGCTGTATATGCAAGAAAGGAAATGAACAGGAATCACATACACAGTTCCACTTCTCACCAGGTAAGCACACATTGCCAGTGGTATTTCATTTGGATTCCTATTCTTGCTGTAGAGGACAAGATGAGTCCCAGAAGATGGAAATAAAGCCAAAGGAAGTACAGATTAAATAGGGGTCCAAGGATCTGTCTCCCTGACATGGTGACATATATGAGCTAATACTACACTGTTAACTGCAATTAGCTCAGGCCATACAGACCTTTAATAATTGGAAATAATGTTTTATGTAACAATGAGTCAGGAGCACCATCAGACTTAATGAAACCCTTCAGGAACAATACTTGAGATACTCACAGCATTTTACTTTTGGGAGTTTTACGGACTATCGACACACTTCATACAGATACGGAGAAATAATTGATCTTTATTTTAATAACACATAACTCAGTGCTCACCTGACTGAAGGCTTCAGTAAATCTTGCACTATTACTACACATCAGAGCAGAAGGGAAACAGAATGTTTGTACAAGCCTCCACTCCACACTCATCAACAGAACATAAAGGGTACTAGGATGCTGAAAATATTATACAATACAACTATTTTTGATATAGCGTAAATATGGTGTTTGTTTTGCTACTTCTTTTTTCATCTTCTCAACTGAGTCTGGACCCAAACGGTGAACTCTCAAGGGGCAGGGAACATGTGAACAATTGCATCTAGTCAGTGAATTCATCTATCTCACTTAATCTCACATACAACTATAAATCAGTCAGTGTGAAAGTGTCTCCAGGCACTTTTCAAATCTTCACTTCTGTATTTGTTTTATACTATTCGAAAAAAACCAAAACATCATACCCTAGATAAAGCCTCAAAACAGATATGGTTGTCCATGCCATCACATTATTCATATCTAGTTGCTAGAGAAAGGAATTATCTTCTGTTTGTCATGACTTCTTTTCTTTTTCTGTCTATCCCTATTTATCAAAGAAGCATAAAATACTAGTTTGGAAGGGTGCTCAAGAATCATCTGGTCCAACTTTTCTTGGTAAAAGCACAGTCTAGACAAGTGAAGTGGTACTGCATGGTGCTTGGCAGCATAAGAGCGAGGAAACATTTAAGCATTTGGGGGGATCTACTGAGTGCCCTCAGTTCCTAAAGCAGCATCTTGCAGAGAAATATGTTGATTCTGAAAGAATGAGAAACTCAGGAGTTCAGTCTCATTTTTCCTCATTAGCAAAACATTGATTTATTGGATAAGATTGGTCTTGGTGCAATAAAAAAGCTAAAACGACTAGTAAAAAGAAAATTTAAAGCAAATATTTCATCGGGTTTTTATTAAGTCATGTGGCTGGAGAAAAACATGTCCACAAAAATCTAAATGTTTTATTGCCTAAATAAATTACAAAATCAGGGGTAGGTGACCCTTCATGTGCCTCTTTTAAACTTACTTACTTTTGGCATAAATTATACCTATACAGTGTAACATGCCTAAAAGCAAAAGGAGAAGGAGCATAGAAATCTGCTGCATTTTACTCTTCTATTTTTAAAGACTATTTTAAGCACAAATAAAACTATTAGTCAATTCAGAGTAACTTGTTTTTACAATTGGGAATCTGATTTTTCATAAAAATTATATTATATTTCAAGAACGACAGTCAATATGCAAATTGCGAGATTTCCCAATGACAGCAACACAATTTTTTTCAATTTTCAGTTTCCAATTTTCAGCTCACTCCAAAAATCCAAATTTCAAAATGGAATCGCTACACAAACAGACAAAGGAATATACAATAAAATTATAAGACAGATTTAAATTTCTTAAAACTAAGGATGTTGTAAGCTAAAAACCTACTGCTTATTTGAACTCTACCAGAAGTACCAGAATTAAAGTGTTCAGCTACATGTTTTCTCTTACCCACACAAATAAGTTGTACAAAGATAGTATCACATACAAAACACTTGAAATAACATTAATAATCTTGCAACATGCTACATTGTATTTTTGCCACCTACATTAACTGCCAAGCACAATCTTAATATTTACCATTTCAGCTTTTATTGGTAAGGAGAGGGGCTTTTAGAATACTTTCTCTTCAATGATACTGTTCTTATGTCACATTTTGGTGATCACTTAAAATACCCCATTCCTCCCAATTCTTCAAATCTTCTTAATAGTCACAAGTCAATGAAAATACCAGAAAAACATAACTTCATGTACTTTTGGTAGAAAACACAAAACGTAAGCTTTGGAATCCACTCGTTATTCAGGGAAAAATATTTTCCAATTAAAATTATCTCTAGGTCAAATTTAAGCACAAGATGTTTTCCAGTTCTGATTATTTTTTTTTTAGTCTTTCCTTAACACATTTCCCTGTTAGGTCTCAAAAAAAAAATTCCACCTTGACCTTAAAGGGCATAATTAGACCCTTTGACAATTTTCCATTTTCAGTGATGCTTAAGGAGTCAGACCAACACTAGCAGAGAGGTTATTATCAAGCAACTAAAAGTTATCTGTTGATGAGCAGTAAAGTCACAGACACTTAAACACTTAAGCTGTATAACACTTCAAGTCATTATAAGCCCCAGAACTATGAGTATATAAAAGACCACACACTGATCCCACTAACAACCAGCAAGACATTTTTTCAAAACAATGTCTTCTCTAGTATTTGTCTTTTTTTTCTAATTCTGGGGGTTTTTTTATGTGAAAAGTTGGTATTAAAGGAAACACAATATCAATTACAAGTATGACATATGAGGTTATTTCTCAGTATTTACTGTAATCTGAGAAATGAATAAAATGTTTCTCAGGATTCTATCCAGATTTTCTGTCCAAATAAATACGTGGGCACTAAGAGAAGAGACGTAACTGAATGCTCTTTTCAACACAGAAGAATTTATCTCTAACCTCAGAAATCACATTGATGTCAGAACTACAGATACATGAAACTGCAAACAACTTCAAAATAATCTCTTCTCATTCAAGCAGACTTGAACATGTAGCTTTTTATGTGATCCAAAACCACTTCTTCATGTAAGCATCTGCCAAAAAGGCAGGCAGGAAGTCACTTTTCAATACTGTGTGCTAACCTGTAATCAGGTCCCAGTATGTTAAAGCAACCTCCAAAATAATCAGGAATGTAGCACTGAAAGGAAACTACCATTACACAAAACAACACCAGCCTTGTTTATTCCCCCCACACACAGCCTTTTCCCCATGTAGTTTAACTTGAGAATGGGGAACTGTGTTAAATTCTGGTGATCTTCCTCTTGGGTTGACAAAGTAACAGAACTGTGCAGTGTGGGAAGCCACCTAGTGACGAAAGGAGCACAAAATATGCCTGAAGCTGCCCAAAGTTTTAATAAGATGACGCAGTTGGAGCATGTGATTACTGCTGTTTTTCTTACTGACTTGCAAGTGGTGTGGTATACTGGAGTTTAGAGAACTGTACAGTGATTTCTGGCAACTTTTATGAGTCTTCCAGAATCTTAAGTGAGTACCAAATGTTCTGATGATGACATGTACAGGAACAAAAAGAAATGCATCAAAAACCTATGCGGAACAGGTTTGATGGAAATTTTAAAATTTTGACAGCATTGTATGTAGAAAAAGTTAAAATTTGCGAGGCTGAGAGGAAATAACCTAAGGGAGGCAAATGAGAAAAAATAGAAACAATCAAAACAAACTATGTTCTTCTAACTCAATGCAGAAGTCACTCAGCAGACTCAAAAGGGGAAGCTTTCCTGACCCCAAAAAAAAAAAACAGTTACAGAATTTATGTGTACTTAAACAGCTTTTCTCAAAAACTGAGAGCTCAAGAAATAGAATGAACACAAAATGTTGTACAGCAAGAATGCCAGGCTAGCAATACCTGGTGCGTGCAATGTGTCACAACGATTTTGGCTTACAGCAAAGAGCTTTACCAAAACATACCTTCTGAATCCACTAATAAATCTCACTGCATATGAATGGCATATGACTGGACTATGTAAAAAGCCAAGCAGATGATGCAAATTAGACAGCAATTTACTTAGACATGTCATCAAATTGCACCATTGGAGAGGCTCAAAATCCCTCATCAGGAAAAAAAGAATGACTGAAAAATATGTGTTGCAGTACTAGTAGATAATATGGAACTGTCATTGTATGTCATTTTTAGAAGTAGAATAATGCCAAAGCAACAACTAGTTACTGGAATAATTCTTAGTTATCATGTGTCAGTAAACTTAATGAAGGATTGGCTGAACACTTCTTGGAGTAAGACAACGTATGCTGTTCATTAAAAACATGCTTGTGCTAGATCCATTCAAACACCATTTAAGAACAGCAATTAAAAATAAAATCCAAGAAATGAATACTAGCCTTGAAGTTGTACCACAAATGATGTCACAACTGCAGGTGATACACTAGTGAAAAAGTTGTTTAAAGACCTTTTGAACTTTTAATATTTTTTTTTTCCCTCTCAAAACTGGTCTTGGCAGGGAATCATGCTACAGTCCCTACAGGGAAAGTAAAGAAGCCCAGATCAGGATTACTTGTCATTAAATGAAGACAGAATAACAGCAGAGAAATTCAGATAATGTAGTTAAAGTGTTACACAAGTTTTATACTTAAAATCCCATGGATATAACTGACCTTCAAATAATTAAGTTCCAGCAGTGAAGACTGAAAAAAATTATAAGTAGTGCTGTAAAAAGAGCAACAGTGGCAGGAATCGTTAAGACATACAAAGCTGAAAGGCAACAATCATAAAACATCCGAGAAAAAACTACCTTCTTTCAGGCAAATGGAAAAGTCTATACCCTAATTATATACTGACTACAAGGTATGTAATAATCTTTTTGTGAGAGATCATCTTGAAGTCGAGATCACCTTTTCAGGCTAGAACTGTAGGAGATATTTACTCTGTAAAAATCTATAAAACACCTGTATCATACTCCCTACTCATCAAAGCAATCTTGTGTAATACAGATTGGCACAAATGGCAGAATTACAACGTGCAAATGTAAGAGAAACTGAAGACATCTACACCTTGCATCTTCCCAGCAGCAGAAGAGAATTTGTTATACTAAACTCCAGATAGTCCAAAATAGTCGATCAGGCCTAGGACTACTGTGAAATGTGGAAGATCATGGCCACCTCCAACAATATAGCCAAAGGGGTGAGTTGTTCTGCCCTTAGCAGTTGGTTTCAAAAAGTAATTCAATTAACTGACACTAGAGGCTGGGTTTTCTTGACACTGAAGGAAGTACCAAGTTTACTTTACAAAATCAGCAGAAACAACCTTTGATGTATGTGAGAAGACAGAAATTAAACTAATCAGGAGGGAAGAAAAAAGTTCTTTTCTGTCTCCAATCCACCCACTTCCATTTCTGCTTGCTTATACTACCTTTCTACATAAGCTGCTCAAGGAAACTAACTAGTAAAATGCAATACTTTTCACTTATTCTGCATAATAAAGCATAGGTTCATAGCTACATTCTCAGCAATAAGACCTACACAGACACAGATGACAGAAATGACTACAAGCACAACAGTTGCTGAGAACGGGAGCCACACATCTCTTTTTGATAAACAATACATTTTTTTTCCATGTTCTCAGTGAAACTGTAACCAAGTAGCACCTAGAAAAACAAACATTTTTATAATACAATCTTCGAATGTGAATTGCAAGAAACCAGTAATAGCTGAAAAAAACAATCTTTCAGAGAGTGTCATCAACATGCTATTTAAATATCTAATTAGGAAATAATGACCTTGGATGTGAGTTACAGTAAGTTGCTGTGGAAAGAGACCTAAGGCAAAAAGACTGTTAAAATTTTCTGTTGTAAACAACTGTTTTTCCTTTTCCCTCTGTTGCAGCAGTATGGTTTCCACAAGCTCTGGAATACTGGCTATTGAGATTTTATGACCAAAATTAAAATGTCTTTCATATAGATACACACCACTGTGCCATTTATCACTTTCATCATATAAACTATTTTGTGAAGAGTGTCAAAGCAGAACAGATAGGTACCTGGAACATGCATGGCTGAAATACACACTTCATATATAGTATAGCTAGAATCTAAATATTGATTAAAATATAATCCTAAAAAGCCTACTGCTGAGGCTGCCTTTCAGAAAGACATGCACTACCTTTCCAGAGTTTCTACCTTCTCTGCTCTCTGAGAGTCACTGACAAGAGGCTCTGGCACATTACAGATGTCTGGGCTAAACAGAAGTGGCCATTTAAATATTCTCAGGTAGGGCCAAAGTAACTCTTTCACTACATATTTCCTGGAAAGTTCACTCTACACATTTATATTGAAGTCAAGTAAAAGTAAATATTATATGTGGTAATATGATATGCAATTATAAAATTAGTATATTATTGTAATAAGAAGAAATACTATTTTACCTCTCCAAGTATAATACTGAATGCAATTCACAGAATGTCATTGGTTGGAAAAGACCTCCAAGATCATCCAGTCCAACCTGTGACCAACACTGTAAGTTCACCACTAAACCATGTCCCTAAGGACCAGGTTCATAAGTCATTTAAACACCTCTGGGTTGGCGACTTCATCGCTGCCCTGGGCAAACTGTTCAAATGTCTGACAACCCTCTCAGTGAAAACAAAGTTTCCTAATATTCAGCCTAATCTTGCCCTGGTGTAGCTTCCATCCATTTCCTCTGGTCCTACCACAGTTCCCTAGGGAGCAGAGGCTGTTTCCCTCCTCACTCCAACCTCCCTTGAGGCAGCTGAAGAGAGCTCTAAGGTCTCCTCTCAGCCTCCTCTTCTCCAGACTGAACACTCCCAGCTCCCTCAGCTGCTCCTCACAGGACTTGTGCTCCACGCCCTTCATCAGCTTCACTGCCCTTCTCTGAACACTCTCCAGCACTTCTGTGTCCCTCTTGTAGTGAGGTGTCCAGAACTGAACACAGGACTCAAGGTGCAGCCTCACCAGAGCTGAGTACAGAGGGATGATCACCTCCCTGTTTCTGCTGGCCACAGTGTTCCTAACACAAGCCAGGATGCCATTGGCCTTCTTGGTGACCTGCACACACTGCTGGCTCATATTAAGTTGACTGTCAACTAATACCCTCGAGTCCCTTTCCAGCTTGAAGCTTTCTAACCACACTTCCCCAAGCCTGTAGCTTACCATGGGGTTGTTATGACCCAGGTGTAGGACATGGCACTTGGCGTTACTGAACACTGAATCAAAACATTTACCGATCTTGTGCTCTAAAATCAAAATCTTCTTTCAACTGCAGTGTCACTTACATGAGTATCTTGAAAAGTTAAACATTAAAGTATAAAAAACCTATATGCTATTAATGAACAAACTAAATCAAGCAAGTCAAAGTAAAGGAATTAATTTTTGTACGTATTCAAAGAACTTAAAAATATAAACAGGTTTCCGATTCAGACTCACTATTCATACAAGATGGGGACAGCAATATTTTAGGAGAATCTGGAAATGTTGGAAATGTTACAACACACTTGGATAGAAAAAAGTATATAATCAGAAGCCAAAAATCCAAGTCTATCACTGTAGGTAGGTAATCAAAGTTTTCATAGAATCATAGAATCATAGAATCATAGAATTAGCCGGGTTGGAAGGGACCTCAGAGATCATCTAGTCCAACCCTTGACCCACCGGAGCAGTTGCTAGACCATGGCACTGAGTGCCACATCCAGTCTTTTTTTAAATGTCTCCAGGGACATGTAACAGACAGATTTACATTTTCCATCTCAATACATATTTTTATCTAGAGATAACATTGTACAAAAGAATACATTTGACTTCACATCAGCAAACATAAAAAGCCAAAGAAATAGTGGTTCTTTTGCTGAACTGATGAGATTATTACCAAAATAACCCACTAATTTGGGTACAGAAGAGCAATGGTTTCAGACTCTCAGACTTAAGCCACATCCTTTCCTGAGCAAAAATAATTTTATATGGTTTCAAGACAGTGCCTACAGAAAACCCATCCCAGCAACAAAGAAGTCAGAGACAATGTGAATGAACAAAGTGTTTTCAAAGGTGGACCCACAGGTGCAGATGATGATGTCGTTTCTGAATGACACAAAAAGGTAGAATTCAAGTGGGCAAAAATCTGACAAAAAACACAGGCCACTGCAGCAAAATCTCTGGGATTTAACAATCACGACTAGGGCCTTTTTTATGGCCTTACCAAATAGTAATTTGTTACCACAATTAGAAAAATTCTAGTGCATCCTATAGTCCCTTGCAAATTACTCATTTTAAGTCACTCCTCATACAAGCTTGACTGCAGTAATGGTTAACGAGCACAGAGTGCTCCTTCATAATTCACATCCAGATTGCTTATGATCACATTTCCCTATTTTAGAGGGAAAAAACTATGCCAATTAATAGCACTGATCTGCATTCACTCTATGGCACTTAGGTCTCATATGGAAATGGAAAGTAGTATTGTTATAGGAGGGGAAGTACAGACCTGACTTCTGGAGAAAAGACACTCTGAAATGGTACAGCACCAACAGAATATTGCAGGATCAGCACTATAAGTTCAAGCCACTCTAGCCGTTCAGCATCTCAGTGATACAGCCTGAGAGGAGGGAAAACAAAACCAAAAAATGACAGACCCTAAACCTCATCAGATCAGTCTCTCAAGCTGTGTTCAACATGGTTCAATCCTGTGTCATATGCCTCACTGTCTCTGCTTCTGCATTTGAGCCTGATTAACACTTTACTCATTGCAGTACTGTCAGATTAATAACTATATGTGTCTTTCACTGATAAAAACTGTGGTAGCATCCTCAAGTGCACCCAAGGACCTCAATAATTCTCACTGGAATATCTTAAGCTGGCAAAAGAACAAATATTGTTTAAACTGGCCTCTACACATCTGCCAGTGTACTGCCATCAAATGGTTCTGAAACAATAACCATTCCTTCATCCAGGGAGATAAATAGAACTGCGATTCTCTTCCTGATCTTTCTGTTTGTAAACCCCCCATTTCTGAACTGGTGCCACTGCCTCCTTACATACTGCCCTATTAGAAAAGCCACTGATATATCTGCTTCATGAGACATCTCAATCAAAGAGAGCAGCAGCAATCAGAGAGGACATGATCTGCTTTTAATACTGAAAGAAGTGCTGAATACTGAAATACGTGCTGATTCAATGCAGATTACATATAAAAAAATTAGTCCAGGCAAGGAAAGTCCAGGAAGACTTTTTAGACCTCTAACCAAAATAATTTTACAATTTTTGTAAACTAGCCCTCACAGGTACCTTGCTATTAACCATCAAAATTAAGTAAGGACCATCTAGTGCTGCAAAAATTTTATAATGGAACAGAAGTTCACTAAATCAAGTATTCCAGATATCCACATTACAAAAATAAACAGCAGAATTGAAAGCATATCATGTAAGTTTATGTCCTTTTTTTGGCACAAAACAACAAACAAACCCCAAACCAAAACAAAAAGCCCAAACAAAGAAAAAAGGAAAACAAACAAAAACCAAGCAGAATTAACCACACTTCAATGGACATAAAGCTCAAGGTATTTTATATACTCAATCTTTAACCATTGCTGACATGTAATAAATAGAAAAACTATTACATGACCTCATATAAAACGAAAATGCAACTCTCGGAGAAAATTCAGTACTCATACTCCCAAATTCACCATAAAACTGAAAAAATGCCTATAACAGAAAATTATGAAAGAAAAGAACTTCAGCCTTCCAGAATTCTTAATGAGGGAATTATTCCTCCGTAAGAACATTAGGATTGCCAATAGTAACTCTATATGTTATTTTTCATGATTAATTTTTATTATTTCATTCATAACACAAATCGAGTACTGTACATAGTAATTAATTTGTTTTATTTATTCTGCTACATTCAAATCCATCAGCAGCTTAGAAACCTTCTGAATGACTCCACAGCAGACCTTCAAAGCATAGTCAAAAAAATTCCTTCAAAATTAGCAAGAATCATTAAGGACTTCTAAAAAAAATTGCTTAGGACTACCATGTATGGTAGTCAACACACACTTTGCTAGTAAAGATTGTCCTTTTTACATTTCTTCAACACTGAGAGTACTAAGTTTGAAGTGTTATGACTTAATTAGCAAGTAGGACTCAAAAGTAGATCTGAATATCTTTCTGAGGTAAAGTAGCACGCTGATCTTCTGTAAGGTGCTCTTGCACTATATAATAACAACACGTACATAAAATCATCTATTAGCTTGGTTGGATGGATAGTTTTAATTTACTTTCTGTTTAAACATTCTTTTTTAAAGCCCTTCTCCCAAATTAAAACATAAACAAATGTGCAGATTAAGAACTGGGCAGTGTTTACACTGAAGTACAGTCCTCCTGGTACAACTATACTGGGCTCCATACTCCCTCAGAACTAGACTCAAACCTACATGCTCCATTTCCTGGGCTGAATCTTAAACATCTCCCTGTCGTCTGAGAATCTTAATAGGGGAAATCTGTAAAGGCAACAAGAGAATGAGACTACATGGGATTCATTCCATGTCTTCAGATGAGGGATGACAACATGGAAACTTGCACAGATTTGGCCCTTTGGGTATATTCATTGCAAATTTAACATGAGTTGCACCAGATCTTAGGTCTCAAGATAGTCTAATCATGCATGCACACTGCTATATTGCTTTCATTTTGGAATCCCTGTATAATGTGTGTTTACTCTTCTCTAGACAGCCACAGCAGCAGCACAGTAATTTGCCTGCTCTGGAAGGAAAGCGAGAGGCAGAAATTTCCAGAAAGCACTTTAATGAACCTATGTGCAAACCTATGCAGCAGTAAGTTTTAATGTGGCCTCATATTCAGCTCATACTACAATCCTCTCATGGTTCCCAAGGCAAACAGACAAGCACAAAAAGAATTGTATTTGAAATGTATGTGAGTAGTAGCAACTTGGATTTAAGGGAGCCCAGCTCATGCCAACACAGATACATCACTAACAGCTGAAACTACAAACTAGAGAGAGTTCAGGACAGAGAATTACATAATTAAAAGGATGAAGACCAAGTCTTGATCTTATTAAAGAGAGCTCTCTAAGTGGCTATATAGGTTATGAGACTGGAACTAAAGATCAGCTCATGAGGAGAAAATATTTTTTTCCTAGACCAAAATGGATTTGAGAACATTTCTCTTACTTACTTAATTACTTCAAACTAACAGATGGAATAATCACATTACGAGATCAGTAAACAACCCCAGGCCTTTTCTCAGCATTTAACATACTATTGTACTATAAGATGATTTTGGATGACAGGAACAAATCACTCTTTTTAGATACAGATCCACTAGTGCCAATGCAGAACTTACAAGATACGAAAACAACTACCCAACCTGTGCTGGAATTGCTGATTTTTATTAACTGTCTATTCTATATTAAAACATTGAATAACTAATTTGAAAAACATTGAAAAATATTTTCTAAGTGATACCAGAGAAAGCAAACACTGCAGGAAAAAAGGGTCACTTCATCCTTAGGGGAAAATTGCAGAGGTCAATTTGCAGCATAGATGGAATACTGGGATGGTAAGGATTCCTTATATCTTTGGCACATGGAAAAATTAAGAATCATTAATGTATCTTTTTGTCTCAGGGAAGCCTGGTAAGTCTCTTGTGCCCCTATTCTGGTACTAACCACAGTCTATCAAAACGTACTTGGAAACTCAGAAATGTGTTGCTCTTGGGATGGAAGGTTTTCTCAAGAGTCACTGTCTGTTGAAAGAAACCAGTTTCTGCCATAGTAAATTAAATAAAGATAGCTTGGATTTCTAAATGTGAAAACAGCAAACCTCAAAGCAAAAAAAATTAAACAGTAGAAAAACCTGCCTGTACTTCCAAAAAAAAAAAAAAAAAAAAAGCCAAACATTGAACAAGACCCAGGTCCCTTTAAGGGCACAGAAACACCATTTTAGGCACAAATGTATCACTATGTGAAAACTCTAAGCTCACCTGCTGAGAAGTGACAGAAACAGTCCAAACCTGGAGAGATATTCCATGCCTAATGAGGTTTCATTTTGGTTTGTTTTAAATTATTATGACAGCCTTTGTACTGTAGGGGAGACCCAATATTTCTGTCCCTGGATACATGGATAGAACAGACTTGATTCATGCAAAGGAATAGTGGAAGAGGCTCACATACAACAGTCTGGGGAAAAAAAACACAGAGGGAAGTATGCCCATGTAGGCATGTGTTTGTGCACAGGCAAGTAAGGAAAAAGTTCAGTTATACAATGACAGAACCCTTCAGGACAGGAAAATTTTTTCTTAGTGTTTGAGAGAAGGAGGAATCAGTAACAAGAAGTCTCAAGTCAATTACTGAAAAGAATTTGACACTGTCAAGTTAGGGAACAAACCTTATTCTACAATGTTGCATCTCAATTGCACCCACATTCTCAGGCACAGTTGCATGAGAATGAGAGACATCTTAGCAATCAGCATGAAAATAAACTAGTCCTATTGAATTCTCAGAACAGTTCCAGTTGGCAGGTGTCCATGTACATAAAGGTATTTTTACTACTGAAGAGGAAAAAGGGGTGAGCTATCACAGACTCCAGGGCTTTGGGGCTGAGAAATACACATGCTCCAACAAGCCTTTTCTTCCCCATAGAATTCCAGAAGAGGCCAAGAGCTCATTAAGACCTCATGCATATGGTATGCATATGCGTATTACCATATGGTAATATACCACTGCCTGTCACTGCCCTATGGGCACCATCAGGACATGAGTAGCTTCAGCTGCTGTTGCCACCAGCCCCCTATGAGCCACCAAGCCCACATCAGCCCTGTGCCCTAGGTCCTGGTTTGAACTTAAATACTATGGTTGCCTCCAGCTCTGTGCCCATTTTCAGGATGGACCTCAGACCTGCATTATACGTAGCCTTCATCCCATCCTGTCTCTAGCTTGTTTCTTTTTGATCCTGAATGGAGCATCTGGACAGACCCAGATCCTGGTTGATCATATTGCCACATCTGGACTGCTTGTGGGTCCCAGTGCCAGCTCCAGCCTTACACACTGTGCTCAGGCCCTGTGTCATGGGTTATCCCTTTGGTGCAGGCACTGCCACTCTCAGTGGCATCCTTGGGTCCCTTGTCACCCTTCAGAGAGCAGCCCTAGTCATGCTTCTCCCAGGCACTACAACTCAACAGCACCAGGCAAATGTATTTCCAAAGAGGAAATGACTAGTTTCAACTACATATTTCTTAAATAGTAAGACCCACTACCAAAACTAATCTGCAAAGTTTTCTCTAGTCTATACACAGGGAAAACAGATCAGATCAAACCTGGTGTTGATAATAAAAATTGTCACAGCCAGACTACTAAGCTAAAACTAATAAAATCAACACAGTCAAGTCACAGCAACACATACTGTGTCTTGTTCTTCACTGATTATACTTTTTATTTCTACTGTTGAGTACTGCTGCCTTTGTAGAGAAACAATTTCATTTTCAAATCCAGAGTGGTAACCAAAAAAGTCACCTGCAATGCAGAGGTCAAGAGGTTCAGGAAGAGGAAGAGAAGGACAGGAAAACACAATAGCTTTTCTTAAGAGAGTTGGGATTCCGTGAGTATGTGGTATTAGACAGAATAGGACATTTTGTTATTTAGAAACAGGTCTCACATAATAGACATGTTTCTTGGAGGTTTTTAGAATACTCTGGTCTTCTCAAGTCATAGTTGATTAATTTACCACATCTTAAATATATTTTCAGGGTTTATAGTATTTTATAGCTTATCCTGTGTTACAAAATGCATACTGTATTGACAACAGAAGAGCTCTAACTCTTACCAAAGTAACCAGTGTTTGTAAGCTATCTGGTTTTAAACGTAAGGGTTTCAAAAGGTAACATCTTAGACAGAAGTAAAATTTGTGCAGTTTGACCAACATGGAAATGCACCTAGTATGTCCAAAATATGAAAAAAAAATTACTCAAAGGGTTGTTATTCTCATCAGCCTCCTAATATCAAGTACTTTCAGTACTCCGCTTGTATCAACCTCTACAATTAAGCTAGCATCCAAACAGTACTGGAAATAGCAATGCATATTACCATCTTAAATACACGATTACAATTCAAAAGGAGTGTAAACAAGACCACTTTACATCCTGGGCAACACTTACAACTAGACAGATATTAATAAGTTACTAACAGTGTTCCAGAACTGCCTTCTTAGAAATCAAAAGGAAAAAATATCTCTAAATGCTTTTCCCCTTCTCCATTTTTCTTAGGAATTTTTTATTTAAGAAACTGTTCAATGAACTTACAAAGAGCACTGCATGATTTTAGGCAGTCCTGAAGCAGAAGTCTTGTACCTAAATCATCAGAGATTTCTCTTCCAGAAAGAATGCCATTTAAAAAAATCTTCCACTGTTATCAACCCTCCTCCTTCTGTGTAACCTAGGAGTAATTCACCAGGTCTGCAGAAACAGATGAACTGAATTCCCTGACACTACTTTATATTTTATAAATTTGAAAGATTCTTACCCTGTATTGATGGAAATTATTTCTATCAGTGGATTCCTCCTAATCTTTGGCAAATCCAGTCGTGCTCCCCCCAAACGTTTTCCATTATCCTTTTTCTGACCCAGTAGTCTCACTGAATGACCTTCAAATGAAGCACAAAAATGCAGTCAATACAAAGCACACACTTGTTCTCATTTGCTCTTCTTCGGAAGCAGTGTTTATGTTTGCGAATCAAAAATGAGAATGAGATGTAATGATTTATTCCCACCAGTTTGAGCATTTAAGAAAAGACATTGACAGGTAACACAAATCATGTTAAGATGAACATTTAATCCATTTAATCCAATTATCTTCTCACACTTGCATTTTCTGGTTTATTCAACTAAAATAATCTAAGCAGTTCCGTTTTCCAATTCTCAAACAAATATCAATATAGCAATATTGAAATAAGTTGCATGGCAGGATTAATATATTTTTCCCTGAAATGTCTTTCGAGCCTAAATTAGTAGGCACTGAACAAATAAGTAATTTTTTTTTAGCTTATTATATGAAGAACCAACACATTTCAATCAAAGTTAATTGAATCCTAGGGAAACTGCTGCAGAGCTTATAATGGTAATGTGTTCATGGCTAAGCTAACTACCAAGATATAAAGATATAAACATATTTCTGACTGCAAGTCAGAAAACAGTCTCACAACAGCTTTCCTAAAGCCAGTAGCGTTCAGAGAGCAAAATTTAAATACCATCACCAACTGCCTACAACAGTACCTCAATCATACCACATTAAGTCCTACATTTAATGAGCACAAATGAGAGGGTTCCCTAATATTCTGAAGCAAGATTTAACAAGAATAAAAACCATGAAGTGTGTATTATCGCAAAAGGTAATGTAAAATGTGCCCAAGATACAAACATGTATCATTTATTCCACAGAGCCTAGAATAGGCATGTAAGTAAGAGGAAGGGAAAGCTGATGCTCAGTACCTGAAAAGATGTAGAAAGTAACCAGTAGTTTGAGTGGAGGAAAGAGAGAAAGCATGCATCCATTGAAACTGGAAAATTTTGATTGTACATGAAACTAAAGCTACAATCTGTCAAATATTTTGTAGAAAACAACAAACCACACTACCCTAAAAACGTAAAGGACAGCCAGCGGGTGTAGGTGGTGAAAGAAAAGCATGAAACTATGAAGTATTACTTGAGTTACAGCTAGCACAACAAAGTAGATAGCCAATTCAGATCAATTAAAAACCACAGTCAGTAAAATCTCTTAGTTTACACTACCTAGAGCTGTTTACAAAACTAATTCATCCATCAAAGTCTTTCTCCACCATCTGTTTTGAGGAGTCATTTATTAATGTTTAATAACATGGCATTCATACTCTGAATTTGTTTCTTTGGTATGGCAACAACAGCAACTGCTTCTGGCATACCATTTTTCTGAGGTTTTTCCATGGTAAACAAAAATTCTCAAAAATGTAATCTAGTAAGTATCAGGACTGGCCTAATACAACGAGTAACACTAAAAGAAGACATTATTACATCAAAATGGATTTAAAATGCATTATATTTGAAGTTGCACTTGACAAAAATGTTATTAATTCCTGCTGTGATTTTAGTAATACAGTACTTGTGCTATTAACATTTTCTAAATTATTCACTTCTGCCTTTTCATGACAATTGCAGTAATATCTTTGTCTCAAAATGGTTATTTTCCTACCTAGTGCTTCAGTAAGGAGTTGCATTTATTTACTTGTATAACAAAGTGACTGCATTATGATAAGCAAAAGAATTAATTGAGAAGCAGAGAACATTCCTGTATTTGGATTTATGACTGAAAATACAGTGGAAGGATTCACAGCATTCTTAAAACAATCAGGCTTAACAGCATAAAAACAAGCTATCCAGAACTTAAAATCCATATGAATTTGAGTCAAACCACCATTCTGAAGTTTAAAAAGCAAAGCAAAACCAACAAGCCACAAAAAAACCCCTGCAACACGTAATCTCAAAATACAGAATCAATGACACTTGGTCTCCTCTGAACACATACCCTCACAGAAAAAAATCCACATGAACTACTACTCTCTAATAATAATTCAGATCATGCTCTCATTTTCTCATACTTAGAGCATTAATCAAAGATGCAAAATTTGTCATGGTACTTCTGAGAAAAGTATCCTTTAGACCCAACAAAATTTGTCACAAATCTGAAACTTGCCAAAGGGCTGAAAACTAGTAAGAAGAGAAATGGAAACAGTGACAGACCTGGTGAAGAGACACAACTTTCTAATTGCATGTTTTCTTAAAAAACAGAAAAGAAAAAAAAATAAACCAAAAAACACCAACCACTATAAACTATGATAGCCAAGAAAATCTTGTTAAACAGAAGTACTATTTCTACCTTGTTACAGATCTTTGCCTTCCAGGTGCCAGGCAGGCTACCAAATACATTAGAAAATGAACTTAGGGCACTTACATGTACAATACAATTCATGGGGAGCATAAGACCTAACCTCTCTTACCTTCAGAGACTGAGAAACCCCAAGCTCTGTGACTACCTCCCACATGATCCACTGAACACTAACACCACCCCAGCCTCATACCAAGACCACGCACAGGCAATCTATGGCCCGACAATCAAGTATGGCAGTTTATTTTCACATGAAGTGAGGCCACACTTTTTCCCATATTACTCCTGAATAACACTAAAGTTCAAGTTAATATGCAAAATCTTTGTGGTAGTCAAGAATGTTAACATCCCTGTATTTTTCACTCCAGACAGCAAAGGGTTAAAACAAACAAATAAACAAAATAAACAAAGAAAAAAAAAAAAAAAACAAAAAACAA
Source organism: Calypte anna (assembly GCF_003957555.1). Classification (NCBI taxonomy): domain Eukaryota; kingdom Metazoa; phylum Chordata; class Aves; order Apodiformes; family Trochilidae; genus Calypte; species Calypte anna. The sequence continues at coordinate 56,426,048 of NC_044245.1, read as the reverse complement.
CCAAGCAAAAAAACCCACCAAAACCAGAAAACAAACACCACATACAAAACAAAAAAACCACAATACACCACTAATGGGAGATGAGTTATAGCTGAGAGTTTAATGCTTCCAGAAAGCAAGTAGCACATGTATATTCCATGTTACAGCAATTTGTGCCACAGGCACACTCAACTTTGTATTTTTATTTCTTTTTTAAAGAAAAAAGCACCCTCAGTTACAGTATTCATGACCTTAAATCCTTTTTCCGTGACACTGTACAAGGACTACTTCATTCCATTTTAAGTAATTACTAAATCATTTGTTTACAGCATTGTTGCTAATAATAAAACATAACTTGATAAACACTGAATCATGCTTTTTTACATGCTGTAAATCTTTTTCCCCATACTTATTTCAAGATATCTTAAAAGTAAATATTTTTCCATCTTCGCTAAGGAAAAGGCTAAGCAGCATTTTTTTTCAACTGCCTAATGAGCACTGTTAAGCCCAAACTAACATCAAGCACAACATTAAAAGCAGTAATTTTAAATCTCACTTATGATGTCCCTTCAAAGCGTAAAATGTGGCAAAACATTGCTATCAAGTTTTACTTCTGAAGCATTTTGCCTGATTAAGTTACCTTGTCTCCTGTCTAGCCACCTTGAATAATAACTTAACTAAGGAAAACAGGTGTCCCAAACTTAAATAAATTCTTTGCATTTGTTCCTTTTGTTTCTTTTTTAAGTTTGGCACAACATTTTTGAAAACCAGGCTAATCACCTTTTCCCTTCCCTACCAATAACCAATACCAAACAAAAGCCACTCTCCTTTTTTGATTGCTCACTTTAAGATTCAAGCCCTGAAACGCAGCTTAATGACAAGCACATCTACTTGGGTTATATTTGAGAGCATAAACATTTCAGTCCTTTTCTGCCATATATGTATAACTTTTCTATATTCACATAGCCTTAACAGTAGATGAATATCTAGTTAAAAAACTGAAAAGGTTAATGAATGGTTTAGTTCATGCTTCAGAGCATTTTTTTAACTGATTAATACATAACTAATGCAGATTACCACACAATGGTAGTACTAACCAAGTCCAGTGACGAAGCTTATAGAGCATAATCCTTCACTATAAGTGTAAATGAAATCAAGCTACAAACGATTTAAAATTAATCAGAGCTCTCTACCTTTCAGAACCAACTTTAAAATTTAACTTGCCTTTAGATACAAGTCAGTGTATGAAATTCACACTACTTGGCATTGTTCACAGAGAAGATGAGGTTGGAAAGAATCAGGATATTAAAACCTATTGGTAGTCTAAAAAACAGGGTCATTTTCACAAACCAGTGAATGGAATGAAAATATTTTCAAGGCATTTATTTTTCACTTGTTAAAATGCATATAAAAAAGTATAATATTAATGGTATATACATTATACACCTTTAATTATAGCTGTATGTGCTTCAGGACTGTGATAATGAACATCTGATAGAGAACATCTGATCTGAAATACAAATATATGAAGCAAACAAGTAATGGAATTTCTTTGCCATAAGATTATAACTACATTAAATGTGCTGTGACCCTCAGGCTGCTGTCAGACTTCCATGACCTAGACCCACAGAAGCACATTAGTGATACTGGACCAAACAGATTCCAATTAGACAGGTATTTTGCTAGTTTGATACAAGGATAAGCAAGGGGAAGGTGTGGCCTGGCTTACTCATCTTTATTTAACTTAACAACTGCCTATCAATGTTGCAAATACCCCTCAGATATTAATAGGCCTACTACATTTCAAAAAATAGTAAGCTTCACTCAAGTCCATAGACTGGCACCCCTCAGTAGCTACTTAGAAGTAACACCTGCTTGAAAGATGGAAGAGGGCAAGCATTGGGGGTCCCTCCCCATCCCTGTGTGCCACTGAAACACAACTCCCAGCCAGACCCAGAGCACTATTTCTTAGCTGTTAGCTTTGAACTTCAGTGCAGATATATCAAGCAGGTTAAAAGCCCCAAGTTTAAAGAAAATCCGTAAAGATGCAGGATATCCCAGCCTTAGCATCAACAATGTCTGTTGGTTCCAGTTTGTTCTGTTATCCATTCTTTCCTTTTCCCAGTTACATCATTATATGTAGAGGTTATTCATTCTTTCCTGAAAGACACTTTTTTCTTTACAAGAGGGCTTCCAATGTACTGCCCTATATTTTTCTCACCAACCTGTCTGATCTTCTCCAGCATCTTCAGGGAAAAGGATTAAGCCCTATTTCATGCACATATATCTTTCGTCGATTATTTGCTTATTGATGAATACAGAACTTTCTTTCCTTAAGGTTAACACTGGAAAAAATGGCACATGAGAGCGGTGTACCTAAGGAAGGCATACAAAGGAAAAACAAAGTAGTACATTTCTCCAAAGAAAAACAAAAGAAAGAAATGTAAAGAACCCAAAGCAGTGATAAAGCCTGAAAAAAGCATCAAGTAAATATAAAAGGTGAAAAGAACTAAAAAACTTAAGTGAAAGTAACAAAATCTGTCAAGAACATAGAAAACAGCCGAAGATCAAATAAAAGATGTGTAAAGGCAGAAGAGGCAAATCAGGAGCTATTACAAAACTTTAACATTGGATTTATTTCCAGTTATGTTTTTCTAGCTCTGTACCTACTGGATAACAAAAATCTTCTAAACAACTTACTTTGGATGTTCTGGCAGGACTAACAGAAAAAACAGCATCTGAACTATAAGGATGCAACACAAATTGCCTAACACTGTACAGCTAACCTGAACTGCTCCTCATATTTTTGCCTAAACCTCTTCAAGTTGGAGGTGGTCTGAACCCAGACTTGGTGAGCTTGCAGTGGACATGTGGCTTACAGCCTGAGCCCTGGTCTACCAGGAGGGCAGACCCTAATTATTCCTCCACTAGATCAGTGAAGGTGAGGATGTTGTGTAACTGTCAAACTTCAACTGGTGTAGGCAGGGACTGGCTCCATTACAAGACAGGGAAGAATGTGGACTAATACTGTCAGAATTACTGATCCTTCCCTGTGCATCACAGCACCACAGGAAAAACATGCCCTAAGCCAGGCAAGCCGTCCCATCAGGTTTGACCCACTTTCTCTCTTTCATACAATATTTCCTTCCACCCCTTATAAACTCAAAAAAAGCTTCAGAGAACCATGCAGCCACTACTAGGCATACAGCATGTATTTTACTAGCTTGAAATACCTACACCTGCTAAGCGTTACACTTGGAATTAAACATCTAACAATTCTGTTTTGGAAGACTCCAGGATTCAGGCATCATAAAGGTGAGGACAGGGGTTTAAAAAAAATTCATTTTATGTAATTTCAGAAACAAGATACTGAAGTACTATCGTGATACTACAGTGAAAGAGTTTACAAAATTCAGTTAGCAGATAGACTAAATTGCTAAAATTCATACATCACTTTCTCTCCACTAAACATATTTATTCTTGGTATGTCTCAAATGTGTCCTTCAATCATAACAATATCTGTAAGAACTAATATAGTGGAATGCAACAAGTAAAACAGAAAAGGAAGTAACTGTTAATGAGGAACTACTGTTCATAAAAAATATATATACTTATATGGAGAATACAAAATATTCAAGAACATTTTTTACACATCCACAGTTTGTTCTTAAAACAAAAGCACTTGAAATGCCCTATTAAGGCACAATTATTTTTTTTCAGGATTCAATAGTTTCACTCTACTTATTTTGAGATCATATGATGTTATTGTCTTTCTGAAAAAGTGGCTAAACTTTAAATCTGCTGTGAACTCAAAATGCTGGCTACAGTTCATAAGATCAGGAGGACTATACTATGAATCAACTATGGGAAGAGTTCCTCTAACCCCTGTCCTCACCTTTCTGTGAAGAAATGTGTTCGATCAGGATCAAGGATAGTGCACAAAACTGCAGGAGATTTTGGATAAAAAGTTTCAAATAAAAAAAAAATTGAATCATATGAAACAGACTGTGTTCTGAGGAACAGATTTCCTGAAGGGTGGATTCTTAGAACCAGCTGCAGCAATACAGGTAACTTCTCTATTGTTTCAGGGTCAAACAGAAGACATTTAGCCTTAGACTGAAACACTGAGCTGAACCTTTTGCTGTATGCAAAAGCAAGCTTCTACTTTCAACTCTACTCTTTTACCATCTATTTGTACACTTCCTATGGATCATTAAATTGCACTGGTTTGAACTATGTACTCTCTGAATTTACCAGTCATGAGGATTGTTTAAGAGCTAAATCCAGCTGATCCTAGCAAATATGAATAGGACAGAAAAACAGAGATGCTGTATGATGATTATTCATTGAAATTGTGAAGAAATGCATCTTTTCCATGCACATCACAGGCTCATTTAACAATGAGCAATTACTATTTTGCTACTAACATTTACAATGTTTCCTGCCTAACTACTTGTTTTCTTCTTCTGCAGCACTATTTATCTCCCATTCGGTTTCTGTGAACTACTTACAAAACAAAGTCCTAACAATAACTGTTATAACAGGGATAGTCCATCTTAACAGTTTTCTTAACCAAATCAATGGAATAACTACATTGAGAAAAATATCAAAATCCAGTTAAAATTCTGGATTGTCTCAAACACACAATAGTCACTGCATGCCCTGAAGCATTTGAGTGGGCACAGAAAAAATAGCAATAAACTTTGGGGTATGAACCGAAACCAAATGATGGCAATGAAAGTCTCTTGCCCCTTCAGATAAAGATTTTTACACTGAACAACAGTTATATATGTTTTACACAAGCAATTTACATCTGTCTTGCAGCAGCAGTTTCTCCATAATTACTTTATATTTCTCATTGTGCTCTACTGTTTTCTTTAAATTAAAGTCTACAAAGCAAGACTCCCGGAAATGATACTGGCACAGATTATGGTATCACAGTTTTGCACTCATTCCTTCAGTATGTCACAGTTTTCCTAAGCTGTCAGAAACAGGCAATCAATATGCAACCCATTGCCCTTGCTAAAGCATTCAGCTGAGAGACAAACCCTTCAATTAAGAACTGTACAGTAGGATACCTTCAAGTCAGGTCCTTCATCAGTCAATATCTGTTGACAAAGTTGTTCTCAATTGACAGAAGGAAAAAAAAAAAGCTTCTGGTTTTGGTAATGATCTTCTTTCTATACAGAAAACCATTTTCTTAGATGACAACAAAAACCCAATTATTCCTCTTAAACCAAGAACAGCTCAAAATTTCCAGTCCAGAGACAGAAGAAAGGGGCAAGGGGTGGCATTTACCACATTATGCTGTTAACCAGAGTGATTAATACACATAAATGGGTGATGCCAAAACTTTTAACCACAGTCATTTCACCAAGCTATTGTCAAGCTCTAGCTCTGTATATTGCCTATTGAAAATCTGATTTCAACCCCTCATTTTTTTCATCTGTCAAATGCAGATAGCCCCATGCATAATTTCATCGGTATTTCCTTAACTTTTCAATAACCTCTGCCTAAAAGACAATTCTGCTACCTAGAAATGCTGTGATGGAGTTAGTAGCATTCTTCGGGTACCTGTGGAGAGGTGCTGGCAATGGGGAAGTGTAGGGGCAGCATCTGTGAGCCAGGGCTGCCTCCTTCACTGAAGTGGCATCACTGCCAAGAGCCCCACTGCAGGGCAAAAGAAAAGCTTGTGTAAGAAAGGGCAAAATACTGGTTGGCAGTGAGGAAAAAAAGCATGAGGGGAACAGTCCTGCGAGCAGCAAGGTGAGAGGAGGAAGGAGAGGAGGAGCTCCAGGCAGAGGTTTCCCTGCAGCCCTAGGAGAACAGGGCACAGTGAAGCAGGCTGTCCCCTTGCCGCATGCTGAGGACCACGCAGGAGCAGGCAGATACACCCTGGGGAGGCTGCATCCCACAGAGAGCCCATAAAACAACCATGTAACAGCCCATGAGGGACCCACGCTGGAGCAGACTGTGCCTGAAGGACTTCAAAACCATGGAGAAGATCCAGGTTGGGAGCAGTGCTTGGGAGTACTGCATCCCATGCAAAGGACCCCAGCTGGAGCAGGGAACAGTGTTGGGGGCAGAGGAGCAACAGAGAGGAGCTCTTATCCCCATCCCCATTTCTCATCCTCCTGCACCACTCAGGGAGAGGAGGTCAGGGATGAAGGAGTAAAGCTGAGCCCAGTATGAGGGGGCTGGGGGGGGAGGAAGTAGTTTTAGTTTGCTCTTTGTTTCTCATCATCCTACTCTATTTTTAATCAGCAATAAATTAAATTAATTTTCCCGAGTCAAGTCTGCTTTGCCTGTGATGGTAATTGGTAAGTGATCTCCTTGTCCTTATCATGACCCATAAGCTTTTCCATCTTATTTTGTCCCCTGTACTATTGAGGACAGGAAGACAGGCAGCATGTGGGTAGGGGTCTAGCAGTCAGCCAAGTTCAACCCACCACACTACTAAATAAATAAAACAACCCATCCAAAATTGCCCCCATCTTTTTATGTCCTCTGGAAGGACACAGAAAAAGGGACTCAATGCAGCCACTACCCTCCCTCTGACCTTCCTCAAGCTGTACTTTGGCAGTCAGTTTCCTGACCGGGAGCCAAACGATACTTTTCCTCAAAAAGAAACTCCTGACTCCAATTTTTATTCTTCATTTGGCTTGTCATCATCTTAAGTCAAGGCTACTCTCCTCATAACTACAGAAACCAAAGAGAGCATTTTATCTACTCTTATCAGAAGACCGTAGTGAAATCAAACTGCACATACAAATACTATTTAATATGCTGGCATACGTCTACATATATATACACACACACTCACTCTAAGGTAGGCAATTCAGTACAAATCCTACACTTTAGCCTATATGTATTGTATGTATCCTTTGTGTGCTTATTTTCATACAGACTGACACTGCAACTATCAGCAATCTGTAATTACTAACCACATGAGGACAATTTAAGTTAGTAAAAATTGGTTAATGTTTACACTGGGAATGGATGGGCAACAGGTCAACGTGACCAGACAGGTCAACGTGACTGAAATCAAGAAAGGTTATGTGAAGTATAAAAATCTCAGCCCTGATGTAATTTCCTTTGGTTGTTTTTTACAATCAAGTCTAATGACCCATTGTAAAGCTATGTTTTGTGAAAGTATTAGACAGACAATATAGACTGAACTCAATTCAACCTGTGTCCCTCATCTCCCAAAAGGCCTAAACTAAAAGCAGGCTGTATACAAACACTCTGGTTCCATGCCTCCCACCCCCATAAAACTTTAATAACATGGGATTTGAGAACTAGCATGTCTAGAAAGGAAGGAAAGACCAAATATCTGAAGAGCTAAATTCAAAGCCAAGAAAAGAATTTCTACACTAAGTAGTTAAAATTTCTCTTTTAAATTACAGAATAAATATATTACCTTGCCTCTCTGAACTGTTTATATCCAGGCTTGTACACATACAATGTATTTTCTCTTTTTTTAAAAACCCAAACTTTTAAAGTGGCTCCTAAAATGCTGACCTGAGCAGTTACCATAATGACATTCAGTGGCTCCCAGAGACAATTTTTTATCTTACTGGGACATGCTGTGTACAGCTTTTAGATTCTGTCCAGAAATTTTACATAATTCAATTATAACCCTGCTTTCTCCTAGCTCACAGACACTGCAGCTCCTTAGCAATATTTATCTAGCATACTATGTCATCATAACGTTACCAGAAACTAAGCGCATGTGTGGAAATGGGTGCCCCAATTATAGAAAATTTGCTGTAACCGAGCCCTATTATTTGGGTAATGTGCAGATGAAGCAAAGCTTACTTAAACTGTTAAATCAGTCTTGCATGATGAAACTGGTCAGTGTATCAGAAAGAATGACATGCTCTGGCTACACAATTGCAGTTGTCACTTTGAGAAAACTAATTCTAGGGCTGAAAATGAAGTAACCTGTTTGTCTCCTTGTATGCAGCACAACGGTTTCAGATTATATATTTCAATTTCACAGTAAAGTACCTGAAGATACTTCTAGTTAAAATACATATTGGGACACAGTATAAATATTAATCAGACAAGGCCTGCATGCAAAAAACTCCACAATTATTAAAGATCAGTTCTGGAAAGGATAGCATACCTATAGGAAATTTCAAAGTTCCACAGACTCATGAGAAATATCAGAGTAATATAAAAATGAGTTACCACAAGGTCTCTGAAAAATTCTGTCTCACTTTTGGCTGCTAGTGCAATAGTAAAACCCAACCAAATCCAACACGTGTGCAAAGTAAGCAGGAAGAAAGCAAATTCTTTTTACAAGTTTTCTCTTTTTTTTCTTTTTAAATGTACACTACAAAATTCAAACATCCAAGAAAAATCTAAGGTTCCCCATTAAGAAAGGTGAATCCAAGGAAAGCAAGACTTACACTTACAACTGGTAACTAGGATAACCACCTAGGTATCTGGAAAGAAAATCAGACAACGCAGGCCAACCCTGACAACAAGCTGCCCTACAGAGGGCACACAAAATGCAGTTTAAGCTTAATTTAAATATTCATTTGATTTGTTTTAAACTTTCAATATATTTCTTAGGCTTTCAATATATATTTAACCACACCATAAGAATACACTACCCGTGAAACCTTTTTATTTTCTTACAAAAAATAGGTAAGAAAAATGGTATGCTACAACTATGACAGATAACTGGCATAAACCTTACCAATACAAGGTGGCTCTGAATTCAGAATTTTAATTTAGTCCCATTCCACACCACTTCTGCCTCCTGAATGCATTTGTGGCTTCAGAAGTTGTTATTAATGACGTAGGTTTATGAAGACAGGAGGTTACATTTTATTTGATTTTACATACATGAATTTAAGACTCTATCATTTCTCTATTTTACAGTATAAAATATTTTTAACTAACAGTCTTGTAATCTACAATATTTTATTTCACTTTGATAATGAAAGTTCACAGACACTTCATGTTCTTATCCATTAGTGGGAACTGATTCCCAAACACACAGATAAATACATTATCTCTAAACAAATTTAAATTTTAAAAAATGTAAGTAAAGCCTCCTAATTTTATGGTTGGCTTTTCCATAACCATGGCATAGCCATATCATGGGCTACAATCCCTGTCAATTTGTTGATTCTCTTTCCAATTGAAATTCTATTTTCACAGAAGGGTTACAGCTGGAAAGGACTTCTGGAAGTCATCTTGTACAACACCCTAACTTAAGCTGAACCACTAAAGAGCCAGTTGCCCACGACCATGTCCAGAATGTTTTGGAGTACATCAAAGGGATGGAAACTGCACCACCTCCCCAGAAAACCTGTGCCAGTGCTCAGTCATCCTCATAGTCAAGAAGTGTTTCTGTTTGTGTCCACTGCCCCTAGGGCTGTCATTGGGTACCACTGGAAAGAGGCTGGCTTTCTCCTCTATGCCCCCTCCCTTCACGTATTTACAGACATTGATGAGGCTCCTCTTAGAGCCTTCTCCAGGTTGAACAGCCTGAGCTCTCTCAGGCTCTCCTGTCAGAGATGCTCCAGTCTCAATCTCTTAGTCATCTTTGTGGCCCTTTGTTGGACTCTCTCCATTACATCCATCTCTCTTCCTTAGCCTGGGTAGCCATTTGTCTGCATTTCTTCCAATAAAAAACAGAAATCCTGTGTTCCGTCACCTTTTAAAAATCCCTGAAGGAACTGGCACTAGGTATGGAGTGCAGAAGACCCCTTACTCTTTTTTAATCAAACCAATTACAGTTAGCTAGAAAAGGAACCAAATTCTTCACCAAAATTAACACTTTTTGGAATTTAAATGTTCATGTCTCCTGAGCATTACTTTTCAGAACTGTATCAATGCATAAAATGCAGTATTAAATCAACTCAATGAAAAGCATGCTTGCTTCTAGTATGTTTGCCTTCTTTCTAGTCATACAATATTCAGTCACAATAACCTGAATAATCATGTTATCAAAAAAGCAGTAATGTCTGGAGTCAGTCTAAATATTACAAAGACCATTTTTGTAAAGGGAGGGCATGCTGACCCAGGTTATGATCCTAGTCCCTTTAGAATAAATAAAATTCATGAAAATTAGATAGGGATCTGAAATACTGTGCCGTCATAAAAATCATGAAGCATCCTCCTTTCCAACATATTGTCATAAGCACCACAATATTTCTGCAAAACAGTCTGGCTCATTTAATAACAAATATGAATATATTTCTGCTTTGTTTGTATAGTAAAGTAGTTTGTACCCCTGAAAAAAATAGATGTCATAAGGTAAGGACAAACTGGGAAAACTTTTGGTTAGGAGTAAATGAGTACAAGTTTCATTTTCAAAAGAATTCAAAGCAAAATGAAATCTTATGGCCTTCAAAGCACAAACTCTAGAAGCCTTATACCACACTACACAATGTCTTGAGAGAAGCTTTTCTTTTTCTTTTAAAATTGTGCACTGTTTCTGCACTTTCATGCTGTAATTCAAAAACATGATACTCCAGCATTAAAGTTACAGGCAATGTCTTGTGGACCAGACTCTTGTTTATATTGAAAGTACAGCAAATTAAACTAAACCTTGTAATTTAAAGCTTCATGGAACAGTAATTTTTATGGCCTGATAAGTAATGGAGACAAACTTAGGTAACCCAGAAAGACTCAGACAAATATATTTATTTAATAGCAAATGTTTACTCATCAGGCTGCAGAAACAATACTGTCTTTTCCCCCCTTCCCTGCGTATACACACACATGAATAATTTATCTGTCCTGAGGAAAGCCCAGGGAAGTGAGCCAAAACATCTGAAAAGAAGAAAACAGGAGAGGACTAAACATAAGAAAACAGAGATATAGCACTGAATTAAGATAGCACAGAAACTTTAAACAATACTCTACACCCATCTACACTGATGCAACTTAAATGATTTCTTGAAGTCTTCTCAAGATCATTTACCTATGAACCCAACAGGCCACAGAAGTCCTGCCAGAAAAGATCTCTGGAATTATCACTTACACAAAGCATATATGGCAAAGCATAGTACTGCTCAAACATCAAGCTAAGGGGCAAAGCAAGCATTAGGTTGATAAAGAAGGTAACAACAGCATGTCTGCTAGCTAATGCTTACACCTTTCAGATTAGCTGCAATTCCAGGTGTGACACTTACCTTTAATAGTTTCCTCCACAACTTCTATAACACGATCTATCTGCTGAACCTAAAAAAAAAAAAAAAAAAGTCAGAAGAGCAATATCTAAGTAGTCAACAACTGGACGTATTTTATATAAACTTGTCTTTCCAAAGTGTGTTCTTCTAGATTAAGGGGGAGTAAAGTGCTCGGGGTTAAAAGTACTTTTTAGCCACTTTTTTCCCTGTGCATCTTGGTTCAGGTGCCAAAACTCTAAAACTCACCATCCAACGTGAAACAAATCTTGTTGTTAAGAATAGCAAGTTCCTGTTAAGTTTGGCAAAAAAAATCACCAAATAGCTAAAGAAAAGGGACCTCAGAAAAAATTGAAGCCTTAACTGGTCTTCAATATTAGTGAAAGCAGTGGGCACCCAGGCAGCACAAACAGCCTGTAAATACTCCCTTCTCGCCCTTCTCAACACCAAGAAGAGTAGATGGCAGACAACACAGCAAGAAGCTGAGGATATTTCAAGGGCAGACTATATGGGAGAAAAATCAGCAAGTACTTCAGGAGAAAATCACTGGAACATGTGAAGAATTTAAAAATAATGTGGTCAAGTTTAAGGGAACAAGACATTGCCCTGCACTTCCTGCAGGCAGTGTTTGGAAATGGAAGAAAAAGCCTTGATATATTTCACAAGACAAAATATTTAATGACCATGACATAACATCTCCAACAAAGACAGTAAATATATGTATTTGCCAAAGTTAACATTTGTCAAATTTCAGTCATAATGTGATAAATAGATCTATTATTTATTATTAGATTTTTTTTTAAGTTAATGGCCAATATATAGTAGAGATTTTGGTATACTAAGTAGAAGGAATCAGAATTAACACTGAGAAATGAAACCCTCAGAAATTCTTAAAGTTGAGATTCTTCCTCCAACTTTCACCCAGACTGCATATGCTATGTAACTCTACATGCACACACATGCTTCAATATATTGCAGAAAAGCTAAAACAGAAGGTCCTACTTTAAATTAGTTTAAAATTTTTCCAGTTTTTCTAATTCATTTTTAAACACTGATTCTCTGAGCTGAGTGCTATATGAACTGATTTAGTATTGATGATTTTTGCAGTCATTTCCTTGGAATTTCTATTGAGGTTTGTTTCAACAGCAAGTTGAAAATAGATTGCAGAGGCTTCAAGAACAGAACCTGGTTGGCAACAAGAAGCCTGGAACTTGGAACCCTGGGAACAAAGCCATTCTGTGCTCTTAAACCACTGAGTTTGTTGTTTCCTGTAAACACATCTCCACAATCATTTCTACATTCATTTCCAGTCAGCCTATTAGCAGCTAAAAAAAAAAAATCATGATCTAGATTTCCAAACTAAAGTCAGTGGGAGACTGTTCATTTCCTTGTCAGGGTGTTGGATCAATCCCATGTAAAACTGAAGTTTTTTATTTAAAAAACAACCCACCTTTTGAAATACAGCATTTTCTAAACACAAATCTGTCAACTTCAGATTTCTTTTTATAGTATATTCATTATCAGTGCTAGAAATTAAGATTTTTGATTATACTAATATAGGCATGCTTAAAACCTTAATGAGTATATATATACAAATCCTTTTCTGGATTACAAGCTTTCATGTTATAGACATTTTTCAATATTTAGCAATCTATTTGAAGGAAAGCACACATAAACAGCTGTGGGGAACACACATATTTACATACTTCTGTACATAACCCTTTGTCCTGGCTTGGGCCAGGATAAAACTAATTTTCTGTCCTGTAATTTTGCTTTCAGCCACATCTTCTGTAAGTAGCTATACTTGCTGAAATTAACAGAAAGCTTCTCAGTCAGTGTCTGCTGCTAGGACTGATAACGCTTGATGTTTATAGTTACAGCTGGAGAATGTTATGCAGAGCCAAGGACACTGCTCAGCTCTGAGGAACATTTTACCCTCTGGAAGGAGAAAAGGACTAAAAAGGTCACAACTGCAGCCCTCCTTTAGGGAGGAGCAGACAAGATAAATGACCAAAATTGACCAGAGTATTCCATCCCATATACGTCATGCTCGGTATAAATTTGAGGCATCACGAGGGTCAAACCCTTCCTGCTTCCCCTTCTTTGCCTGTCCCTGTTTGCTTAAGCATCCTGGGAGGATTCCGTCCGTTCGTTTGCCTGTGGTCCTGATCCCTGCCAGCCCATATCTGTGTGTTCCTGCTTCCAGTTCCCGACTGCTGCCGACTCCAGGAGTCCAGCCTGGACTTTCCCAGGGCTGCCCTGCAGCCTCGGTGGTGACGTGAGAGTTACTGGGGGAGAGTGGGGAGGAACATGGTATCAATTTTCCTGTATATTTGTATATATTTAGTAATTTTTCCTATTTATCATTACTGCTTCACTAAAGTTGTGTAGCTTAGTTCCCAACCCATAAGTCTCTCTCCCTTATTCTCTCTCCTTCCTTTATCAAGGAGGGGACGGGGGATTAATAGAGAGCATCTCTCGTTTGGTTTAACTGCCAGACCAGCATTAAACCATGACACCCTTTCAGGTGTAAGTTTAAAAATAAGATACTTAGATATAGAATTTCTACTTAATTTTAAATAATTAAATAAACACAACTTGAAATGGATGTACTCACATTTACAACTACAGAGAACATGGTCTGAGCCAACTATGTCACCTAAATTATTATTGCTATGTATTTCAATACTACACTGTTTAAACTCATAATAATTTTAAAACAAAAGAAAACTAGTTGGTTCATAACCTGAACCACCTATGATTAATTTCTGAATTGCACATGTGGGAATTTTTTTCATAGCTTCAAACCTCCTGTTAAATAAAGATATAGAAAAAAAAACAACTAGCATGCTGTTTTTTTCATTTTATTGGATAAATTAAATTATTGTGTCTGCCGAGACGATGGTTCATGTCCATAATTAAAATTATAGGTCTGAAAGATAACGAGATCTGCAACTAGAAATTGATATTTATTCTGCCTTGTGTGTTCTTTCCCACATTTCATATTTTTCATTTGAAGTTACTGAAAATTACTTGGCTAAAGCCCTAACTGCTCATGACGAAAATATGTAATGCTCGCAATCTTCATTTTCAAAGACAGAAGTATTTTAGTAAAACTGAGGTGAATTTGGAGGGAAAAAAGAAAAGGATTTAGAGGTTTTTTGTTCGGGGAAAAAAAAAAGGAACAAAAAAAAGTCATGGTAATTAGACTGTATTGCATATACAGATGCCTGGAGGATTTCCTTTCAGTAACTATATGGATAATTCTGTTCTGCAGTGGTATCAATCTGTACACCTTCTGGAGACTCAAAAACATCTCCAATAGGAAGCTGTCCTGGTTTGGACCAGGATAAAGGTGGTTTTCTGTTTCTGTACTTTTGCTTTTAGCTAAGTCCCTTGTAAGTAGCTGCACTTGCTGAAACTAACAGCAAGTTTCTCAGTGTCTGCTTCTAGGATTGATAACACTTGATGTTTATAGTTACTGCTAGAGACTGGTATGCAGAGCCAAGGACACTCAGCTCTGAGGAAAACATTTTACCGTCCAGGAGGACACAGAGGCCCCACCTGAGCCCTCCTTTAGGGAGGAACGGACAAGATAGATGCCAGAATTGACCAAACAGAGTATTCCATCCCATATACGTCACACTCAGTATAAATTTGAGGCGTCACGTGGGCCAAGCCAGATCTTTTCCTGCTTCCCTTCCTCCCTGGCATCCTGGAAGGATCCTGTCCATTCGTCTGCCTGTGGTCCTGATCCGTGCCAGCCCATATCTGTGTGTTCCTGCCTCCGGTTCCCGACTACTGCCGACTCCAGGAGTCCAGCCTGGACTTTCCCAGGGCTGCCCTACAGCCTCGGTGGTGACGTGAGAGTTATTGGGGGAGAGGGGGGAGGAATGTGGTTTCCATTTTCCTGTATATTTGTATATATTTAGTAATTTTTCCCTATTTACCATTACTGTTTCATTAAAGTTGTGTAGTTTAGTTTCCAACTCATAAGTCTCTCTCCCTTATTCTCTCTCCTTTCTTCATCGAGGGGAGAGAGAGATTAAAGAGAGCGTCTGTTATTCGGTTTAATTGCCGGGTCAGTGTTAAACCGTGACAGAAGCTCAGGAAGCACAGAGACATAAGAGTTCTTAGTGGTGTGTGAAGGGAAAAGAACTCATCTGTCAATGTTTGTTTGAAATGATATACAGTAAAGCCAACCTTCGGGACTGAAAACAGCTACACTACTTCTGCATGTAGTCTGTGTGCTCTGGCGATCCTCTGAGATCTTCTTTCTAAGTGTAAGCATGTATATGGTGGACTTCTGGCCATTACAAATGGTTCTCTATTAGGACTTGGATTAAAAAAAAGCTAGAGGCAGAGTGGAGCAGGCAGCTGAGGACTACATTAAAAAAAACAAACAAACAACCAAGCAAAAAAATAAACAAAAAAACAAACAACACAAATCTAGGTTGAGGCAGATACAGGACAAGAGTGCAGGCAAGGCCCATTGGGATGAGGTGGCAGGAAACTGGCTGGTCAAAAAGGAAGGAAAAAAGATCAGTTGTATCAAAGCATGAAACTTGAGTTGAAACAAAGATCAGGAAAAATCTTGAGCCTTTCTGAAGGGATCAGACTTAGGCATAAGTACAGCTCAGCAATCATTTGTATCTGGCCCTTATACAGACAAGACATGAAGCAACCTATGCTGGGGCTGAACCTTCAGATCCCTCCTGAACAGCCTGTCACACTTCACACACCATGGACCTCCCAGGACAACCCAGCACTCCAGTGAGAGACAAAAGTGCTGAGCTATTGAACTAAGCACTAGTAATTACCAAGAAGAGCACAGGAATTCACATGTAGTCCATTTGCCATCAGAGAAAGTCCACCATTCAGTCACAATCCCATTCAATAGATGACCGTTTGGTGTAAATGGCCCAAGGATATGCTTGCAATGTGCCACCTCTGCGGTCTCATACCAGGTCATCTGAGAGTTCAGACAGACATACACTTTGAGGATGGACACAAACTCTTTCAAGCTCTCATGGAAGATCCAAGTTGTCTCAGAACCAGTATTAACATCCTGAAACTTCTGCAAGTGAAGGATTTTGGAAAATACCTCTAAGAGAGCTCCTATGAACTCTGAGTATTTGTAATGGAGAGTTAAGTGAGAGGTTGCACATTTTGTGCACTGAGAAATCAGTCTCAGATCAAAAAAACCTACCTAGATAAAGCACATCCATGAAACTATTAAAAGAGAAAATTTCTGACATTCTCTTCCAAGAAGCACCACGACCTCTGCAAAGACCCTGCACTGTCATCTGGGAAGACAAAACCTCATGTAAGATCTACAGTGAAATAAACATACTTACAGTTCAATGAGTCCACTGAAATACAGACAGAAGCATTTTGTGGGTAAAGAGATCTGGACCAATCTATGTCTGAAGTGACAGGACCACCACGAAAGAGAAGAGATGGTCATCAGGTATCCCTTGCAACCGAAGCTGAGTAAAAAGCATTAAATTTCATAAAAGCAAACAGCTCTCTTTAGTGAAGCTATCCAATATCTTAATGATCCTTTCTGAGACAAGCCTCTGTGTGCTTCTCTCTGTGGCTGCAGTCATGATAAGTAAATAGAGGGTGAGTGTGATCATATTAATGATCTTCATCATTATTAATGAAGATCCACTATATCTTCTGGATGAGAGACTGCCTTTTAATGGAGTCCACTACATGGACATCCAAGGTACCACAGAAAGGCTGTTTGGTTCAGGCTGCACCACTAAAGAAGCTGCCCATATAACAGAGAAAAGGTGGGAATTTATAAGGTTTCCTCATAGTCTATTAGATAAAAGAACTTATATTCATTTTCTCTCCTCTTAATACAGCCCAGAGATCATTTCAGCTGGAGTTAGCTGCAGGAAGCATAGTTACACTAAGGGCACACTGCCCTTTGATAACTGCTGTGGTGCTTGTGTTTCTTGAGTTACACCAAATCAAATTATCATCAAATATCATTATCAAATCATATTTATCAAATTATGGCTATTCTGGACCCATCTGAAGAGAAATAAATCCTATAAAGTGAGCACTTCAGTTCATTCAGGAAATACCTGCTTATATTGTGACTTGCATTTTCTCTAAGAAGATTCCTACCTACCAGGTGATGAAATATCACTGTAGGAGTTGGGAAGCATCATGACATTCAAATCAGCAGTTATTCTCAAACTTTCTTTTGATTCTTAGTGCAGTGATACCTCAACACTTGTGACTGTAGAATAAATCCCACCCTTTGTTGCCAAATCATAAAATCACAGAATAATTCCTGCTTGTGTTGAGCCATTTCTTATAAGTGATCTCATGGAATCCACATTACCTGGCTGACAACTGTTGGTTTTTTTAGGGGACTGGGATTAACCAGGTAGAAAGCATGAGATCACTGACACTTACCACCAGTGACTGTTTTTTGGCCCAAAAGTTTGCAGTTTCATCTTCTGAGGAGTCTCAGATCTCATAGGTACTGACACAGTTACCTCCACTGGTTAAAAATGGCAGCTAGGGCCCGACCCCAGAGTGAATGCAGTTACTCCCCACAGTCAGCTTCCTTTCAGACTGGAAGGAAATGTCTTTCCACCACAGAAGGTCTGAAAGTTAAAGTATCTCCAATGCTGACAGGACAGAGACAATTTTCTAAAGAAATTATTCCCAGAGCCTTCCCTGGCACAGTGACTGAGTTTCCCAGAAATTTTTAAGAGGTAACACAAGCAATGTGCAAACACATCAAATATCAGAAAATTGCTATTAAAATATATATATATATATACACATATATATATATATATATGTATATATCAATTCCACTGAAGGAGAGACAAAGACCAGAAATGTTTATTGAAAAAACACTGCAAAAAAAGAAAAACAAATTAGGGAGTCCAAAATATAGGAAAGGGAAGTAGCTTGCTTACACCTAGTGAGGCTGCCTCTGAAGCAATTATTATCAGCACTCATCAACAACACCCTGGAAGTAGCACACATACATACACACAGCAACCTGAAGTAAACCAATCTTTTTATCTCATATAGTAAAAAAAATATGTCTTTGATTTGCATTCACATAGACTGGAAACAAATTGGTTACTACTGCATTGATAAAATCATCTTAGTTAATTACAAGTCATTATTTTTAACCTTAAAGATTTTCACTCCAGTTCAGCACCTCTCAGGTTCATCTTACATGGTTTAGGCAGCTCTGTCAGATGTCAGACATTAAAAGCCTACTCAGCCTATCCCCTCTCTAAAGCCAGTAAGAAGGAAATACATGGCTTCAAAAGTCACTTCAGATCTTTTAAAAATCTAAATTATCTTAGAGTAATTATCTTCACTGACCATAAAGGGGAGCTGAGCAAAACAGACTCTCAAATTACAGCACTTAGGCAGCATAAATCCAGGCCTTAATACGTAACTTCAAAAGGCATGTGACTGGCTTCTGATGGATAACATCTGTGTTTAAAACCTTTGCTGACAACACCGACCATAGTAATGGAAATAATTCTGGTTCAGGAAGATATTCTGGAACAGACAGTTTCTACAGAAACTTTAAAGGGAAGGAGACTACTCCAGAAAAGCTTGTAAACAACAGTATTTCATTGCTAAACATTGACACAGCTGAAATATAATTTCAGTTAATACCTTTTGATTCATAGGCCGGAAATGCAAAGTTTCTATTTGCACGTCCAGTTTTCAGTTTAAAAGCAAGTGATTATCTGCAATTTTTTCTTGACTTTCAAGGTTCAAGTATCATATCTGAATATCAGCGCAGAAGTTTAAAATCCAAAGCCAACCAGTTGAGAGGTTCTGACTGAGCCTGAATTTTGCATTAAATAATTTTTGGCCATAAGTTATAGAAGGTCAGTGTGCATCTGTTCCCAGGATTTCAGCACACTTTCAAAGAAGTTCTAATAATTCAAATAATTCAAAATAAAATAACACTGAATTCATCTTTTATGTTGAAAATTTGAATTTATGGAAGGCTCCAGCATAAGGGCTGCAAAGAGACTTGCAATCTTTAATGCAATCTGACATTACAAAGACTGCAAGGTAGGGAAATACCATCATCTCTGCTTTGCAAACATCATTGAAATTTGTATTAACTGAACATCTGAAATACCATACAAAGTATCACCCTCATTTAGGACACCAAAGCAGTAGGGATACACAGACTTTTGGCATCTGGGTAAGATTACAATGGTTTTCTTTCACAATGGCACTGTTAAAGCTCTGCTCACTAAAGGGTATTACAGAGAACTAAGGCATATTAAATTTAAAAGCATATACCAATTAGAGATGTACAGTATGAGAAGTCAAATGTCTGGGTTTTGTAATGCATTTTTTATACCAAACCATCTATATTATAGCAGTGCTCCTAGTGTTATGGGCTGTTACGGGAGTCTTAAGCACTCAACTAATCACAGTTTCAAACTGATTACTAAAAAAAATTAAATAAAGCTTGCCTTACAGAGTCAACACCCACAGAAAAGGAATATTCAGACATCAGGAGAACACCAGGAGTACCTGGAGAGAGATTTTAATGAGTGTGTTTATCCTGGAAGTAGCAACTTCAGACTCAACTTGGCCAAGAGCCTGCAATAACTCTACCATGCAAATTTGACCCCAGAGAGCAGCAGCAGGGGAGGATTGCGGTCCTGGTGACACTGGATGTATTTTGTGCAGATGGAAGAATGGGCTGAGATTCTTCCCTTGGGAAATGGGTGTATGATAGAAGACAATAGGTCTTTGATGCTAGATGTTACATTGGGAAAGATGGATAAAGAAGAATTGGAGATGGCATTCCCATTCAGGAAGATAAGAGATTTGCTCATCTATAGAGCTATTGTATGCCTTTAATGGGATACATACATGCATTACGCCCCACGATTGGAGTATGTTCACTAAATCTGCATGATGTCAAAGTACAGATATGTGGGGCTTTTGAAGCATCTTAAGACTTACAAACCCTCAGCAAACTGGTCAGGGGTACCAACATATTTGGACACCAAGTACCTTAAAACTCCAGATAAGTGTAAAAGAAACATAGCATCTCACCCAATTGCAATGGTTCAACTTATCAGTGAGAGCAGAGGTTTTGTGTGCCCTTCAGGAAATAAGAAAATGCTGGGAGACTGTCTGGAAGAAAACAGACACGTGAGCAATCCTGACTATTTAGCTTTAGCTAGAGTAAGCTAAGGGCCTTGAGGCCCAGCTGCAAGGTTACTGAAAGATGAGCTATGGGCAAAAGATAAGGGAGCTGGCAGTAGAAAAGAAGAATAGCAGAGTAATAATGTAGCCAGCAGAAGTTCTGTGAGAACAGGATTTGTGGCCAAGATATAGCCACCTGCAAGATACCATTATATAAACAAGGGTTCTATATAAAGCGAGTGTGAATTGTTAATAAACGACTTCACTTTAACCATATTGGTGACTACGTGTTGTCCTTAAGCCTCCACGGATTTTCTACATTTGGCGCCTGGAACAGGGACCCTCTCGCTGTTGCTTCCAGGAGCGATGAAGACAGCTGGGATAAGAGGGTAGCGAGAAAACCAACCGAAGCAACCGTCAACACCACCAGCGCCTGCTATAGAGCAACCACCAAGGAAAGAACTGGGACTCAGAAACAAGCAACTAAGGGAACTGCTGAAAAAAAACCTGAAAGAACTGGAGACCAAGGATGAGTATATCCCTGAAAAAAACCCTAGGTTTTGCTCCAGGGAACATCCTAAACAACCCAGGGGTACTAATCCATTTTTACCCCCGATCCGTTCCCTATTTCTGCTCCTACTTCCCTTAACCCTTTAACACCCACTGTTCCACCTCTTACAGATCCAACATGGGGAAGGGAGGGTGGTGGTGGGGACAGTGGGGGGGAGTGTTTATCCAGTAACTAGATGGAAGGAAATTATTCGAAATGCTATAGTTGAAGGAGAAATGGTTCCCAATATGGGTCCGATGGCTTTTCCAGTGATTGTGGGACCAGGAGAAGGAGGCCAATGGGTCACATTAGATTGGAAAATGATAGAAGAAGCCAAAGCTGCCATTACACAGTACGGTTTGAAATCATCATTTACTCAATCTCTTTTGCAACATCTTTTTGCTGACTACGTGTTGTCCTTAAGCCTCCGCGGATTTTCTACAAGAAAAAACTACAACTATCAACGCCCATCTATGGGTCCCAGAGCATAACCTGCCTGCTAAATTTTTCATTTCCCCTTGTCCTTCTGAAAACATATATAATCCCCTCAAAATAATCAGCATAGATGTAGTCATGATTCCATAGCAACTCACAATGAAAAGTCAGGGACAACTCCAACTACAAGAGCTGATTTCCCTTTGCAGTACCCTATGTCCACTGAAGTTTGAAGAGGGTACACGACTCCAAACATAGAGTAGTAAGCTTTGAAAACCACCTAAGTGCAAGTGGCATTGGACCTATGTAATGCATCATTATGTGTGCCATGAACTTTGCACATTTTGCAGGCTTACTACAACCAAGAGTTTCCCCCTTCCACAAACAGCTCCTTTACCATACTATGTTTTGGTTTGCCTTCTATACAGACTATTGTGATGGCCCAACTCACATTATTGTTAAAAAGTGTCACCAACTTAAAAGAAACACAAAACCACAGTAACATCATAAATGATAACAGGGATATGAAGTTGTTCTTCTTTCCCTTCTGCCCAAATCAATAAATAAATAAAGAACAATGGAAGTTCAGTCCCAAGTGCAGACCAAAACAAACACTGAGTTACTAGAATTTCTCCTGGAGTTCTAGAATCTCTCTGATAGTTACATCACAGCTTTCTTCCTCATCATAACAAGATGAGCAGAAGAGCCCTCTGACACACTGCCTTCAGACACCATCCCAAGGGATTTTTAATTTAAATAACCACAGTCAACATTGTTCTTTAAAAAAAAGATTAAATAACAACAAAAAACAGCTTAAATGATCAACAATAAATCTACTACATCTCTCAACCAAGTTGAAGATGAGACAACCATGGTGGTAAAGCAAGATTTCCAAAGCTGTACTCTTAATAACTAATATTTTAAAGCAGAATAAAGATCCTAGTGCCAACAGAATATTTTCTATTTCTCAGTTCTGTCAAAACCGCCTTTCAAAAATATTTTGCATAAGTAAGATAACAACTCTTCTTCTTTCGATACAATCACCCCCTCACACACACTCTTTGTGAAATCTTAAATATACAAATTGAAAGTATGGACAATGTCTGCTCTTAGCTCTGCTTCAGTAAGTATTTATGTCTCAAGTTTAAGGCCTTTTTGAGATGGGCATCTATCAGTTAAAACCATAAATTCTTCCACAGCAATGATAGTTAGAAGGCAACGTCCTTATTGCAAAGGTTTTTTGCTATTGTTTTCAGGTCTAATTCAAAAGACACCATATTAACAACCTTATTCCTAACAGAAATCTTTCTATAAGAAATACAAAGCTACAAATAATTTTACTAAACACTAGTTCTAGTTATCAAAGACAAGAGAGTAATTTTCAGTAATTAAAAGATAAATTAAAATCAAACTTCTCCCTTTGTATATATATAGATATATTTATATCATATAGATATATAGATATCATTATATTCACTATAACAACCAATCAAAGACCAAATTAACTATGCTGCCCCTGAGCTAAAGATAAATTAATTCACTTTTAGGTTTTTTCCTATCCTTCTAGAGTAAGTCATACTTGCAAAAGCCAGTCTTAGAGATGAGAAAGCACTCAAGTTCTCTTGCATATATTTGTGTAAAGTCAAGCTGCAGAGTGGAAAGGGAAGTTTCCTCCTTTAAACTGTAACTCACAATGCAATATCATCTATACTGAATAGTGTGACATTTTATAGGTCCTCAACGTCATTTCTGTCTGCTGTGTTAATTTATAGGCTTTAATGTCACTAAGAATGGTAGCCGGGAAAAAAAAATTGCAAGATTAAACATTTTTAGTGACAGCACTAATTAAATAAAAAAATAAATAGTCCATCTCTATTACAAATTCCAATAAATGAAATAAAATAAAGATATGTTCTTCCTAAGTCCAAATTACAATTGTACTTCTAAATTACTTCAAACAACTGCATCTTGTATGATCTACTAATTGAAAAGAAAGCTTTGGAACATTTTTGTTGTTGCTGTTCCTGTAAAATCTTAGCTTCAAACTGAATTCATGACACTGAGAAGGAAACATGTTGACCTTTATATAATTTTAACACAGAAACGATGCTGTTCTGTCATCTGCTCTGACTTAACATTACACGACTGTGTGACCGTCACACACTGAATCCAATGACAGTTCTGCAATTCCAACATGCTTTTACAAATTCATCCTGTTTTAATCTAAAGCAGGACCAATGAAAAATCTTTGTTAGGTTGTGCTTTGACTCCTGGATTTTCACAACTACATTATAAAGGTGATTCAATTCAAGTACAGTTAAAATTCACCCCAAATGATACTGAAGACACACTACCAGTTAAATGAAGTAAAAAAATCTCTGGCTATCTTTTCAAGGTAAAGCTTGATAACTGTATAACAACTCAGTCAAGAATGGATTTAATTCTTCAGATAGGCTCAACTTCAAACAAAATAATCATTCCTATTTGCCATTCTGCTTAACAGCATGAACTAGGGAAACAACCACCAAAACCCGAGCTGTGTTCATGTAATCTAAATGATTGCTCTAGTCTTTTACCCTTCTACCACCTATTTTAATAAAGTTTGTATTTCTCTGTCTTATAGCAAATACATTGTGACATTCTAAAGAATACGGACATCATCATCCTGGATGGAGCCTGGATATTTTCAATCTACAACAGGCACTGGAATTCAGTTCCACCATTACTATCAGTTTCATTCTCCCCTGATGTAACAACCAAACCAAATGACCCTGGATGCAAGGTTTAAGTGTTGCATAATGCATAAAGACTGATGGGGGTGGCAGGTCTCTCTGCTGCTTTTTATGAAATTAAGCTATTGAGAACTTTTATGAATACCTTTGATTTCTAATTGATAAAGATACATACCCCTATAATACTCAAGCCTTTCAGGTAGTCCTGACGAGGTTGGGCTTGTGGCACACAGCCTGCGAGAACCACTTTCTTCTTCCCTTCTTGGGCTTTCCTAAAGAAGGTCAGACAGAAAAGGTGTTAATATTTTAAAAATCTATCATTTTCAGCATTAAGCAGTCATACTGTGCATGTGACACAGGAAAGCAACCATAATAAAAACATTCCCAAATCAGAAACAACTTGTATACATTTGAACCTCAGAATCTAAACCAGAGAACCCCATATGAAGCTATCAGATTACAGTGGATGGGGTTCAGTCTGGGGAGTACCCACAGATATCTGCTGTATCAAATATCAGACTATCTACTCTGATCTCAGACAAAATTACAATGTCAAAGCCCTAATGAAGTTCAGTTAATTCCTATTTGTCACAGTGATAGCAGAGAATCTGGTCAAGAAAGATAGGACAGAGATATTAAATGCAATTCAAGACAAGTTATACAGAATGCAAGAGACAGATGATGTGGACAGGAGTGACTAGCTCAGAATGTATTTATGTTGTACCAGTCAGAAATTACCAGTTTAACCAGTCTTCTAGATGCTTAGTAAAAATAAAATAAAGTTTAAAAAAAAACAAAAACATATTGAACTTTTTCAGGCTTTAACTGCTTGCCTTCAGCAGAGAAACATTTGTATTGATAATAACTTCTGTAATTAAATCCTTAGCTTTGGTGCTACCTTAGCACCAATCAGAAAACCCAGCCACCATGATTAAATAGTTAACATTGTTCATTTCACTAGTAATACTTTGACTCACTTTGAATTCAACACTGAGTATCTTGAAAGCCCTGAACTAAACTATCAGCTGCAGATCATATTGCAGTGAGATGCAAGAACAGCTTAAGAGCATCCAATAACACATTAACCCCAAAAGACTACTGCATTATAGCATTCAAACCTGTAGAGAGCCATTGACTAATTTTAGCAGATTTGCAAGGTCTGACATATTATAGGTTGTTCTTAGAACAATCTTTCATAGCTGCACTGTGTATCACAACCTCCTGGCAGACTTCTGTCATACTGGAACCTTGTAAACGCCTCTTTTTTCCAGTAATATATGGATTCACAAAGTGTTAACTGTTATGTTGGAACAGGCTAATACATATCATAACATTTTTCATAAAATTATGTTTTCAAAAATACACAATTGCTTAGTGTTATACTCTTTAGGTTGCTTGAGCTGTCTCTGAGCTGAATGGACTTGAGAAAGTGATGCTCAACAGGCACAACAAGGATGCTACACTAAGTATCTGAAGATCTCCAGCAAACACAAATTTAACAAAAAGCAAAAACAACAAACAAAAATACAACAGACTGGCTCCACACACAGTTTCACTACTCACAATTTTAACCATACTTATAGTAGGGACACACATTAAAGCTCAAATGAAATCTCACAAGAACACACAAAATGTAATATTAAAAGAGATCATGGGTCATCTTGGGAAATACCTTATGCTGGCTGCTGCACTAAAAATGAGTTCTTTTGAAGGAAAAAAATACATATCCTATACACAACTAAGAGTGAATTAACAGAAAAAAGTATTACGCCTATTACCTTTTATCTATTATAAATGCAGCAAACCTCTATAAAATATTCCATTTTCTTTTAGTGAGACTTCCAGGAAATCTTCATTTATCACACAGAGTGTCATTCATCCTCTGCTTGTGTGCTAAGATGTATAATACAAATGCAAATCTTTTAATCTCTTCCATGCATCTCTATCCTGTTTTTGTGGATAAAGAACTATGATGAAAAGCTAGTTTTGTTCATTTCATAGGCAGGGAACTCAGAAATATGTCTCCAAAATCTACAATCCTTCTTCTCTGTCAGTAATAAATATTTAAGGGTTTTTCAAAACTTCAGTAAAGGTCACCTACTTCCACAAATCCAAGTTAAAAACGAAACAAAAATAGCTACTCCATGCATTACCGAAAAATGTCACATACCACTATGTGACACTCGACCAACTAAAAGGATAAAAATGACTGCTTATATAGTCTAAAAGACTCAACCTAATGCCTTGAGGCAAGAGAGTAAAACCTGTCTCCAGCAAAAAAAGCACAAAGCCTCAGGCAACTCAGCATCTGGTATAATCTGCTGCTAGATACAGCTTCCTCTATCTACTCAAAAACCTGCAAGCACTACAGAAGAAAAAGCTTTTATTCAAGTCTTTATCTAAGGGGAAAAATAAACAGTTTCCCTTGACACTTTAAATGGCATTTTAATGTTATTTCACAGCTTTAACATTTTGTCATATCTTCTGGGACTATAATTGGAGCTAGGGGGAAAAAGTTAAACTGAATATTATTCATAATAAGCATTGCCTTAATTCAACTTTTTAAAAGTTGTACAGGTCTCTACAGAATAAAGGATTTTGTACACTGATTTTTTTTTTTTCTTTTTGCTTTATAATGCAATTAAGTGGAAATGTCAGGATTAAATTTTCAATCACAGTCAATTTTCATTATATCCGTAGTACACTGCATGGTCCATGAAACCCACAATAAATGAAAAACTATTTTAAGGGAATTATGAAAATTTTGGCCTCATTTTCAGGAAACCACTTCTCAAAATATGCAGTCCAGTACTACATTTTCACCTCCTTTTAATACTGTTTAATGAACTCTCCACATATTAGTAAAAGCCTACAAAAATTATTCTTCAGAAATCTAGTCAGCACAGCAACTGTATTAGAAAAGCCTATACACTTCAAAAACATGTATAGTAATCAGAGTAACACCTCGTGGAATCTAGCAGTTGCATGAATAAATGCATCTTTCCTTTTAGACACCCTCTATAATTTTTCATTTACATGAACCTTACCTTGAACTTTCAATTTAATTGACTCAAGAAACATTTTCTAGAAATACACTCTTTTGTAAAATCCAATTATAATTTATACATCTGAATAGAAATTTAACTAGAGCAATTCTGTTGTGAACAAAAGAATTATTTGAGCTATTTTCTAAGTAAGGAGTGGGGAACAAAAAAAACAAGTGAGAAAAACAGGGGCATGAAAGAAGTACTGAACACAATAGACTGAATAGGTATAGCCATTGCAACTACAATTGTACTATCAGACTTAGTAAAAAAAGTTCAATGTATTCTGTTTTTTAGAAAGAAAAGTTTAAGACTTAAATGAGGAGAAACATCTGTCCTGCTTATGTGCACTTCTATTTACATCATTAAGAAACTGTCAAACTGGCACATGCTGCTCATATAACTGTTGTTACATGGTTCCTCTACTTTTTCTCAGCTCCAAGAGGTCAGTAACACAAGGATAAAGAAATGCCTCCCATCCTTAAAGAAAGACCTCATAAATATTTGCTTTATCAACACTGTGTGTATAACAACACTGCTGGATATCAAGGCAGCTTGTGTATAAACCTCATGCTTTTTGTGACTCACACAGCTACTCAGGTGGAATTGCTACAAAAAAGTTAGGAACCTCTACCTGATGTTCAAATATAAGGAAAGCAATAAAAAAGAAAGAAGTGAAAGCAGAGAAGATGGGCTAAATTTAATGGAAGACAATCTGTGACACTGAAAGTAATGGCTGACTTGCTCTTTGCTTGAGAGGAGAAAAGCCAGATCATCACTGCTGGATTCTCTTCCATAAGCAGAGCTGTCCACTGGAATTTATTGGCTGTGAACTCTGAGGTGAATGATTTAGCTTTCAGAGAGCCACCATTACTACTCACCAAGATCTCCTAGCTGCACACTTAGAAGGCATAGCAGGCACCTGGAATAAAAAGCACAGAGCAAATCTGGCAAACTACAGAGTGGTCAGCATGAAACATGCAACTTCTAAAGCATAGCTCTAATATCGGATATGTGAAACCTATGATTTTTTTCCTCCAAAATTCCTTTTTGGTGGAATTAACAATGAAGAAGTGCAGCAGAAGGACTAAGTATCAGTCAAGTGCAAGAGAAGACGCAGGAACAGATTCTTTAGACAAAGCAATAAATTAGGGGTACAAGTGCTTGTTAAGCTTTGCAGTGATAGTAGCTGGGAAATATTCACAAAATAATATGAGGAACTATTTCTAATGTCAAAGTACAACAATTGCTATCTGAAATAAAATCAAAGTATTTTTTCCTGAATCTTACTAGGCAGATGACAACTGACTACACTCTTGAGTAAGTTTTTATATCAGTGACCTATTTCTACCAAACACAGCACTCGTCTGTTTTTTTATCAGCATAAGCCTAATGGCTTTCATTTTCACTTGTATGTTTAAATCAAGTTGTGCAATGCACCAGTGTAACCTACTCAGGCCTTTACATTAAAGAAAATCCTCAACACTCCTTTTAACAGCTATTTTGGAAAGGTGCGAAGCCATAAATCAGTGGGAGGCTGGTGTCTAGAAAAACCCGAAGAAATATTAGAACACATGAAAAAGTTCTGCTAAGGTCACTGGGGCTGAATACAGTGTAAGCTATATATATATATATGGGCTATAGGTATATAATGAGATCAGGTTGCCAAAGGTTATAATTAAAATTAAAATTGGAGGGTACTACTTCCCAGGCTGCAGAAATTATATTGCAATGTCTCTAGAAAAAAAGAATAGCTATTTAGATGAAGATTCATATGTGTGAAAGATGTTCCAGCAGATTAATCAAATGGAAGCCACAAGTTTTGAAGAGAACACAACATCCCTGGAATGAAAAAACGGTGCCTGTATAGCATCTGGAATACATTCCTGAATATCCATAAAGTTGCATAGCTATTTGCTGTTTGAAAAATTATAAATGGCAACTTAAACTGTGCTTTCGCAGATTTGAAGCCAACCTAATGTCTCATTACTACTCAAGGTTAGTTCTCTGTCCTCCCTGTCTGCCATTACTGCTCCTACCTTTCTGCAACTCCAATCCCTCCCTCTTTCTCATTTCTGGCTATCTGGTATCACTCCTCTGATCCAAGCTCTGCAGCTCGCTGGACCCTTCCAGGGTGCCATTTAATTCATCAATACAGGATGAAATGACTTTAGAAGGGTTTTACCATTTTACTGCATTAAGTTAGCTCATGAGAGAAGGGCAGCAGTAGAGCCAAAAGAAATGGTCAAGGGAAAGCTGCTGGGAAGGAAATGGGAGGGAATTTCAGTATCTGAAGGGGGCCTAAAGGAAGGCTGTTTGATATTTGATGGACTGTTTGCAAAGGTCTGTAGTTATAGGATGGCAGGGAATGGTTTTAAATTTGAGAAGAGTAGATTTAAATTAGATGTTAGGAAAAACTTCTTTACTATTGAGAGTAGTGGAAAAATGGAACAGGCTCCGAGGGAGGTAGTTGAGGCCTCATACCTGGAGATGTTCAAGGTGAGGTTTGACACAGCTCTGTACAACCTGATCTAGTTGAGGATGCCCCTGCTTACTGCAGGAGGTTTGGACTAGGTGACCTTTAAAGGTCCCTTCCAACCCAAATTATTCTGATTCTACTATCAACAGTGTTTGTCCTCTTACACTGCTAAACAGCAGTGGACATTAGACCAGGCACCCACACAAATCCCTCTACCTCTTGCCAAGTGAACATTACAGTCTGATTAGACTGTACAGGACTGGTTAGACACCATCAAACCTTCAATAGCTATCTCAGGTATTTTATTGATGAGTGGCATCAATAATTTGTAGAACATATTTGCTAAAACCTTGAGAAAGACTTTATTTCTGAAGTATGTCACAAACGTATAGGCTCCTACCTTCTTCTTCAGACAAAATGCTAACATATTTGCTGCTCTGCAAACTTCAGTTTTTATGAATTTTGTCTTTAAGCACATTACTGGTAGGATGTTCTGTTAAAATCCTGAGTTCCTACACTCTTTTTCTTACCATGAAGCAAAAATGCTGACTGAAACTTTTCAATGATGATCAATGATCATGTAGAGATCATAGTTCTCATACAGAGAACTATTAGAAGTAAATATACTACATTGTTAAAAAAAATATTCACAACTCATCAGACTCTTACCTACTCAGTGAAGTCACTTAAGACTATAATTAGGCAAATGTCTAATTACTCTTAGATAAAGTTCTCTTCCTGTAGTAGGCCCTTTAATACCTATTTTCCATTCAAAACCTTTAACATGCTTCAGTGAAATCTGCAAAAAATTTCCCTCCTTTAACTCTTCTGAAGGCAAAGACTAAACACCAAATATCTACAGAGTCACGCCTGAACAGACACACTGGACTAGATCATGTTCCCATCTGTGACTAATGCAGATTTACAATTGAGTGGAGTACATTGGCTGCTCTTTTGGTAATAACTGCAAAGACAAAACGTATCACTAAACATCTGAGAAGACAAGGTTTTCCATAATTATTGTCTGTAATTTCATCTATTTTCTGTATTGAATAAAGGAAACATTATTAAATCTTCTATTACTACTACTTTAAACAACTTACATGAGGCTCTAAAAGCCTATACCAGCAGCCCTCACACAATTCTGGCTATCCCCCAGCACTGGCTGCCTTTTCTTACCCCCTCCCTTCACTTCGCATCTTAACCTCTCTGACAGCAGAAACTTAAACTCTGAACTTCTCTGGGGCACAGAGCACCAGATATATTGCAGTTCTGCCGACTCAGGTTTGCAAAAGCAGAGGCTGCTGACAACCACACCATCAGGAAGTGCTGCAAGTGGCAAAAGCTGGAATTACTTCTGCACAACCTTGAAGTTTTGTCTTTTACTACACAAATGACAGAGTGCAGTAAGGTTCTAAAAATATTTTACCACCTTTCTACAATTCCACTTTTATGATAGCCTTCTTCATTAAGGTTCTAAGAAAACAATAGTAATGACAGAGCTTTTAGAAAAAGCAGAAATACTTCCAAAGCTGCAGCAGTAACTTTACCTTCTGCCAACACTTTCCTCCTTCAAGTGCAAGTATTTTTCCCATTCATTCTACTACTTTGAAAATACAAGACTTCATTATTACTGTTCAAACTTGAAAATTTATTTTTTTCAAATATAGATGAACTCTTCAATCAGATATACATATCTCAAAAACAGTGAAAGGAAATCTACTGTAAATTCACATGGAAAGGGACATTGAACTTGTGACAGATTGAAGAAATGTATATGAGAATTGTTGCAGCGAAATTTCATAAGCCAATAGACTCCTACTCTATTTCTATGTTCGTTCTAGACATACCTCTGTAGGAACTACTATGTTCTATTATAGTACTTGTGGCACTTGTCCCCTTCATGTTTTTTAACTGTCCATTTATTCTACTTTACCTTCTCACTCTTAGTTGTATTCATCTATTTAAACATAAAAGAAATGCAGTTTAAGGAATACTATTATTCTAATTAATTCATGAAACATTACATTGCCTCTTAGGTTCAAGGTCCAGGAAGGCTTCAAGTTACATGCATGCATGTCCAATGGTTGTAATATAAAACCTTGTTGATACAATGCTAAAAAATGAAATTAGTGTTAAATGAGAATGAAATAATCTGACTTCCCCCTCACCCCCCAGAAGTATAGTATGCTACTCAGTCTACCTACAAAATTTTTTTTTTAAAAAAGGTCATTAGGAGATATTCGTGTTCTGGAAGCTATTATGAGTACTCTTCCTCTTCTGTTTTGTCAAGGGTTTTTTTGTTTGTTTGTGGTTTTTGCTTGGTTTGGTCCAGAGTTTCCAGAGATTATGTCACACAGAGCAGTATGTAGTACTGACAATATGTTCACCTGAGTCATCAAAATTAAATCCCTTTAAGTGTCTATGCTTTGAGATTTCTGATAAAAAGTTAAGGACAATAAAGGAACTAAGAACCAGCTCATTTCCTCTTAGACATCATCAGGACAGCTGAGGCAGAAAAGCCAAACACCTGTAAAGTACCAAAAATTCTGACTATCAAGGCTTTTTGTTACTAAAAAACAGGTAGCTATGACCACTACACCAAAAGAAAATAGAAAAAGTGGTCTTGAGGGCCACTCAATATAATTTACACTCAGTTCTTGTAATTTACGGGAAGGAAAAAAGTGCTATTAGAAAGCACAAAGCTCAACACTGCATAAAGCAGTGTAAGATGGCATTAGTGCAGTCCCAGTGTGAAGCTGGACTGATCAGAATAGCTCCATCTGCTCAAGTCACAATCTATGTAACATGCTTGCTTCAATTCTGGTTTGACTTTCTGATGTGTATGGTTGGGAAAACATTTGCTAGGGAGCTGGAGGGCACTGAAAGAAGGAAGAGAAAGGGACAAGCCCTAGAGGTAGCTCTGAGAAATTAGTACGAGTTTAATCCTCTGTATCTAGTTCAAAATGTATTATTTAAAAAGCTAAAAATGGCAACTTCTATCAGAGCTGAAGGGGTAATTTCTCTAAGCATTGCCTAAGAATGTCTCCTAAAATAACTGGGATATCATTCTAGTAGTTTTCACCATAGATAATGTTCTACAAGTTCAACACACTGCCAAGCATTTCATAGGGATAATAATAACATGAAAGTTTTAGGTCACATGCACATCTGGAACAACTTGAAGAAATCAAGCAACAAACATTAATTCCTAAGTATTCACACTAAACATCTCTCACAAACAGCAATCCAATGTGGCTTGAGTATAAATATATGCACATGACAATTTATACTTCTGTTTTCTACTCCCTCCTCCCCCAAATATCCCACAAACTTTAAGTCTTACAGATAAAAATACCACCACCTTTATGGCAACTCTTTAACTATACATTTGTAGAGATGTAGCCTGAGGAATCTTCTATTTTTGAAGAATAATTAAATAATAATAGTAATAATAAACAGTGCTATGTAGAAAGCTTGCAGCATATAACCAGCAGCAGTAACTAACATTCAGTAAACCACATATAGCACTGTTCCAGGATTTTACTGTTCTATCACCCTTCCCATCATCAGAAATATCAGGAGAAAGGCTTCACTACATAATGCTATTTATTGATCAATGACTTTCTCAAAAAAGAAAAAAATCTGCGAGTAATGAATAATTTGTGAACACTATTTTGTAAATCCTATGTAAAACAAGATAGGTGCTTTAGAGAGAAAGTTTCTGTGACAATCTCTAATAAGAATTTTAAAAAAACCAGCAAACCCAAATAAAAATATCATGATGAATATTTACTTCTAAGCAAAATTAATTGCTCAAACAACATTTCCTATGCAACCACTTCACGTTTTTAATTCATTTCTATTATTAACACAATACACATCTCTGCAGTCTTCAAGACTCCTCAAGACACCAGGAAACAGTATTAGATAGTGCAATGCTCTGCATTAAATCCACTTAATACAGCTCAGAAATTTACTGAATCTCACTGGAAATCATTTTCCTGTTATGAAAATTGGAAAAAGTAATCCATCTGCCACTACCAGGAGTTACAAGGAAACCCTTTTCTACCATTTTCAAACACTGCAGAACTTGAGAGGGTGGTAGAAGTACAAACTGCACAACTTACACTTTTTTTTTTCTTTCAAATTTCCATAGTGACTTAAGTACACTTTGCAGAATTTAATTGCACTTTGTGAGTAGCAGGTTTTTTTTGGAATAATACTTCATTAATAAACATCATTATTTTTTCCTGCCATAGACTATATGTAAAAATTCA
Organism: Calypte anna; assembly: GCF_003957555.1. NCBI lineage: Eukaryota > Metazoa > Chordata > Aves > Apodiformes > Trochilidae > Calypte > Calypte anna. Next base: position 56,392,219 of record NC_044245.1, on the reverse strand, counting down.
AGTGCTCAACAGGAAATTCTTTATGTGACTGAGCCTTTGTTCTGAACAGTCTGCACACAGAAAGACCTTGCCTTGTCATCAAGTAGAATCTTGTTTTTAAACAGGTGCCAGAGGGAGTCAAAACTTCTCTTTTAAATAAAGCTCAGATTGAGAAACTGAGCACCACAGCTCCTGAAGCTCCTTGCAAAATCTGAGTCCCATCGATCAACTTTTCATGCCTCTTGCTCCTGGACAACACACTCCAGGTTCCTCTAGCACTCAAGGAAGCAAAGTGTGTGTTAACCTTATCTGAGATGACACAGCACTCCTCCTCCTGTATCTGTAGGCTATAGGCCACCTATATCAGCAGAAGGTAGATTAGATTCTTCATTAGGGAGCAGTAATCATGCACTGAAACGTGTTACATGCATACATATTCCAAAATAAAAAACACAATTTCAGAAGTAAAATGGTGAGTTCTGCATCACTGTTGCCAGCAGCAAAAAAACACTAATAAATTAACATCTTTAATTGCTTACCTGGTTTTAATAATCTCATTCCATAGAGCTAGATGGTGCTGCACTGCTCACTTATCCACCTCTTTTTTAAATTAGAGCTCCTACCCTGTTCTCTGCCTTCATCATGCATTAGGTGAAGGCCAGACCTACACTGATGACCTCCAGAAGACTTGAGAGCCTTCATTCCCAATGAACTCTCCTTAACATAGCGTTATAGCTACATTTTCCCTCCCTAGTCCCATAAGCTTACAAAAATTACCCGTATTTTCTATGTTCCTTGACAATATATAGCCATTTACAGAATACCCACTTTATTATTTCTGCGAGTATTTGTCACTCCCTGAAAAAGCTATCAGATACTCTATTATATGCAACTGTCTTCCCTCTGATGGGAATTAGGCAGGCTCAGACAAGAATCTATGTGTAAAGCAAGTGTAGCTTAAAGATACATTGTACCAATGTATTTATTGTTTGAATTATTTCCCTCTCTGTGGCAATAGCTGTACATAGAATAGCACTGAGATCAATAAACTCTGTTTTCACACAGTTTGAAATGTCTCCATTATCAGAAACTACAATACAGATACCAAATTATAAACACAAAAATAGAAAATAATTATTTATTGCAGCAGACTTGTCTCAAACTGTGCCTCTAACAACTTCTAAAATTAAAAGTAACCCAGAGGAAAAAGCAGATAGATATTTTACTATTCATACATTAGCTTTATGAATTTTAAAGTGCAAAACCACAGTGCGTGTGTGGTGTTCACAATGAGTTACAAAATTCAATAGGACTGCTCAAGCTCTAAAACGGTATGAATAATTTGAGAGCTTGCACATATTTCTCAAAAGTTATAGATTTTAAAAAGCCAACTCCATCATTTCATGTTCTCTATTCCAAATTTCCTACATTTCAAGACGACATCAAAATGGGTAATGATAGTCTCCACATTTCAACTTGCTATGCAGTTTAATTAACATGTTAGAGACTATCCCCTCTCTATTGGTATTTCATGTCCTGATGTCAGAGAATTTGCAGCACACTCATTGGATTTAAGATTGATCGATACAAGCCACAATGGTTTAATTTTTATTATAAATTTTCTTTCTTGAAAGCTAACAATAATAAATGGGATGCGTAACTTGAAAAGAAATTGTTTAAGATGCCAAAAGTTTTCTCAACAGTATTTACTGTATGTTTCTACAAAGGGAAGTAATACAGTGCTAACTTAGGGAGGTCATTGCTGAAGCAATGGACTATAGTCAGTATCTATCCAGCCATCTTCTTCCAGAATTTATCCAATCTACAACACACATGTCAATTCCAAATGGCACGAAAGAAAGTGCCTGGGAGTTGTTTTGAAAGCCTGTATTTTCTTTTCTGTTGCTCTCAGACTCCATAGATCTACACGTACTCTCCTCCTTCTATATCTGCATCACTCCACCTGCCACACGACCACCAGCCAGTATTTCAGAAAGAGCATAAACATGAGACTGGCAGTTCTGTACAAGCCCAAGCAGCACCAGATACTTTATTCCATTTTATCAACACCAGTTTCATCTATGGACTATAAAGAATACTCCAGTATCTTCTGCCAAGCATACAGCTCTCTCTAGGATAAAGAGAGCTTCTAATCACAGAATTTTCAGGGTTGGATGGGACCTTTAGGATCATGTAGTTCCAACACCCCTGGCCATGAGAAGGGACACCTCCCACTAGATCAGGTTGCTCAGAGCCCTGTCCAACCTGGCCTTAAAAACTTCCAGGGATGGGGCTGTCACCACCTCTCTGATAAACCCATACCAGTATTTCATCATCCTCATGGTGAAGAACTTCTTCCTAATATCTAATCTTAATCTACCCTCTTTTAGTTTGAATCCATTCCCCTATTCCTATCACCACCTGACATCCTAAAAAGTCCCTCACCAGCTTTCCTGTAGCCCCCTTCAGATACTGGAAGGCTACAATCAGGTCTCCTCAGAGCCTTCTTCTCTCCAGACTGAATAACTCCAATTCTCTCAGTCTCTCTTCATAGCAGAAGAGCTCCAGCTCTCTGATCATCCTCCTGGCCCTTCTCTGAACACACTCCAGCACATCCATGTTCCTCCTGTAACAGGATCTCCAGCCCTAGATGCAGTACTCCAGGTGGGGTCTCACCAGAGCAGAGCAGAGGGGGAGAATCACTTCCCTCGAGCTGCTGGCCATGCTTCTCTTGATGCAGCCAAGGATCTGGTTGGCTTTCTGGGCTGCAAGTGGACACTGATAGCTCATGTTGAACTTCTCATCCACCAGCACTCCCAAGTCCTTTTCCTCAGGGCTGCTCTCAAGCCAGTCACTGCCCAGCCTGTATCAGTGCTTGGGATTGCCTCGGCCCAGATGCAGGACCTTGCACTTGGTCTTGCTAAACTTCATGATGTTGGCATGGGCCCACCTCTCCAGCCTGTCAAGGTCCCTCTGGATGGCATCATACCTTCCCACTAGTATTGTTTCTTTAGTATTAACCCAATACTTGTATTCTCCTGGTCTGATAGAATTTTCCCAGCATTCCAAGATTTGTGAAATTTAATATTCACCAACTATTTCAAAAAGTTAGTAGATTTATATGCTTTGTATAAATATGTACAGGATATGCTAAAGGTATATATCCTTTAACATATAAATGTAAGGATATAAATATATATCCTTAATGCCACTTTAAAATTGGTAGGATCTCTTTTTTTAGGTCTAATGTACACAGCCTCCCCTTATTTTTAGGGCTCCCTACCACAGGTAATAAAATATACCTCTCTCTGACAAAGACCTAGGTTATATCACCCTCATTCCATATAATTTTGCAATTTTTTCCCCTCTATCCTATGTATAGCTATAAGAAGCTTCCTTAACATCACCTGATCAGACCTTTATCCCATATTCCCCATGCTTCTTGACTGCAATATCATGGAAAACCGACAGACCTGTTCCTACACAAGTCTCAACTCAGTAAATATTTCCCATCTCAGATAACTACCATTTTCTTTAGTTTTTCCTAACGTTATTGGCTGGAGTTAATCCCCACTAAAGAGAATCGTCTTCCTGCAGTCACTAGGCCTTATCAAACTATCATTTATGATTTCATACTTTCACCTTGTTATACTAAACTTCTACCTGTCCAACAAATCTCACTCCAGCAAAAGTTGCTCATGTATTGCATATGTATTGCATGTATTGCATAATAAAATTGATTATCATAGGTCCCAATAAAAAAAAAATATATAAATTCATACTTTTGTTAGTTCTGTTACCTCAAATCAGAGTTTTGATTAATGTTTTTAAGTACTCCAATGGCAAACACAACATTTATGACTGCATGCTAAAGAATCAACAACCTCTCCTAGAGAATGGTAACTACCAACCACCACCTGTCCAGACATTATTAATGCATGCTATTCCCCACAGAAACCTGAGGCTATTGGTGCAGAATTTTAGAAACTATTACCCACCACAAAGGTTTGTGATGGAGTGAACTTATCTCAAGCAGGAGAAGTAAAAGTCAGAAAGGCAGCTAGAATACAAGTCCATGTAAACTGTGACAACAAAGAAATCTAACTCTTGTATGTGTGAGCTTCTGGAAAATTTGGCCTCCTTTCTGACAAAGAAGTTTTTACAATGAATTAAAGGTGTTGAATAGGCTAAGGACTCATGACAGACATCAGATAATGCTCAGCTGTGGTTCTGAAGAACAACATTTGATCTTGAACCTGGCTATCAGAAGACATCATTATCAAAACAAAAGCTCCTAAATACCAAAACAACAAAGATTCACTAATGAATATTGCTCAATAAATAAGAATTAAATTGAGCTCTGAGGACTACAGGGAAGCATGAAGATATTACCACATTAAGGAACACTTTATGTCATATGAAAAGATTTAGTTACAACAAGTAGTAGATACTGGAAATCTTCCTTTTGCTGTATTTATTATTTGCACAGATATTTTCATGATTACAAACAGTAAAAAAATGAGGGAGGGGGGAATAACTTCTTAATACAAACACATTATCTCATTTTGAAAAAGTATAGTATACTATGTACCCAAGTAATACTACAAGCTGAAATAAGACTTTCTAGTTTGCCAGAAAGACCTTTGAAATAACCAGCAACCGTTTTATTATTTCTGAATGCAAATTTTCAGTATTTGTGTTCTTTTCACCAAGATTTGAAATACATTAGCATTGCACTGTTGTAGAAACTATTTTCTGTCAATTTACAAGCCTTAAAGAGGAAACTTTCTGTGGGCTCCCACTGACAAGGTCTCAGCTGAACAATTCATGTAAACTAGGTCAGAATTCTTTACTGCACAACAAGATGGATCTGTCCATGTTAAACAGTTTGGCAATTTACAATACTAAGACAGAAGGAGCCAAACCCATACCTTAGCTGCAGGGTGGACAGCTTCTGGAATGCTGCTTACCAGCTCAGACCTGGAAGCATTTACATATGACACCCACTGTGAGCTGAGAACCCTTTTATCAGACTACAGATAAACCAAAGAGTAGAAGAGTACTCTGTAAAAAGAAAAAAAAAAAAAAAAATCATTATCCTTCAGATAGCCCCTCAGTGGTACTGTATATATTGGTTTGCCTCATGGAAAAAATTCTGAGAACAACCTCAACCAGTAAAACAAAGAGATCATATCAGTATGTATTTGTATGTTTTCTATGTTCTTATACTGAAGACACTATGATCTGATTCGTTATCTTAACTTTATTAGGAGAATTTAAGAGTCCTTGCACTCTTGTACTAATTAAGGACAGCTCCTTTATTTCAATTGTGTTGTTTCTTATATGGTGGTCTTCCCCTTAAAACAGGGTCCTAGGAACTCATCAGTAGCTTCAGAAAGGCCTGTCAAACACAAAGCCTTCAGTGAGCAAGCAATACATGTGATGGGCTTTGCACTTCTGTGTAGACTCTATCTATAGGAATATGGCTAGTGCAGGTAGCATGCACCTCCAGTAACAGGGTATTTTAGATCCTCAACATTCTAAAATTGGATGGAAGTTGAACACTAAAACCATTAAAATATTCATTTTCCAGCATAAAGAGACTGCCCAATGTTACTTCTATTTGCATCAATGCCACAGGTTCAAAGGCAACCAAGTGCAGCACATACTTCATTCCTGCAATTCATTTCTGTTTCCCATAGAGCACTGCCTAAAAATGCCCAGATATCCTTGCCTTATTACTTCCTTCCCCTTACTCCAACTCCTTCTCTATCTGTGCTGTATTTTGTCAAGTGAAAGAAGAGTGCAGTGCAAGTGCCTTGTGCTGTTGAGCACAAAAACATATTTAATCCCTTGCCTAATCACAAGGAAAAATCACAACACACAACACAACAACAAAATCTCTTGGTGTGCTCTGTGCTGAGGTTGCCTTTCTGCACCCAAGCTGGCTCTGCCCAGCCCCTAAGCTATAGCTGTCGGCATTTCACTCCATCAAGAAAATGATGAGGCTCAGAGCAAAATACAAACAAGTAGAAACTATGAACAGATGCCTAGCAAGGAATTCAACTGAAGGGAGAACAGTAAGTTGTTACAACTCAAAGAACATTTAGGAATGTTCAGAGTTATTTCTTTTTGACCCCCACTGGCAGACAGGTTTTTGTTCGGTTTTAATGGAAAAATGCAGAATTTTTCATGCGGTCACTAACTTCTGCCACACATTTGCTTCCTACTACCTCTTTGCTCCTAGTCAAAAGCATTAAAAATTGATAATTATAATTTGTTGTAGGAAAGCAAGTAAAAACTAGTGAAGCTGCAATCACCATTGTAGTAAGTGAACACACCACTGAAGCATATGTAAAACTGAAATTTCCAGTAGTGACCATTTTAAAGTGGATCATGTTAGTTATTTGTGTTGCTTAAAAGAAAAAAAACAGTAAGAGAAAGATTTCAGGTGAAGAGCATAATTACTCATCACCACCATATAAATCTGGGCCTAAGTGGGAATTTGTAAGTGTTTAAATTTTGACTTGCAGACTTCAGTTAGTCTGAAGCTGTAGCTAGAACTCCGCAACCTGCTATGTGTTATTAGTACTAGTGAGGGAACAAAGCAAAGCAATTGTAACACTTTAATTTTTTTTTTTTTCAGTAAAAGTTTTGATGAAGAGTCTTTGCTGTAACTTCCACCAGACTTGTCTACATATACAGAGAATATGCATATATGATCTTTATATGAAAATCACTAATCTTGACATTCCCTGCCCAGTTTGATAATACAGCACTAGAGAATACAGGCATGCTAATGGAAGCAATGAACTTTTTATTTTGGAAGAGTTAATGAATTCAAATTTGAACAGTGAGACAGATGGAGAAATTGCTAAGCTAACCTGAAATTTCATATTTCAAAGGCTGTTTTCTGGCATGATCATAAATTTTTTTAAAAAAGAAATCTCCTAGAAACCATGCCAGAGGCAAGTGGAAATCATGTTGGAGCCTGAAAAGCCAGCCTTCTGAAGGCTATTTGCTCTGTTCCCAAGCAAGCACCTGTAATTATCTTCTCAACTACCTACAGCATGCTGTTAAATTTAATGGATTTCACTGTTGGTAGAAGAGTTTACTGCTGCACAATAAGAGTTAATACATTCCTTGTTGAAAAAAAAAATTAAAATCTCTTAAATATCCCTTGACAAGTTACAATATATTGCTATCAGGGAATAACCTAATAGGCTTCCAGCTAAGAACCCTACTACAAGGCTCTCCTTCAAGGTGACTATGCATACATAGGAGACAGGTGTTTCTACATGTCATGATATGCTAGAGCTGAATACCTCATTGCCTGCTAGAATAATCTAGTTATAAAAAAAAAACCACCAAAAACCAAAAAACAAACCAAATCCAACAAAACAGATTCAGAATAATAGTGCTTTGCATTTTATGTATCAGCTTTTATCCAAGAATCATCCTTTATTCTGTCAAAGAAACATTTTTCTAATGTAATATCCACAAGGTGAATATCCTTTTTTATCACAATTTTATAACCCAAAAAACTAGAGAGTGATTTATACAAAGTCACTCAAGCAGTACAACCAAAACCATGTTCCAAAATCCAGACCATCATCCTGTTGTCAAAATTTAGCCAGACTCCCCTGGTGGGAAACGAGACAGACTAGCTACAACTTTTTCCAGTTCAGTGGACAAAGTGTGTTAGAACACTGGAAGCACTGGAGCCAAAAAAAAAGTGTAGCATAAAATGAACCACATTCAGACTTTCACTGCCTAAGCACTGCACATACCCTCTGTCTCAGAAAGATGACTGGCAAACATTCAAAGCGATGAGTAAACCAATATCCCTCACCATGCCATTTCTGATACAATGTGAGGGGTGAAGGCAACTCTTCATTTAAGAGGGAATGGGTTTGGTTTTAAATAACTTGTACTTCATTTTACCTGCCTCACATGACTGATTCAACTTTACAAGGTTAAATCAAAGAAACCTTTTGGGAAACAGTTTGGGAAACAGTTTCAGGGACATCCTCTTCCCAAAGAAAGTACTGAATATGCATAAGAGAGCAAAGGAGGAGTTGTTCCTTGGCTCCAGCCAGCTGGCAAACTCAGATCCTTGAGGCCAAGACCTCCAGTTCAATGGGCCTGAGATGGAAAACTCACTAGTTGAGGAAAAACTCTGAGAAGAAAACAGACATGCATGCTCTCCTTCCTGAGTCCACATGTGGCAACAACTCCATGAAGCTTAGTAGGACTTTCCACACCAAAACAGTTTAGCTGAGCCAAGCCTTGTTGCTTCCACTCTTCCCAGTGTATTTTAGATAAATTGACCATGAGCTATCAATGACAAATTGTCAAAAAAAATCACAGAATCATAGAATGGCGGGGGTTGGAAGGGACCTTAAAGATCATCTGGTTCTGACTCCCCTTCCCTGGGCAGGGACACCTCCTACAAGCTCAGGTTGCTCAAAGCCCCATCCCTGAACACTTCCAGGGAGGTGGAATCCTCGACTTCTCTTGGCAACAATAGCGAGCATGTATGAAACACACAATCTTCACACATATACCGCTCCAGTGAAGACTGTGCATTTAACTGCAGTGTGGATTTAACTTTACTCAAGCATTTTCCAAGATGTCAGTATCAATCAAAAGGAAGAGTTTTCACAATTACTTGATTTTTTTTTCTCACAATAATCACCTAGACATTTTTAAACTACAATTCAGCACTACAGAACTGAAGAATGGGCCTGTATTGTCAAACTGTTAATATTTTTTGTGTTATCAAGTACTTGTAAAGCTCATTTTCTATATCTACTCTGGATAACGTTTCAAATGTTTTTCATAGATTTGTCCAATTTAAGTACATAGAGGTTTTTTTTCAACAAGTAATTTAAGAGAATTATCATTTTTTCTCCCAACAGAAAATGTTAGCTGTCTGCATCTTAAATTTTAGTATCTTATGTGTACTATGCTTGTATTTCACTTGACAATACTCAGAGTTTACAAAACATTACCACAAAAGAAAATTTCTTGGTTGAACAGTTTTCATTTTTCATTTTCAAGCTGTATGAACCAGAGTTCAGTTAGGCTTTATTTTCACAACAGTGTTTAGCTGCTTTTACTGCACTCAAGTTCCTGGTGTGAAACTCATCAAAACACAGGAGTTGCAGGGTCCATTCCATCAGATAAGGGGACCTAGCTCTAGGGGGGCTAGAGAAGGTACTGAAAGCAGCCCAGCCACACCATCAATACATTCCACATATGCTAAATTATATTGAGATGCAGGGCAGGATTATGCTGCAGCTGACTGCTCCCAATTTATAAGTCAAGTCCTTTTGAAACAACCTGAAGTACTACTGGTTATACCATCTTGTGTTAGAAAAGACAACCCTACAAAGTGATCTGGTTAGGAGCTGATGAGCTGTTATAATTTAATATACAGTATTTCTACTGTAGAAGTAGCTGTGCCATCATCAACATCAGAATATCAAAAGCCCTTTCTCACAGCCACTTCTTTCACCCATTGCTCCCCGAAGCTGGGAAAAGGGGTACACAGCAGGACCACAGGCAAGGGGCAAAACCTGATCCGACTAACAAATGTGATACTTCCAAACTTCTAATGGGCACTTTATGAAATGCCTTAACAGACTATGTAAGCCTAAAACATTCCCTGTTATATAATCCATATCCACATGAGAGCTGAAAGCTACTCAAATGCCTACCAGTTCAGCACAAACACAACCGACTTGAGCAGATTCCAGGATGTGTCAAATAATATTGAAAACAAGAATACAAGGGGCCAGCATTTGTCAGCTAACAAGCTGATGCAGGAATGCATTTTTGATAGCTGCTCAAAATATGTTTGGTTGTTGGGGTTTTTTTGATTGGTTTTGAATTGTCTTATTTAAAAAAAAAACAAACCAAACAAAACAAAAAAAAATAGAAAAAAACAGAAAACCCCACACCCAAACAACCCTACACAACATTGCTTTGCTGCTGCTTTTAAAAGTACAGAAAACTGTCAATAAGGCATGTTTAAAAATCATAACAGGCAAGTGTAATCTAGTTTTCAAATAGTATGAGAGTATATACTGTATTGTCTTCCTTATCGTTTCTAACTTCATTTGCAAGGAAAAGAATATTAGCCCCATAGTCAAAAACACATAGTTTCTGTAGTCTAAAAGACAAGTAAATGCAGAAGACAACTTTGAAACTATCACTATCTGAATGCAGGCTACAAAGTACTGTCAATGTACTTCAAAAAAATAGGTTGAAGCTTATTTATTACAAAGGAAGGAGAAGGTATGTATGCTTTTCCTTCAGTATCTATTTTGCAGTAAAGGCTTTTCCCATTCTTATAAAAAAATAAATATAATATACTACACAAAAACCTGTTCCACATTTAGTGCTTTATGATGAAGTTCTCAGCAAATTACACAATCAGGTGCTGCTTCTCACCTATCTTTTGGCTTTCGAACCAGTACTTGTCCTCAAAGCCAAAGAAAACAAACAAACACAAGAAAACAACCAAACTAAATAGATGAAAAAACAGAATATAAGGGCCAAAAATACAAACCCTTTTAAATATTAAATAATCCCCATATTAATTTCTGAAATTACTTGGGAGCACCAAAACTTGCCTGTGAAACAATAGTGGGAGGAAGCTGAGGGTAACACCAGCAGACTGCAGCTGCCACATCTAGGCTGGGCCTTTTTTATCCAAACGACTTGATGAATGCAGTTACTTGTCTTCTCTGAAGGACATATCAAAAATACCGAATTATAAAGAAAAAAAATTTAAAAATATAAAAAACCCACAAACAAACAAACAAACAAACAACCTCATGTCAAAGACAACCCACTCCCAATACCTCCCAATAGAATCCAACTACTCCTGCATCTCCCTGTGACCCAGCAATACAGCTCCAGAGGGCACAAGCAGCAGATCCTGGCACAGCATTGGGAATGACATTGCCCAAGTCTTTTTCATTTTAAAGATCAGCAAAAGGTCAGCCTCTCATGAGTTACACTTTACCTGTATGCGACAGTAACACAGTGATGAATTTTGTGATCACTTAAAAAAGAAAACAAAAACAAAACACAACAACACAGCAGTTTAGGGGTTTTTTGCATTCAAAGGGCTAGTAGTCAAGCACTCTGTCATCTGTGCCAGTCCAGGCAGTCTGCAGCTCCCCTGCATGGTTCCTAACATACCCAACAAATAAAAGCACCAGAACAGGACAGCCACTTGCCAGATTGCTACCCGAACAAAAGTACAGCAGGTGGCCATCCACAACTCCAAATTAAATCATAGGCTGCTGAGAACTTTATACCAGTCCCTGTGTAGTGTTCTATCTGTTTACTGTTACTCTTTATTCTCATTTTTCAAAATGAAAAGAAAATGGTTTTTAGTGACACATGAACCGTGGAAGGAAACAATAATCCAAATAGTGTTATCCGGCACTCAATAACACAGAGAAAAACTATGGCATCTTTTTCCCTATTCTCCATTTTTTTCTCTTTCAATATCTATTAAGCAAACGAGTGCTTATCTGGAACAAATCCCTAGGCTCAGTGAAACACCAGGTGGTAGACTGGGGTAGGTTTTCTAGCAACAGATGGCTCAAACATTTTATGACAAACAAACATGGGACTATTGCTAGTCAGACCATCTTCTTTCAGTTACTCCTTTATATAACAACAGCAACTCACCTGGGAAGCCCTGGCAGCCACTCACTGGGGCCAGGGCACCACCTTCCTTCCCAGCAAAGCAGGTTATAGGAGCCTCTGGGTCTGCTACCCATTCACTTCTCAGGCAAACATTCTATCAGGAGCTGACACTGGCCTCTGGAAGAAGCTCCAATACTTGCCATTTCAGACAAGAAACTTGGGAAACACTGGTTCTAGAAAAAAGCTACTGAGTGCGACCTATGTTGCATAACCTTTGTATGTTAAAATGTATTTTAAAATTATTCTTGCTTGCTCATTGTCTTCTCTGTCTGCATTCAAAGCAACTGTGATCTGTTACCTTTAACCTCTAATAGGAAAGGAATTTTCTGGCTTACACGCTTTGCTGTGCACCATCAAGGAGAATTCCTTGGTTCACCTGAAGCTAAGAAAAACAGGTCTGTCATTCCAAATATGCTAGTCTTGATAAGCACAAAGAGAACTAACCAGAAAAAGAAGCACTAAATATTCTATTCCTTCAACATATTTGTCACTGGTAATTCAATTCCAATAGCCAGGCACCTGAAATGCATCCTTTAACACAATAGCCAGGTCATTTGAGGAGGATTGGGATGGCAATGACACAGAGGCCACCCCAGCTACAACCACACTCCTCCCTTCTCCCTTCTGCAGTTCTCCAGACAGGAGACTGGGGAAAAACACTGTCCAGTCTGATGCTGGCATTATTATTTTGAAATCTGAAATAGCATTTTGGATTTACTTTGCAAAGGTTAATAGTATGCTTGTAAAATTTTTAGTGATATGATACTGCTGAACAAATGTGACAGGAGTCAGATATGCCTAAAAAGAATACAGTCCCCAATTACAAGTTACTGTCTGGCCTGGATTTTAGTTTTCTTAATTTTTTTTTTCTTTAATTATTCATTTTTTTAAAAAAGGGCACCACCACTTGCAGAAGTTAAAAGGCCATGAACTAAAAAGCTTACTGCCTTGGACAAAGGGCTGAAGGATGGAAAACCAGAGGCAGAAGCTTGAAATCCTTTTACACCCATAAAAATACATAAAAGGTTTGGGGGTTTTTCCTAAAATAAATCTAGTAATCTGAGACCAGACAAAACTTTTTTCACATGCAAAGGCACAAAGAATATGTAAAACTGCATGGCTATCAGTTAACATCTTCGTTATCATCTTTGTAAGTGACATGGGCAGTGGAATCAAACGCACCCTCAGCAAGTTTGCTGATGACACCAAACTGTGGTGAAGTCAACACACTGGAGGGAAGGGATGGCATCCAGAGAGACCTTGACAGGCTTGAGAAGTGGGCTCATACAAACTGCATGAAGTTCAACAAGTGCAAGGTTCTGCATCTGGGTCAAGGAAACCCTATGCACAGGTTGGGAGAAAGGATTGAGGACAGGCCTGAGGAGAAGGACTTGGGGGCAGTGGTGATGGACCAGAAGCTTAACATGATCTGTCAATGTGCAGCCCTGAAAGCCAACCATGTTGTGGGCTGAATCAAAAGGAACACAGACCAACAGTAGAGCGAGGTGATTCTCCTCCTCTGCTCTGCGCTTGTGAGACCCCGCCTGGAGTCCTCTGTCCAGTTCTGGAGTCCCCAGCATAAGGAGGATACAAAGCTCCTTGAGTGTGTCCAGAAGAGAGCTATTAAAATAATCACAGGGTTTATGAGCCACTGAAATTATCACCTCCATTATGAAGACAGGCTGAGGAAGTTGGGGTTGTTCAGCCTAGAGAAGAAGAGGCTCCAAGGTGATCTTATAGCAACTTCCCAGTATCTGAAGGGGGGGCCCACAAGAGAGCTGGGGTAGGGCTTTTACATGGGTGTGTAGTGAGAGAACAAGGGGAAATGGTTTAAAAATTAAAGAAGGTAGATTTAGGCTGGACATTAGGAAAAAAATTTTTCCTGTGAGGGTTGTGAGACGCTGGCAGAGGTTGCCCAAGGAAGCTGTTGTTGCTGCCCCCTCCCTGAAAGTGTTCAAGGTCAAGCTGGATGAGGCCTTGAGCAACCTGGTCTAGTAGGACGTGTCCCTGTCCATGCAGGGGTTTTGGAACTAGGTGATCTTTAAGGTCCCTTCCAATCCTAGCAATTCTATGATTCTATGATCGGGAAGAACAAAATTGTAAACAATATCTTGTATTGGCTTTTGTGTCTTCCATCTGTTGCTTTCTTCTTTCAAAACTACTAGTTTTCATTGCTCTTACTGTAGTAGCTACCCATCTTAAAAGAAGCAGCAACAACTCAAGGATAATTTAAAACAGTTGTGCAGTCTGATTGATATTTCATAGAAATGGATAATGCATGAGCACTGTTGAAATAATGAAAAACTGTACTGAACAAGATTATATTCTGCAAATCCTCACCTGTTCCAGATCAAATATTTATAAACATTTCAATTGTTATTTTAGAAAGAAATTTTTGTCCTGTTTTTGGTATCCAGACCCATGTTACAGCTTTTTCAACAGCGCAATATAATAAAATTGAAATTATAAAATGCTTATTTCATTAAGACACTAGCACACTCCTCTGATGAGATAAACAAACTAAGTCCAAAAAAGACTGTACTCAAATAGCACTTACCTTTTTTCAAGAAATAAAGGAAAAATTTAAGAGTGGTTGTCCAGTTGTATTTTCTTGTCAAGAAATAAGTATCTCCATGTTGCATGGGCACACCTAGGATTGTTACTGACACAGTAACTTCCTGGCAACTGGAAGAAATTGTATAATATAGTCTACAAAGCAAGGGTTGCAAGAGGAATGTGGGAACAAGAAGGCTGTACTTCTGCAGTCCTGACTCTGAACCCTACAGAAGACCTAGTCTTCCTTCTACAATTCTTTCTGGGAATGAAGGCAAGAGGCACCAAGGACCAATGAGAGGAAGATGCCTTGAGGACATAGCACCTTTGTGAACTTTTAGGGCCCACTCTGAAGTAGCAGGAAGGAGACAGACAGATGCTCATTGACTACCAGTAGGAACTAGCTTATCCCAATCTCTCACTGCTTTCACATATTTGATGAAAAGCACCACCTCTATAAAGCTAACTGAAACATTTAGATGCATTTAAATGCAAGAGACTGGCCAGGACCTGCCTAAGCCAATTATCAAATCTCAGCTGCAGGAGTCAATGGTGCAATTCTTGCATTCATAAGCCACAGCAAGGGTCATTTTTCCCCAAGGCCACTAGTAATAATAACTAGACAAAACTGCAGAGGAAATGGTATATGCACTATGTGTTTATTCAAGGTAGGTTTGCCAGTCCTGTACAGAGGTGTGGTGGTCTTGCAGCTTGTAAGCTGGCAAGTCTTTCTGGCCTAAGAACCACACTCCATTCTCTCACAGTGATCAGCCAATGTACCTATTACATGACATTTGAGATGGTGTTATATATGTTACACTACAATGCAGTTTTCCAGGGAAAATAAATACTTTGGGTAGTGAAGGATTCAGATTGCAGCAAACAGAGTAAGCAAATTCTGTGTTTGCACACCTGTGCAGATTGAGCCCAACATTGTCTTTTATCGCTTGCACCTCTAAGGCTAGGCATGCACTAGTTAGACAAAAAACAGGACAACACTTGCTTACAAGACAAGGCTTAAAACTGCCTGCCTAGTTTGTAGCTTGAGGTGCCCATAAATATCTTTCTTTGGTTCTGAAGAGTTGGTTTTTTAACTGTACTCAGCTTCAATAAGTTCTACAAATGCCCAGAGATGTTGTAGCAAAGCATTTTTTTCATGCACAAAGATACAGGGAAAAATATGAGAAATATGGTAGTAGCTTTAACAATATTTAGCCTTGACAGGAAAAAAGAAAGGATCTCAAATATTCTTTATCCTTATGGATCAACCCATATTCCTGCACCTCTAGGAGGGGGATGTGTGTAGCTAATTATGTATGTGCTCACACCAAAGTGCAGTCTGGGGCATAGCTACAGTCTGACAGCGTTCACATGAAAAAAGGGAGATGGGAGGACAGCTTCCAGTTTTCAGCCTTAGGTCAAGCTTGTCAATCACTGCATTTAAATCATTAAGTTTATGTCAGATCAGATCAGCCACCTGTCTTCTGGGGCTGGATATACAAACACAAACTAACTTTTTTTCTTTTAAGCCTTGTTTTTAGATACCAAAAAAAAAAAAAAAAAGGAGGAAGAACATACAATCAAAAGTTGTTCTTAACAAAGTCCCTACTTTGACATCAGTCTACAAAACAGGATTCAATACCAATACCTGATTATATTCCAGACACACAGGACCTTACTTTGAGACAATGCTGAAAGAGAGGATGGAACAGTTGTTGATGCAGACAAAAAAAGGGAATGGATATCATAAAACCTAACTTCATCAACTATGAGCTTTCATACAAGTTAGCATTTAAGAAGACAAATTCTCTAGCCACAGAGGTAGAAACAGGCCTATAAGGGGTTATTTATTGAATATTTTCAAATAGTTGGAAGGGACTTAAAATAGTCATCTAGTCCAACTGCTGCTTCAGAGCTATTCCTGAAACTGGGATGGAAAGCACTTAAACACTCAAGATGCAAAAATCTCAAAACAGTAATGACTAATTATTCTCTGAAATTTCTGCTTTAAGGATTAAGTAATTTCATTTTAGAACTTCTACTTTTAGGAAAAAAAGTCTGTAAACAATTACCAATTATCTTGTTTACAGATTCTGCTTTTTTGGGGGTTTTTTGTGGGGTTTTTGGGGTTTTTTGTTGGTTTTTTTTTTTTTAGTTTTTGTTTTGGTTTTGTTTGGTTTGGGGTTTTTTGTTGTTTTTGTTTGTTTGCTTGTTTTACTTTTTATGGTTTTACCACTGTGCCTCTTAGCCAGCCTCATGAACATGGCACTCTGGCCTTACTCCATAATGAGAGCAATTGAGAGTGTATAGAATTCTATCCTGCTACCCTCTTTTCTGAATAAAAGGATAAAGACAATATTTACAAAAATCAGGACTTTTGAACAAAAGCAAACAAGGCAACAATAGTGCTCCAGACTTGTGTGAGCAAACAAGCAGTTTGTCACTGAGGTCGTTTCTGTTTGTAAGAGTATTGTCTCCCAAACCAGCTCTTGTTGGCTCTGCTCTTTGACATTAGAAAAACCAGAAGACTACAAAAATATCTCTCCCTATCAAGCTTTTTCCAAAAATCACTTGAAATGACATATTAGCACAGTCTCCTGGCCTCAAAAAAAAAGATTTTGTTATACGTGCCTTGGCATATGGCAGATTAATAGCCAAAGAAAAAAGCTGTCTTCCAAAACCCTTTATCAACAAGGTATCTGTATAGAACCTTAGAAAAACTCTGGTCAGACAGGATCTCCAGAATTCCCCTCATTTTCACATCTAATTCCACCTGGACTCCAAATGTGAATAATGAAACACAAGGTTACCCAGTTGAGTTTTGAGCATATCCAAAGACGAAGACCCCCCAGAGATGGATACCAGCCTCTCAGGACAACCTATCCCTGCTACTTATTCCCTCTTGCCATAAACATTTATTTCTTTACAACCAGATAGAATTACAATAACATCATCACTCCCATTGTTCCCATTACTACACCAGTGTCTTGCTGCCCAGACCACTGCCTCTGGTTCTGTCACTGAGCTCCTCAGAAAATTTGGGTTCTATTTTCTCTGTAGCTACAAATTAGGCAGCTGAAGACAGCAATGAGATCTCATCTCCAGCCTTCCAGTCATCTCAGCAGCCATTTGATAGATTTCCTGCAGTTTGTTGATATTCATTTTGTCTTCAGTAATCCAAAACTGCAGTTTTCCAGCTCCATTCTCCCAAATAGTAAGCAAGACTAATCACTTCCATCACTTTGCAGACTACACTATTCCTATTGTAGCCAAGCTGTTGTCCTTCACTGTTGTAAGGCCACACTGCACACTCAACCTAGTGTCGACCAGGTTTATTTTCTTTCAAGAAAAACAACCCCCAAGCAACCCTACATACAGAGACAAAGCTGCGCCCTAGACAATCAGTTCCCAGCCCGCATTGTTACGTGGGGATGTTCTATTCAAGGTACATGTGTCTTCCTAGAACCTCATGAGATTGTGTTGGCCCTTTCCTGCAGCTTGATGACTTCCTACCTAATCACAGGCTACTGTGCCATCAAACATGATCCTCCTTTTCATGTCCTCTGCCAACTTGTACAGGATGCTCTTCATCCAGATCGTCAACATCAATGAAAAAGATGTGAAGTAGTATAAACACCCAAGAAGCCACATTGATAGATGCATTATGATCATGCACCTTCAAAGAGCCACTTAGAGTGACCAATAAAAAACTAGCAGAATAAGATTTATAGTATGTCATATATCTTTGCCTAGGTGCACAGAGCTGAAAGATCCTACACTGCTACAAGTATGAAAGATTAAGACTAGCTGACTGTTTGTTAAAATCTGTATATAAAAAGCAAGTAGCAAACAGCCAGACATGACCAAAAACTATGGCTTGGTGCAGTGTGTCAGTATACAGACACTGCTACCCTATCTTTATTATATCATAGGAATGGGGCACATGTAAAAGCATTCTAAAATCACCTGTACTGACAAAGGAAACATAAAATTACTTTTAGAGAGGCGTAAGATAAAAATGAGTTATCAGGACAATACTCAAACTGCTGCAAACATACCCATTAACCAAGGATTCCTGGGGGTAATTCACTACCAGTCCTATCATTCTAATTTTTAAATTTTCTTTCAATACTAATTGGTTACTGCAATGTTCGGTTTTCCAACTGACACAGAAAACTCTGGAAACCACAAAAAAAAAATCTACATTTAAAAATCTTATCAATTAGGGCTGAACTAAACCATGAACAGCACTGAAATTCCAGCATCCACATTTATATTGTTTCTCTTTCAGTCAATGCTGAAGTGCTCAATAATGGACTTGTAGTAGTATGAAGCATCACATGGATAAATAATTTCAAAAAAACAAGGGGGGCAATTCATGACTACAAAAAATGTTAGTACATTTATCACTTATCCCTGTTACATGAGAGTGGAGAAAACATTTATCATTTTCCTGACATGGCTCATTACCATGGAGGTAGGCTACACCTCTGACCTATAGACAAAACCAAGGAAGGGCGTCTCTCTCCCATGAGGGGAGAGACTGTCATGAGAGCAGCTGAGACAGTTGGAAAAATGCTTTGAGCCATATTCACCTCAAGTTACAGCAAGACTTCTGCTACCTCCCTCCTGACTGCTACAGCTATTCCCTCCAGTGCAAACACCACACCTGTATCCCATGATTTCCAAAGGGCAAAATACATCTCAACCTCCTACACCAAGAGCTCCATCCTCCTCAACCTGCTCAGCCCAGATACCTGTGTATACCTGACATGCTGGGCTTGGCAGCTGCTGTACAGCTTGTGTTTGGGGTTTTTTGCTTCAGAACAGCAATTATTTGCAGCACTTGACAGGTGCAAAGCTAAGAAACCTTTTTTTCTCCCAGTCTGTAGATAGTTAACCCTTGCTGTTTAAACTTTAACTCATGAAAGGTAAGACAGATTTTCTTTCATTGTTCAAGTTCAGTGGACCTTCTACACAACAGGCAACTGAAGCAGAAAAAGACCAACACATACTAAATGTTGTCCTTACAACTACTGTAGTAAGTGTACCAAGTAGTAGTTAATTTGTCTGATGGAAACCTGAGCAGTACTTGTCAGTTTGGAAAGTGGCAGCAGTGACACTGGAAACGTTCCTCAAGTCCAACCTTAAAATAATATGATGTTTTTAAATGGTCAAGGTAAAACTGGAACTTACCATGCTTTTTTAACCATTTTATAACCTACCAGGGCCACAGAAAAAAAAACAAAAACAAAAAAACCAAGCAGCTCTTCAGATGCCTGTCAAGTCACTGTGGCTATAGTTGATGAGCAATGTGAATTAGCTCACCTATTAATTACTCATAACTCAGACAGCATTCAAAAATATAATCTGTTGAGATTTAATCATTTTGTTCAGTTATAAAAGTCTGTTGCAGAAGGCACTGTTACTTCCTTAAGAAACGATTAACATTTGGTAAACAAAATGTGTTTTGTAGCTCTACCTCCATCTGCAGGAAAAGGCACAATCCTAATCTTCTCCCTCCACCACCTGTCAGGCAACTTGGTTCACAAGTTGCTGTGGCAGGAGAGGTGGCAAGAGGGGTTCTGACATCTCCACACCTCTCAGCCTTACCTCTACTGAAAGCTGGTACCAGGCTGTGACACAGGCTCCATAGCTAAATGTTTCCCTCTTCCAGGCAAACCTCCTGCTTCAAACAGGCTCAGAATTCACCATGTCAGACAAACCTACACCAGCGCTTAGCAAACCAGACACAGAACACTTACTCATTTCTGTAATTTACCCTTCAGGTAATTTTTTTGAACCTGAATCATTTAAGACTAGTTTCGATTTGATTTCCTTTATCAAAATCACTAAACATGCAGTGCTATGCACTTCAACGTTTTCCCTCGTAGAAATGCAATTATTTTATTAGTTGTAATTTTAAAAGAATCTTAGGATTGCCAATCTAAAGTCAGCTGCTGCACTTCTTAAATTGCTTGTAAAAAGTATATTCTAATAGTTGGCCAATTTTCAGCTCAAAACCCCTCCCACTTCATCAGGCTGAAATTTCAGAACTATCTAATTAGTTCTGGAAATGACAGCATGAAATAATAACTCTCGAGAAACCAATCTCTCTTCCACGAGTAAGACTGAAGAGCCAGTACAATGATCCACAGTGTTTTGCTGAAGATTTTTACGAAGTTAGGTAACCTTTTTAAATAGCCAGATCCCAAGATGGGCAGCAGAATTGGTTTTCATGGCAGCCTTACTTTCTGCCAGCACAATGGGGAAAAAGCTCATATTTGGACAACTTACAGGCTTCTGAAAACCTGCAGGTGCATTAGCTCAGCAGGAGGCACCAATTTTAACCACATCCTTCAGAGACACTGACTGCACCAAGCACTTCCTGGGAGCACAACTTTCCCTCCCAAACAGAAGTCTGGGATACAGCAGGCTGAGAGCAGGGAGCATCTGCCTCCTCTGCTCTCAGGGAATTGAGACTGTTCAAGCAATAGATGAATTGCACAACACAAATGCAGAGTAGAGGCGAACCAGAGAAGGGCACTGGGGGAAATAGCAACTTGCTTGGCAGGCTAGGGAGCAGGTTACAAGGATGCACAGAGTGTGGTGTCACAAGACAACTTGCTGCTGGCTTATTTTCTAAGCTAGAAAACGATGCACACAAAACTGTGGTCAAAACACGTTATTTAGCTTGCAAAGTCAAACACTCAAAATGTAAAAATTTCAGAGGAGAGGCTGACGCTACACATCAGATCTTCCTCCTTACAGTTGGCTCACAGTGCACTTTTAAGACAATTATACAGGCTCATGTGTTTCCCCAGGACTCCCAACTCCTCCAGTGTTGGATGGGATGGGCTTCCCCTGTTTGTGTAATAAGGGCAGCTCTAATTTCAACAAAGTTTCATGGCAAAAACTGGATATTACATGATTTAGCAGACTCCAGAAAGAGAAAACATTGTCTCCTATTTAAGACATATTATTATCCTCAAAAAAATCCACCAGTACAACAAAGAAAGAACAACCCAAGGAAAACAACAACCCACCCACAACCATTTTGGAGGATGCTTTCCTTTCCAGAATTAATTTATATTTCTAAATTTCCTTATTCTTTCTTTGGGAACACCCTACCCTGGTGGTATCTGCCAGATTTGCAGAAGCAGCTACTGGGCACAGAAGGCAACAGCTACAGCAGTTCAGAATTATCAAACCTTTGAGAATCACATGTTGGATGTCCAAACTTGGGGATATATTTCACCCTGGTACCACTCACTAAGCCTCAAGCACACTAAGAAGAAAGAAATACCACAAAGCTCTGACCACAAAGAATACTCTGAAAATAAATTGAGTAAAACACTTGCACAATATATTGATGGGAAGCACATAAAAATTGGAGGGAAATTAAAAATCCTGCTCTCCAAAAAGACTGCAAGTTTTTAGAAGTATTAAATACCAGTAAATGAACATGCAATGAAGTTGTCTCGTATCACTGAATACAGCGGGAATCTTCGGGGAAAAAACAAACAAACAAACAAACAAAAAAACTGGCATGTAATCATTGAGTAAGAACTGTTATAAGGTTTTAAAATTTTTGAAATTAAAAGACAAGCAAACTCAAGTTATGAAGCCTATAAAGTGATCATAGTCATACACTCTACAAACTTTTCTTCCCTTTATTTCATTGGGTTTTAGAGAAGACTAAAGAACTGCCTGAAATAACTGAAGAAAACTTGACAAAAATTTAAATAGGGATTTTTTGAATACTAATTCTGCTGCAGAATTACATCCAGTATAGGAGCACCAACATCTTAAACCATCAGAGATGGTTTTCATCTGCTAGGGGTTGAAAACTTGTCTGAAGCCATCAGTTCAGACTCAAGGCAAAATGGCCATGTTTCAGTATCACATTTACAGAACAAAACAAGGCTATATTGGTTTATTTTTTTCTCTCCCTTGCAAACATTTTGTGTCTAGCAAAGCAGCCATGAACTTTCCCATTTCAGTCTCTCTCCTGTGTTTCTGTATTTTTACATACTGGCTTCTGTATTGTTTGAACAGCTCTCCTACGACATAATAGAAAGCATAAAATACAAACAGAAAAGAAAATTTTTACTAAAATGCTTATAGACACTTGACTTTTTTTTTTAATCTTAATATTTGGATAGAGATCATTTACTGGTAAATACTTGCCTCTGAACACATTTTGACGGCAGAACTACAAGAAAAACCTGCTCCAAATTAGAAGCATTTGTGATGATATATTTCCATTAAAAGATACCTTTTAGTGATATACAGAGGGTAGGAATTGGTCCTTATGCTGATATCCATCTTTTGAATAAAGAAACTAATCCTCAAATACCTGCACAGATGTTTACAGATTTACTGTATTATATATAAAGCAGAAGTCTCCTACAGAAGTCTATCGCATGTGTAAAATTTGCCTCCAAAACATGCAATTTCCAAAAAAAAGGAGTGAAGTTTTGAAATATACTCTGATACTTTCCTAAATATTTAGTGCCACAAAAGATACTAATAAAATCCCCTTAGTACTCCTTTCAAAATACATGATTCACAGCTGCTTTTTACATAAAATACAAGAATTCTGCAGACACCAGAAACCCACTATTTGCCACATGAACCTGTTCCCTAGGATCATCTGATATCTATCATGCTGGCATGAGCTAAACACTGATAAACCAGGGA
Organism: Calypte anna; assembly: GCF_003957555.1. NCBI lineage: Eukaryota > Metazoa > Chordata > Aves > Apodiformes > Trochilidae > Calypte > Calypte anna. Next base: position 56,369,254 of record NC_044245.1, on the reverse strand, counting down.
CTAATTTAAACAGTTTCAGGAAACTAATCTGTTTAAACACAGTAGACAAAGCAATGGTCCTATGCTATTTTTGAGCATTCTCTTGGATTTCCACCTACGATTTAAATTCACTTCAACCTTAGTCTTCCTAGTACCCAGGTATTCATCTTGTAAAGCACAGGCACTGTGACACACAAACACAAGCACACATCTTCATTGCTGCTGTAATTCAAGTTTGACAACCTCAGTTAATATATTTTTTTTTCCCCCACCTCCTGCAGGGATATCCAGGAAAAGACCCCTGCTGATGCTGATTTGAACCAGGGTTTAGACAAATAGGATAGATGCTTAAAACCATACCTAGGCAGGAGAGAAAATACCACCTTGTGACCCCAGATCAGCATGGGACCTCCTAAAATTCCCAGAGGTGCCTTTAATGTTGGTACTGAGACAAGTTTCAGCAGACATTTTTCAAGTAAAGACAGGTAACCAAACTTAATAATTCCAACAAAAAATAAAGCTAAAATTCATTTATTTTCTCTGGGCTTCAAGTGTTACATGGAGAAGATGGAAAATGAAGTTTAACAACTTGCCTCAGAGGCAAACTCAACAGGATTTGATTGAATGCATTACTCATTACTCCCAAACAAAAATAACAAGTTTTGCTCGTTGCCATTTTTTAAAAACACCAGATTGTTATTCTGAAATTCATGGCAGTAGCAGTAGCCTGTCATTAAAGGTAAGCAGCATGATGGGGAAGAAAAAATGTAACCTTCTACTGACTTCAAAAAGTTACAAGTGGTTACAGAGCTCTTATCTTAACAGCAATATTTGCAAGAGACATGCCTACAGTCAGTACCAGCTCAGCTGAGAGAAAACTCTTAACTCGCCTCTGTTCCAGGAACTTGGTGCACCAACCGCAGTAGATTTCAAACATGGAACTACTGCCCAAATATGGAAAGGATAAGACCAGGTAACTCTAGTGAATTAATCGAATTCTAGTTTGGGGTTTTTTTGTTGTTTTTATTTGGGTTTTTTGTTTGTTTTTTTTACCTCTGCAGCATCATCTATAATAGAAAGTGTTTATTTAATTCCCAGCCTACATATAAAAGAAATAAACCTGCAACTTTCAAATGTGATAATGGGAAACTCCACTAATATTACATTAAAACACAACTGTTCTTAGGCAAATATCTTTGGGCTGCTGTTTGTTACTGAGATTTGTAACAAAAATGTTAAGACTGGTGTGATTAGTGAATGGATGGTGCTCCACAGGTGGAGAAGCTGGGCAGAAGAGACACAAGGGTCCTTATGTTGGCAGCACACCAATTAGCAGATAGTCCAGATCACAGCACCTCTATCCATAGCTTCTTAGGACACCAGGGTAAGAAAAAAAGTGGCAGACTGGAATAAGGTACAGTCTATATGCAGAAGATAACCAAAACTCAAGCCACTAATAGATGATGGCAGGAAGATGAGATGAATCACTGAATCTTTCAGATAGCCTAGAGATAAGTAGCCAAAAGACAATAAACACAAAAAGATCCTGACCTGCTAGGTTCTCTGCAGAATATAAAAGACCAGCCCAAGAAAGAAGGAGGCATCCCTCCTGTCATCCCATGAACACAACCCCCATGGTACCCTAACACAAGACATGGACACATCTTATTGCTTGTGAGTATGCAGCTATGAAACTGTATGAGTTTTCTCAAAATATAATCGCTTTTCTTCTAAAGTCTTTCATTGTTCTTGCTGCACTATTGCTACATGACCACACCATTAATTCTTGCAGAGGGTCCAGTTAAAGATGAAAGCGGAATTACTCCTTTAATGACAGGTTTTGCAAATATCTGCAACTTGGATTACAGAATCATTCAATTCAGAAGCAATCCCTGCTCTCTCTTAAAAGCAAATACTGAGACAAACATGCCAAGAGCAACAGATCAGCTTGTAATATTGACTACCATGCCCATCTTCCTGTGCATTCATATATCAATGTCTGTTTTTTCTTCTATAAATGTAACTATACAACTCTTATACATACAGGCACCATTTGATGGATAAACTGAGTGTTCTAACATCTAAGGGCAGCTAGCATATTCCTACAGCGCAAAGTGAATTAACGTGGTCTTTAAAAGGAAAGCAAAAACTAATGTTACCTATTCTCACAGACTAATAGAAAGCAAATCCCTGTGTAGTTAAATAAAGATGGCTTACTAGTTGGGTCAATGGGTCAGTGTGTGCACATCACTGCAGCAGCTAAGATTCCTTATTAAAAAAATTAACGCCAAATGAAGAACTACAGCAAAAAAAATTTACTGTGCGTCAGTAACAAAACATCCTATTGTGCAGCTTGAAATCTCAATGTTGAGAAAAAGGTAACCTTATTAAAATTTACTAGAAGCTTCTCATTGTAATCCCAGTCAGGCAAAGTAGAAAAGAATTGTCGTAATGAGAAGGTTTGTCTCACCCTATTGTAAATATATTAAAATCAGAAACCCAAAGAAAAACACAGAGAAGAGGACTATAAATCAGCACTGGAGAAGTAAACAAAACACTTGCACAGTGCTACAATTATTTCCTAAATTTACTTCAAGCACCTGGATACCCTAAATCCTCAGGGCAGTCACAAAGGTTAACAAAAGCACCAAAACTGTGTTACTTCAGCAGCTCCTGGGGAAGATACAGCCAGGAAAGAATCATGTAACACCACTGACAACTAAAGCTACTTGAAGCATGTTTTGTGAAGACAACAACCAAGCTGCACCCTCCATCCTGCCACCTGCCATTTGCTCCTGAAACCACAAGGCAACACCACATCTTTGGCAGGGGGAGAAGCTGGTAGCAGCGTTGCCACAAGGACATTTCCAGCAGGGAGGAGGGAATGAGAGGAGAAATGGGACAACTTGATCTGTTTTCTTCTCTACACATGAAAATGCTGCACCAGGCAATGGACTCCAGCTGAAGACCTCATGTATACAGCCCATCCCTTAAATAAGAACATGCTCCCTGATAGTTTTCTTAGAATATGACAATGTCATCTTAGCATGTGGTTTCTGAACAATAGCCACAAGAAATTCAAGCAAGGCACTCTGCTACTCAACCACAGCATCAGTGAAGAATGACAACAACAAAGTGCGCAATACCTGGCTTATTCTAATTAAATGCCCTTCCTCCAAAAATCGTAAAATGTTGAGAAGCATTTCACAATAACTTAACTTTAAAATTTTGCAACAATCATACTTAACTGGTATCTTTTTTGGAAACAGAAATGGAAACCACAAACTGAAAAGCATGCACTGCTTGCTGTAAAAATTATGAACTGCTGACTTCTTGCTGTAAGAACTATGAACTGTTGACTTGAAAAACATGTTGCTCAAGAGGTATTTAACATAATTTTATTCTTATTATGCCATTAATACTAAACCCCAATATATTTCTCATGTGAAGCAAATAATCCTCTTTCTCATGAGCGTGTCATACAGTGGAACAAAGGACTAAAGATGGCAAGAACTGAGCTACCATTTCAAGCTTTACATTAAGAAAAAAAAAGGAGACATTTAAAACACTGGACCAAAGACTGATAAATTTGGGGGTTTCCTCCTTAATGTGCATAGGAGTCCAGGACTACTAGCAATCTTCTAGTTGTCTGGATCCCCAAGGATCTGTATCTAAGTTACTTTGGGGAGCTGCTACCTTCACGGCTGCACACTGTTTCCATAATAACTGCAAAATTTTCCCTTTGCGGTAACATTTAGAAATCATGTTGACTTTTTTCCCCTTAGCATCTCATCCAGGTCAAGGGAGGTTCATCATCTATCAACCATAGGAACATAACTAGTTGCATCTGCAAGGAGAATCAGGATGGTCTTGAATGGCTGCACCTATGTGTGCATTAGCAAAGAGAAGCTCAGCTCACATCGTTATACACTGAGTGTTTATTTACCCACATTTACAAAAGACAAATTTCAATATGTCAATAAATGGTGGATCATACAAATTTATTGCATTTGGAAACCCCAGGTTTACCAATATATTTGATTTATATTAGTTCAGGACTAAATGAGATGTGACTCTCCTGACCTGTAAAAGGGAGATGAAAACAAAGCCTGTTCACAGGCACATATTAACCTGTTTGCTAAAATGTTTGAGTATAGGTCTGCAACATGTGTGCATACATACACAGTCAAATTCAGAGACCCCAAGTGCAATCACATGCAATAGGGCCAAAAGATATAACATCATGTGTACAAACAAAAAATAATCATAGCTTGACCTTCCCATGTAGAAGTTCAGTAATTAAAATTTGCATTTCACAAATCCTTATATTTTATGGTCATTATCTTGAAATAACGTCTTGCATCAAATGTCTTTCCTGGTTAAGCCAACATGTAACTAAGGTAGCAAGTATGCCCAATACCAGCTAAACAAGAGAACACCTACTAACAGCTAGAAATAAAATATGAAAACAGGAAAACTCAAAGTATCATTTCACATTCAGATATTAAAGCTCAAAGTGGCAGATTCTGAAACTTGAAGGAAAAAAATCCCATTTTCTGGTAAAAGAAGTTGCGTATCCTAGATTCAGGTTTCAAGTTAAGCACCATATTTGTCTTCTGGAATTATGTTTCTGGAAAGAGTTTTTGTTGTACTTAGCGTACATCCATGGTTGAATCTTTTCTGACTCTAAATGCCATTTGTGACTTTTTTTTTTTTTTAAACAAGGTATCATAATCAACAGTTCCACAGACAAAAATATGTCATCTTATGCTTGGTGTAAGGTAACTTCATGCAAGCCAAAAGTCTACCATAGAAACCTGGGCTACTTTAAGGAAATTGTTTTTATGCAAATACCCACAAACAAATAAAAAAATTGAAGTCATATTTAATTTTTATGAGAAAATTCCACCATGATAAGAGGTGATATTGACAAATTCCATCTACAATGAGTTTTCCTATATTTTAGACAATTCTATTTAACACTATCCTTTTGTAAAAAATGAGCCTTTGCATCTTCACTACATTTCTCTTTAAAACATGCTAATAAGCTAAAATACACTGAAGAAAAACAATAGCCTTTTCGTATTTGGAGAAAACGTTCATAGTTTGTTGATTGGCATTTGTGTTATGTTGCTAGCTGGAGGCACTAATGAAGAGGAGCTTCCATTGTGCTGTGGGCTGAAAAACCAACACATGCAAAAGCTGATTATCTTTTAAAAGCATTTATCTGACATTCTCTCACTTTCAAACACATTATTGGAGTAAAACAAATCTGTAGCGAACTATTTCTTGCTGTTGGCCTGCACTCCCATTATTTCTTCACTAACAACAACGAAGTTAAGAGGAAATGTTGGCTAAAACATTGAATTCAAAAGAAATACTTGTCTAGGTTTTTGTCATTCACATAAGAGCAGTGCACTAAGCCAAGATAGCAGCTGAAATATTGAGTAAATATCTGCACTGCATTGGCAATATCCCAACTTGCTTTGACTATATATGCCCCCAAAAAATCTCAGTATACCTACCATCACTGTCTTTCTAGATGTGTATTACACAGAGTCACAAATTACCACAAAAATCAGTGCAAAAAGCAAGAGTTTTGCTGAATACAGACAAATCAGAAAGAAACTCACATTATTTTTGCCCTTCCTAAATTAACTCCTAGCATAATCATGGGGTGACATCCATTCAGAACTACTAAAGAGGTTGCCTTCTCCACTCCAGCTCACCCAGACAAGCAAGCATTTTCTCTTTTAGGACAAACACACATTGAGTATCAGTAGAAGGTCTCTTGAACTTAAAACAAACAATAACCACACCTGTCAGTTAGGACAAGTTTAGACCATATTTCCTTCTGTATTAAGCCTGCCATAGCAAGTTTCTGCATGCTTTCCTGTGCTCCCTCCCTAGGAAAAGTCAAGAATGCCAGGAAAACAGCCAACATGTAGTTAATTAGATAAATATTCAAAGCTATCAAGCACCTGCTTCCAGCTCTCAAGACTTTAACCTTTTCTGCTCAGTTCATCTGCCTTGAAATGGTAAAACAAAGCACCTGTTAAGAGGGAGCCATACAATATGCAAAACACTGAGTCTGTAAAGCCCATAAACCCCATCTTAATACCAGCTAACAAGAGTTCCTCTTCTTATTATTGAACTATACCCATGTAACACACTGATATTCATCATGTACAGGTTAAAAAAATAATAATTTAAAAAAAAAACAAGCCTCTGTTTTTCCCCATCTTAAAGAGAACTGTCTATGTCCACTACTTACTAGGACTTTCATAATGAAACTTTTAAAACAGCAGTGCTCACTCATTGTGGAAATATTTATTTTACACGTATTTTACACCTGTTCATTAAAAAGTAGCAACTTAGCCTTCCTGAAACAAAAAACTCTTTTTAAAGTGGAAGCAGAATCAATTTGCTGTTCTCCAGCACCTTGTTGAAAATGTTCCAGTATACCTGATACATGCTCAGAAAAGCAAGGAAAGAAAACCGACAGAAAGCCAAAGCCTTTTTTACCTCATGACTATACTTTCTGTATGCAGGCAAAAGCAAACCAAACCAATGAGAGTTCTGTGCTAATCCTGTCTCACACTGTTTCCACAGAGCTCAATATTACGTCCTTTCTCAGTGATTCTATTACATGGTTTAGACAAATCTAAAATGTTTAGCTTCTTAGTGCTGAAGCAATTAATTCAGTTACAATGCATAAGAAATAAAACCAAACCAAACCAAAGAAACAACAGAAGGGAGGTGAATGTCAGGTGGCAGAAGCAAGAAGGACCCCCAGGGCACACGCCCAAATTAACTGTAATCCAGAAAGACCAGCTAAAGTAGTCCACTACTGGTCACAGTCTGCTTGGCTAAATCACAGGTATTTTCCTGAGGAAAAGTACACCTAGTCTACTGTTTGAAGTCATCAAAAAAGCAAAACACAATGTTTCAGTCTAATTCTGTTTCCAATAGCACTCTGCTATCTCACCAGCATGTCAACTACAAGGTCCTAATGAATTGTCACCATGTTTCTTTGCGTTAGCAAATTCAGCCGGAGCATTTTCCATTTGCAGACATGCTGAATTATAAACTGTTAATGAATGTATCTCCCTGACTGAATTTTTCCCATCCCTAAAAAAGCCTCTTCATTAACCCTTATAATTTCTATTGTACCTGACCCTGGTCTGGGCAAAGCAGGAACTGCCAGCAATAAGAGCCCAATAAGAACATCACATCCCTGAAGCAAGCACTTGGCAGAACACCATGAGAAACACTGAGGAAGCCCAATACTTACTTTTGCTCATTTTATTAAATCTGTTTGGTTGCATAGATTTCCTAAAATTATGCAATTCAACCAAGTCCAAGAGGAGAAGGCAGAAGAACTGTTTTGTCTTTCAACTAAAGATAGTAACTGCAATGCAGTCTGAAGAGTATTAAGATCCCCTTCTTAGTTTTGTTCATTTTCTTAAAAGATATTTTTTAGATTATTATAAAAGCACACAAATTCTTGTTCTTATGTGCTGCAAAAAGGCTGAGTATTGCTGTGTCCCACTTTTGGTTGATGAGGAAATGTGGAAATGTTGCCCAAAAAAACTACATTGGGAGCTCAACCTTTCAAATCAGAAGCCTTCCTTGTTTACTTCCTTGTTTACTTCCTTGTTTACCACTGAAATGTAGTAGATTTGCATTAATTCACAAAAAGAAGTGTATCTTGTGTGTTTAACAATGAGCTTAACTGGTTTTCTCATGTCTGTGAACACTGCTTGTAACGCAGCAGTGCTACAGGACCCTATGTAGCTGGGAACCTATAACTATGCCCAGGCAAAAAGTTCAAATATAGATATACAAAGTCATAAAACAGAATTGCCTCTTATGCCCTGGTAATATTTTCTACTTTAAAATGGCAATCTAATATGCATCAGTCCCTAATGATCTGGCTCAAGTATCTAGAAGCTAATTAGTCTTCTAAAGCATTTGAGGCTTAATCAGTGTAGAACTAAGGCCACTGCACTATATAACCTCTCAAAGCACTGGTACCATGGAGAGTCCCAAATGTGTTCATGTTAAAAGTAAAAAAGATTTCCAAAACTGTGTTTCAAAGTCTATTTTCAAAGGTTCTATCCTTGTACTTCTTTTTAACCTCATAAAATATTCAAAGGCACAAGTTTCTAACCCAGGCTTTTGCAAATATCCTTTGCAAAATGCAGCCATGTAACACATGTAATCACAAGCACTCCATAATCCTTTTATGTTCTAAACACTATACAATGGAAAACTTTCAGTTCTATATGGTCTGCTTTTTCTCTGTATTTTTAACATCATGTCCAATTAGTTTTTAACATTCTCTTTTATGCCAGAGATGTGTGCAAGAAAAGGAATTTTCTCAAATGCAGAAAAAAACATTACACTAACATCATTTAAAATGCAGAATCTATCATGAACAGCTATGATTTCTGTCATGGTAAGACAATAAAAGTATGGATGACAACATCTGTAAGTTTAAAAAAAATACTAACTAGATCAGTAAGTTTTTTAATTAAGACTTCAGGTTCAATAAAATTACTGTTCTGAACCTATCTAATCCTCCTACAGCATCTGTAAGCCAAAGGGCACAATGCAATGCCTCACAGTAAAGCTCAACCAGCTTTGTAGCAGTGAAACTGGTACTGCTCAAGCTAAGAAATGTTAACTAGTAAAATAAATATAAAAATAAGATGAATTTAAGATGTTTTTAACACAGAGGAGTATAGCTATAAGAAAAGAGAAACCTCAAATGCTTAAGTAGAACACTCTTCTTTCAAGAATTTTTTCCAAGAAAAAAAGCTGAACCTTAAAAAAAAACATCCAGAGAAAAGAAATTAAGTATTCAGTGATTCCTAGATGATTTGTACGCTTTAAATCAAATATTCGAGTGCTTTCTAGAAACGATATTTATACTATTATGCTACATAACTAATTTTAAAACTAATTTTGGCTAGTGGTGTGTGATTGCTGAGAAATGTACAGATCTCCCATGACTATAAAAATGCAACATTGTGCATAAATCTACCCCAGTCACGGCTTTGATGAAGCCTGAGTGCAGCAGTCACATAAGCCCCTCCAGTTGTTCTTAGTTGTTTAACTGTGGTTTTAAATGCAAGTCAACAGGCTTATAGCTTCACCTCCATTCAAAACTCAGTAACTCTTGTTTTCTGGGGAAGATGTTTCCCTTGCATAGGAAATCCAGCATATCTCTTGAATACAAGTGTTCCCTCCATCTGTGAACATGTGACCCTTTCATCATGGTAAGATGATAAATTTTCATCAGTGCTACCTGGAATAACTTAGAAGGCCTAAGCAAAAAAGAATCTAATTGGCAACTTCTCTTAAATAAAAAATAATAATAATAGTAAATAAATTAATAAATAAATAAAAAGTGTCAAGTTTCCTTCCACCCAATGAAGACTGTTGACAGATATTCTTACTTCAGAGAATGCAGCTCTTTCCCAGATTTCTTCAATACAAGAGCAGTAGAAAACAGAAGCTGTTCTAGCTACAATTCTACTGTCCTGTTACCCTGACTCCAACTCAAACACTGAAAGTTACAGCAGCATATAATTTCTATAAAATGTAAGAAATAGCAAGGCTATGACACTCAGCTCAAATGCAGTGGAAGTCATCTTCTTATGCTAACAGATTTATAAAATAAATAGCTATGTAATAGTTATATTTCCTCTTCCAGACATACTTCACAGTTTAACCATTCCAGCATTTGCTTGATTTGCAATATGCACCATTTATTTTAGTCATAACTGTAAACTTGTGACTTCTTTCTTTGAAAGAAATTTGCAAAGATGACAAGCAGCAGAAAGTTCTTATCTCTGAAAACGCTTTTCTGCTTCTTAAAGAATCATCTCCTTCTGAACTAAACTTTAACACAATCACATTGGGAGAATAAAAATTCTGTAGCATCCAGAGGTACTCATTCCTTTTACTCTTCAAAGTTAGTACATTTGGTTCTGAGAGTCTTAATTGGTATGGTCTAAGACTGAGGTCCTGTTAAACCACCATTTCAAATGATTCTGCAGTTCCTGATGTTCCTTCAAGCATGAAAAGGAGATCCCACACATATTTGTTTACTCATGAATTGAAAGCAATTCATGCGAAATTGAAAACTCAAGCAACTGGTGAGAACTGGAAGCCACGCAAAGCTACTTCTGTGCTAAAAGCCCTCACATTTCTGTCACAACTCATAGCTATCAGAAAGAAAAGGGCTAAATACATACAAGAGCATGTCTTAAAGTGAACGCAACACATACACATAAGAATATATGTTAACGTTACATATTAACTATACACGCTACATTACAGTGGTCAGTTACACCATATCACAAGACAAACCATAAATTACCACATCATATATGCCAAATAGCATCATTTTGTCTGTCACTCCCCTCTTCCTATCTTTTATATTTTAATCAACGAGAGAACTCCTTTGGAAAAACCAAAGTCTCTGAATGCATGACTTCTAACAGCACTCAGAAAAGGACCAAGCAAGGGAGAAGATGGCCAGCTAGAAACACACAACAGTTTGTTTCTGAGTTTTCAGAGGTAATTAGGAAAAGTTACCTACCTGAGATTAACAGTCAAGAAAGGAGTATCAGACCACTGCATATCAGTAAAGCACGGAACCAGAAACTGAGTAACTTTTTAAAACTGTTTTCAATGAAGTAAGCTCCTCTAGAATATTGTCTCATGCTTAATTCCCTTGGAACAGCCTTAATAGACTTACAGAGGTTTACAGAAGTTAAGGTTATAATTTTACTTTTTGAATGTGCATTCTTGCTGTTGCTAATATCCAAGTTTTACGCAAGCTATTCTTAAATGCAATAAATTATAGCAGAAAACATTTGTTTATGACCTTGTGATATAGGGGAAAAACAGATTCAGGAAAGACCCTGAAGTGAACCATCACAGAACTGCCAAACATCTTTAAAAATATATAATTACGGTAAGAATAGTAATGATATTTTACTTATTCTTTATTATAAATTATTATTCATTATAAACCACCTATATTCATATACATTTAACTCATTTAACTCTTACGAGTTGGTTACACTGATGGAAGATCAGGTGCTGAGCGAAGATCTACCCAAACACTATCAGGATAAAAGGATACAATTGACTTACATGTAGATTGTAGGCTACCTTTAAGATGACTTTAAAGTCACTTTAATGTTATTACATTATATCCTACAGGGCTTCAAAATGCAGCAGTAGTCTAGGACTGTCCATTTCAAGCAAAAGGCCAGCTCAGATCACAGGGCAGATTGAAGAGTGGAAGGCAGAGCCAACCCACAAGGTCAAACTCTGACAAAAATTCTTGCCCAGGCACTTTGCTGCCTTCAGTGCAGAACTGCATTCTCCAAAGGAATCTTGTTACTTTAAATCTGACTAGTAACTTGAGCAAGAAAATAACTGCCACTATAAAATGAAATAACATGAAAAGGAACACATAATCCATTCAATAAAAACCTTCTCACTTCTGATTGAGCTACAGGATAAAATAACCTCAACATTGACAGAATCAGTTGTGTGTAGCAGATAAAAACAAAACAATCTATATCCAGGTCAGTTAAAGGTCCTCTCATCCAACCCATATGAATGCAATTAATTCCATAAAGCTGTATTTGATACACTATGTCACAGAATCACAGTCACTACAGCCTTTAAGAACACAGTCACTCAGCTCAACATGACAACTTGAACAATGTGTTTTCAAGGGCACTTTCTGTTTAAATACTACAAAGCTACTAATGATTGTGGGTTAGGTTTGTCAGGGTTTTCTGAACTGTAACTTAAAATTAAAAAATTATTCTGCTTAAATCAGTGTACACAGATAAATTACAGAGCACAAGACCAAGGGCCAATGAACTTATGTGGGATCACAGCCACTCACAGATTCTTAAGAAACTAAAAAGAAAGGGAGAGGTAAGAGAGAGGGAGAGGAACGGAGGAGGGGGGAAGAGGAAGAACAGAAGGATATTATTATGTTATCTTGAATAGTGACAGAGAAGTCTATCTAAACAGGTCAGCAACTATCGTAAATAAGTGTATTGAAAATCACTTGCAAGTTATAGCTAATTAAAAAATTACACTGCACCTTACCATTTCATTCGAGGGAATTCACTAGTGTAACACTCAAAAGTCCACACATCTCTTCTAAAACGCAAAATTACTTCTAAATTTAAAATATGACGCTTTTAAAGTTAAAACATGCAATATTTATTAAGTATTTTTTTAGGAAAAAAACTTACTTGATTGAGTTTCTAAAGTGGTCCTCAGCAGGATTTTTTACTGTACAACTGTTCAGCAACCATAAATCTGCTTCAGCAGAGTTGTCTAGAAGATAAAAGAATGCATACTAGTGTTAAGAATTATCCAGTCTGTCAACTTCTATCTTATATTATACAGAAAAGAACAAATATAGCTATTATCAATAAGCCGACCGTTTATAAAATTAATTTTATATTCAACATTTTGAAGAATTACATTCTTGGAAGGGGTTTTTTGTTTGTTTTTCATTGTTTTGTGTTTTAGAAAACAAAACCATACACAAGTATTTCCACTGTACTACTTTTTTGCAAAGGATAAGTAGACAGTTCTCTCTTTTACCCATTGAGATGACACTAGATTGCGTATCATGGAAAACAAAGTTAAGAAAAATTGTTGCTGCTTCTAAGAATGCAAACACCCCAGAAAGGTCTGGTCTAAAGATCATGCAAAAAGATTACCAAAATGCATAAATAAGTAATCAAAAATAGCATTCAGACCTTTAGCTATTTTAAACATAAAGTGAATGTACCAAGACTTGACTCTGACTTGACATGTTGGGAAAGAGGATTTAATTCACAAACCCACCAAAGAAATGGGAGGTGGGTGCAAGACAGGGCTAAATAACATGAGGCCGGCGCTCTAAGTCTGACAGGAGGGTGGGAATACATTTAACAGACAAGTGTTTCAGTAGCAGTCATATATCACTGCAGAGCATGACAATTTTCAAGAGATTCCTTTATTCAGAGGAGAGATGCCCTAATGCAGAGAACACCAATTCTGATCTTGGTTTTAGTTCTTCCTTGTATTACGGTCTCCCTGTGTGAAGAAGGATAGCCTCACTGTGACAGTCCTTCTCCCTTGTGGCTACAATAAAGCCCTTTTCTTCAAACAGCATTAGAAAACCTAACATAATTAAGTTTAGAAAGACCTTCCAAACTAATACAAGAGGAATTATTTCAGAGCAATTTGGATTCCAGGCTATCAATACCTTAGCTACTTGATTCGGAGTCTGACAGACAATTGAGACACTTGCACTTATTTTACAGGAAAAAAAAAAATACATCTCCCAAATACACTCACATTCTGCAGAAGAGAGTATATTATTAAAAGGCTTATGAAGAATAGAATCTCCTGAGCAGTTCTGAGAAAATGAAATGTCATTACCATATACATCTAAGAATCATTTAAGAAAAACAGAAGTTTACTCAAGGCTTGACCTCTCACTACAACTTCATCTATTAGTACTTCATCTATTTATGTCTTATTCCGTATTAATTTTTAAATATTTTTACTCATTAATTCTCATTCCCTCTCATACTGATATATTTACATACAAATTTTAATTATGTACACATTCATATAAATATACCTACACATACTTACAAGCTATATGTATTTATTAAGAGTTCATGCCACAGCTCTTAAAAATGATAGCTTATTCTTCTCAGTTTTTATTGGACTGCTCATATGTAAAATCATTACATGCACTCAGGTATATTGACCAGTGAACATCGGTTACATTACTGAATATGAGATATAGGTGCCCTCCTCTTACATTTCCTGTAACAAACTTCTCTAACACAATCCTCTCTTTGATTTGTAGTGATACTTTTAAAATATTTTTAAAATTTTTGCTGCTCACTACTTTTTGATGAGCTACACTTCAGCATCTTACTGTATGTTAAGACATTTTTAGAAAAAAAATTATGTCAAATCAGTGTTGTAATACTCAAAAACATAATTCAAAACCATGGCCTTTCTGCATTGTGAAATCTTTTCCATAAAAGAAAGGCTACACTGGAAGTAAACCACAAAGTCTATCATACTCTCTGCAAAACAATACAGAGTACAAAGAATCCTAAAGGTCACAGAAACTTCTGAGCACTTAAACTAATTGGGAATCTCTGGAAAACATGAATTGGCTGCATTATGCAATACTTATAGGATAAGATGGCAAGAGTCTGAAACACCAATATACCTAGAGGAAAATGTTACAATTCTTTTCTAACTGGCATTTTTGGGTTTGTTATCATTTTAGAAATCATAAATCATCAGCACTTCTTAAGAAAACTGTAGTAATACTATCAGTTGAAAATTAAACAATTGACTTTGGTTTGCCTTGGTGTTTTAAGTGAAGACTTTTTTCTTTTAATTCATTTTCCAAAACTTTGTTTTCCTCCAGTTCCCCCGAAACCACCTCCTTGAAAAAACAAAACACAGAGCACTGAAGTAGAAGGAATGAAGAGTGAGAAACCCTAAAATGACAGCTCAGTACATTTCCTCAGTACATTGCTCCTCTCTGCTCTAAAACCTCTACCACATTTGCTCAGCACTGCTTCCTCAAAAAACGTGACTCAGTATTTGTACAACTGTCAGGGGCAACAAGGGAAATCCACTTGCCGCAGGGAGGGCGAGAGAAGACTCGTGCAACCAATATGATTGATAACCAAGCTTCAATTTTACTGCGCAGTAACTTTTACTTATATAGGGTTCCTGTGACCACACTCCCGCCACCACACACCAACATAACGTATTACTGGACATCCGGTGTGTTTACCTATAGACAGGCGAATCCCAGTCGTACAGGGGTCAGAATCAAGGGCCAGTCTGTTTGGCCTCAGATAGGGGATTGTGCACGCGAAGGAAAGACACACTCCCTACCTTCCAGGAGCATTCTGCAACATACACCATCCTTACATCCTGCTCATCAATCTGTGTAAATTCAGTCTGACAGATTTTTCTTTATAATCACAGAAGGCTCTTCCATGGCCTTTTCCTCCAGCTTCCCTCCTGTTCCTAAGCTCTTTGGAAGTCTTCCTTCACACCCTTCCTGGTTTTCATTTGCTTCCAAGCCTCTTGCACAAGAAACACACTGTCAGTTTCTCATTATTCACCTGCTGCATTCTTCCCTCTGTTGCCACTTATGGACCTCATGAAATGCTTATGCCTGCGCATTCTCACTTCCAAAAGAGTTCTTCCCCCTTCCCTCAATCGTCTGCTTGGGATTTCATGCTCTGAAGCCAGAACCAGTAGCACCCAAGTTATGTATGTGGAGCATGTGCTCACATCTGGACTCCAGGCAAATCATCTCCCCCCAGAAGAAACAAAAATCTAAGCATGAGAACATTGCACAGTGAATTACAAAAGTCATCCAACATCTTGACTGGAACAAGGTTACCAAACTTCTCTCATTTTCTTTCAACATCCCTCTGCCAAAGAAACCCACTCGTATGCCCTGGGTTACTGAAACTAGACAGTAGTTAATTTAATGGTTTCCTGGGCCACTGGACATCGAAGGACTTCAGCAGTATTCAGAAAGAATATCTTTCAAAAATACTCGGTCAGAAATGTAGTGAAGCATTAGTGCAAAAGAAAGGTACACCTTCCTCTGGGGACATTAAGTTTTGTTACTTGCTTATAGACAATGGGATTTGTTCAGCAGAGATAAAATTCATAAGGTTGAGAAGGACAGATGAAAGCTTATTTTTCTTTCTGCTTTTTTTTTTATTCCAGACCTTTCCTCGGCACACAAAATGCTTAGTTACCATTTGCTAGTTTTCATATCAGAAATAATTAGCAATTGACTTTCATGTAACACCTTATAGAAAAGACTCCAAACAAGGATTTTCCCTCTATCTTCTCCCTCAACAGCAACTAAAAGTCACAAACACAAGTTACCATGAACTTCCACATGGCATTTGTTTGAAATCTCAGAGCCATATGATCATTCACCAACGACACATAGCACTAAGACACATCTTGAAAGTATTAACTTTGCAAATGGCAAAAGTTTTTCATAACAGTCCCACTTTCCTCTTATGGGCAGTACTCTGGATGTTAAAATACAATAGGGTCAACCCAATATAAATATGACTTCTGTTTTCTCATTGAATTTCTGAGATACTTTTGTCCATAAAAAATTACTTCACCCACAATAGATGAAAATACTAACTTGCTTGCAAGTAAGTTACTTAAGGAAAGGCTGTCTGCTTATCAAACCAAGTAATGCAGACAGTTCTTCTTTAAAAAAAAATCTCCTGTAATGCCTCTTTGTCCCAATTTAAACTGCAAGTATGCAAAAATTAAAATTTCCATCACTGAGCCAATTGTGCAAGTGAACTTTTCTGTTTTCTCCTGATTTTAAGAAATTCGGTATTTTTAGTAAATTAATTCTTGAGTGGGAAACATCTCAACAGCAGCTACTGCTAGACCACAGACAGGTTCTATAAAGCCTTCCAGATAAGGACGTGTGTCCTCTATCAAACAACATTTCTCTTGGTCAGATACCAAAACAAAAGTACACAGAGACTACGCACTGAAAACACCAAGTTACTTAGACACTGAGAATGTTTAAACACATATAAGATCAGGTTCTTTCAATTAACGGGGAGGGTGGAGGGTATAAAAAAACAATACACTATTTACTGGACGCAAAATGTTACCTGTTATATAGAATAGTTTGAGTTGAAAGGGATCCTAAAGATCATCTAGTTGCAATAGCCCTGCATGGGCAGGGACACCTTCCACCAGACCAGGTCACTGAAGACTTAGGATGAGCATTAATGATTTCAATGTGAAGAGTACTAATGAGTGATTTATCAGTCTGGCAGGGAAAGTCCCACTACACTAGAAAACAGATGAAGTAGCCTCATTTAGCCAGACTACATTAAAGTATAACTCCATGCATAACTCCAACACTCTTGATGATTAACATGGGTAGAATTTGTTTTCTTGACAGAATTTGGAAAAATCCCAGTAACTCCTCCTCTAAGTCTTAAGTCTGCTTGATCTTCCAGAAATAGCACACACAATATGACTCAGTGCTTTTTTTGTCTCTCTGTATTCCCCATATTCAGCTTCATACGCAAAACACAAGTTATTCATATGAGCAAATACAGACTTCTGCCTTAGTCACTAACAAGTCAGTCATCTGAAGTCAACCATCAACAAAAAAAAATCTTGCACAATATTGTGCAACTACAGTTTCAAAACACATTGCAAATATTAACTGGTTTATCTTCATTACCTACATATTAAAAAGGCACCCAGCTCTGCACCAATTTTCATCTTATAAACGCGGACAAGTTGTTTCAGAGTTTCCATAAGTTGATCATGCCACACAGGATGTCCATGCAAATAAGCAGAGATCTTGGCCAAGCTGCCTCTGACCTCAGGCCTGTTCTAAACACAGCTGTTGCCTAGATTCATATGCACAACCTGTTTCAGTTTAGAAAATTTACAGGACAGATCAGTGATATCCAACAGCTTTTTGACAAGTTTTAAGGCACACCCAAAACCCAGCCCTTCAGTGTTTTGGGGAGTACAGCAGATCAATAGAAATAACTGAACACCAGATTAAAGCTGAATATTTTATGTGGGACAAGGTAAGACAAACAAACAAACACACACACCTCCCCCCCAAAAATGAAACAAAACCAGATTACAACAGTTCTACTAACTCACCAGGAGTGATCAAACACAACTCTTATAGATGTGTTATTGACTGTCTTAGAGCATCTACTGAAGTCTACTGACTTAGAAGGATGACAGATGATGTGCAAGCTCCAGAAGAGTCTCTAGCTTTCATGAATTCTCAATTTTGGTACAACATTTTAGAAATCTTCATTTGCTTTATCTCAGAAGAAAGCCTCCTTAATAATATCCTCTTAATCACTTTTACTACATTTTACAGATCAGTTTCTAAACAACTGGTACAATTTAGGTGAAACTGATGATGTTGAAATTTACATGGCAATGTAAATCATACGTGCTCTAAACTATTTATTTGGAAAACTCACATGTCAAGCATAACCAGCTCATCTCATACGCTGACAACAAAGCCACAGGTAAAAGAAAAATGAAAATGCTATGATTTTCTGCATATGTCCATATGATTCCATATGAATTTGCTGTAAATCATAATAAATGATTCAAAATCAAGAAACATTTACTGGAATATGCCACAGGAAGATTAAAATAATCTCCCTCAGGTGTAACGCTCTGACAAGCCACACTTAAACAAATGGTTCTATCTGAAGAGCTAATGGCTCTCACTCACAATGTCTGTAGAGGAGAAAGAAAATAAAAATTGAGGGTTGTTTCAGTCCTGTGACATGATCAGATAACAACCAGCTGGGCTAGGCAGAACAGACAGAAACCAAAAAGCTTTATGAAATGTAATGGCATCACCAACTGCCTACTCAGTGAAGTCTCTTACACTTCTAGCCCATGCAAGCACCAAGAATGTCCAACAAAAGGAAGCTCCAAGCAGTGAAGTGGAAGATTCTCAGGTACACAAAAAATCCTATGCAAATAAGAAAGAATCTTTGCTTCATCCTTCATCTTTGCCTGGCCCTTTGCTAGGCAAAAACTGGTTCGTTGGATGGGCCCAAAGTGTTACAGCAAAAGGAGTTAAATCCACTTGGTGGCTGGTCACAAGTAGTATTGCCCACGGCTCAGTTTTGTGGTTAATCTTGTTTAATATCTTCATCAATGATCCAGATGAGGAGATAGAGTGAACCCTGGAGGTTTGTGGATGACACAATCTCATGACCCTGTCTGAGGGTAGGAAGGCTCCACAGTGGGACCTGGATAGGCTGAATTGATGGACTGAGGCCAGTTGTCTGAAATTCAAAGAGGCCAAGTGTCAGGTCCTGCATTTGGGTCACAACAACCCCAGGCAGCACTACAGCCTTGGGTAAAAGTGTCTGGGAAGTTGCCCAGTGGAGAAGGACCTGATGGTTCTGGCTGACAGTCAAATGAACATGAGCTAGCAGTGTGCCCAGGCCTGCATCGGAAATAGTATGGCCAGCAGGACAAGGGATGTGATTGTTCCCCTGTACTTGTTGCTGGTGAGGCCACACCACAAATAGTGTGTTGACCTTTGGGTCCCTTGCTACAAGAAGTGCATTGGGGTGCTGGAGTAGGAGAAGCAATGGAACTGGAGAAGGGTTCACATCACAAGTCTGATGAAGAGCAGCTGAGGGAACTCTGGGATTGTTTAGCCTAGAGAAGGCTTAAGGGAAACCTTACTGCTCTCTGTAACTACCTGAAAGGAAGCTGTAGTGAGGTGGGTGTTCTTTTTCACATAACTGGTGATTGGACAAGAGGAAATGGACTCAAGTTACACTAGGAGAGGTTCAGATTGGGTATTAGGAAAAACTTCTTCACTGACAGAGTAGTCAAGCATTAGAACAGGCTGCCCAGGGAAGTGGTGGTGTCACCATCCCTGGAGGTGTTAAAAAAAAAAATTTGAACATAGCACTTCAAGACATGGTTTAGTTGGCAAAGTGGTGCTCAGTTGATGGTTGGAGTGGATTATCTTAGGTGTCTTTTCCAACCTTAATGATTCAATGATTCATTTCACATGTAATGTTAGATACAGCTTCTGTAATTAAATGCCTTAAATGAGACTTTAAATGCATAACGTTAATGTAGAGAGCAGCTTTCCACAGATTTTGTATTTTTTCAGTGGGCCTATTTCTGATCAAGTTGGCCAACGGCGCTGAACTTACTCACTTCCACAGCTTCCTAACCTCCAATTATGTTCACAACCAGCCACTGTCTGCAAATTAAAGCAAAATTTTACTCCTGTATCTTTTTTTCTCTAAATTCTGTCTGCATTAAGTTGTATCTAGAAGCAATTTATTGATTTCAAATGCCTCGGTTCCATTTATTTCTCCTGATACCTAATGCCACGGGGAATATGGATTTAGGTTCCATCTATCACTTTTAAGAGAGTTAAAAATACATAAGCTATTTGAGCCAGATATGTCCAAACACTTATTAAACTGTAGCTTCCGGCTACTTATTGACTTTTTCAGAACTACCCTCACACCTCATCTATTTGTTACTTTATTAGTTTTCTGAAAAGCTGGAAATATGGGCTTAAGGTACCATACCTGGCAGCCAGATAAGCCTTTGCTGTGGTTAATTCCCAGACATCATCCAGGGTGCAGATTATCAGTGGAATTTAGTGCTCGTGAAAGCTCCAGGCTGAACACACCGGAAATTAAAGTTTAGTCTTTACACACCACAGACAGATGCACTGTGGTATCTGGCAGCGCAAGCATTTTCACAGAATTCCATCAACAGGTTTTGACGATGTTTTGCCTACAAACCTGTAGGACAAAATAACAGTTCCACCTCTCTGCCCACTCACCCCAAACAGGAAGGAAGCTCATTAATGTGAGAAAGGGTAGCAAAGATGCACTAGGAAAGAAAAACAAAGAGGGAGCATAGGCAGATGTTTGAACATGCCTTCCAGCCCCATCTCCCTGACTCACACTGAACAGACATACCAGGCCACACAGCTACTACAAGCTGCTCTGCAGACTCGCTATCCATCTGCTCCATTTCTCCAACTTGCCTGTGCAAGTGAAGTATCTAGCAGCACCTAAATAAACAAAGAGTTGAAGACAGAATTAAAACAAGACACTGCTCTCTCACAGCAGTCTCTTACAGAGATATGAATATTCCTCTACCAATACATAGATATCCATTACAGCTTCACACCTTGCTTCTTCGCAATTTTGATTGAAGGTTTGATTAATACTCTTAAGCAATGCTCTTCTGGGAAAGCCAATTTTGTCAGGCTACTGCCATTTGTGAAAAAAAAAACACAACAACAAAAAAAACCCAAACAAAAATCCCAAACAAACAAACCAACAAAACCAAAAAAACCCATTCACAAGTTATCCTTTCAGTACTAACAGGGCTGCATACAATAAGACAAGGCTATTTCGAAACCTTCAACAGGATTTACAAAAGTCAAAAGTTCAAGTATGCCAATTTTGCATAGAGGATTGTGGCTTTATGGTCCCAGAGTGGTCCAATTTCACCAAACCCAAATGAGTCAAACATTAGTTGGAAGCACTGTGCATGTGCTATTTGATGGAGCAGCAGCTCCCAAAAATAAAAAGGGGACAAACAGGAGAAGGATGTGTTCATATGATCCTCATACGATCCATTTTCTCATTGTTTTTGGAAGCAGTATCTCAAACTTCCAAGCACTGTCACAAGATATGATGACATATTATAACTGAGTGACCTGCATTTTCTGAATGCTGTCTAGCAGTTTCCCATTTCCTTCAAGGAAAAGGGAGGAGATCCACTGGAAGAGCCTCACAGGCCAATAGCATAAGTAGTCAAAGGTTTTTTGGATCGCCTTCTCCTCCACTCCAGGCTACACACTGGGACTGCATTCCTTTAGGCTGAGTTCACCTTTGTCTTTCCTAACCTTGAAGGTGCAGTAAGAAACAACAGAAAACCTCAATTTCAACACAAAGCTCAAAGTAGCCAAGTTATTTCAGAAGACTTCTTCACCATTCTACTTCCAATAGATGGAAAATACTTTCTTACTTTTAAGGCATCAAGGCCTATAATTATCCACAATTTGTTTTATGTTTTCTATTGTGAGAAGGATGCAAACTCCTCTTTTTCCATATTAGTAGCTGAAGTTCACTCTGCTATCTCCCATAACTATCTTCCTTTATATATTTACATCTTACGACTTCACTGTCTTCACAGCTGTTTTCAATTAGCACATGTTCTCTAATTTACCTTTCCCGTCTTCCAAGCTGAATTTTAAAAATAGCATATCAAGTTCCTGCAAGTTGAACAACACACCCCCCACACATTATTCACCCAGCAGCTTAGGAAGCTTTTGAAGAACTCTGGTGGTAAACTTTAAGCAAAAAAAAGCCCAAAAAACCAAAATTAAACATCATTTTTTAAATAATTTCAATATACGAGGGAAAAATTATTAGAGTTATAACTAACCATTGCTGAAGAATAATAATCACTTCCATTAGGAGAAGACAGCTTTTTCTCTTACCATCCCTCTAGTGTTTTCAACATTTCAGAAGAGCAAGGCTAACAAAAATTAGTAAACTTTGCTAGATATAAAGGGAAGTGGTACAGTGGGAATAGAGGACACCAGGACACCACAGCTACATGGAAAGCCTAAACCCCTCTAGGCCCCTTCAGGTACTAGAAGGCTGCTATAAGGTCGCCTTGGAGCCTTCTCTTTCCCAGGCTTAACTTAGCCCTCCCTCACAGGAATGGTGCTTAAGCCCTCTGATAATCTTTGTGGCCCTCCTCTGTACTCACTCCAATAGCTCCAAATCCTTCATGTGCTGAGGTTCCAGAACTGGACACAGTACTCTGGATGGGGACTCAGGAAAGAGGAGTAGAGGGGGAGAATCACCTTGACCTGCTGGTCGATGCTTCTTTTGATGCAGGATATGGTTGGTTCCTGGGCAGCAAGCACACATTGCCAGCTCACACTGAATTTCTCACCAACCAACACCTCCAAGTCCTTCTCCTCAGGGCTAGAGTTAAACTCCAATATGAGCTTGAAGGTTATTTTGGTTTGGTCAATGTAGCAGGTTTTTTTAATCCAAAAATTAATCAATCCTCTTTTTTTAAAAGAAAATTTCTAGAGGAAGTCCTTAAATTCTTCCATATTTTTAATGTACGTATTGCCACAACAGAGTAATTATTGTATTGTCTATAGTTTGTTTTATATTATTTTTATGAACTAAATAATCTTGTAAAAATGCTGAAAATGCATCCTTCTTATATTTTAGGGTACACTGGTTTTGCTCCAAGTGTCAAGTTTAGTTTTCCCAGCCTCTTGACACAAAGCACTACTGTAAATGCTTAAATGCTTCACAGAGCTACTGTGCAAACTTACAGGCAACTAGATGAGTTGTGTAAGAAACCCATATTCCCTGTGGTTAAGAACTAATGAAAAATGGAAAGTAGTAGCGTTTAAATTATAAAAGGCTGGCAGTGAATTTGACTTAAGAAGATAATAGATGTGTATTTGCAAAAATGGTCCTGCTGCTGAGGGTGCAAGTAAGAGGTATAAAACATTCTTCAAGCAAATGGGAAACTAAAAAATAACTCAAGAAATAGTAAGAATAAACAGAAATAATGTAAAAAGTATATTGGTTTCATAAATATATTAAGCACTTTATTAGGGGGAATATTACACAGAGAAATAGCAAGATACAGATTAATAAGAAAATATTCAAAGTAGTCAGAATTTAAAATAATTCCCTTGAGGAACAATTTTCTGACAAATCTTTAAGTACATAAGGACTCTTAGCAACCTCAAAGACCGGCAGACCCTTCCAAAAAGTCCTAAAACTGTACTTCATCATCACCCTGAGCTGCCATGAGTTATTATTACATTCAGCAACAATTCCAGACATTTAGAAGAGAACTATAAACCAGCCATACCTACCTAGCAGAATATCCTTGCATACACCAGAAAATTCAATCCAGACACTCCACTACACCTTCTAATCACCCAGGTGAGACAAGTCATCAGTTCTGAAAGCTAGATTAGGTACCACCCACTCTGCAGAGAAGTGAATCCCCATGCTACCACACTTTTCACTTCATAGAAGAGCCTCATCACTTATGAGAAACAAGCTGAAGTTTCTCTTCTTCTCCAAAGATAACCATTTTATCATCTTTATCACTGTCCACACCATGAAAGTACCATCTGTCCTTTTAGTTCAAAGATTTGTAACTGAGCATCAGGTCTCAACCTGTATTTACCTTTCAAGTCAGCTATTTCTATTTCAGAGCTTATGTTTATTTACCCAGCAGTACATCTATTTAAACTATACTTGATTATCTAATAAAACAGTATCAGCCTTTACCATAAACATTATACGGATTATGAAGACTTTTATAAAGAGTATTTTCCAAATCTACTGTTACAATTTCAAATGTGATTAACCACCTTGGAAACAAATAAAAATAGGAACAGCCACCAAGAGTGCTCACAAAAGAAGCCATTTAATTCTGCTGGGGGTAAACACAAATGATATAATTCACCAAATCAGAAAACATCCTCAAATGTGGATCTAAAAATACACAAAATACACAAAATAATGTTAAATTAAAACCAGTGTTTAACTACTGTTACCTGAAAACAAAGCTTTCTTAGACATGATATTAAAACAGTACTTCTAGTCTGGTTATTCTGTAATTGGAAATGAATACTTAAGATGCTAGAAAGTTGCTGTGCTGAGTATGCTGAGTATTTGGTTGATTTATGAACAGATAATATAGATAAGATAGTATTGCTTCTGACAACACAAATAGGTTATTGAATTCCAAAACAAGTATTTGTTTGTCTTTCTACTCCCAACAAACAGAACAGCTGATAGACCCAAGACAAGAAACATATCCTTGTGTTTAAATTAAAACATTTCCAGTTCACATATACTGAGGTTGTGTCACAAAAGGGCATACCACAAAAAGGTAAACTCAAATCCAGACCAAAACTATACTTAATACTGAATACTTTTGCCAGGTAATTATTCTCATCAATTCTTTCTTTCCTTCCCATAGCTATCATATAGTGCATTCCTGGTTTAGACACTTATCAAGGGTCCCAAGATAGGCTTAGCACACTATCAATACATCAAAATACTTGGTAAGTAACTAAGAGTCTCCTTGCTGAGAAAAGTTTTGTGGGAAAGATAAACAAAAGCTTCCACATGCACCCCACTAGAAACATTTCCGTTTCACCCAGACATGACAGTGTTCTGCCACAGTGAGAATATCTAAGGGGCTAAGAAACCATTAATTGTATGTCAAGGAAAAAACTGATTAGTATAGGAAACCAGAAGACTGTCACTGGGTGTAAGTGCTGCTGTAGTGCAAACTGCTCCAAAATAGCACAAGGACTGCAAAATGCACACTTCAATCAGTTGATGAAAACATGTAGGTTTTTAAAGCATTCTTAAAACATCCCTACAGAAGAGATTAAAAAAAAAACTTTGCAGAATTGAGGAAACCTAATAAAAATTACTGATCAGTGCTGAAACTTGAAAGGACAAGGCAAAATGAGTATTTTTGCTGAAATAAATAATGTTTATTTTCATCACAGAATATTTTTTTGCTCTACTTTGTTTTCAACGTGTTTTTCAGAACTATTTGCACTTCAGAAGAATACATAGCTAGAAGATTCAGAGAAAACTGCTTTCATAACAAGCATGACCAGAGCTCACAATGAACCTGACCAGGTCTTGTACGGTTCTAGGCATGACTATAAGTACAGTGTTGTATAGACCTCTCAATTACCATTTAACTAACTGCTTCAGACCCCAGAAAAGGCTAGCCACACCACCACCAAAATCATCAGGAGCTCAAATACTACAAAGCAGGGGTACTGGTTTAAAGTGGTTATTTTGTGTGCATAGACACACCTTCCAATCTCAATTCCATGTAGCATGGAAGCAGCAGTGTAAGAGCTTGCTCTGTGGCTGCTTTTGGGACTAGTCAAAATCACAGATGATTGAGGTTGGAAGGGACCTCTAGAGTTCACCTCCAGATAGCCAGGATCATATTCAATAGTGTTCGAATATCTCTAAGGAGGGAGACTTCACTACCTTCCTGGGCAAGCCCTGCCAGTGCTCAGTCACCCTCACGGTCAAGAGGTGCCTCCTAATGCTCAAAGGGAAGCTCCCATCTTTCTGTTTATGCCCACTGCCTCCGCTTCTGTCACTGGGCACCACCCAAAAGAGCCTAACTCTGTCCTATTTGCATCCTTTCTTCAGATATTTATATCCATTAACAAGATCCCTCCTTGAGCCTTCTCCAGGCTGAACAGTCCCAGCTCTCTCAGCCTTTCCTTATAGACAGAGACCCTCCAATCCCTTAAACATCTTCAAGGTGGACACAGTAATCCAGGTGTGGCCTCACTAGAGCTCAGCCCTCGACCTGCTGGCAACACTTGTTGAACACAGCCAAGGTTACCATTACCCTTTGCTGTAAGGGTGCACTGAAGCAAAGGACTTCCAGGTCCTTTGCACAGTCATTCAGTCAGGTTTAAATCCACTTCACTGTCTGCATATTTCACCCATTCTTCATCAGCTTCTCTATGATGATATTAAGTCAAAAGTTTTTCTGAGGTCCAGCTAGACAGTATCTACCACTCTCCCTTCATCTAGTCAGCCTGTCATTTAATTGCAGAAGGTTGTTACCAGGTTGGTCAAGCATGACTTTTTCCTAGGTGTAGCTAGGCTGACTACTCCTAGTCACCTTTTGTCCTTTATGTGGCTGTAAATGGTTTCCTGGAATAGCTGCTCCATCACTTTCTGAGGGATTGAGGTGAGGCTGACAAGCCTCCTTGCCCTTAGGAATGACATTTGCTTTTCTAAAGTCATCAGGCACATCACCCAATTGCCACAGTATTTCATAAGACAATTGAGTGGGGTAAACAGACTTACATATATTCAGTTTGTCTCAGTATTCCCTAACCCTATCCTTTTCCACCAGAGCTAAGTCCTCCTTCCTAGCGAGAACCACCATTCCTGCTCCAGGTGATCATAATCCTACTTATAACTGAGTAGTAATGCAGACAGGCAGCTTGTGGGAATGTGGGACAACTGTTTACTAAACTGAAATTGGCTTAGGTTGCTATAAAGAATTTTCTGTGAGGAAAGTGTCACAGATCCAAATTAGAAAGCAGATGCAGAAAGAGATCTATCAAGCGAGGAGATGGTAAAAACCAAGCAGATAAGGACAGAGAGATACAAGTACATAACCCACAGCCCTCAGAACATCAGTGTGCAACTCCAGCATTAGCCAACAGTAAAACTCTGAAGTTGCAGAAACTCATTTGACCATAGATGAAGTGCTAATTAAGCCAAACATTAAAATCCACATAAGAAACTATCCATTTCAAGTTTATCCATCCAAGTTAAGTTCATTACCTATTCATCAGAGGATAATAAACAAGACTGGTTAAATTAATACTTAAATAATGCTTTAAATTACATCTCTACAATGTAAAACAAGCTTTAAAAGCTATATCACTGATTAAGAGATGGTTGCAATCAAATATCTATAATGAAAAATGAAACAGCTAATTAGTCTCACAGAACAGATGCTAAATACAACAGAAAAAAAGTGGTCAGCCAAAAACCATGTATCCTTAAGCAGACTATGGTGTTTGTAAGGCTCCCAAAGCCATGTTCAGCCCCATCAGGAAACAGAAGATGTTTATTTGCACCTTTTCACTCTACAGGAGAAATTATCTACAATACCAAAATATACATCTTGTTTGGCCTATGCAGTGAAGCTGAACTCACCTGTATGATTAACTTAAAAACTCTGCTCTGCTTCTTTTCCACCAGATCTAGAATTTTACACAGTGCAAGAGGGTAAAAGAGAGCCTTTCACATTTTCTAAAAGGTGAGAAAAACAGTTTGTAATTCCTAGGACAGTACTCCAAGAAGCTTACAGGGAAGACGGGAACAGAACCCTTATCCATCATCTTCTGGTGACACTGTAGAATGAGTTCAAGAATGCCAAGATGACGGCTTATGTAAGGAAGCATGAACCAGCTCCTTAAACACTACCTGAATAGAGCTGAATACAGCTGTGATGCCCAGACGCCTTAAACACAAAGCATACAGGCATCTGAGGAGAAAGTCTATTCCAAAGAATGCCCATACTATAAATGACAGGTTTGTGTTTACACTAATCCTGTTGTCAAATTTTGCCTTGTCTGACACCACTCAATCTACCTCTATTTAAAGATACCATGTCCATGATATCTTGTATGTCCATGTAACTGTCCAAAAGAAATCATTCCAAACACAAAGAATCCAGTCCTTTTAGATATGGTACTTCTCCATTGCAAAGCAGCCTAACCATGATTACTACTATGTGTCAGTTGAGGAAATTGGTAGAAACTGAACTAAAAAAGGCTTTAATGATTTTCAGTCAGCTTTCTGGTTCACTCTTACTATTATTTTTCATACAGTAAAGACAAAGAAACATTTTTAAACATCTCTTTCAAATAACATCTTCTATACATACTGTCTTAATGTGACCAGAAACACCATTACATAGTCACTAAATATTGTTACAAATCTGGACCAATGTTAAAGTCTCGGTAGTTAACTTTCAGACGTATTCCCAAAGCATTTTTACTACAGATATGAAACCTAATTCTGAAATAATAATGACTTTTGGATCCAAAAGTTAAAGCACTTTTATTGAATAAAATGCACATTTATCTGTTTTTTAATTGTTTCAAAACATATTTTCCCTTCAAGATACACCAACAGCCTATATAACATACTTTTTCCTGCATAATCAGATCTACTTCAAATTTCTGATGTTCATACAATGTTGACATCAACCAATGTGATCAAAAAGTTATGTTTTCCTGTTAATCACCTAAACAGGGAAAATAAATTCATAATAACTCAAGATCAGCCTCTGGAAAAAAACAGGACTTACTTCCTTTGAATTTAGTCTTATGAACTCCAAGTACGCTTTCGAAGACAAAATATGCAAAAAAAAAAATAGGCATAACTCAGGCTTACTTATTATTATTACTTACTTACTTATTGTTATTACAGCTTATTATTCTGCCTAGTGCAGTACATTAAACTAAAGCAATACAATGCTATCACCAACAAAACCAGCAGTTTCATTTATTAGAGAAGTTCCTCACTCCTGTCCTACTAGCACAGCGAAGGCCAGTTCAGGCACACAGACCCAAGTCCAGGGTTTAGCAGCTGTTTTCTGCTGTTTTTCATATGTTGCTCTCACTGGAAAAGTATAACTGTAAAAAAAAAAAAAAAAAGGCACCCAGCAGAAAGATAACCTGTTCTGGTACTGAACTGCTCCATGCAGCACTTCTGCACTGGCGCAGCTGAGGCTCAGAAGGGGAACACAACAGCAGCTGCTCATGCCCAGGTTGCAGCCTGAGTTATGCAGTATTTGGTGACCAAAATGTGATACCAGCAAGTGACACAACTGGAACCACCTCCAAGTTTTAAAGATGAAGAAAGAAGATCTGTAGGTTCTTTCTCCTTAGCACTGCTCTGCTGCTATGCATATTCAAACACATCTTGCAGTGTAAATCTGATGTTTTGGCTTTCTCAGACTACTAAATACTTGTATCTTAGTTAAGTTTTTTATTCCATTTCACAGATGAAGGAAACTATCAAGCAGAGACAAAGAGATATCTGATATTTAGTGGTGGCATAAAACTAACCGGGTACCAATTTTATTTCATAGATCACAATTTTATCTTTGTACAGCATCCTCGTGTTGACCAACTCTGATAATGGTGGAAGAAAAGGAATCAGAGCACTTTGCAATGACACGAAGATGCAGGTGAGAGCATTTTGTCCAGGGTGGCTGTGGATGCCCCTGGAAGTGTTCAATGCCAGGTCAGATGGGGCTTTGAACAGCCTGGCCTAGTGGGAGATGTCCCTCCCCATGATGGGGTTTGAAATTAGATGGTCTTTAAGGTTCCTTCCAACCCAAACCATTCAATGATTCTATGATTAGCACCTATGAAAATTATTTTAAAAGAGTTGATTTTCATACACTGATACGGTAGCAGGTCAATTAGTCTGTTTAGCAAGTGTCCTTGAAATTACCAGAATAATAAAGTTATCACAACTCAAAATTTACTGAAAGCACTTCCAGCTGAGAAAGATACTAGTCATACGCATATGGTTTGACACATGCAGGTGGGATTTCTATGTACATGCTATGGAACTACAGAGCATCTCACAGTAAAAAAATGCAACTACTGACAGTCAGGCTTGGAATACAATTATTTTCCTGTAGTCTTCCTTGTAGAAAAATGGTAGGATTTTACTAAAATTTCTAGGACTTGAGTACTATTGATTCAAGCCTGTATATCTGAAGAACAATGAATATTGATCTTGCATTAGAAGAAAAACAAGATTAACACACTAGGAAACATTCTGAACACAAATGGCAATTTACTGCCAGAAACACAGCAAATCAACAGCTCGTGCTATCAGTCATGGAACTGGAAACAAATCAGTGCTTCTGCAACAAATGAATAAAAGAACTGAGGGGGGGAAACCCATGACAGTCTACCTCTCTGTATCTTTTTCTGCATCTGCTATGATTCCTGCTGTATCCTATGTCAAGGATACAAATGGCACTAAATATGGAAACGTGCAGTCCAGTACATGTATGTGCTACTGAAAGGTCCTACTGAAACACTTCATATTCATCTTCCCCTTTTAAATATGGTGTTTGTTACAAAATTAAAAGTAGTACCAGTTTTTTTTTCAAATGCCTTCACCCCACAAAAAGAGTTAATATACCAAATTCTGTGTAAAGATTATTTCACTGAAAAGAAAGCAAATCATATGCAAATTTCACAACTGCAAATTTAGTGTGGTGCTAATAAGCACATACATGCTTCACTATGCAAAATCTACGCAAACATCTGTGAAAGTTTTGACCTAGGAATATTCAATGCTCAAAATGTATGCAAATATCTATGAAAGATTTTAACATTGGAACACTACCTGTCATACTCCCTTCCTGGGTTTTGCGTTCATTGCAGTATGTGTCATATTCGTAATATCTGCACTCATGACAATACAAAATAGTGAGTCAAAGGATTAGGCAAATTATTAAAAAATGCTTTGAAAAATATTAAACAACAATAAAGGAGGTCATATTTATACAACACACAGGGTGTTTGCATATGAACATAAGTTTGCACAGGCTTGGTCAAACTGAAACACTCAGAAAGGATGATTCCTCCATCAGAATGTACTCATGCTGGAATTGAGGTTTCTTGAACTACTTTAACTGAACATAATTTTTCTCAAAATGAAGCAGATGTAACACCATCTCCTGAAGTCCTTGCAAACAATGTAAAAATATTCCTAAAATTCAACACAAGCTTCAAATTAGTAGGCTTACTGTTGCAGCAGGTGGCATTGAAGAGTTACAGATGCATCAGAGAATTATTTGATGAAACACCAATTTTTTTAGATTAAAAAATTACATATTTAATTTATTAGGTATTTTGTATCAGAGTTCCCATATGATAACAAGGATGAAAACAGTTTCTGCTTTAAGCAGTTAAAAATTTGTAACTAAGACTTTTATATACATTACAAAACTTGTAAGTAAGTTTTGCATATGGATCATTTAAACCAGTTTTTACAATTTCATTCTGAATCATGCATTTTCTATTAATGCTTTCTTACACATTTCAAATTCACTTCATATTTGTCTTCTTTGATGACATGATGTATTTGTCATTACTGACTTTCATTTTGCCAAGATGTGCTATGCATGCCTTATGATGGTATAAATAATGTAGGCTGCAAGTGTATTGTTGCTTTTAAAAAAATGACCTACTTTTAGTAGTGTAACGATTATGAAAACTAGGCTCAACCACAGTAGTGTTGAGTTGCAGTGCTGAGACAAAAATTGGCCTCTGCAAAATTGCACTGGACTGAAAAATCTGAAATAAATATCAAATATTTAACTGTCATATAACTGAGGGCTCAAGGGCTCTTCTGCTTTGTGTGTCATTCTTCACTAAATCTTGCTTAATTGCTACTGTTAGAAGAGTGTAAATCAGAACTGTATCTCATCTTTAATGAACTCCTTCCTACTAATATATGCTGCTCCAAAATGGGAATGAACAAATTTATTTTATTTTGTTGTTTTATACACACATACTTTTGTTTGCCTGCACACCTACTGTTTAGGAATTGATTAATAATTAGGAACATAAGGAATGCTCTCTAACTTTATCATGCACACGCTCTGCATACCTAAACATTTGGGGGTTTGAGTTTTAATTTGTGATTTTTAGTCACCCTCCCCCCCCACTATCAAGAAGTACAAAGTTTACATATCTCTGAGTCCCAGACAACCCTCAAGATAAATTTAAGTTATCTACTAACAATGTTTTGAACTTCTTTCATTTTTTATTTTTGATACCACATAAGCTCAAAGACCAATGCCCTACTGGCCTCCACACCAGTCACATAGAGGTTGGTTATTATTAGCAAACCCTAAATAATGCAATGAAAAACTATTATTTCAGTATGCTCTCAGAGTCACATACGCCTCAGCTACAAGGGAGAGGTTTAGCTTGGATGTTAGGAAGCATTTTTTTACCGAATGGGTTATCAGGCAGGCTGCCCCTGGCAGTGATGAAATCACCATCCTTGGAAGTCTTAAAGACTCATTGTTTGTCTTGAGGTGTCTCCACCTCCATCGGCTTATCTTGAGGTGGCTCCCCACCATCAGCCACCTGAGCAATGTCCTTGGAGCTCATGGTGCCTCTTCTCGGTGCTGCCTCTTCCTCTGCACCTTTCAAGATCACCTAGTCCATCCCCATGGGAAGAGCCATTTTTCACTCAATGAGGCTGCTTGACGTGTCTGCCAACCTGGCTTGGAACACTTTTAAGGTGGGGACATTCACAACCTCTGCGGGTGACCTGCACCAAGGTCTCAGCACCCTCTGGAGCAGCCTTAGCCTGCATTCATGTGTCCTGGTCCCTCACCATCTCAAAGGGTTGGGGCTGGGCTTATACTCCAATTTAAACAACAAACTCACTAAGTTCATTACCAGATTTCTGTTCACTGCAGCTCCTTTTACTTCACAAAAGGGTTATCAGTCAAGTCTCAAAGGAGGTTTTCTCACTGTTTTATAAATCTGCCTGCAACAAATCACACTACCTATGAATAACCAGAAGACTGAAACCTATGAATAATGAAGAGATATTTTTATCCACTAAATGAGCTGCATTTGTGGAAGACTAAGGTAAAGAGAGTAGTTTACATTATAACAGCATGAACAGAAGCCTTTTTCTTTAGGTTGGTAACTTGCCAAGTGGAAACTATAATCCCCATCTCTTATTAAGGATTTGGAATAAACCCAACATCTGTTGTAACAATGTCAAATGGCAAATCTCAAAACGTGCACTTGAAACTTTTCAAACTTACTATGAACAGTCTCCCATGATAACTGGTTTACTGAAGGTGCTATCTCACCTTCAACACTATTTACAAAGAATTCCTGATACACAGTAGTAGATTATTAGAAATAAAGCTATATGTCAACAGGAAGCACAGACACATTCCCTAGCTAGTGTGCCACTACAGTTCCAGTGTTTCAAATGTGTTTGCTGCAGGCAAACGCCCAGGCACATCACTATAGCTCAGCTTTCAACCTAAGTCCTTAAAGCACAGTAACTCTGGCATAGCTTTGAGTAGTTAAAAAATACCTCTTCCATCAGCTGGCAGGATAAGCCATTCAAATTAATTTCTATCAATTATGCATGAGCAAATTATTTACCTCATGGTACAGTAAGTTAATTTCCCTTTACTTAAAAAAAAAAAATCTACTTAACTTTCAAATTGTTTCATTTTCAAATTTAGTGGTGGCATAGTTGAAACATAACAATACAGAAGCTCAACAGAAAACCTTCCATTTTAAAACAATACAGCATCTGGAACATTTAAAATTTCATCAAGTATCAAGTCACAAAAAAGTGAGTAAGATACTTACAGTAGCGCAATTACACTTTTAATAGTTCCTAAATAGAACTTCCCCCCCCCCCCCCTTTATGTCACAATCAATATAAAATGTTTTAGAAATCCTCACTAAATGCCAGTAGAAATGTTTCATGTTACTATTTCATTTTGAAGAAAAAATTCACTTTTTTTCTACACCATTGCTAACTGGAACTAGAAGCCTAATGCCCCATTTCAGTCTTAATGTCCTATTAATTTGGAACTAGCAGCTTGATGAAGCTGAAAAATAGCCCAAAGCACATTAAAAACTTATATTAACACTTCATTGAAGAAGAATGGATATTCTCCTCTTTTAACCAAAGCTCACATTTCTCTTCCAACCAGCTTACAACATTTGACATAATGGAACATTTCACTCATAACAAAAAATGTTGAAAATTAAATCAGTAACACACTGAAGTTTTATGCCATGATAGAAATAGTAGCAAGATCTTAAACATGTACAGTCTTTCAACAACACTAGCCACAAAACATGTTACCACTTCAACACTTGCAAACATTTAATGTTTATCTTCAGGATAACTCCACTGCTTTGAAGCAGCTTTGAATATCAGCTTGGTTTGAAAAAGAAGACAGTAAGGATTGAAGGTTAAGCACAGTTATGTAAAACTACTTGCTTTCTGTTTCACTGTAGTGAAGAAGCACAACCTGAAAATCATATCTCTAACTCATGTAATAATAGCCTGCTTTGACCTTCAGTCTGAAAGAGGTTATAACCTCCATACCAAAATCCTTCTTTGCTAACCACAAAATATACTTCTTTACACACTTAAATAGTTGTGCAACAGAGACTTTGCAGATTCTTAATTTTCAGATTTTCATGCATTAAGAATCACTGCCATTTTTGTTTACCAAGTAACTCATGGTTAAGTTTTGTCATTTACATAAATTTGTATTTTAGACAGAAACCAAAGGAAGCCACTTAGAAGCATGCAAAGAAAAAAATCTGTTTCTTTCTCCTTCACCCAAGCAGTTCTAAGAAGACAATCTATCCAGGTGGTGTTGCCATCTTGCATGGTTTGGGCTCATCAAAAGTATCAGTTTGGAATAAACAACTTACTTTTCAAAATTTTACAAACTACACATGACCTTAGGTTCTCTTAAACAGTCCCATTTCTCTATACTACCTAACACAGGCCACACACTTACATTAAAGTCTGAGAGGGGACCAGCCTGATTTTATGGTACCAATATGGGGACCTAGAGAGAGGATGTTTAGGACCCTGAGGGATCCAGAAGGGGTGGAACAGAGAAGGGTCAGTATTCCCTCCCATTTCTTGCTATATTATACAGAAGCCAGGCAGAGCAGAAGCCTGGCCCCATCCTGCTCCCTTCTTCCTTGCTGCTGGGCTGTGCTGGGAGGTCTTGGAGAAAGATTCCTTGTTCATCATCAGATGGCCACATGCTCTGCAGGATGCAAATCCACCAAGTGCTGGGAAAAGCTGTGGAACCTCTCCCAAGTTGGCCCTGCCAGAGCAGGATCCTCAGACACCTGTCTCTGTTACCATGAAGATCAGTGTAATATATGCATGTGTTTGTGAATTCATGCTGAATAATTATAAAGTGTTTGCTAACCTAACTTTTAGAAAGATTTTGCTAACCCAACTTTGAGAGTACTAATAATATATCTGCCTTCAACATTGTGAAATATGCAAAAATATGAATTCGTTAGAATGAAATGTAAGTATTCTTTGTGTAACTCCAAGGTTTAGGAGAACAAGAGATCCACAGTTTCTGTACCTTGAAAACGCTACAATGTATATCCTGCTGTGCTAATCTAAGCTGATTTTGCTGCTGACCACATAGTGTTGCAATTTAAGGTGCTTTTACTGCTGACTGCAGAGTGTTGCACAGGAAAGAGAGAAGGAGCCCATGTGCGAAATCGAAGGGTACCAATAGGGCAAATGAGGCAGACACTGACTTCACCCAATGATCAGATGGGGGTCAAAAAGACACTCACAGATAAAGTGGGCATGCGCCTTTGAAGGCCTGCCTCTTCCAAGAACTAATAAACATAATCCAGCCTATTCCTAGAACAGTCATGAATATGTATTAGAATAGTTATGAATATATATTAAGGTATGTAATATAAACTAAAAGATTAAACTTTACGGTGTGCGTGTGAGTGGAGCGGAGACTCCCCACGCACCCAGCGCTGTTTTGCTTATTGCAATTTTATTAAATTAAACCATTAACAGAATATTGAGTCTCAGTTCATTTATAACATCAGGTTTTGCATGTATTTGTTCCTCAACCCACCTGGTACTGTCCATTCCCAGTTTCAGTAAACCTGTCACAGTTTTAATTTTCTTACCTTTAAGCCTCTACCCCCTATTCCCTTTTCACCTTCCTTTGATGGAGTGGAGATAAGTAACAGAGAGCAATTCTGTCCTCTGGTTTTCAGTTCACCTTGACCACAAAACCAAGAAAACTTAGCAGATTCACTATCTTAAAGTTTACTTTTAATACTGTTGT
This sequence comes from Calypte anna, assembly GCF_003957555.1. Classification (NCBI taxonomy): domain Eukaryota; kingdom Metazoa; phylum Chordata; class Aves; order Apodiformes; family Trochilidae; genus Calypte; species Calypte anna. The sequence continues at coordinate 56,333,098 of NC_044245.1, read as the reverse complement.
CATTCAAAGAGGTATAGGTACAGGTACAAAAAAATACAATGACAGAGATCAGCAAATGCCTTTGTCTAGCAGGCTTTGGGATCAGGCAATGACCATGTAAGTCTACTGTAATTCACACAGTTATATGCTGTAGGCATACAAAAGCCAAAAATTCTAGGCCAATGTCTATTTGTTGACAAAAGAAAATGTGGTACAGCATACAATCAAAGCTTGTGTACAGCTTGCATTACAAAGAGCTTCAACAACTTCCCAACACCTATGTTATAATTATGGACATTACAGAAACCACTCTGAAATTGTCCAACAAATACATTTTCTTGAGATTTTTCATACAAGAAAACATGGTATTTTGTTACTTAATGCCACCACTACTTGTCAAAACCCATTGATTTGATAAAATAGGCACTTCTTTGTTGTCCAATACTGAAAGCTGTGACAGTTACAAGTCCATCTGAATAACAAACTGTCCTTACAACTTCTTGCATGTGCTCTTTGGACAGCAGAAAAAAAAAAATTATCTTTATCACCAAGATGCTGGTCATAACCAGTCTCTCTTGTCTAGCAGTTTACTACAGGGGCCCATGTGCTTTTTGGAAGGTGTCAGAAACCTAAGATCAAGCAAGTCATAAAAGATGCTTCTCTCAGACACAAAGGTAATAATGCCTCACCTAATTTGAGATGGGAAAATATTTTTTTATTTATGAACACAGAACTCATTCCTGGATCTTTGGTCCTAAAGATCTTTCCAAAAATGCATTTCAGAAGCTAAGTTTAGAGAACATCCAAAAGCACTATACTTTACAGGTTAGCTTTTTGCATTTTTGTCTTAGCTGCCTGCCACAACAGAAGCAACACAATTGTTCAACAAATCATTACCTTTCTTCCAATGTTTCTGCCATAGTATGAGGTAAAACCCTTTTATAATATTTTCTAACTGGTAATTCTCCACATCACACTACTTCATTTTCACAGCTTCCTTAATCAGCTGTGTCTGTCCTGTAACTCAGAAAACACTGCTCATACCACCACTCCAATAGGGACCACTTTAATTTTAAAAAAGAAAGCATTCATAGGATCACAGAGGGCCATGAAAGACCCAGTCATGTCTCACCAAGAGCAAGTGCCATGCACTAACAGAAATACAAACAAAATACAATGACAGTATAAACACTAATGACTACACACAAATCACAATACTGATAAGCCTGATACTATTATTTTAATCAGAAGAAAAAAAATAGCTTTTATATTTTATAATCCTGGTCCTTATGATAATATTAGTCAAAAAAAGAAAAAAAAAAGTAGACTTTACAGAGTGCTTTGCTTCTTTTTTTTTTTTTTTTGAAAAATGGTGAAAGAAAAAAGACAGACACATTCCCCCAAACTTGATCAGTGTGACGTAAACACTCCTCCTGTCCCTCTTCCCTGTATGTCTCCCCAGCAATCCTGTAACTTTCTTTGAGGAAGCAGTGGCATGTTGCCTATGCAACATCTGTCTGAATATACTAAGGAACTATTCATCAACAGTAACAGTTTAGAAAAACATAAAAAAACCCCCAAAACCAACCAACCAAACACCAAGCTAGAACTCCATTCTCCTGAAAATTTATCTAGAGTAAATTAATATAGTACTTCCTCCAACGATTTCTTACTGCACTTTAGCAGAAGGTCCCATCTACACAGAAAGCAAATGAATCGTGTTGTTTCCCCACGCAGCCCCTTCACTCTCTCCTCTCCTTCTTATTCTCCACCATGGCAAGTAAAGATGATGACTTCTAAGACACCTTTGGTGGATGCCTATTTCAGTGCTCTTACTCGCTGCCACACATCAACACAGCACAAAGCTCTGGCAGGAACAACACAGTTCTGTTCAGGGAAAGGTGGCAGGTCTGGTGGGTGCTCCTGAAGGCCACTGTCGGACTGCCTTGCTCAGAGAGGTGAGAATTCTTCTGTTGGTCTCCACGTGCCACCCATTAGCTCTAGGAACACACACAGAAAATGCTTAGCAGCAGCGTGAGTGAGGGCCACTTACCTGCTTATGAGCACCAGAACCAAGGGTATCCAGATGGAACATGATATTTCCTTACAACATCCCCACCTCGGGCACTGTACCTGCACCCTGCAGGTCAGGGTATGTGCCACCTTCATTAAGTCCTCACATTCTGTGCCTCTTGTCCCACAGAAACATGCCAAGGCAGGCTGCGCGTTCCCTGGAGAGCAGTGTGTCCAATGCTAGATTTTCATGTCAAAACAAGTTAGATGTGCGCCTCTCCTGCAGCTATATGGCAGGGTGGGGGGCAACAATTCTCTTGTTATTACTATTTTGTACTGACGCCTTAACTATCAAGAGAAGACATATTTAACCCTGTTACCTCCAGGCTTATTAATCCAGAAGGAAAGATATCAAGCAAATATACTCTCTCGTGTTTCAGATACCTTGCAGGAGAATTCCTGCAGATAAATGACAGTTCTGTTTCATTTTAAAAAAAATTGGTAAATATCAGCAAACCAAGAGCATCCACTTAGACCAGTGGAACTAAAAAAAAAAAAAAAACAAAACAAAACAAAAAAAAAACCCAAAAACCAAAAAAAAACCCCACAAAAAAAAAAAACCAGGATCTCACAGTGAAATTTCTAATATAAAAAAATACTCAGAATTTCTGAGGTTTTATCTACTTAGCAATAAAAGTATCCATCTTTTTACTTGACATAAACACCGAAAGCCAACAGAGCCATGGAAGAAACCAAAGATGTGCACATTTCAAAACAAAAAAAAAACCTACAAACAATAAATATTTGCTTTTTCAGAGAATAGGCAGAATTTCTTCAGTAATGAATAACTTCAATAGATTGACACAACTGAGAAAGTAGATATATGATGGTTTTTTCTGAATTGTTAGTGCCTGAATTGTTTCCGGAATTGTTAGTGCCTTAGCAAACCAGATTTTCAAGTCTATTTCTATTAAGGTTTATTTGATTAAACCTTATGAAATGTATTCATAATTCACACAACTTAAATAGTAATGCTTTCAGAATTAGAACCTACAAGAATTACATTTTCGTAAGAACAATCACCATCATCTGATTGTAGAGCCATTTATTACCTAGCTATTCAGAAAACAAATTTAATTTAGAAAACATGTGCTAAAAATGAACCCTCCAAAACCATAAATTGCAAAGCAGCATGGAGGGACCTTAAGTACTGGTATTTTTAAAATACAGAAGTTATTTTATTATAAATTTATAAAAAATATATTTAATCCTTTGCATGGTATTGCTAAAGACAGACTCCCCACTAAGATGCCTAAGGCATTAACTGGAGAGAAGCAAATTCTGTGGCATAATCTAAGGTTTGGTGCATAATTGATAAAAATTGTGCAGTTTCAGAAGACACTTGTCATGTATTATATATAAATACAAGAATAAAAGCTTTAAAACTAAAGATTCCTCTCTTCAACAATGCTGAGCTCCCACAAAAACTGCTAGTCCCAAGACTGGCAACCTACCAGTCCCAAATCCCAACCTACCAGTGCAGATTCCAATAACTGGTTTTGGGTGGGTTTACTGTTTGGGTTTGTGTTTGTATGCTTTAAATCTGAGCCGACAGCACCATACATAAGAAACATATAAGGCAGATCACTTCAAGAGTCAGAAATAAAATTGTAAGATGTGTGTATACTTTATTTTTCAAAAAAAAAGCTTAACTAAGCGCACTTAGTTTGATGCAATCCACAGCTTCATAACCAAACAAAATTCCCTCATTAGATCAATAAAAATCTAACAGATGTCACTACCTTTGTGCTCAGCATGGACAGTCTGCTTGGGAGAGTCCAACTCAATGTCTAAAACCTCACTGAGCTTTTTCTGTGCTGGCCTTGGGAGCACAGCTGAGGTTACAGGGGTTACAGATCGTGAGACTGGATGTGTCTGATGGATATGAACCATGGAGCTGTAACACTGTGAAGGCCCTGTGCCAAGGTAAGTATGCAGGAGGTACACATCTTCCATGCTGTGACATGCATCACAGTGTTCTGTCTGCTACTACCATTAATACTTATGTATTATTTTCTAATTTCAAGTTGCATGATTGATTTTCAGAGGGGACTTGCATGTCATCTGTCTTTACAACAAGGTGCTGAATAATCTAGTCAAAAGGGCTAGAAGGGAATTTACACAGACAGTAACTGACATCTTCTCCACAGATGATGTGCTGTGAAGTATTTAAAGCACTTTTAAGTAATTATGCAAGCACTTTTCAGAATTAAATTACAAGTGTGGCATGTGACATGAAATGAAGGATCCAGACCACAATGCTGTCGTTACTGTTATAATACTGTATCATTCAAAATTTGAAAAAATTAGTCATGCCACACTTTTTAAGAAATGATACATTCTGAAACATAAGTATCTAAAGCTTTGGCTTTTGGCACCATGTAGCTCACAGTTAAAGTTCTGATGCATCAGCAGAACTGCCCTGGTGCAAGAGCTGGTGAGGCTGACAGCACTGGGGCTCTCCAAGTTACATAAACCAGACAGAGGATCTTACTCTTCCATTCCCTAGCTAGAGTCACTTCCTTCCCCTCTTCCTCCTTATTCCCCAGTTCAGATCTATGCTACTGCCCACAAACAGGGTCTGCCTGCCTTTCTTCCATATGCAGTTAGCTGCCTTCTCCCAGTCACCCCCCACAGTCTACTCACAAGCTGAAACCAGCAACCAGTAGAGAGTTGCTTTCTATTTCCAGCAGCAAACAGTACCTATGAAACACAATCTCCCACTCCTGCAGAAGCAAAGATTAAAGAGGAATCCCTCTTCAACACAGCAGAATGGCTTCCATGTATTTTAATCAAGGTCACAGGACCTTATGTGTCCCTGCTGATCTATTTACCTCATAGAATAACAGAAGCAGTGACCTGTATTATACAACAAATACATGACTCCAAGATGCTTTCTTTGGTATTCCAGTAAGTATGAAAACACAAGACCAATGTCGGAAAACAAGTTCTTACTGTTTTTTTTCAGGGGCTGATACACAAACATGTTGCCCATAAGGCCAAGGAGCTGTGAAGCACTGGAACAATCCTCCCCTAGCTTGTGCCCAGCTTCAGCACTCCCTGGTGGCTGCGGGTTGCCTGCACCTCCACAGCAACACAGAAACAGTCCACTCAACTCCTGGACTCTAGTAGCACACATCTTTCTTTAATTCATACTGAAAACCAGACCTGTACCAGACCACAAATAAAGGATCCAGGTGCCAATCACTCCCTCCTTTCAATCCACTATCAGAAATCATAAGGCTGCAATTTGGAACAGTAGTGAAGGAAAGTCTTATGACTGCACATTCTCACTACTTGATTCTTTCTGTTCCTCTGTTGCCAAAGCTCTCAATGTTTCTTATGTCAACATACAGTAAATAAGTAACTTAAACAGTACGTGAAAAAAACAAAATTTAAGAGGACTTTTTGATAATCATCACTCCTTCAGAGTTGTTCTTTTATAATAACTTCTTTAGTCTGTCTCATTAAAGAAGCCAATTAATAACTTTTTGTAATACCTTTCAAATATCAAATTATGTGAGTACAAATAGAAGGGGAAGAATATGAAAAAAATAGGAGCTAGCTATCCTAAAGACAATTTCTCCACCACTCTGCATTCCCTTGTATCCATACACCTGATCCTTCCCCATACACAGTTTATCTTTAAGACACCTTATTGTCCTGGTTTGGACCAGGATAAAGGTGATTTTCTGTCTTGTACTTTTGCTTTTAGCTAAGTTTCTTGTAAGTAGTTGCACTTGCAGAAATTAACAGCAAGTTTCTCAGACAGTGTGTGCTTCTAGGATTGATAACACTTGATGTTTATAGTTACTGCTAGAGACTGGTATGCAGAGCCAAGGACACTGCTCAGCTCTGAGGAAAACATTTTACCGTCCAGGAGGACACAGAGGTCCCACCTGAGCCCTCCTTTAGGGAGGAACAGACAAGATAGATGCCAGAACTGACCAAACAGAGTATTCCATCCCATATACGTCACACTCAGTATAAATTTGAGGCATCACGAGGGCCGAGCCAGATCTTTTCCCTTCCTCCCTTCCTTCACCCGGCATCCTGGAAGGATCCTGTCCGTTCGTCTGCCTGTGGTCGTGATCCGTGCCAGCCCATATCTGTGTGTTCCTGCCTCCGGTTCCCGACTGCTGCCGACTCCAGGAGTCCAGCCTGGACTTTCCCAGGGCTGCCCTACAGCCTCGGTGGTGACGTGAGAGTTATTGGGGGAGGGGGGGGAGGAATGTGGTTTCCATTTTCCTGTATATTTGTATATATTTAGTAATTTTACCTATTTATCATTACTGTTTCATTAAAGTTGTGTAGTTTAGTTTCCAACCCATAAGTCTCTCTCCCTTATTCTCTCTCCTTTCTCTATCAAGGATAGAGAGATTAATAGAGAGCGTCTGTTATTCGGTTTAATCGCCGGGCCAGTGTTAAACCGTGACACTTATATTGTCAGGGTATTTCAGATATACAGTAGGTTGACAAGACACCATTAATTCAGAAGTTACTTCCAACAGAAAGTAAACTAATCAGTTGTAAAAATCAAAAACCACACTCCTGAGATTTTATTAGTTGAAGTATCAAATCTCAGAACAACTGCAGAAACTGTGGGAAAGAGTCAACAGAAAGCCAAATGCAATGTTGGAGCTATCTGAAGGTCTCCAACACATTAAATTACACCTGAAAAGGTTAACTATTGCTTTGAGTAAGAAAAACCAGAGAGAAGCTTGAATGCATATTCTGGCTAATATGTTATCTTCCAGTATTTTGTTTCAAAACACAAAAAGAATGCAACATTAAGTTGGACAGATGTATTGAAGAAACAAGCATCCTACATATGCTGTTGCAGGTAAACAGACTATCAAACTGATTACAAAAGCTTGTCCATAGCTGATCAGATTTTTTAAATCTGCATAATATTTTCCTCCAGCCCTTAATATTTTATTGCCTCAGACCAGGGAAGAGGACAGACTTAAAATACTGATCTCATATCTGTATGAAACAACTCATTGTTTAATGCTATATGGAATTTTAAATAAACAATAAAGAAATACTAAATTAAGAGGAAATTATGTATTTTTACATCCTAAGGAGGGTGACTGATTTGTAGCACACCAGATATTTGCTGACAAAAAAAGAGAAAATATGCTCAATCAGCATTTTTAGAAAAATGTAGAAATACATCCACATAATTCACCTTGTTCAGATGATGAAGAGATACCCCTTTAAATTCTCTAGGTCAGACTTTCTGCATCCGATTTAACCTTACCCTTTTTACAGGTCTAAAAGCAGTAGTGAACTATTTCCTACAATCCTCTGCAACAACAACAAGCTCTTTCTATCTCCTTGCAACATCCAAGACAAAACAGCCACTATTACCACCTAGCAAGTGTCCCATTTATTTCACTTTGAGTCTTATGTGGAGACCGTTATATATGAAACTCTTTCCATAAGTATAATGTGCCACCAAGATGAGAACCAATAAATGGCTCAACAATAAAAAGAAAAGGTCCTCAAGACCAAGAAGGAAAAAGCCTTTCAATAAAAAAGGAAAATCTTCAAAAACTGGGAACGGTATGGAAGAAACAACAATTGGTTTAATGCAGATAAATGTTGCATTCAGAGTCTTGGAAGTTTATGCTAAAGAAGCACTTTATGCTCACTTCAGAGTTCTCTTGTTCCTCAATAATATTTCACACAGAATCATAGAATTGTCATGGTTGGAAAAGGCCTCCAAGACCACCACGTCCAACCATCAACATCCCCCCGACCAGTACATATATCTGTACCTGCATCATCATGCCCACAAGGGCATGTCCTGAAGTGCCTCACCTCATCTACACAGTTTTTAAATACATCCAAGGATGGTGACTCCACCACCTCCCTGAGCCATCCATTCCAGTACCTAACTACTCTCTCAGTGAGGTAATTCTTCCTCAGATCTAGTCTAAACTTCCCCTGCAGCAACTTTTAACCCTGAAAATTGAAGCAGCTCATCCAACAGATACCTCATTTTTTTACATTTTGATCATAGCTTCCATTATAGGAAATGGTAAAAGCACATCTCCCCTTTTTATTAATGGGACTTTTACAATTTCATATAAAAAGTAACAGCACTAGGTTAGTACAGAACTCATCTTTGTAAGAACTACCTAAAAATGTGTTAAAAACACTTCTCAAAGGACAAAGCAAAGTGTTGGAAAATTCTCCTCTGCCTTTTCCCACTTCCCACAACTGCAGGAAAACCTTCCCCTCATTCTCCTCAAGGCAGGTAAAGATATCTTGTCAAATTCTAGTAACACAAGTGCAGGCCCGTGGTCACAAAAACAATGTAGGCAGAAGCACTTAAGAGAATTTTGGCAAGCAGGTAAGTTTGAAAATTTGCCAGTGATTAAGCTGACTTCATGTAATAAGAAAAAAAAGTCTTTCTGTCCACTCCCCAACATCTTCCCCCTTCTTACTAAGAACAGCTTCTGAAGCTTACAGATTTTTGTAGAATTAGAGGTGGGAAGGGATCTCTGGAAATCACTTAGTCCAACTCCCATCCTCAAAGCAGAGGCAAGTACAGCAGGTTGCTCAGGGCTGTGGCTATCTGGGTTTTCAGTGTCTTTAAGGATGAAGATTCCACACTTAACAACCACGTTACTGATTTGATCAGCCCCACTGTAAAGAAACATTAGACTTTCCCCTATGCTTAAATGCATTTTCTTATATTTCAATTTGTGCCCATTGCCTCTTGATCTGTCACTGGGAACCACAGAGAAGAGTTACACATAACTGACAATATTTACTTGCACGTGCAGCAGGGATATAAGCAAGCCCAGTACAGAAGCACGAGCATTCGTGCGTGAAAGCAGTATATGTTTTAAATAGGTCTATTATAAACCCGCTGCCAGATTCCAAAAGTTAGGAAAATATTACATTTATACTTTTACTGGCTCGCTAATAAGCAACATAAATATTCACATCTTATACATTAACCAGAAAATAAACTGACCTATGGGTCAGCCATACTCAAACTTTTTATTTATTTGACAATTCCCTTATTTTCTATAAAGGTTTGAAAGCCCCTACCCACATACAGGGTCCAGGTTCCAGCCTGTTCCAAACCTCTAAACCTCAAACTCTGGGCACAAGCCCCCTCATGGAGGGTAATAGTTCATAGCAACTATTCTTCCCCAAAGCAGTAATACTGCATACCTGCAGTCCAACATCCACCCACACTAACTCTCCACAAATGTGGCATATCACATTCCAGCAGTGAGCAAGGCAAAGGTATTGGCACATCTTCAGTTTCCACACATCATTACTAACTGAAAGAGAAATCATTACCTTCTCAATTCAGCCCCTAGAGGAGAGCTTGTATGACGGAAAGGGAGACCAGTCCTGGATGAGTAGCAGGCAGTTTGTCATATTATTTTTCCCTCAGTACATCATGCTACATGCTATCTTCCCAAAGAGTTTGTCCCTAGTAGCCATTACAGATGGCTGCAGGAGTCTTAGTAACAAAAGCTTCATAACCTTAGGCAAAAAAACCATACCACATTGTGCATATATTTTCCCTTAAACCACAATCATAAAAAGCTAGAATCTGACTCGTGAAAAGCTGAACTTCCATTTTTACTGCAGACCTCCTCCCCATTTTTCAGTACTTCAGTCACAATAAAACCAGACACACATCAGCAATGCTAACACAGAAATTTAAACTGGAACTAGCTACTTATGGGAGTTTCAGTAAAAGATGTCTCTTTTGGTCCAACTGGATCAAAGTTTCATGCCTACAGTATGCACTACATTAGCAATGCTGCAGGTGGTCTGGCAGCCAGGAAGACATACCTACACTCCACTCTGCTGTAACATGCATCCAATGTGTGACTAACAAGAGGCCCCAGAATCCCCTCCCTATTTCCAGAGGCAGTCTGCTTGTATTTCACATTTTTCCAAGGGACTGAGATATACATGTCAAATTAAGATGTGCTCGGACACCTGGCACCAGGTGAATAGCCACCAATTTTCTCCAACCGTTTCTTGTCACACTCACCCACTCGCTCCATAGTAAGTAGACCCCCTGTCTATTTCCCTCCCAAAAATCCAGTATTTCATATCAATGCCAGTCATTCCTCAAATCTTCATTTTTGCTGATGAAGCACTAATTGTAACAGCTAGCGAAGGTTTCTAAAACATGAAAAAAAGTGTCAGTAATAAATAAATCCATTGCAACTCATGCATATTTTCTGTTTGTAGAAGTTCCAAAACAAACAGAAGAAAGGTACAGAAGTTAGTCCAAAGGCAAACTCATGCTAATAAGCTACATCTGCAGTTTCAGATTAAATATACTGCTCCCCTGCTTGACAGACTTTTACTCTAAGTCCTCTGACTTTCTAAGGCTGTTATCAACCCAAATACAAATCATACACACACCTCCCTGAACAGGGCCTGCCTTTTTTTATGGCACCTCTGTTTACACAGCTTATCCCTTATCACACTGACAACACTGGGAACCACAGCAGATGGTCCCCTCAGACACAACTTGAACAGGTTTTCTCCACTCCCCCATTCCACTTTTTTTTTCTGTGTGTGTGCAAACAACTGATAAGAAAGGCTGCTGCAATGATTTACTGATATCTGAAGTTGAAAATTGACAAAGTGCAAACTGCTTTTGTTTTCTCATCCCCCCTGTCCTGTGAACTGCTTAACCTCTTAACTACTAAGCAACATAGACAAAGAATATTAATAATTATACAAGCCATACAGTCTGTTGGCTTAGCATTAGAAACACAAGCAGTATTGGTTAATTTAAAGATCATTACTGCCTTTAAAAAGTTATGCCAATTACAGCAACAAGCATGCTACTACAGAAGAAAACGAGGCAGTCTCCTTTATATTAAAAATTACTCCACTGCCTCAGTGCCTTTAGACTATATTCAAAACCATTTCCAACATTTTTCAGACAACACATTATCAAATAGAAATCAGAATAGAGACTACACATTTCATGTGTAAATATACATTTACTTTCATCTAACAACCCAGAGCAATCTGAAGCTCAGTGATATAAAAATCAAAATGCTCTCAATACTGCTATTAGAAAGAGAGAGATGCTTAAAATTAAGTTCCACACAAATTCTGTTAAGCAAAGTCAGGTTATTACTACTGGAGAGCATGAATTTGCAAAACTACTATATCAAAATGTTGCAAAAAAATCCTAGAGGTTGACAAAAGCTCAACTAACCATCTACGAAGAAGCATCTGCAAGTAGACAGTAATGAACCAGACAGACCCAGAGGGCTTTCTCAAATGTAGGTCATGCCTGTCAGACCATAGCAAAAGCCTCAATAACATTTGCTGAAGAGAACCCTGAGCTACTATTGCACACAGGAATTTACTCTGCAGGCAGCCACTAACAGTCACATATTGGAGATGACCACTATGCAATGTTTAAGAGGAACAGAAGGAGAAGTTGCACAGAGGATAGCTGTGTTGAATTTAAGTCATAAAACAATCCTTATAACACTTCACACCTCATATGCTTTTCTCTCCATAAAGTGGCCAAGAAGAAGAAAAATTTGTTAAACAAGATGTTTGTTTTACACTGGTGGTTGGGGGGCAGGGGAGAAGTAGGCACAAGAGGTGGTTTAGAAACAGCAATTTCTGATGATTTATGCCATATTAAGCTGATGACTTGAATTACCCAATTAATGAAATAAGAAATAGTTAAAACCTTGAGTATATCTGCAGTGTTGTCTTCTTGATTCACATTTTCAGTCTATGATTGTGGTGTTTCTGTGTTAGAACAGAAATCCCATAGAAAAAGACTATCTAATAACCTAAGATGGGATAAAGGTAGAAGAATATGAAACAGCATAATGAAAGTCCTCATAACAAGAGTTTGATACCTGGATGTCTGTTGGGGTTTCTTTGTTGTTGTTATTTTATTTTAGTTGTACAAAGTAACATAGCAAAAAACATTTTAAGAATTCAAGAAAAACTCACAACCAAGAGGGTCAGCAGATTAGAAAAGCAGCTAAATTTTCACTTAAGACCTAAAAATTATATACTTAAAAATAAGTATTCCAAAATATAATGCAACAAAAAGGATATTAGACAAAAATACTTGGCTCTGCAACCACACACATGCATCTCCTGCGGTAAAAACAGAGAGACAAAGCAGTATTTCTTTTAATACACAGGTAAGACAAGAAAAAAAAATGAGGAATCTCTTTTGCCCTGCACATTGCTTAGAAACAGATTCACAGTTAACAAGAAATGAAACAAGGAAAAGTGCTGTGGGTTTCACTACAACTGAATCTTTCTGGAAAGCAGGTATCAGGTGAAACCACAAACACTATAAATAGGACACAGCAAAAGACTAGAACAGAACATGAAATAATAAATCTTCACTCAAGAAATTCTACTATTAGACAATAAAACTTGAATTCAAGCTAGGAAGTCATCTAACAAAGGAAAGATTAAGTTCAAGAAACTATTCACTCATTCTTTGTATAGTCAGAAGTCATCAATCAAGAGTTCAAAAGAAGAAAAAAAAATTTTCACTGGTCAGTAACAAAATTCCTCATTTAGAACTCAGCTATTACAGGTCATCAGTGTTTACATTTCTTCTGTGAAGCTACTAAGGCACTTACCACTAAAAACCAGCAGCAGGACACCACCATTTTTAGATGTAAACACAATCCAGGTGTAGTTACAATGAAATAAACATATTTATATTCATTTATAATTCTATGCAGACTCAGGTGTTTCCTGGAGACGGGTTTTGGTTTGGGTTTTTTTTAATTGATTTTTACAAATCTGTGTCCTCAGTAAGTTTCAGATTTAAAAACACTGTCCACTTACCTGAACCACTTAGATCTGAGCACAGCTCTACAAGCAAACAGCTTTATGTCTAGGTTCATGATAGTCTCAGCATGAGAAATAAGATAGATGATGTACCAATATGCTTTTCAGTCTTATTATCAGAGAACATGACCTCCATTAGACATTAGAGTTATTTATTAATTTTTTAACAAACAAAAAGAAGAGAATCACTGGGAAAAGTTTCCATTATTGTGTTATTGCAGAAAGTAATTGGCAAAGCAGTATATCAAAGGTATCACTTAGCTTTCTTGCCAGTAATTGTTAATACTGCAGACACATGTATGAACCTCAGTTATTACATTTTAAAGTTCTTTGTCCTGACTGAGCCGTACATCAATGTTTGAACTTTACTTGACTTACAATAAAACAAAAACTGGTATGAAAATGTTTGTGCTGTTAAAAATTGCAGCTTTCTCTATAGTACTATGCTCTACTTGAATATACAAATAATCTTGCAGGAATAGGAGGAGGGCTGGACTGAATTACAGTATTTAGACTAATTATCTTCTGAAAACTTCAATACATGGCTTGAATTAAGAGAGGAGGGATTGTGGTCAGAATCAAGTCTCTGAGAGGTCATGATACTGTTAATTGGAAAACATTTCTTTTGAGATACAAGGAAGGTTATTTTGGCTGACTACAAAACATACAGCTTAGACCTTCCCATAATTAAATAACTTATAAGACTAACTACATGAATATACCCAAATAGAAAATAAAAAGTCAAAATCAACTGTTCATGATACATGAAGAAAACCCCACAGTGCATACCACGCAAGAATCTGAACCCTGTAATCAAACTATTTTAAAGGCCTGTAATAAACACTGGTCACAAGTAGAAAGAAAACAGGCCAACATAAGGAATTTATCTACTAATATTGCAAATTTTACCTGTATATACTGTAAATAATGGAAAGGGGAAAAAAAGGCACTATGCATTTCTATTTAAACTAGTCTGAAGATAATTATGAATGCACACTCTGGCTGAACTTCATTCGGATTTTGAACATTAATTTACTTTGACTATGTGCATGTCAAAATGAAAGATTGCTGTCTGAATCCAGACATGCAGTATTAATACTGAACACATGCATTCGTTTCAGGTCAGCAGACGTTCCAAGTCTATTTCAGCAGGTGGTAGGAGAAACACGCTAATTAAAACCTGTATTAAAAAGTTGACAAAGGGCTATCTATTCTGAACAGCTCCTATATAGAAGAATCACTGTATCATATGTATTTAGACCACAGAATATGAAGAAAATTGAAATGCCCACCACATAAACCACTAATTGTGTCCCTTTTTGAACAACTACTTTTTCATCCAATATATTTTTCAAGGCAGCCCACTAAAGAAGTCAAGACCTAGGGTTAGAGACTAAAACAGGAATCAAAATAATTCTTCAAATTAGTATCACATTTAGATAGTAAAGTAATGAAAAAATTTAAGGTAAACTCATTCCCTATTAGATACTTGTCTCTGGCCACTTCAGAAATTGAGGGCCATTCCTAAGCAATACACCCAAGAAATGTGTAAACAAAGTAAAGGTAGCAGTGGTTCAAGTTACCTGATAAGATACTGCTTTAGTCAAAATTTTGGGGTAAATATGAACTTTTATGTTTGGGGTTTTGTTTGTTTGTTTGTTAGGTTTTTTGTTGTTTTTTGGTTTTGGGTTTTTGTGGGGGTTTTTTTTGGGGGGGATGGTTAAAATTAACATTTTTAAATGTTAACAGTTTTAAAAGTGAGTTTTTTCATTTGAAGTCAATCTGAACTATGCTAATACTCTACAACAAAAAAATTAATTCAGTTACAGTACTTCTGACAAACCAACAAACCTCAGTAGCTGTTGATAACAGGGCACAACACACACAGACCTCCTACTAGCCTCATTCCTAGTACCCAATTTCTGCTGCTGAATGAGATGACAGTGGGAACAAGACTGACTGCAAGCAAAAGCCTAAACTTTATGACAACAATAGCAAAAGATTTGGATAAGGAAATACTCAACAAGCCCAAAATGGACAATTTAAAACACATTTTTCAACAGTGACTGCACTCTGTTTCTCAAGTTCAACTGATAATAGCAATAAATGCATTTTAAGAAAACAGTGAATTCAGTCTTTTAACTCCAAAAACAAACAGGTCCCTTCTTCAGGTTTGAGAACAGCCAGAAACAAGGTTAAGAACTATTCCAGTACAAATACCAAGAACAGAATATTCTTTTTGATTATTTACCCACAAAGGCCCCAAACTTCCCCACAGTGAGCATCAAGATGATGATATCTTCAAGAACATACTCCCTCCATGTTTCAGAAACCACCTGTTTTCTCTGCAGTCATATTGAGGCCCCCTGAAGGGAAATTTTAAGTGTGGCCTAAACCCTTCTCTTTTGAAAACCAAGCATAGCAGACACCCTTAGACCTCTGACATAACAGACACCCCTTTACTGGCCAATAAGATCAGATCAATCTGATGCACATTCTAACCAAGTGAAAATATAAAGAATGTAACATCCCACAGAGAATTTATTAAATTAATTAGGCTCCTGTGTGTATATGGTACAAGTCTGAATAGTACATTTTATCCAACCAATATTGGATGGCATCTTCACAACAGGTGAAGAATAAATTCAAATACTACCACAAACAATGATAAAATATACCTGAGTTGAAGCCTCTCTTACAATAGCAGTTTATCTTTAAATGCCTGTGAAGTTTATGGCAATAGAGAAATGAGCCTGCAAGTGTAAATAAAGTATCCTTGGGTATGCTATCTTGTTTTTCTCATCTGTGGTAATACACCATTATACTTCATTTTAAGTAAACCATCTCAGGTACCTACCATGTTAGTTTGTCTACTGCAAAGCTAGAAATATCTCTAAGTGCACTTGACTTTCATCTTTCTCCTAGTAACACATGATAATTCATCTCTATTTTAAATAGTTTTGGGTCCTAGTGAGAAATACCTATTGCAAAACAGTAAGAAAATCTAAATATAATGGTAATTAACATACTGCATCAGATTTTTAGTACAAACCAGTATGCTTATCTTTGTCTATTCATTTACAGTACTAAAACATCCTGTCAACAAAACATCCTGTGCCTCCTAGCATATACAGACAACATGAAGATTATTCAGAAGTCATCCTACTAGGGTAAAATATTTAATATAAATACTCTTTTCACAAGATGCAAAAAGAAAGCATTTGTGAATTTTGACATCCTGGATTGAATTTAGTGAAACAGAGCACCAGTTTACCAGACAAACATGTTCACAGCTCTATCACATAGCAACACAGAATACAAGATTAGTGTCATCCCATCAAGAGTTTCTTACAATTTTTGGTGTTGTTTGTTGGTTGGATTTGTTGGGTTTTTTGGCTTTCATTTGGTTCCTCTTTGGTTGGTTGGTTTGCATTTTAGCACACAGGATAATGATCAGCATATACACATTACTCGCGAATTGGACTGAATCTGTGACTTTGCAGACTTAAGAGAGTATTTTAAAAGCAGATGGCAACACAGTCCAATGAGTAGTTACTATTATCAGAAGCACCAACTGCTCTGCAGCAACAATGTTTATAGAATGTGTCAAAGAACTATGCACCTGCTTCTCTGCTTTAAGGGTGATCTACAGATTCAAAGAAAGGTAAGTATCACACAACTTATGTCAGGAAAGCATAGTGATTGCACTTATTAAAACAGAAGTGGAAGAAGGACTGATTTTATCAATTAGCTTTTATCATGGTTAGCTAAGTACATTGTAGAAGGACCAAACTTCAAAGAAAATTCTGAGTCCTCCCCAAAAATAACAATCTTAACCAACAGGAAATACACAACTCTAAAGTTCAACAGAACTTGAAATTATATTGTTAGCTTGACCATGTGACTTTCCGTTGTAACTTAATAATGCTTTTCACATGATTACCTATACACACAAAAATCCTAAAGAACTGTAAGATTCACTAAAATTAAAGGCATTTATGCAATTTGGTATGAGAAGATAAGCTTAAAAAAATTAAAAATAAAAGATAAAGACATGGTATTATTGCATTCATAACTAGTGTGGAAAAAGTGAAGGCGTTCATACCAGCGACTGTGAATCACTCTTGCATGTCTAAGTCAAGAGCACAGCTCCCTACATAATCATAGGGAAAAAGCCAGTATTATTGAACTCCTTACCTTCAGGAGGTGCTTCAGAAAGGCAAGTTGCTTTTCACTTCACTACTTAACTTAGGAACATAAACTATGTAGTTAAAGAGGTATGGCAAAAGCACTTTCTGAACACCTATTGAATTTCAGCATTCCCTAGGCAGACCTTTGATTATCAGTACTTGGATGTAGCAGCTAAAATATATCAATAAGCATGGGTGGAAAGCCCCATTTTTAACAGTTGAGGTTTTTCTGCCAAAGAAATCTCTTCATTGTTTATTCTAGAATGACACTTTAAATACATTATTCTATTTTCAAACAAACAACACCTATGAAAAAGTTTGTGAGACAATGCAAGACAAAATTATGCCAAAAATCAGTAGGCTCTGTGGAGGTAAAAAAATAAGGTTTAGAATATAGAAAGATGTAGTTCCATTTAAATCACATCTTAAATCCACCTCACTCAGCAGGCTTTACATCTTTCAGTTTAGAAATCAGTTTATTAAGAACGCAGTTTGCAACATAGATGGCTCATGTGTTTTCAACATGGACACGTGTCTAAGGTAACTGGGTACACCTTGGTATCAAACACCACACAATTTGTCTCTTAAGTCACACACTCCTTGTTAGCAAGTCCCACACTTTCTGTACAAAATACATTCTTGACCTAGTTACTGGTACCTGAAGTAGCTGTTAATGGGAATGGAACTGCTTTTACAAAAAGCTAGACTGTATTAATGAAAAGGGAAAAACACATCTTTGAAAGCTTAAAACAAAGTTTTATAATGGTGAGCTGCTCATTAGCAGGCACTTCTTAGTGTCCTGAATATCACAAAACAACAAACCCAACCCTACTTCGCATGAGTTTCCAACTTTTTTGGGGTTTTATTGAAGCTTATAAAAATTATTCCAGTTTGTATTACTTTTCCTTCTTTGAGTATCCATTACAGTAAGGATAAGAAAGGCTGGCCCCTTCAGTTACAAGCATCTTCTTGAATCACAGTTTGTGGACAGATTTCTAGGGGAAAAAAAAGTAATGGTACTTCAACAGTTTGTTCTGTCGAAGGAAGAACCTAAGTCAGTTCATATAAAAATATTATTTTCAGCACTAAACCTTTTTCTTGCAGAACCTACTTAATAGGTTCTGCAGAAGGAAAGATATCAACTTGAACCAACAGCTTGTTACTAATTCATCTTAGAAGCTGCCTTACTGCTTAAACGAAATACTTTGAAAACCTGCAAAATAAGAAAAAAGAGTTTAATACAATGAATTCTTTCAAATTGTAAACTGAAATTTAACTACTTTAGAATCACTGCACCATGATCAGTGATAAGCAGCTATGGGTATATAAACTGCAGTTACATATTTTTTCTAAAATGGAGCAACTTTCATACAAGGCAACAGATGTTACCTTTACCACTGTTCACAGATACAAACCTCTTGCTTTAGACATCCACATTCATGTAACACATTCATTCAGATTGCCATAATTTTTAATGTCTTGAAAATTACATATGGATAGAAATTATTTTCCATTTCCTTCTGGCATGAAATTTTTGTAGGAACACTTCTTCAATATGAATGAGGTCTGCTCAAAAATTCAGTGACAAAAATGGTCTTTAAATAAAAGTTCTGCAGCTGAACACAAAAGTAACTGCTCAGTGTTTCCTCAGAATCTTCCCACAACAAAAACCACTGTGCCAGCATCTGCTAATATTTTTCGTTTGTTTTTTGAAAGAATCAAGTGTTATGTCCATTTCTTCTTTAGTATGTGCTAGGCAGCATACCTGGAACTCCTGCCACAAATTCATCAAGTGATTTCAATTTGTGCCAGAAAGGTGAGGTGCAATTCTTGTACACAAACACGTATGACTGATAAATTAGTACAGATGTGAATAAAGACAGTGACCAGCAAGATCTGAGGAAGTAAGTGAATAATATACCCTAATGATTAAATAAATCCACATAAACATCACAGTAAGAGACTAGAGCATTCAGCAACTACATCTGTTCCCCCTTCCCAAAACACAAATAAAAAACACCAATTGATGCAAAAAAAAATTCATACATTCACACAGAAAACATGCAATCTGTTGAAATAGATGCCATTTTTTGCACTTTGCAGACCCTTTAGAGTTCTTTTTTTTTTTTTAATGTACATAGCATTAGCTGCCATTGAAGAAAACTTCCTTCTTACATTGGGAGAATCCACACGTTTAAGAGACAGAAACTTTCCTGTTGTACGTACCTGAGAACCATGAAAATCTGCCATGCCAAGATTTCTAAAATGTTTTTAACCATTACAGAAAAGGAAACGGACTGCTTAGTATAGTGTACTTCCTGCACAGTGCAAACCACTTGCTAATGCTGATCATTATGAAAAATCCTCACTCCATCCTGATTGGACACAGAAAACCCTCACTACATCACATTGCAAGCGTCTTACTACCACACCCATAAGCTTTATTTGGATATGATCTTTTCAACGAATGAACAACTACTATGCTTACAATAGCATGGCAGGGTCACTCGTAAGCCAAAAATTCAATTTTACAGAGAGAAAAAAAGTTACGATAATTTTAAGCTTTTCTAGATAGGATTCTGAAAAGAAACTGTTCATGTAGCTACCGTGAACACAGATAGATGGATGACGATCAGTTAGGAAAAAACACAGAAATCCCTGTAATCTCAAAAGACTTTTATACTAATCATTGCTTTATTTCCTTTGTGACCATATTCAACATGACAACAGATCTCATTTTTCTGAATAATCTTCTAGGATATTTACACAAGCCTACCGCATGCAACGCTTCTGCCAACTGTGTGGGAAACAGGAAAATTTTACCTCCCTTGCTAAGGCTGCCTCTAAACTTTTGCATCAGTTCATATAATGCAAAATCAGTCTCTGAGCCAAGAGATCACTTGTAGTGGGATCAATTAAGTGACTAAATTGAAAAAAAAATTCAGTAAGATGCCATTTTTAACCTAAATGTTAATTTAAATGGTTCTCACAAATAGGTTTCAATAACCATTCTGGTGAAAGCACAGTTACACAGTGCCATCTAGCAGTGACTTACAGTACAGTGGTTACTACAATGCTAAATTTGACACATTAAGCAGTTTGTAAACTCCTTTCCCATTTAAGCAAATTCAAAGAGATCAGTGGACTGACCCATTGCATTGCTATATGCAA
Source organism: Calypte anna (assembly GCF_003957555.1). Lineage (NCBI taxonomy): Eukaryota > Metazoa > Chordata > Aves > Apodiformes > Trochilidae > Calypte > Calypte anna. The sequence continues at coordinate 56,312,834 of NC_044245.1, read as the reverse complement.
ACCTAATGTTGAAACTTTACAGACTGAATCAAGTCTTTTAAGACTATCTCAAGTTTAACACAAAAATCAGGTTTTGATCTAACCTTTCTCTAAAGTTTTTTCTTCACTAAATTTAAATAGCCAAGATTTCTCTGCTTACCATGACTCTAAAATTGTTCAAACTTCTGAAGTTACATACACCAATAGATTCAAGCATTCAAACATTTCAAATTTTCTAACATTCAAGTTTTCTAATGGGGGGAGAGAAGGATACTTTAATGCCCCATGAAATTGGAATCAAATTGAATTCCTTACCACCATCAAGTTGCAAAAAATACTTGCAGAAATCAATCACTGCACAAAACATTAAAATAAAAAATTCGAAGTCTAAAGTTCCACTTTCACAAGCACATACTTTAACTCAGCATAATTAAACTCTAGTGCTAAAGGAAAGGTAAGCCAGCTCTTGAGCACACAGTCCTATTGATGATCTGCCCTCTTCCTTTTGCAACATCATAATACATATGCATAGATACTTCCAAAGATTTGTCCAACTTTGCAGTAAACCAACCAAGGAACTAACCTGGTTTTAGATTAAAATGGCCAAAAAGTTAAACAAACAGTGCCAGATTATTTTTGAAAATACAGAGGAAATCATAAAGGCAAACAACAGAAGTGTGACATCAATCTCTGGCTTAGCAATTCCATTTATAATCTCTTTAAAAAAGCTATAGTACCATCACTATTAACAACAGCAGCATTCCTAGATGAGCCACAGAAGTAAATTCTTAAAAACTGTGAAGCTCATCTAGTTCAGATACATTAAAAATGGATGCAGAGAAGCAAGGTATTCTGTTCAGGGTATTATCTAAGCTAGCACCAAGCCTTCAAATTCCACATCCTGAACAGTTTTATCCTGAAACCACCTTTCATATTTTTCTAAACAAGTGTATTTCAGTTTCTCCCATTTTACTAAACAAAAAAATCCCAACCAAACCAAACCAACAAACCCAAACAAACAAACCCAAACAACAACCAAAAAAAAAAACCAAAACCAAAAGCCCCACAACCGAAAAAACAAACAAACAAAAAAACAACACAAAGGTAGATTTTGACATTTAATTCTCTAATAGACTTTGATCCGGATTTCTGCTGTCCCAGGACCTTAATATGAAGGTTTCATAAACTGTACTTTGAATAAGACATCAAAAATTCATATACTACTGCTCAATTATCATAATGGTACATACTAAATAAACAGGCTAATGTACTTGTAGATTAACCTAAATGAACTGCATAATGTCCAGAGGAGAAGAACAAGAAAGGTCAGAATTCTAGAGAACTTGACCTCTGAGAGAAGCTTTTGGGAATTACGTCTACTTCACCTAGACACAAGATGCCTTTAGAGAGAAGTGGGAACAACATTCTAATATGTGAAAGGTTACTATGAAGAAAAGAATCAGATTGTCTCCATACCTACTAAAGAAAACACAGTCAGTTATTAGACTAAACTGTGCTAAAAAAATTTAGGTTAGACATCCAGAAACACTTTTCAAGCAGAAGGGTAGTTAATCACCCAAAAGGGGCTATCATCAGAGGCTTTTAACAACCAGCTAAAACACATGTCAGTGAACAGCTCAGACATGGGGAAAAAAAGCTCAGGCAGGCAGGTGGCTTTTGGCCTCTGATCTATGACAGACCACAGCAGCCTAAGAAGAGAGTTTGTCAGTCACAAACACAAACAGCCTACTCCTGAGACATGGTCAGGGAAAACAGTCTTACTTAAAATTCCTCTCCCAGTTCTCTCCTGCATCATTTTTCACCCCAGAAATAAATTCCTCACGCTGCACCCTGACTTCCTGCCAGCACCTGAGCAGCACCATATTGTGGTGCTGTTAAATGATAAGAATTTCTCCCCAGCTCACTGAACAGCAGAGCGCACAGCCCCTCCATTTAAATATACTTCTGCCACAGTAAAGTAATGAGCCACTGCCAGCACTGAAAAGCTACAGATGTAAAGCAAAAAAAAAAAAAAAAAAAAAACCACAAAACCCTAAAAATTTAACAATGACATTTTTCTCTTTCAGTGAAAAATGCTGTAGTTTTATGTAGTGTAACGAGGCAACCAGGTGCCACTAATTGCCAGGGAGTGAGCATGAGCTTGTGTCAAGCCCACCTGTGCCTAATTAGGGCAGGCCCCCACTGCGCATGAGCAGGACCAGGGGGCCAATAAAAGGTGAGGCCTGAGACACAAGCTCAGCTCAGTCCTGAGCTAGCCAGCAGAGAGGTCAGTTGCTCTTGCAGCAGCAGCACCGATCCAGGCTAGTCAACTCTGAGAGCCATGGGCTCAGAGCATTGCTCGTGAGTCTCTGCTGGAACACCTGGTTGGACCTTGAAGCGCCATTCCCTAAGAGAGGTTTGTCTTGCTACATTTTATGCTATTCTACTGTAATGTTACAAAGAATATTTGAAACTGCTGAAAATATATCAATGTGACTGTCTCTTAAGCTTCATAATTTTTTATTTTCTACTTAGTAGTCTTCTAAAGTATACTAAATTTATGTTCTCCTTTTGTAACTACCAATTATAAGACTGAAATTTCCAGGTAAACAAACGATCGATGCTCAAATTTACCATCATCTGATGATCTAAATCTTTACATTTATTAATGGAAAGTAAATTTTTTTAAGTGTGATAAACAAACAGAAAAATTCCAACCCACAAACATGCAACAGAATTTCAAAAGTCAACTATCACTTAGGGAATGAATTATAAACAAGCATACTTTTACCTTCAAAGCCCCCACCAACAAAAGCTGAGGGTCCAAATGCCTAATAAAATCAGCAGCCAAGTGATCTGTCTTCTATTAAATTGCATGCCAAAAACTCACTTCTCTATACACCAGTGTCTTGTACCAATCAACAGCAATTCAGTTTTGGCACAATTTATTCAAAGCCTATTTATAGTCACCAAAGTTAAAGTTTCTGCTTTTCTGCTTAGTTTCTTTCTGCAAATACTAGCCAAGGATTTGACACACAAGACAAATGCTAATGTCTTCTGCTTAAACAGATGAAGCCTGTTCCTCAGCCCCTACACTTAATGTGTTAAGTCCAACTGGTAGTACACAAATGCTACAAGATTCACAGAAGTGCATAGAAGCACCATGGATGGCCATTTCAGCAGACACATAATGCTCCACTTAACAAGGCTACTGTCAAGACTGCTGTTTGGTCACAGCATGTCCCACACTTTATACAAGTGCCTGAAATGGGCACAAAAATCACAGAGACTGTCTAGGATGAGGCTGAGATTTCCCAAGAACTGCAGAAATACTTTATAACAACATGAAGCATTCTAAAACAGTTTATGATGCAATAAAGTAATTTCTGCATCTTGGAAATGCACAGAAGCTTATCTCTTCTCTTCAGGTGGAAGTTATCTGTCTGTAGTGTGGTAAGACCAAATACTCAGTTTCTGAGAAATGTTAAAAGAGCCTTGGCAGAACGTGCGTAATTTTAAAACAGTGTTTTCAGTGCATATACTGAGGATCCAATGCTTATTTCTTGCCACCAGGAGAATATAAATAGCATGGGAGTTTTCTCCATCTTTGCTTGAGACTGCAGCACAATCCCATTCCACTAATACAGAGATCATCCCCTGAAAACTCAGATGTTTCCCAGTGCACAGTCCAACTGCTCCCAACATGTACAAGGGACAGATTGCCCCTTGACAACTTGCTTATCTCCATTATTTTATACATCATTCACACTAAATATTTTACAATACAGCACTTAAAATTCACTTAGCTGAAAAAATTAAAACTTTATGCAGCTCAAAAGTTGTGAAGATAAGTTCAAGAAAACAGTATTTGTTCACCAATGGCAAACAGAAACAAAGTAGTATTTGCACAAATCCCAGGCTAACCATGCAAAATTCACAAGCTAAGGAAGTATGTAGCTAGGCCTTACCCATGTTCAATATAAGATGTTAATTCACAGCAAGTAGTACTTTCCCCCCCAAAAAAACATTGAATCACATCTGTACATTGCTTAGAATTTGCTTGAACAAATGAAAAATCTGATTTCGGAAAGTCAGGATATCAGTGAAATAATTACAATAGTTGCCATCTACCTCAAATGCTATGCTTGCTAAGGTAAAACAATTTATTATTGATGTTCAACCTAAACACCACCTGCCTTAACACTACTAGATAAACTCATGGTTTTACTTATGCTGTAATCATGCCTTTAGCAGTAGATAGTCCTTCTTCTGCAGTCCTTATAATTTTCAGTGTCTTGGTGTAATAACACACTGTAAGCCAGTCTATGAAAGATTATTAAAATAAAACAACAAAAAAAAAATAACTCCATAGCAAAAATAAGCAGGGAGTCGTTGCACACTGTAAGAAAAATCCTCACCTAACATTTCAAAGAGAAAGATTAAACCAACCTTATCAGACCAACAATCATGTTTCCAAAAGGAACAGCTCCTCAAAGAGATGAATTTAGCAATGATATTTTCTGAATTCCAAACATGACACAGACTCATAGAAGGGGAACTAATGAGTCCAGTACAAAGCCCAACTTAAGCTAAAAAGAGGCTACTCTGAGACAATATAGAAATACAAAACACAGACCTTTCCAATATTCGACAGCAAAAATGCCAACTAAATGGACATAAGAATGACAGCAAACAATTTAAAGGCGATTTAATTAAATGCACATGATCAGACTTCAAATCAGAATAGTAATCCACCATCCCTAAATTAAATCAGTAATACAGCTCAACAGTAATGACAAGGTTAAGTGACCTCTTACCCGACAGAGAGCCGGAACATCCCCCAGCAGGGCAGGGAACAGCAGTGACCCAGCCCAGCACTACTGAGCCAATGCTGCCACCCCTTGGCTCCTAACGATACAGCACCGAGCCTCAGCCCGAAAGGTTCAAAGCTTTTTTGCATTTGAACATACACCAACTGTAAACCCACCTTCATCAGAAAAACAGTTCTAAGCTACTTCGTACATTATCATACCCCGGTTTGTTTTGTGGTTTGTTGTTTTGGTTTCTTTTTTCCTGTGAGTAAGTACACCCGTAAAATATTTTGATAGAAAGAAATTAGAAATTTATATCTGATCTTGCTCATACCAACCAGGCCTAGTGTGCAACAATGGATTATCTACGTGTCTTTTTACTTTTCCGTTCAGCGACAGGAACTCTTTTTACACCTTGGAGCCACATTATTAACACCAGGCTTACAAGAACAAAACCCAAGATGGCCATGAAGAAGGAAGTAGAAATTACACTCAGGGGAGAGGAAAAAAAATAAAGTACATAATTTGCTCGTATCAGCGAGCAAAAACACCACGAGTTTGTGTCTCATATCTGTTTAGTGAACTTCTACTGCCTCCAGCAAGTCTCAACCCCGTGGCAGTCTTGCCTCTTGCGAGCACACCCTAAGGCCTTACTGAAGGACAACCACATAGGTCATTGCTCTCTCTGCATTTGGAGACACAAAACAGTTCAAGATCAGCTCTGTTACATTTTAAATGCCTACCAACAAGGGAGAAACTAACCAACTTTTAAACTTATCTTGCCTCGTGGCATAATATAGAACAAGAGCAGTTCACACATGCACCCAACACTACAACTGTCAAAAAAGCATTCCCAAAACATATGAAAAGCACGAGTACAAAGGTGCACAGCAAAGACTGACCAGCAATTTCTCAAAAACAGGGAGCTCACACCTAAGAGTCATCTTTGATAGTAAATGAAACTCAAACCAGATTACAGCAAGAGTCTGAAGTAAACATTAACCCTCGTCCATTATTCCACACCACGTAGGGTAACAAGCAAGATTTTTTTTTCAGGTGCTCCTACAAACACTCGGGACAACATATGATCTTTATCCTACCTTTGAAAATATATGGCAAAAAAACCTCTTCAGGTTACAAAACGCTGCTCTGTTTTCCCACTAGAATTTATAAATGTTCTATAAGTTATCTGTAGTACAAAGAACCATGAGATACCTGAAATGAATGTCTCAGTAGAGCACTCTACAAAGCTCCAAATCGTATGTATGTCTATGTTGAACTCACTTCATCACTTCTATTTATGCTTCATTTACTGATTGCTTAAAAATCTACTAAAGGGACCCATTCCAAATATGAGGACCCACATTACCATGAGCTGAAACTTACCCTTCATGGCTCAATCTTTTTCAAATTCATTCTCCTGGATTAGATGAAGTTCAGTGTTTTAAGAACTAAATCCTATTGTACAACCACCAGAGAATGTAGCCAATTTTTCTTTGCCACTAGAATTAACCCTAAACATGTACACATGCTTAAATTTACCTATATAATCCACCTACAACTGTCTCTGAACATACTGTGCAAGTAGGATCTATTCAGGCTCTCAGATCTCCTGATTGCCAGCTCCGTTGACTGTGAAAAACACTAAAAGATAATCAATTCAACTTAGATGGACTACTACAAAACAGATGATTTTAAGTGGGATAAAGAAACAACACACACTTCTCAGATCAAGCCCTAATAGCAGTCACGTAGGAGGCCTTTATGAAGGGAAAACGGCACACTAGTTCTTTCCAGTTCCCCCATAAAGAGGACACATTTCCCAATTTGAGAGTTAGAGTTCTATCCTGTAGCAAAACCAACATCCTCAAGGCTAGACACTTTTAAGAAAGTTGCCTAATAGAGGTAAGAAGTTGATTCTGAGGAAGGTGAGGTAGGAAAAACAGCAAAGATTTTATAGGAAGTGTATCTCGCACAGAGGTGGAAGTCAGAGATGACAAGTAACAACTTGAGCCACACACATGGTAGAAAGTCTTACAGGAACACAGGAGCAGCAACACAGTAATACACAGCTGCCAAAACCACAATTATATCGTAGTTTACAGGGACTGGGGGAACATGGACTGCTGCAGATAAATCACAGTATGTTGTGTTAGATCTACACTGCAAGAAAGCACCCCAACAACTAACACCCAGTCCTATCATCCCAGTCACTGCCTTATAGGACACTTCAGACTGCGCTGGAAATACCATCCAAAGGTATTCCTCCCAAAGAACTTGAAATCTTGATTGTCTACACATGTTCAATTCCATCTGCTCCAACCCGTGAATATCACCTTTCATTTTTCTTCTGCCTTATTTCACCCTCCCTCATCAAGTTCTTACCATCACACCACCAAAGCTGCAGATTCTGAAGAAATGACAAGAACTCATATCTCCTTTGGAGATGATTATTGGTATGTCCAACTGTAGCAATTATTTGAGCTGCAGTGAAAGAATAAGGCTAAATCTAACAAAATACACCACACCTACATCCCAAGCACTTACACACTGCATGGTGGACCACTTTCAAGCCAGAGCATCAAGAACCAAGCACAAACCAACTTGAGACAAGCAGCAACCTTCCAAAAGCAGAAGACTATCACTGGAACTGTTAAGAGAACTATCTCACAGGAATAAGTTATTTACTGCCCCTGTCAGTACCAACCAAAATCTTACATACTCAAATTATCAGTCAGTTTGAATCAAAAAACCAAATATGCTTTAGGAGTAACTATACGGGTATGTATGGTTATCAAGAAATGTAAAAATCATACAGGATTTTGATTCTATAAATTATAGGCAATGGAGGAATTCTTCAGGAATGGAACGAAACATCACAGGTTTACACTTAGTCAAAATGCTTTCATCAACAACTACATAGGTTGCAGAGAGCTTATGTTTACTTAAGAAATGTACAGAATACAGTAACCCATTTAAGAGAGCTCTATTTCAAGACAGTAAAATAAAAATCTAAAATTATTTAAGTTGTATTGTGCAGCAAAAAAAGTACTTTAAAATACAAAATAATTTTTAAAAAAATTAAAGTGCCAGATTCTGAACACTTATTCCCAAACCATCAGTCAATACCTGCGCAGTCCTAGTAATCTTACTTTCCACTTGGAGGAATAATATGGATGCTGCAGAATGCCTTGCTGTATCTGTACGGGGATGGCCTAAGTCTAAGAAAAGTCTTTCATGGTTTATGCAACACAATGAACACTAGGTAATCGTCTGTAATTGTAGCACCTCATCTGCTTTTTCAACAGCAGACTTAAACATTTCCTTTTATAGCCATCTTCTCCTCATCATGAGATCTGAATAGGTCAGAGTATTTGTTCTTCCTTGTCTTTTTTCTTCTTCTACTGATATTTGCTGTTCGAGCAGATGGACAGTGTTAAGGGTCCTTCAGATACACTCACTAGTAAACAAAACTGAACAGTGTTCAGAAAATTAACAAGTAAAAGAGGCAAAAACCCCAGACAATTCCCCAAGTGTTTCAAAATACTGAATTTGCTTTAGAGAAATACATAAATTCTCTCCACAGAGAATTTCAGATTTGTAAGACACGTAACATGGACTATAATCATTAAGCTTCAATAAGAATTGGCAAACCTCACAGATACAAGTCCTGCCAACAAATACATACTCACAGTAATAGAATGAGATTTTTAAGAGGCACAGAAAGGAACCCCTGAAAAATAATGCATCTGACCATTCAACAAACTTGATGAAATTTTGCATGAGACAGTAAAAAGGATGCCTGAAGACTAGTCTCAAACTCCACAAGTAAACTGAGGTTCTGTGATACAGTGTAATTTCTATGTGCTAAATCAAAACCAAGACCACTGATTTATCAAAACAACTCCACTCGTTTTTGCTTCTGGAACCCCATGCAAAGTCATGAGACAGTTCCATGACAGCCTTTATTTCTTAAAAAAAAGTGTAGTGCAGATTATTGGTTTAGCTTTGCTGAATGCTTAATAACAAGTTTTGCTTCCTCTTCATAAAAGTTGCTGTTCATTCTTCTGGTATTTTTAAGTCATTAGTATGTCTTTCCCTCCCCTCCAGAATGTTTTACAATGAGTGAGGAGAGAATGCTTTGGATCTGAACATCTTTCAAGCCAGAAGCAATTGCCACCAAATAACAAGCATACCCAACTGCTTGAATCCATCAAACTGCATTCAAGAGGGCTGGGCCAAAAACCATTCATTTCACAGAAACAGAAACCTATAGATGCCAACAAATGTTAAGACAACTACGCACTTCAAAAGTCAGTTCCTTCCATGTCTGAGTATACATATTCCTTTCGATTTTTCAGAGAGAAAGTACTGTTAAGTGGCACACACAGTGAATTTCCTTTCAAACAAACATCTGGCTCACAGTATTTGAGAGCTCCAAGCTCACCTACTTCTTCTTTTTTCACATTAGGCATTACTTGTCTGTACCATGGGCTTCTCCCTCCAGGGTGCATCTCAGAGTACAGTAGCAGGTCTGCCAGCATATCTAAACTACACAGTTTAGTTCATGATGCCAAGAAACCAAAACCAGTTTTAGAACCAGTAAAGCCACCATCAGGAACATTGTTTTCAGAACATGAGCAAGCACAGCCCTGCACTGATGGCTGTTGGTCCACACATTTCTATGTGGCTCAGACTAACAAAGGAGCCTTGTGTTTCCACAGGACAGCATGTAAAATTTGTTCAGAATACTGCCTACCTTCATATTGTAAAAATGGGTACAAAAATAGGTTCAGCTTTTCTACTGGTTTACTTTAGACATTTTTTTTTAAGCTGATGTAATTCCTGATTTTTAATCAGCATTGCTCTTACCATAGTGTATGTATATTGCCAATTCACATTTCTCACAAGACATTCTTTGCTGTGAAAACCTAATGGAGCCATCAGTTTGAATCTTTGAATACAGCCATTCCAGAAAGCAACATAGGACACTTGTATAGAAAGGACATTTTTGAAACAGATGAAATGAAAAGAGGAAAAAGAAAAACAAAAAACAAGAACCAGACTTCTGCATCTCCTGAACAAAGTTCAAGTCAAGAACAGGGCAAAATCCATGCAATAAACACAGATAAGTAATAGTACTACAAGAGGATTTTTGCAACAGGTCATAAAAACATCATTTATTTTATTCTAAAATAAAGAAAAAATTTCTAATAAAAAAAGTCTAAAGTAAAAACTTATTTCTATAACTAGAAGACATCATTATACCAATCTTCAGTTTCAGCTACATCAACTGATAAGGCAGGTTGCATTGCTACAACTTCTAGTTAGCAATAAAAATCTGTCTGATATTGCCTTTCTTCTTTTTTTAAAAAAATCTTGAAACTAGATAAAAGACACTAGAAACAGTGCCTAACCCTCTCCTTTCTAATGAAGCAATATCTGCAAGTAAAGATCACATTTTATTTCCTAGACCCATCTCTTCTACAAGCACTGTTGACTAAAAAAGCTGATTCCATTTTCTCTGTACTCTCCTGCTGGGTATTCCTGTTTGCAACTAGGATCTTCCACGACACTTCTCAAGGCTGAAGAAAGGCAGCCTTCCCAGTCTCTTCTCATACACCACATACTCCCAAACTATCTTGGTTCCCTCTTTACTAATCTAAGTTCACTACATCAACACCTCTCTTCTCCTGGGGAACCCAAATCTGGGCCCAAGCTGAATCACTGGACACAAAACTCCTAATGTTGTCTCACAGGTACATTACAGAGCTGAAGGATCACCTTCCCAAACCTGCTAGCTACAGTCTAGGTAACTCATTCCAGAGTTCTTTTTTTGCTACAAGAGTACATTGCTGACTCATGTTTAATTCTTGTCTACCTCAATCAAAATCCTTTTCTAAAAAGTGGCTTTCTAGTCAGTCTGCCGTCCCCAAAACTTTACCACTAGCTGGGGCTATGCCAACATTTGGGTTTTGCATTTGCCTTTGCTAAATGCCATTTGGTTTCTGACAGCTCTTTTTCTAGTCTATTAAGAGCCCACTGAACCACAGCACTGGTTTCCAGCCTATCATCACTTCCCCCAGTTTGGCATAGTCTACAAATTTGCTGAAGGTTTCTTGTCCTGTCTTCCAAGTCCATTAAAGACATCAAACAGATCAGCCCTAGCATGAAACCCTGAGAGACATTATCAGCAATCCAAGCAGTAAGGCAGCACTTTCATACACACTTGTGGCCAGAAGCATCACTATATCAAGCAGAAAAGCAGTTCCAAATTCCAAAAGCACATGACAACCATCTGAATCTTGGCAACCCAGAAGCAGCTTCTGGAAAACTACACATTTGAAGAATTAAGGTAGAGAGAAGCTAAACTTGAGGAAGTCATAAAAAGCCAAATCTGAGAATTCATTTATAACCTTACACAAACATCTGTCACAAATAAGGCTTCTTGGACCAGCACTACACTTGTCTGTGAAATGTTTACCTACTCCAGAATAGCACTACTAATTAAAGAACCACCTGGGTTTTCTAAAATAATTCAACACTTGAATAATTCAGCATCTAGTTTCTACTTAGAAAAACACAGAAAGGTTAATTGCAAAGAAGAAAAATGGGATGTCACTGTTTAACAATACCATGACCAAGAAAAGAAACAAACATTTTATGAAATCAGGAATAAAATATTTCTGGCAAAATTTCAGGGAAGACACTACTACAGTCTTTCAGTACAAGTAGGATGTACATTTAAATGCAAGACAGACCAAAACTTGAATTAATTAATAAAATCTAATTTTGATTAGTCATAAGTATCTGAATAAAAAAGTATTCAGATAATAAGTTTCCACTGAAACTATACAGTTTATATTTTCAGATTTCTACAGCTTTTCTTTTAATGCATTTTGCATAAAGAAGATAAAGTGTGGCCAGAACAACAAGCTTGGCTTTTTTTCTTTTTTTTTTTTTTGTTCACAGTTAGAGAGGCAGAACAAGATGACCAGGGATGGTTTAAATTATTTGGAAGCAAAGGAGAATGTACAAACTGCAATCCTTTAACATCCTACCTCCATCATGCTGACCATCCTTCCTAAAACAAAGATTCATTAACATGGAGTAGTTCATCTCTGCTCCAGCAGCAAACACATAACTCTAAGTGACAAGACACTTCCTTCCTACCTCTCTCTCTGCTTCACTTGGGTTCCACCAATTACAGACAACTAGCTAGAGTTTTTACTGAAGAATTAGTATCTTTCCTTACCAGTGCATCACTTGTAATTTCCTTATCCACTGTTATCAAAACTTTTCATGAGTTTATTAAGCAAAATGCCCAGAGAAGCTACTGCATGGCATCTATTAGATGACTGTCCTGTCAGGAAAACCTAGCTTTCTGAAAGCACTCATCATGCTTAATTCCATGAAAATTCTTTTATCTCCTCACCTTCAAATCAGAAAGATATCAAAGGGGGATTTACTAAAGTGCAATTACAACTAAAAAATTTTATGACTAAAAGCTTGACAGCTCTGAACATTTACCAAAAAAACCCACCTAAATTAAGTGACCTGCCTGATATTGTTACCTGTAATTTTGTATCCATATGCAGCCAGCTGTCCAGCCATGTATTCACCATCTGAATTATTGTGGGAACATCCCCATGTACGAATCCAGATTTTTTGAGTACCAGGAATAATGCTGTTAAGTAAAAATAAATGAAAAAGGCAAGTCAAAAGACAAACAAACTTCCCTTTTAAGCCTACTGAGCAGACTCAACTAATTGTAATTCTCCAAATGTAAAAAAAGCAACACAAGCAGCAGCAAATCCAAAAGGGCTGGGGAAAAACACTCTAATTTTAGTGTAGGAGGTATTAAGTCTGGCTGGCCACAGCAACCTGTGTGGTGCTGTGTTTTGTATTTGTGACTGACACACCTGTGGTTTAGCTACTGTTGAATAGTGCTGAACAGTATCAAACCTTCTGTTTCCCACTGTGGTATGTTTCCCACAGGCTGGAGACAGACAACAGGTTGAAAAGGAACATGGACAGAATATCTGACCCAAATCGACCAAAAGGATTATCTATACCAGATGGATTCTTTCTTTCATGTTCAGCAATTGAAACTGGGGATGCAGTCTTTCCAACCTTGCCACTGCTCTTAAATTGACTGGGCACCAGTTTGCTTGTGGGAGGTGGTGAGCAATTGCTTTTGCATCACTTGATATTTTTCACCTACTCTTTCCTTCATTTAAACTATCTGTATCTCAACCCACAAGTTTTCTCACTTTTGCTCTTCCAACTCTCCCCTACCTTACTGGAAGGAGGGGTGAGCAAGTGGCTCAGTTGGGTGGCTAGGGTCAATCCACCATGAGTGGCAAGAAAACTTTTAGAATGCAGAAGGTACAAGAGCTGAAGGATAAGAAGATTCAGTACGCTTCAGTTATGTTAGGGGAGGGAAAAAAAAACAAAAACCAACACGTAAAACAACTAACTTTCTGAAAATTAAATTAATATATAATTAAACAAGAGACCATTAAGAGAGTGCACTGAATTTAGGCCACCAGCAAACTCACTGTTAGAGCTACACTGCAATCTTTTGACATGATGGCTCCTATTGATTGTACTTTCCTACATCTTTGTATCTGCTTAAGCTCGCAGCCAAACTAACATCTGAAAGCTCAGATCCCAACCTTTCTGGACTATAGAAGCAGCATGGCAGATGTGCACCATGGAGCTAGCACACATAATGGTTTTAAGAACCTACAAAAAATATCTGCAAGCTCTCATTGAAACTCCTGGGCTAGTTATGTGCCAGTGAGCTAGACAGACCAGTACAAAACCAATACGCATACTGGAACACAATCCTTTGCCCTGCCCCCATTTTTTTTCTCTCCCCTCATATGTTTTCTGGTTTTTTTTAAAGATATTCCCTTAGTTAGAAATGAAAATTTGTTTCTGGAAGATTAATTATCATTAAATAGACAATGCATTTAGACTTCCTACTGCTGAAACAACGTTCAGTCAATGTGCTTTCTTGGGTCACAGAAACTATTTTATAGTCTGTTAGATAATATATAGGACCTGAATATTTTGGAGAACGAATCACCAGTGGGAAGTATCTACAGACCATCAGTTCAGAGCGGAGTCAATGTACCCTTACAGGCCTTCAGAGAAGGGTGCATTGTTATGCTCTGTAAAATCAGTTTTGAACACTAATGAAACACCAAAATTTAATTTCCTGCGCATTCCAGACATACTTTATTTTCACCTTTATAATGCAGGGAAATTTTATCCACCAGCTTGTAACTATTGGGGGAAAAAAAAAAGAAAAAAAATACCAAAATCCCAATGTCTCAACTGCAGTACAAACTAGAATCAGTAACTGAATTCACCTATGCTTCAATCAATTACACTACAGCAGAAAGCTGATTCTGTTCTTACAAGAACCACAAAGAATAATGCAAAGATACATTCTGTAGTTACTGCATACTTTTCCATTGAAATAAAAGAGTAAGTTCAAAAGAAGTTTCACTATATCACTTGCAGGATGTATGTACAGCCTTTGGAAATCCCAGGTGAAAAGACTGAAGCAAGGAGGACACACCCTTGGTGGAAGAGAATCAGGTCAGAGAATAGCTGAGCAAACTGAACACGTCTAAGTACCTAGGCTCTGACTGCATGTATCCACAGGAGTGATATAGATGTACTGAGGGGAGTCCAACAAAGGGCCATGAAGATGATTAAAGCACTGGAGTATCTCTCACTAAAGGAAAGGCTGAGAGTACTGGGATTCTTCAGCCTGAAGAAAAGAAGGGTCAGGAGGATCTTACCAATGCATATAAATACCCGAAGGGAGGGGTCTGTTTTCAGCAGTGCCCAATAACAGGATCAGAAGTAATTGGCGCAAACTTACACAAAGGAGTTTCCCTCTGAACATCAGGAAACATCACTGGGAGGGTGACTGACCATTGGCACAGGTGGCCCAGGGAGGTGGCAGTCATCTATGAGACATTCAGAAACTATCTAGGTGTGGTCCTTGCAAGCTTGTTCTAGGTGGCTCTGCTCAAGCATGGGAAATGGACAAAATGACCTCCAGACATGCCTTTCAACCTCAGCTCTTTTGCAATTCCAAGAATTGCTTTATTTCTCATTCCAGAAGTCAAAAGGCTACTCCAGGACTGCATTTTGAAGAACATAGATTCTATTTAGGTAATGAAAGTTAAGCATACGATTTTTCAGAAATATTTTATGCATAAAAGCTTAAGTAACAGGAACCATTTTTTTCAGACTGATTACTTAATTAACCAATATCTCAGTCAAAACTGATTTCTACAGAAAGTTTATCTAGAAAAATAAATTTGCTTAGAATTCATTAATAATTCATTGTATAAACACTATTTTACTCATTTTATCTTGTATTCATATTTTACACTAAGAAACAAAACGAACTTCCACATTTCCATATTTTTAGAAGCCAATGGTGTACACAGGATAGGAGAAAAGTAATAAGATAGGGTTGATGGAAGAATTTACCTGTCACTTGGGGGGTCATCATCTGTCTGAACATTTTTTTTTGAACTGCGTTTTCGCACTTTGGGAAAGACATTCCTTCTTACAAACTGCCGACTGCCTGGCTTCACAGCTTCTGCTGACACAATATCTTCAATATCTTCCAGAACTGAATCACAGGCAGCAGGCATCTTCGAGAAGAATTAAAGACTGGTATTAGAACACAAAATCAAGGCCTAGCATCTACTGCATATGCTCTCACAAAAAAAAGTCAAAGATATTTCTAGATATACCCCCAATACAACATACACAGGAGGGATACTGAGCACATAAAAGCTATCAACTATCCATGTATATTTCCTGATGACAGCTACATATTTCCCCTAATAGATCAAACACAAAAAGCGACAAACCACATCAGTTGGAGAATTTTTTAATAATTTGTACCTTGTTATGTTGTAATTCTGAAACCTTACAGCTCCGGAGATGACATATTCAAGATGCAAGTATTCTTAAACATGTCAGACATCATAGTGAAATAATGAGCTTATCTTACGCTTCCACTCACATCACAGGAGAAGAGTGAAAAATACAGCATTTAATTGCCAGTTACAGCATTGTTCTACCTTTTCTTTGTGTGCTGAAAACAGGCTCACAGTATTTCCATTTGTCTTCGTAGTCCTTCTGAAAATGAAACAAACTATTCCTAAAATTCCTGGGTCCCACAGGCCTTTCATTTGTATTACCTCATTGATCAGCAGAGTAAAAATGAAAATTTCCATCCTCAGGTACAAGATGTTAAACAACTATACCTAGCTAATACGATCATGTAATAGAATTAGATTTTAATGATTTTGTAGTATATTTTCCAGAAAAAAAGGAAAAATGGATGCATATGCATCTCTCAGCAGATCTCAAAATCCAGATCACTTTTCAGGAAGAGTTACTACATTAATTACGTCTTACATTGAGCTATGTGTGTAATTCTTAAGAAAAATAAAGTCTGATTCACCACTGGAAACTTGGTTTTGTACACATCTCAAAAGTTTACGAGGGAAATCACATAAATGCATTTCCCAGAGTGTACAGGGAAAACATAACATTTTCCTAACTGATAGTGAAGAACCAAAAAACCAGAAAGTTTTAATTAATTTAAAACCAGATTTCAAGAACATAAAACTCAGGTTACTGGTAGACAGAATACTTTTAGATTTTGGAACTTAATTATGCAAGAATATAAGCCAAACATTTGTGCATTTTCCCAGTATGTGTCCTTCAGTCTTGCAAAATATTAGTTTTTTAAATATAAACTGAACTATTGTACAACTGCATTTAACTTGAAAAGGAAACATAATGTCACAAAAAGAACACACCTGACAAAGACATTTAAGCATTTAGCATACTTTAAATAAAAAAATCCCAGCCTCTATAAAAAAATGAAGCAAAGGATGAACAAAAATAAAGAGTTCTGAAAAGTGAATTGATAAAGAACACTGGAGGAGAAGTGACACCTTTTACACTACTTTATACCATGAACAGAGTAGGTACAAATAGTTAAAGTTATCAAATTAATACAGTGGGAGACGGTGGGGAGAAAAGAAAAAAAAAATTGTTTTTTGAGATGCTGTTTTTCCTCTCTTCCAGAAAATAACCTGACATCAAAGAGCACCTGGCAAAACAAATAAGCTTAGTTTATTTCAGTGGCCCCCAAAAGAATATAGCCAAAATAAAATTCTTACCTTTTTAAGTGACGTATAAATCCTCTTGTATAATAATCCTGGGGAAACAAAAAAGACAAAAAGGCATAGCATGAAAAAGCACAACTAGAAGACAAGAAACCATGAGTTCATGTTATTGTCCAAAAAGCATTTGTCCTTCCTTTGCAGAAATGTCTTGCTTGCTCAGTTTCACTTCATTAAGACTGAGCATACATGCTGACTGGCTGACAAGGTGGAACAGTAGCAATATTTTCCCTATCCTCCCCTGAGCAGAGAAACTCATTTTTGTTCACCTTTTATAGACTTATGGTTTTTTTTAAATCTGATGGTTTTAAGTCCTTTCAGACCTCCTCTATATTTCTGTCTTCAATCAGGAGCTTAAAATTTTGAATGACAGAGAGTAGCTGTAAATTTTACCTAAAGACATCCATAACTTTTTTAAAAACTACACACACCATCATGGTGGGGTTTTTTTAATAACACTTTACTTGATAGCTGCATTAGTTCCATATGCATGCATGAGATCTCTTCTCACGAGCAAATATCTCTGCCACTCCTCTAATGGACTGACTTAAATAAGAGTCAATAATAAAAATTACAAGTCAACATAGTCTTATACGACAAACTGTCCCTCCAGCACTACACATTTCCCTTTAAAAAATTTTTTAAGTAAATAAAAAAACAATAAGAACACTTCCCTTTACGCGGTCTAATTCAGTCACCCCTCCTTGATCTTCTTGCACATATCAATAAATTAGTTCTTTCCACTACGAAAATTTCCACCCAGGTAGAAAAGGGCTGCTCTTTCCTCTACTTACCAACAGGTGTCTCCGGTACAGCCCCGGCCTGTTAACCCCAGGCTTACACAGAGCAAAATAAACCTTTATGTAAAAAAACGTAAAATAACACGGCCCCAGCGTGTCTCACCTCAGGGCCCCAATGCAAGCTCGTTCCGCGTCCGCGGACAAGCGGCAGCCTGGTGCGCAACCGCACCGCGCCTTACCAGGCCTGAATCAAGGATACTCCCAACTTCGGTCACGCTCGCCCCCTCTTACCGGGCTTCCATACCGCTGAAGGTACCTGAGCCCTGAGCAGTCCTACGGCCGCCAGAACCTCCGGGGGTACCTGCCTAAGGGGTCACCTCCCCCTCCCGCCTTTAACGCGGGTCCCAGGGAAGGCCCACAGGGGACAGAAGCATCGCGCGGGCGGAACACTGGCACAGAAAGGTGGGGAATGAGAGGAAGCTACCGTTACCGTCACTACCAGACAGGGAAGGTCGGGAGCGGGGCGGGGGGGGGGGGAACGGGACCTTCAGTCCACTCACCTCCGCAGGCCGCTCCTCTGCCTCAGCCGGGCTGCGCCATCACCCCCGCCACGCCCCGCCTCTGAGCCCCGCGCTCGCAGCAGCGTCGTGACGGTGGCCGGCAGCGGCAAAAATGTCCTTCCGAGCTCTGCTCCGCAACCTCGAGAGAGAGAGAGCGCGGCTACGGGGCGGGGCGGGGCGGGACGGGACGGGGCGGGGCGGGACGGGGCGGGGCGGGGCGGGACGGGACGGGACGGGACGGGACGGGACGGGACGGGACGGGACGGGGGCGATCAGGCAGTACAGTGATTGCCGGGGGCTGCCGGGCTCGCTGCGACAGCGCCGAGGTGTTTGACAGCCGAACCGGTGCGCCGTGCTCCTTTCGCCGGTGGACTGCTGTATGTGGGGTAAAAGAGCAGAGCCGGGGCCTGTCCGGAGCTGGGGGCGGCGTTGGAGCCCTAACGCCTCCTGAGATGGCCGCCGGGCCGGGCCTCTAAGGGGAGAGGGCGAGAAACGGGGAGCGGTGTCGCTGCCTCCGCTCTGAGAAAAAAAATGGAGGGGGTGGCAGCGAGGCGGGACCCTGCTTTACTATCCTGGAAGCTGTAATGGGCCGGGGTGGCCGCCTAGGGGCCCGGAGCCGTGAGGGCGACCGTCTGAGGCCGTCTCTTCGGACAGCGGTGGTTGAAAACAGATGGGAGCTCCTCGTCCTCAGAAATAAGAGGGTAGCCTGTGGGTCGGGCAGAGTCCCGCTGCTGTGGCAGGAAAGCTCGCGTTGTTTTTTGAGGCGGTGCTCCAGAAGGGTGGCTACAAGGGCGCGGGAGCTGCGGTCCACACGGAGTTGCCAGGCTGCTGCTATGTTACTGGAAACATCAAATAATTGTGAGACCGAAGGTCAAGTCGTAGAGCTGAAAATGAGATTTCCTCCAGCAGCGCGCCGTGGCTGTGTTTGACACGCAAATAACCAGTGCCGGGGCATCTGCTGAGCACGGAGGCCATGTTTCTTGGAATCTGTTGGAATAAGACATTAGCCTCTTATTTTATTCGAAAACATGGTCCAGTACCCAGTTAAAATGGTTGGATTCTGATGTACCTGATCCAAATAATGATGGGCTCTTCATACTTGTCATGCCCATAGTATTTTTTTTATTTTTAATCATTCTTTTCCTCACACTGTGCTAGTAGCAACTTTTATGTTTAGTCAGTTTGGAAGACATTGGTCAAAATGTTGTATTAGATGACTAAACTTTCTGGGATGTGTTCCCCCCTCCAATTTAGACCTTGCTAGTAGCAATTTTTCTGGTTAATATTGTAGAAGACATCAGTGGGGATGTTTAAAGCTGGAGGGCTAAAGACAGGGCTCTCAGAAGACATTGTTAAGTGAATAGTTTCCTTGTTGATCAATGTGTTATCAAGGATGAGCATAAAGCTATTGCTTTGTTTGTAATGTACACAGATAACCTTAAAAGATAATTTATATTGCATTGTTAACAATTTTATTTTGAGGTAGCCACCTTTGGGGTATAAAAATAACCATTTCTTGTAAGTGAATTTTGAACATTAAGCTACTGTCCTCAGGAAGAGCCTTTGGAATGATTATTTTATTCTCCAGATGGAAGATTACAGTCTCCCTTGAACTGGAGGGAAAGTGAATGAAAGCCCTGAGTGTATTCCATAATGGGCCTTTTGGTCTGCTAGCAGATAAGTTTGGCAACTTCTATGTATGAATATCACTTCCCCTCCCTCTCCCTTTTCTTAAAAACTGGCACTTATTTTATGCTTATCTGACGATGTTCACAGGCAAAAAATGGATATCAATGAAACCAAAGTAGCAGGAGAGATTTGAAGAGGAAAACTGGGACAGAAAGAAACAAGCACTTCATTTAAGCCAGTGTTTAAGAACAAATCATTCTAGGCAGGAGTGAACAATGTTAGTATCATCCTGGCCTCATGTTAGTCCTTGTTACATCTTAGGATACATTTGCCATTGTTAACTGGTCTGGTTTAAGCACACAAGTACTCTTTGGAAATACAGGGTGCCACCAAGAGATTCCTTATTTTTGCAGCATTTTTAGCCAAGACGAAAATGGAAGGAAACATCTAAAAATCAGTAGTTGTATTCATCTGTTTTGGACACCCCTTCTTCATAATATGGTGTAGGTAATCCTTAGTATGTCAGCAAGTAACTGTATATATATGTATTTACATATATAACCAATCCATAGTTTAACTGCTGCCTGGTAACTTCCTCTTCTTGTCAGTTCCCTGTATTCAGTTTTCTAAATATTTCACATTCAAAGTCTTTGAATTAAACTTCTCTATTCTGTGAGCAGTTCACTGCATTACCCCACCATTATCTTAACTAGCTAAGTGTTACCTCTCTGGTTAAACAGAACTGGGCAGATATCAGTGCTGGTTTATGGCTGACTAAAAGAGGAAAGTACAGCTAGCCTGAAAGACATATTCATAAATCTCCAGATGGCCAAGGTTGACAAAATACTGCTCATTAAGGGGAGGCAGTGAGCTCCAAGAGCAGCTCCCGGGCAAGCATAACCCATGAGTCCCATACCTACTGATATAAAATAGGCTATGCTGATGAATTTCAGCATGATCTGACAGAGTCTTCGCATTATTCTGCTGCCAAGAATTCATAGTATCAATCAGCCCTCGTGCCAGGGCCGTCCTATTTAGGGCTTGGGACATAGCTACAACATGGAAGGCACCATCTAGGTGCCTTTGAAGCTCATAAATCTGAATTGCTCTGTAACATATTTGTAATAACAAACCAAGTTGCACACAGACTGCTGGTAGTGCAGCAGATAGCAAGGGAAGCAGATGATTGCCTGCTGCCTCCTGACTGCAGGAAGAAACCTACCAGAGAATACCTGCCTGGAAGAAACACTTTTTAAGAGACAGCAGCTGACAGTACAAGTCTAGTAATAACCTTTCATAGACTGGAAATATACATAAGTTCCTTGACTGCCCAAAGAGCAGCTCTAGACTATGTCCTTTCCAAGCTGCCTATATACCTTACTGCTTTTCACAGGTGATAGACTCAAAGGTACCAGCTTCAGGTTTCCATCTTACATCATTATAGGTTTTACAGGAGTAGGTAGAGTAGGTAGGAGTAGTTAGAATATACTTCTAGGAAAATAAAATACAAACCTCCTTTTGGCTTGTGATTAGTAGAAGATACATCCATAGTTTTCTTCACAGCATCATTAGAAAAGGGAAAAGACAAGGAAGCAAGGACCCAATTTTTAAATTATAATCATATTCTATAATAACTAATATGCAGTTCTGTGTGGAAAAGTGAGTGGGAAGGCATGGAGAAAAAAAAGAGTCCTAAAATTAAGTAAAATAAATTAGATTTCTTCCTGTACTCCTGCGGTTTGGAAGAATCTGTCTGGTGATTTGTCAGCACTTTTCAGTGCCATACGGAATTGATAGTAGCCCATTTTTTCTGTTAGATACAGAACAGAAGTATTTTCCCTGTCAAGTTTTAGGGAAAAAAAATTAAGAAACTCCCAGACTTAAGAAAGATAAAGCATTTTGCTTAGCTGTAATGTTAGAGTAATATCCAGGCAAATCATGCTTCGGCAAGAAAAAATAACTGGGGAAATGGTGAGGTGAATTCTTGTTCTTTTTTTTATTTTTTTTTTTTAATAACGCTCTTTGCTATATAGGCTCTTGGTTCACTTTATCTTGAGAATTGTTGACTCTAGAACACTAATGGAATTGTGCAATAGCTGTGTGACAGAAAAAGCTGGCATATATAAATTTGGTGACTCTGAACATGCAGCAATGTCTCATGCTTACTTATCTCATATTTTCTTTCTGAATCAAAAATGTCCATGTCTGCATCAAGACAGTGGTGTAAAAAAAAAAAAAAATTATGGTGTCTGAAATGTGTAGGTGGATGAGTTCTCAATGAAGGTCCAAGGGCAGGACCCCTCCATATTTTTCCTGTTTTATTAAACTTCTGTGGGTAAAGGAGTGTGTAGTTGCCTATTATTCAGGCCAGTTTTGACAGATTTCTCAGAATCCTATAATAATTTGGGTTGGAAGGGACCTCTAAAGGTCATGTAGTCCAACCCCGCTGCAGTAAGCTGGCACACCTTCATCTACATCTGGTTGGTCAGAGCCGTGTCAAGCCTCACCTTGAACATATCCAGGGATGAGGCCTCAACTACCTCCCTGGGCAACCTGTTCCATTTTTCCACTGTCCTCATGGTAAAGAACTTTCTCCTAAAATCCAGTCTAAATCTCTTTTAATTTAAAGCCATTGCCCCTCATCCTGTCACTGCAGGCCCTTGCAAACAGTCCATCTCCAGCCTTCCTGTAGGCCCCTTCATGTACTGGAAGGTCATTGGAAGGGCTGCTCAGAGCCTTCATTTCTCCAGGCTGAACAACCCCAGCTCCCTCAGCCTGGCTTCGTATGAGAGGTGTTTCAGCCCCCTGATCATTTTCATAGCCCTCCTCTGGACCTGCTCCATCAGGTCCACATCCTTCCTGTGTTAAGGGCTCCGGAGCTGAACACAGTACTCCAGGTGAGGTCTTACCAGAGCAAAGTGGCAGAATCACCTCTGGATCTGCTGGCCACGCTTCTTTTGATGCAGCCCAGGATGCAATTGGCCTTTTGGGCTGCAAGTGCACTCTGTTGGCTCATGTCCAGCTTTTCATCCACCAGCAGCCCCAAGTCCTTTTCTACAGGGCTGCTTTCTAAAACCTCATCCCCAAGCCTGTACTGATAGCACTGATTGATACAACGCAGGTACAGGACCCTGCACTTGGTCTGGTTGAACTTCATTAGGTTTACATGGGCTTACTTCTCCTGTTTGTCCAGGTCCCTCTAGGTGACATCATGATATACATCAGTATTGAGGACCATATTGCAACGATGGTTCTTAAGCAGCTCTTACGAAAGACCCACATAGTAACAGCAATTCCAGCTGCAAAAAGACAGATCGCATACCCTAAATCATCTATGCATCTAGAAAGGTGCAGCACCAAGACATGAAAGGGACTACAAGTTTGTAATTGCATGTCTGGTACAGAAGGCTGTGAGAGGTGGCTTAAATAAAGTGTTAAGAGAATTCTGGAGAATTATCAGTAGGGAGGTTAAACAAATTCTCAACTGTTTCTTTCATGTCATTTAATCTTAGAATAACTCAATTTCTATAGGTTGCAAGAAGTTTGCTCATAATTCATATGGGAGAATTCTTGAAACAAAGCAGTGTTATCCCAACCTACAGACCTCCTACTATGTATCTTCACCTGTGTCTTTTATTCTTGTTTTGAATTTATTGTTAGCATAATAAAAAATATGAGATTGAAACATATCTAGTGTCTAATAAGTATGAGCACTAATAATGAAAATAGTGACACCAAGAAGCAACATGGTAGGCACCAAGAGTAAGAAGAATTTAAATAGCTGTATACAAATCTAAACTCTTTAAAAAATCCTTTTTATTAATTCATTACCATACAAAATTTATTCAAATTACATCCATTTGAAGTGGTAAGATCACAGCTAGAGACTAGGTCATCCCTTTAATAAATCTATTTACAAAACTCACCATAAAAGCTTTTTTTGTTGGGTTTTGTTGGGTTTTTTTACAGTATTTTACAGAGGGTCTTCTTAAAATAGCATACAATGCAAAGCTAAAATAGATTAGTATTTTTCCTATGCACATAGGGACAAGTGTTTTATTTGTACATAAAAAGATGGTCTGCATTAGTCTTCATTTTCTCTTCCCCCACAAAAGTGCCCCTTTGTCTTGCAAACCTTCATGCTCACACAACTTTCCTCTTCCACAAGACAAAAACTTTAAATACTACAATTTTATTTACAGATCCACATCTAAAAAAACTCTTAAAAAATTACAAACCAACTAGAAAATATTCTGGCAGTGTTTAAAAATTAATTCTATCATACAAAACTGCTAGATAACTAAAGTGTGAGTTGAGAACATATATCAACTTAAATACAACTGATGAATGATCTATGCACACATTTGTACATATAAACACACACTTAACACTGTTTAACAGTTCTTTGTGTTGCCCTTTATACATTTGTTATATTCCAAAACTCACACAGTCATACAGTTCTATTAGTACTGTGACTTCTTGCCTTTTCATGTGTGAGCTTTCATAGCAGCAACTCAATGGTACCAGAAAACCTGCATACGTAATATTCTACTACAGTACAAATAGTACTAATTTTCTGAGTATGTCAGATAAGTACACAGTAATGCAAACAAAAGGATTACATGGGCATAATCTAATCAACAATTCATTAATTTAGCCCAGAACATGGCAACATATTTTACAGTAAAAAAAAAAAATTATTTAAGACTTCTTAGAATTCCTCTCACTTTCAAAAAATAAATATTGGTACTATACTATACTACCAAATATATTCAAAAAATAAATGCAATTCAGTTGATGTGGTACTTACAGTTATGTAGTTTGGAAAAAAAAATTAGTTTTGCTGGCAAAGAGAATTATAAAAAGCTGTAAGCAGAGGAAGCTAACCCACTGAGATAAATATGATATATTGAACAAACAAAGCTTGGCATAAGTGTTTTCCATAGAGGGAAAAACCCACAGTGCATCTCTAGTAGGCACTTAACAAAAAGCCCCACTTAGTACCACAAAAATTTATGTACCAATTCTAATGCACACTGGGGGCAGTAAAATTTAACTGTGCATCTTCGTTCTAGTTTAAAAAAACAACGAACAAACACTACTTTCACACACACACACACACACACACACACAAGCATTTTGAAAAACCTGTGATTACTACATGAAGTGGCAGAACCTTATACTTTTCAATATTTGCAATGTACACTACATTTACAGTGTATTTTTTTTTTATTAAAAGCTTTTAAGGATGTATTTGACCTCAGAATGAGACATATACACAGCTCAAAATGAGCCTTATGACAGCAATTTAAACATTCCCACAAGTAGCTGAAGAATCCCATTTCACACTTTTGCATTATTTCATATTTCTGTTGTGACACTCAAAAGACATGCATTCTCTGCAGAAGGCACAACCTGAAATACTATTAAAAAATTGTTATTTAGGACTAGACCAGTTCACTGAGCCCTTCTCCATAAGCCCACTTGTCACAGTAAGCAGAGACTGGGGGAGTGTGAAGACAAAGCATTGACAGTCACCTGCTTGCATTTGCTGACTTACAAGGCGCTGGGGCTCAGAGTCAAGAAGGCCTTGCTGGAAAGGCCTTTGCTTGTTGTTTATAGTATTTTAGGGAGTACTTAATTAAAATATCAGCACTGTTTAAGAGCCTAGACTATTTAATAATGCTATTTTATAGTAACTAGGGGCAACTCTGAATGACGGCAGGTTTTTTGATTCCATTAAAAACACGATTTAGATATAGACAGAACTTAAGAGAATCAGCTGTATATAAATTCATCCACCAACGAAGGAAGCTTCTCTAAATCATAAGCATCAAAGAGGTCACTGATGCCTTCTTCATCTCCAAGGCTCAGTAAATAATCTTCTTGAAGCAGAGGAGGCAGCAAATTCACAAATGGTCCTTCAAAGTTTGAGGGAATTTGGTCCTCGGTCTGCTGGAGAAGGTTGGCTGGAGAAGCCAATGGAGAGATTGTTGCCATATTTACTGAGCAGTCACCTTGTCCTGAGTTAGCAGATGCCACTTCTGTAGAAGAACGGAGAG
The DNA here is from genome assembly GCF_003957555.1 of Calypte anna. Lineage (NCBI taxonomy): Eukaryota > Metazoa > Chordata > Aves > Apodiformes > Trochilidae > Calypte > Calypte anna. The sequence goes on along the minus strand of NC_044245.1, from coordinate 56,286,814 downwards.
AATCATCTCATCAGACATATCAGACACAGTTCAACTAAAGAAACAACTAAGTGGTGTGCCTTTCATAAAGCATCATTAAAAAAAAAAAAAAAAAAAGGAAGAAAATGGGCTCCACATAATATCTAGCTTACTTTTCTTAAGTTACAAAGGGCTACTCAAAAATATGTATATTACTATAACCACTGACTTTTCTACTAAAAAATTATTTTCCAAAGTTTAAACAACACTTGAGGGGGAAAAGGATAAAAAATAATAAAAAAAAAACCATCAAGCCTAGTGAGAGATGTCCATTTCTTGGTGGAATCCAGGCAAAATGAAAACTGTCACTGCAAGAGATGTCATCAGTGTGACTGCATAGCTACATATACCCATGTACAGATTTCTGCCTCTTGTGTTGAGGCAAATCTTTGATGCTAGTGTCCTATTTGAAAGCACAAAAGAAAAAAAATTTCATTTTTCAGTAAGGCATAAACTTAGGTTTAATGGTTCCATATGAACTATTGCAAATAGTTCTGTATGAATGGAATGATGGATTCATACGGAATTCTGTATGAACTATTGAAAATAGTCTGTATGCAAATATAAACTTATTTTAAGCAACTGATGCAGAAGAAAATGTGTTTCCCACTATATAAAACAAGAAAGGCACAGTAAAAAGTAGATACCTTAGCTTTTCACTTAGAAAAATAAAGGCAGAAAATAAGAGCTGGATATGGCATGTTCAAAATGAAATCTTGAATGAGAGCATGAAGGAAGGCAATTAGTATTATAAAGAAATATTTTTACCTTTGGAAATGGTTTTGGAAATATTTCCATTGTGGTCCTGACTATAGCTTTTCATTGGACTGATGGCATCGTTTTCCTCTGGGCACAGATAAACTTCAATAGGTCCTTGAGTACTAGATAAATGTATCAATGCACTCTGCTAACAAAACAAACATCAGTAAGGTGTTATACTAGTGAACACTACAAAATATTGTCAATACAGGATAAATTCTTATTGGAGAGTGAGTGCTTGCATACATTTGTTAACTAATCAAAAGAATCTGAAATTCCCCATGCAATTTTTTTTTTTTTTTGGAGGATGTGCAAGGCTTGGCTGATGTATCTTATGGACTGGAAGAGAACATAAAAGCTTTTCTCCACGGTTTGTAGTACAAAAATCTCAGAATATCACTGTTTTCTGTGTTGTTAACTTTTTATTATAATCATAATAACCCAGAGCCTTGTGATGTAAACAAACTATGGGATGCAAGTCACCAGTTTTATTTTTATTCATATAACCATATTATAGGATGTATTCAGTAAAAGCTTTAAAATAATGCCACAACATGCTTCTCACTCATCCAAAAACCTTCAGCACTAATTCACACTGAACTCAAATAGCTACATATAAGTTCCTCTGTTTATCAAGAGAGTTTTCCAAATAACAAAAAAAATATGCACTTTTCTTCACCCAAACTTGTTTCTGTAAGCCCTTCTGCCCTTCAAGACAGCAACTCTAATTTTTATGTTTTTTCTGAATAAAAGGAACTTCTAATTTGTCTCTATGAATTATCTTTTCTTAACTTTGTGAGACCCCAACTGGAGTACTGTGTCCAGTTCAGGAGCCCCTAATACAAGAAGGACACAAAGTTCTTGAAGCAAGTCCAGAGGAGGGACACAAAGATGATTATCAGAGGCCTGGAGCATCTCTCCTATGAAAACAGGCCAAGAGAGTTGGGATTGGACCTTATAGTGGCCTGCCAGTGCCTGTAGGAAAGCTAGGGAGGGAGTTTTTACAAGGGCATGCAGTTATAGGACAAGAGGTAATGGCTTAAAACTGGAAGAGGGTAGATTTAGGTTATATACATTAGGAAGAAATCCTTCACTGTGAGGGTGCTGAGACACTGGAACAGGTTGCCAAGGGAAGTTTTGGATGCCCTCTCCTGTGAAGTGTTGAAGGAGATATTGGATGGGGCTTTGAGCAATGTGGTCTAGTGGGAGTCCCTGCCCATGCAGGGGGGTTAGAAATACATGATCTTGAAGGTCCCTCCCAACCCAAACCATTCTGTGAACTTTCACACATTGATTTAATACAGTAAGATGAGATATATAGACAGATAAAAAAATAGGAAATGTTGCTCTTAGTGTTATGATGGAAAATCACTAACTACTCCAGTTTAAAATAAACCTGCTTCAGCTGTATTGCATTAATAGTTTTTAAAAACCTGAATATAGGCATTATATACCATCTTTGCAGACCTTTCAAATACATTGTATTGTGCCCTCTTACAAAAAAGTTCCTTACATTATTCAGACAGTTACATAGCATAATAGCTTTTTAAAATCCAGAGAACAACAACTTAACAGGGATTCTTCAGGGCACAAAAACCAGTTGAAAGTACTTAGGGCAGTTCTACAGATAACTCGAAAAAAAGGACACAGGAAGAGCAGAAGTTGGGGGAGGTACCATGGAGTGACTGAGGTATGCAAAAAAAGACACTGAAACGTAACTGGAAATGAGATGAAGACGTAGGACTTCTGCCTGAAGCTGAAAATTAAGTAAGTTTGGTATAGGGCATAAGGGAGGTCTAGGCACTCATTTTAATGATTCTTCTCTACTTGCCTGATTTCACTGGACTAAAAATCAAAGCATAAGGCCTAGAGGAAAGAAAAAGGAAAGCAAGCAGTGATAACTGTATATAATTATGCACTGAAAAAAGATGCCCCTTCCTCATTGCAGCAACATGATTTATTTTTCCAAAACCTATACCTAGGTTCAAAGGGAAATTAAGGACAAAGGCAGAGATAAAAAAAGGATGGAAAACATAATATGCCTAAGCAAAAGTAGCAAATCATCTGAGGAAAAGTGACAGGGAGTCTGGAGTCTCTTCCTGCCCTCCTGGCAGCAGGTAGATCTGGGCTCAGTGGAACTAGTCCAAGAGTGGGGATGAAGGAAAAATGTAGTTATGACACAACACAAATATGTTTGGCATTTAGCCCTATGTCTACGTGCTCCTTGAGAAAACAATTTTGGTACATTTTTTAATCTCTAAATAAGTGACTCATGCAAATTATTTGTTTGCCCAACATACTCGGGCCTGTCATAAGAGCTGGGAATTGTAAAGCAGCTCAGTTTTGCCACCAAGAAATAAAATCCTAGGAGCAGCTGAACTGTGTGGTTCATAAACCATGAGAGGAATGAAGAAGAGTAAAGCTACTCCTTGAGTTCTTCAAAGAAATGCCTCCTGAAGCATTTTTCTCTGCAATTGTGACATAGGCAAAGGAAGTAGGTAATAGACATATAACTGTGGTAAAGGAAATAAACAAAATGAAGATGAACCAGACATCTCTTATCCGAAAACAGGCACTAAGAGACAAACCTTGGTTTGAGTAGCAAGGGACAACAGAAGAGGGGCACAGATGAACACAGCTTCAGAAACAGAAATACTTAAAATAAGAAAGGAAATCCCCGTCCCCTGCGGATTTCACAATAGCAGATAAGAAGTGGGCTAGTAGAATGTACCAAGATTTACACAGATGTATAAAATCAGTATCAATGAAGCAAAGATGATGACTAAAGAAGTAACTGTAAGCCTAAAGGTAAGAAGTAGCTGTAAGGTAAAGAACTAAGGGCAAGAATGGATTCCAAGAGTAAAACACAAGGTTCTACAAAAGCTGTAATACTTCAGAAATTAAAATCCTACATGAAAACATGTCTCAGTAAAATAACATATCAGTAATGAGTAATCACTATACTTAAGTCTTTGAGTTATCCATGAACTTTGTAAGAAAAAATACATAAAGCTAAAAAAGGCAAGAGCTCAATCTCCTTTTGAGAGAAAGATTTTATATGGTTACAAACTGGAAATCCCAGCTGTCTTCTTCAGAGCTCTTCTTTAGACCAAGCATGGGAAAAGAAAACAATCTGTAAATAGTGTGGATTTTCTGAAGAAAAGTTGGAATTGAAAGAAAAGGAAAAAATAATGACTAAATTCTCTAAAATTATTTTAAAAGACTCCTCTTCCAAGAAAAAAAAAAAAAAAAACAACCTCCAAAGTTGCTAAGACAGATGAATATAGAACCGTATACCAATATAATAGAATTTGGGAATCAGTTGCCACAATAAGACTTGTAAGACTCCAAATACACTTGTTTTGTCTATAGAAAAATTATATATGCATATATGTGCTGGTAGGAGAAGCCAGGTTCTACTTACCTCCACTGGGTCAGGCACTTCAAGTCTTGTTTCTGGAGGAGCTTTCACAACTATAACTGTTTGGTCTTTAAGGCCACTAATTTTTCGGATATCTTGATATGTCACATAAGCTAATGTAATCACTGTTAAGGAATTTTCCTAATCCAGATTGTGATATATTCAGACTAATAGAAGAGGCAGAATTCTTTTAATTACTGTCCCATTTTTTCATTGCTACACTTCTCTTAGCCCAAAGTTTTCTGTTCTCCACACTGGTTGTGACTGCAGTGAAACTGCGTAAGAACTTCTCTTTGATCTAACAGATAGAGCCACCATCAAATGACGGAAGTGATCCTCCATGCTGAAGTCCTCCTTTCTCTCTTCTTCTATACACATAAAGCTACATCAGATAAAGCTCACCAACTCACAATTACTTGCTGACTGTGTGAAGCAACATTTTTTTACACATTTGCTAGGAAATTATGAAGAACTGGAAATCACAGAAAAAAACCAAAGAATTTACAAATGGATGTTATAGATGTGCATACACAATATATTTTTAAGTCATCGCTAAAATAATGATTTCCATATATAAACTTTTGTATATTCACAAATCTATTAATTTATATGAAATTCTTCTAAATTGCTTACACAACTACTTTAAACAACTTGACAGTGCAGAAAGCTGACTTCTGCATAAGCATAGAAAAACACATTAATATTTTGCTGTTCAACATGCATTTGTCTAAATTAATGTGAGCATTTTGGTGGGTTACTTCACAGCTGCTCCTCACTGACCTGGTGTCACAGCTTAAAGCTCCCCACACGAATGCTGGGTACATCCCAAAACACTCAAGGTAGCAATCAGTCACTGCCCACTTCTATTTATAAGGTAGATAAAAAAGCACACAGCTGCGGCAGAAAAATGTCTTGGCACTACCTAATGATGAGGGGAAAGAAAAACATTTTCAAAAGCAGAAAATTTGCTTTCAAGTATTAAGAAAAGGAAAAGGCTTCTCAGATCCATGAGCGGTCAATAGGTCACTCCATGTCAGACTTCAGTGAGGTGAGCAACAGACTACAATGGGAAGCACTGGGATTGCTCCCCAGGTTTCACACTTCCACTTTCCTTCCTCAGTATTCACTAGTAAAATCAGTAGTCAGCAAAGAATTTGGGGAATATGCTCTCCTAAATCCAAAAGCATGAAGCATAGATAGCAACATCATGCTGGGCTCCTTGCCCACCCCCAAGTGAAACAGCAGCCACTGGGCAGGGATCTCTACCAAAGCAAACAGTGCTAGAAACTAAAGAATTGCAATGCCCACTTTTGCTTTGCTTAAATCCCTTTGAGGATCAAGGTAGTGCTGACCCTACTCCCTAAGCCAGTCGGTGGTCTTGCTTTCATAAGCATTTTGAGATGCAAGCACAAAAGATAATATTTACATGGCTCACATATTTACTGACACTCAATTACTCATTTCCTATCCTTCAAAACAGAGATTAAGTCCACCTTATTAGATGCTTTTTAAGAACTACTGACTATCTAAAGTGATAAAAATTTTCACATCAGCACTTACTAAAATGCTCTCCTCTGTTGCTAATAGGTGGGAAACCTAGTGAAAATAAGAATTGGTTACTCACAAGGGGTATTAGCAGTCAAAATACCAGAAGTCATATGAACTTTATGCAGCTAAGCATTGCTGTTACATTTAATAACTGAGTGTAAAATAGCTCATAAAACTTTCACCTATGATATTCTGTTATAGATCCTCTAACTAGAGGAATTTAAAAATCTGTTGCGAGTTTCAGACTAAACTGACTCCCAACTTTATTTTCATCTCTGTGTAAGTAATTTACATAAACATCAGTTTAATGTAAAAAAAAATAAATAAAGTAATGAGTACATGCACACACAAGTCTTTGTTACCTTAGTGAAGACTTTGTCTCTATGCCCGTGTAATTTCTGCGCACATAAAAATGCAATTTGCTCTGGGCTCAAGAGAGTCAAAAAAGCACAGAGTCTTGGATATTAACACTCATTAATCACCAATTCTTGGTTCTGCTTTATGTGAACATGGATGTTAACAGGGTCCTTCAGGTGCAAGCAGCTTACGTAACTTCTGCACAGAACTACATTAAAAGCCATTATCCAACTTCTGGAAATTTCTGATGCTTCATGTCACGTTGCTTAGATGAATTTTCTTAGTATTACAAAGCACAGCAAGAAGACAACACCTTCAAGGTTTTGGCAAAAAAGGATATCTCTGATTCTCTGAGTCTTCTGTTAGCAGCTTGAGGTCCAGGGTACAGCTTTGGATTAGCTCATCCAGTTTCTTCTCTTCCTGAGTCAGTTCAGTCACCTCCTTTGTGAGACCTTGACGTTGTGCCAGCATGCCACCATCCTCTGACAGACTGCAGCCCCTAGAGATACAGAGGAGGAAGACACCCTGTCAGCATTTGTAAAACTTCACCCTGTGCTATGGGAAAAGGAAGAGGCAGGCTTGTACAGTGCAGACCAAGTCCTTCACTCCTCCTTAAGCCTGCCCACAGGGAGTCAACATAAACTATGCTTTCCAGGAGAAACACCTTTTTATCATGTTAACATATTTTGGAATTACCACAAGGATGGAAAATTAAATATTTCTAACCTCTTCCAAAATCCTGTTTCTAACACCCCTCCCCTCTAACCACACCCTGAAAAGGACCAAGGAAGGCAGTAGGTAGAGATGTGTACCTAAAAATTACTCCACTTGCGAAAGCAAATGAGTTAATCCAGTATTCAAACAAAATGTTGTAATTTCCCTGACAAATGCTATTTATACACTGAAAACCTGCCCTAACAAGAAGAAAGCTTTATCCTGAGAGAATGCATTTTGGACAGTTGCTTGGAGAAATGTGTTAGAATGGAAAGTGGGAGAAAAAAAACAGTGCTGCTCTGTCACAGAGAAATCAGCCAGCAGGAATGGAAAAGAATAATGAACACTCACATCCACTGAATGTTGTTTTTGGATTTTTTCTTAATGAGGTGGATGCCTTCCAGTACATTGGTGATATCGTAAATCCTCCTCTTTTGCACCTTGAGGACCTCTGCCGCTCTGTTCAAATCTAAGACCCCGTCAGGAGATTGGCTCAGCAACTGAATGAACTTCTTTGTAAGTAGGCCAAGCGATGTATCATACCGAGTCTTTTCTGAAGGAGATTTTGGAGCTTGGAAAGAAAAGAGAGGAAAAAAACCAAAACACCCTAGGATAAATAATTTTTCTCATTTTGGTTCTGAAAGCAGCATCCAGAAATAAAAGGATACATATTACAGATATTTCTTTCATTTTTTGCTAAAGAAATCTCTCAAACCTCTGCATTAAGAAACAACTTAACCACTGGGTACTTATTTGTATTTCAAGACGTACTGTTCCAAAAGTCACAGGTACATGAGCAAATACATACTTTTTTTAAATGCAAATATTTCCATTAGTCTGATGGATTCATATAGCAATATTCTACTTAGGCTTTCACTATGTGAATTCTTAACAGTATTTTTAGTATCTATTTATTCTGGCAGCAATACCAAAAATTCCCCTATGACTCTCCTTCATTAGGCTGATAGCCAGCTTTCATCAGGGTTTGATTTTCCCCTCTTGTAAGGTAAGTGTTTCACACACAATTAAGCAGGACTTAGGTATACTTCAGTGGGTGAACAAAATGACAGGTTCTATCAGCACCAGTCTCCACAGCTCACAGAAAACTCGAGTGATTTAGAGGAGACTGACACAAGGTACACTTTATAGTAATTATTTCTCCATAATCAAACAATGCTCAAGCTGAGCAAGAGTATCCACTTCTTTTAAATTAGAAGTCAGACAACAGCTTGAATCTTACTAGACAACTCGCTGTTTGCATGCACAAATGTATCATCTATATACTTAATAGATGAGCTTTTAAGACTTTAAATATGTAGATCAGAATAATTTCTAATTCTAAATGTTCAAGACCCTTGTGTCAAGGCAAATGAGCAGGCCATTATTAGAAGTCTGCTGAGCTGATACATCAAAAACCTTTCTATTGTATCAAGTATTATGCAGGCTGGATCTTACGCTTGATCTGGTGGTGATTTTCGTGTTTTCAAGGTTCATGTTCCTCTGTTAGTTGCAGAATGCAGTCAAAACTGAAACCCTGCCTGAAAGCAAACCCTTAGACTACCCTGAAAAATTTTGAAGGATATGATGGCTTTTCAATGAAAACCGGTAATTGCCTGCTTCCAAAGAGAATGTGCTGTACCTCATTCTTTGGTGGATTCAGTGCTTGTCTGCACTGGGAAATGGAAGGAAATTCGTATCAGTTAGGTGATCCTGTGAATTTAGAGCAGGGTGGTTTTGTTTGTTTGTTTTAACTTAGGGTTTGGAAAAGAATAAAAGGATCAGAGTGTGAAGAAGCTACCTGACCCCCATATAAAATGGCATGTGCTTCTGGTCATGAAGCAAGTTCAATTGAAAATGGACTTCATGTAGTTTAGATTAATTAAAACAACAGTGGTTGTTTAACTTGTCTGCTTGAAGTTTGTGTCATTGGCTAACTTCCCTTTACCTAGTAAGTACAAGTAAGTATCCCTTCAGATCTCTCACTCTCTCATCACTACCACTACTGACCCAGTCCTATACCTTCCCTACTCCCCACCCTCTGCAAGCCTAATTCTCCTCCTCAAATCCTCCAAACAAGATAGCAAAGCTTAGCCCCCCATCTCCTGTTGCAAGGAACCTACCACCTGAGGAAAAACAGATGTGCAAAAAATCAATACATGGAGCAACTAAGCAGTGGCAGTAATAATCTAGTCTTATTGCTGGGAGAGAAGGAAGCTCAGAGCCCACAAGAAGCATTTAATGTGCAATGCTGCTGTGGCACAGCCACCCCTCTTTGCCAATCCCTGCCTGGGGAAGAAGCCCTGCCAATCAGCTGCTGTAACACTGGCAGAGAAGAAGGTGGCTGGCTTGATTAGCTTTGTCTAATAACTGTGTGTTTGATCATGTCATAATATCTTGGTTCCTTACTCCTAAGCATCCTCAATGTCATGTGCTTGGTTGAAGAGGAGGTTGCGGGAGGAGAGGCAGCAGAGCGACAGACTGAGCAGCCATGAGCCTCTGCAGCCACTCAGCAGCTCTACATCAACTGATCAATACACACTGCAAACACCTTGTGTGCTGCCTGGCTGTGAGGCTGAGCATGTTGCATGCACAATGAAATACAAGATACAACATCAAGTGCAGTATTAGACAACTCTTGTAGACAATATTGTACTTTACGTGTGAGGACAGTAATAAACACATTTTTTAACTAGGTAATGCATCACTCACTCTGATGTCAAACTAGTAAAATCAAAAATTCTGCCATGCAGAAAACATATTACAAGCTCCCTTACTTTTTGGACTATCTGGACTTCTTGTTGAAGCTCTTCCTTTCCCCTTCGGAGTCTTTAGTCCTTCAGCAAGATACTGATGACCACTTTCTCCCAGTTCCAGCCTTCGTTTTGCCTGTTAAAAAAGAAAAAAAAAAGTTCATTTATTAAAATTGTTGGATTGATAAGAAGTGTATTTCACTTTATTGAACACAATGTTGGAGTTACATGGAGGGCAGGCAGCAGTGAACATTTCATAGCAAGGTGAACCTTGCTACTCTGCTACCTTGCTCATACCACTGTGTTGAGAACATTTCGGTTAAGAAAACAAAAGACAAACACTCAAAAACACACAGATATGCACTCAGAAAGCTCCATTTCTCTTGAAAAACTTCTAACCATATATGTTTGTGTGCAGGCAGTATTAGTGTGAGTCACATTTTTCCTTCCCCATTTGAAATGATGGCTTGGAGAGGGCCAGCAATTTCCACTGCTACAAGCTTTCCATCAATGAAAAACAAGATACGACATCAAGAACAGCATTAGACAGCTCTTCTGTTGACAATTTTTGTCCTCATTGAAAGCACAACCACTACATTTATTTTACATTAACTAGCACATTTGTATTAAAGCTGCCCACTTATAAGTGAAGTGGCGTAAAAGCAGTATCAGAAGGACAATGCCTGAAAATCCTCAGTGTTACAGTCAGCTCAAAGGAAAGTGATGTACAGCCTGAATAATAAAAATAATGGGTTAAACTACCCAACACAGGCATAAGCTGCACTACCAATATGAATTTTGCTCTTAGTCAGAAACACAATCTACTATCACTGGAAACAATTCTACACCCTGGCATGTTGCTCATGTTACTGAAATGAAATATGAGGATACTTGTTTATCCTAACAGTAGAAAGTGCATTACCTGGGAAGATAAAGGAAAAAGAAAAGTTTTACATCTAATGAATTTTAGCCAAATAACTTTCTGAAGAATGTTGTTTATTCAATTAGGTAGAATAATTCAGAGTATTTTATTTTCTTGCTCATTAGAGTTGCCCCAAAGGTTTGGATCACATCCTGCTCTTCAGTGAACCAATATAAAATAATACATCCTGCTGTGGAGCAGTAGACATATGTCTGTACTGTGGATTTATCTTATAAATTGTATTTTGGGTCTATGACCCAATAGAAAGCTCTAAATAAATTAACTTATATACATCTATTTATAGATAAGTAACTAACATCTTTGTACTGGATTCCATTTGCAAACCTCAAACCTATTAAAAGGCAAGTTAAAGCACATGAAACTTATACAAGTCCATGGTGAAATAGCATGTGCAGAGTGCTCAAGCTGCTCTTCTCTTTTATTTTCTGGGAAGAAGCAAGGCATTAATCAGTGACAGAGTAAAACTGAACTAACTGCATCCATCTAACCAATACAGGCACCAAGCTCCCTGCAGCCCATTGGTGGCAACTTCTGATGGCATGAAACACCTCTGCTCCTCTCCCTCAGCCATTGACTCTGGAAGCCAAGGACACAGATTTTAAAAAGGTCAACTGTTAACAAAAGCATCCAGCTAATATGTTTAGCCAACACGATTGGATTTAATTAGGATTAGAGCTATTCCAGAGGGAGAAATACATTTCATACTTTTTTAAGTAAGTGTTTTTCCACCCTGAGAACTATAAAAGGGAAGGAAGGAGGGGTGAGAAGGGAAGAATTCAGGGCATGGGAAGACTAGGTCAAAGGGATCCAATTAAAAATAAAAGAGAATATCAAAACCAGGTGTGAGAAGGAGGGGAAATGCTTCGAATTCAGACTTCAAATTCAGAGATTTGCAGCAGCTCTCCCCATCAGAAAAGAAACTCCACTTTGGGCTACACATCAAAACTTTCTGTCTCAACTTGTTTGCAAGACAGGAACAATGGTATTTTGCCCCTGTTTTTGTAGTTAAATACTTAAAAACTTTCTCCTGTGAACTTAAAATAATGAGGTTTGGTAGTGAGAGAACATAAACAGCATCCTTTGGCCACGTGCAGCAGCACAAGCCTGTCTGTGGGTGCTGGGGATTGTGTTACAAAAATGTGCTCTTTGCTCTTGTCTCACCAGTGTACTGCACCCATGGGCACTGCAAGACCACTGACTGGCTTCTGGAAAAATACCAAAGAGCAGAGATAGAACTACAAGACAGTTAGTTTGTAGGGCATAAAGCATGCAGAAAACCTGAAAGATATATAGATCAAAATATTTCAGAAGAATTTAAAAGCGCTTGGTGAAGTTACAGAGAGGCAATTACAGCAAACCCTGGGGAATGTTTAATTTCAGGCCAAATATCCCACGTCACTCAGCAAGTGCTCTCTTCCACTTCCTGTTTTACAAACTCTGTAAATGGTCAGATGCAGAACTGAAGTGGTATATTTTCTCAACTTCTTCCCTGACTTACAGGCTAAAGATTTTTTTAGTGCCTTTTTCTTTTTCACTGGAGATCCTGGCTGACTCAAAGTTTCTCTTTACAGTCTTCAAAATTATTCATAGTGCTTTCTGATACCAGACTTTCCTTCAGAAATCTCAAGTTCTGTGGTCAGCAATTAGCAGAATAGGTGATCCTTTAAAAAACCGCTCTCTTGATTTGCATAACTATACTCATTATTTGTACAACCTTAATTATTTGTCTTTATTTGCATTGTTTGATCAATCCTAGTATGCAGAATCTTCTGACACAGTACATGGGACCTCCTAAGAAGTAGCTTGCCAAAGGACACCAGCACAAAGCATTCCAATGTTAGGGAAAGATAGGAAGCACAGGCACTAAGACTTTCTCAGTGATGTTAAACTTAAGTTCAATAAATGGAAGTCAGGCTCCTCAGGAGAATTGTGAATGGATCACAAAACACGTGGAGCAATGAGACAGATAAAGCCACAAACTGATACATCCAGCAAGAGACATGAAAGTAACAAGAAAGCATCCTATTGGGCTGATTCAGACACCTACCTAGCCTAGCCAAAAAATGTTGCATCTACTGTTTTGACTCAATTTTCTCTTCCAGTACTATGAGCAGTTCCATATATAGATCCACTGTATGATGCAGACCACTAAAAACAGGTGACAGCTTGACTCTTATGCAGTTATGCCCTTTTAATTTCAAATTCCTTTTTAAAGCAAAGAAGCCCAGATAGCTAACCCAATTAACATCAGAGGCAAACCTGCAAGAAAGTCTTCATCAGAACACTTGTCTCTATAGGAAAATAGTTTTAAAGGTCCTAGGATAAGCAAAGAATTTTCAAGTAGGCAGGATCTGATGCAATTCACTTTACAATACTCAGTCTCCAGGATTAGCTTTTAAGAAAAAGCTGGAGGCAGGTATGCTTACAGAAGACAAGAAAAAGAGCAAACATGTTTTTCTTGAAAAAAAGGCCAATAGGAAATTATAGCCCACTTCCATTAATGGGTTTTTTTTTTTACTTCCCAGTTACCTGGGTCTAGTAGGCTGCTGCTACCACCTCTTCTGCATCCTCCCCTCCACCACTGTGCTCTCCCTCCTTCCCTGGTGCAGGCAGCCCCAAGACTGACTGGTCTAATTCAGATGCTGCATGAAGAAGAAACCTAGTCCTACTCCAAAAGAGAAGTGAGGACATTCTGCTCATTTATTCCTTGTGGGTGACTACACTGAGAGCTGCTGAGCAGGAATAGCAGGCCACCCCCCATGGCCCTTGAGGCATTAGCAATGGAATGGCTTTGCTTTCATGTCACACAGCAATCAACTTCAGTACTTGGGGAAAGAAACTGGCACCAAATTAAAAGAAAACAAAAGTCAAGAGTGCTACCTTTTAAGAGCACAATAGACATTGAAGTGCTAAGTGTTAGGTGACAGCAACCACTGGGTTTAGTAGAACTTGCAGAGGGAAGTGCCATGGTGTGGTACAGAGAGGATCAGTTTTTGAAGACTGCACTGTTTCAAACCAAAGCCTCATTTTCTACAAGATTTGTATTTCTAAGTTTGAGGGGAAAAGCAGTAAAACATCCTCTAATTCTTTCCAGTGATATAAATATGGAGAATAAGTTTGCCAAACTATGTGCACTGAATTTTTTCCTGCTTGATGTCTCCCTCAGCAAGAAAAATTATGAAACATGTGCTGCCTTCTGAAAATCCTTTGCCTGAAACATTCCTGCACCCATTAGGCTGTGGTAGGCATGTAAAATATGACAGAAGGATGAACAGCATTGGACATATTCTATTCCCCCAAAACTGCAAATTTAAAAACACTTGGAAAAGCACAGTCAGTACATTTTCATCACAATCATTAAGAGCCAAATGCCATTCCAAACTGTAAGAGCCACAGTTCTTTGGCCTGCATAGGCTGTGCACATGCCATCTCCTGGAAGGTCCCCTCCAGGATGAGACATGCCTAGGAGGATGAACAAAACCCACTTCCCCAGCAGGCATTCAGGGTATATTATATATATCAGCAACAGTCTGATTTAAATACAAAGGGACTAAAGTTGAACTCAGAAGGAGAGTGGAAGTAATCTGGGACAAAGCCTGCTGAGATGGGGGCAGAAGATAAAATTATTTATTGGAGAAAAAAAAAATGGGATGAGGAGCTAGAAAGAAACTCCAATTTATAGTTGACTGGGCAGGAAAAATAGAAAGACTGGAAATGACTAAGCATATCATAAATTATGTGTATTTAGTGATAGCTGACAGTGAACTAAGCAGCAAGCCAGGGAAATGTGCTGTAGCACTCAGCTGTGTCTCTGTTGGTATCTCAGAGCAAGGACTGAGTTGGGCAAGTTAAGCAAGGGCAGATGACTGAGCCTAGCATAGTCTCTAGAAGATAGTACAATTGCTGGGGCAGATAAAATGACAGCTTTTCTGTATGTCACCACAATGCTGATATTACTGGGGAGGGGATGCAAGCCTAGCCAGTGAGCACAGATAAATTTCGACCACAGTGAGGAAGCCACAGTATGGCTGCTTTACCAATGTTCACAGGCTTTCTTCCACATTTTCAAAATTAAGCATGTATGAAAAATACAATTTAAAAGTCAAGGTTCTGAGGCATGAACTCTAGAAAGCTGTTCCAGAGGTCAGGAGCTTCAGGGAAGAGAGCAAGCATCTTACATGAAAGGATAAATTAAGCTGGAGCTTGATGAGTAAGTAATACAAGAAAAGAAGCAAACAAAAATGACACCTTGAGGTGAACGCACAAAAATAGTCATATGCTAAGGAAATTTCTCCACTGAAAGAAGTGATACAGACTGTGCCTTTTAACATGCTTAAATGAACAAACTGGTACGTGAAGAGCCCTGAGTGCCTGCACCTGTCTGAGGCCATGGCAAACACCACAACTAACATCAGGAAAGATTGAAAAATGGGAGAGCTGCAGAGAGGAAAGCAGAGCAGCTCTCAGGGAAGTGGCTGAGCTCTGCAATTCAGCTCAGCTGTGAAAAAACACCTGAGTACATAAAGAAGATGCGAGAGGGCTACCAGAGTTCCTGCTCTGGACTCCTAGTGACAACTCCTCATATCACACCTATTTCTGTTGAAAAACGAGAAGATGAATGTCCAGTTCAAACATCTGGAAAGGACAGACATTCCACTGTTCTGTGAAGAAATATTGACACCAGTGGTCTACAAACTGCTTCAGTAATCTGTAACATACTACCCTTGGTTTCAGTAGTTAATTCTGACAGTATGAAACTATTACACAGGAGTTTAAGAAAATAACAGTTAAAGTAATAGCTGGGGATTAAACTACTTGCATGTAAACCACAATAAATTAGTATGTTCTTAAAGAGAAAGTGCTACAAGCTCTCTCAACTCTTCTCAAAAATACTACTTTTCCATCAAAAGCATGCATTCCCATACTACCCTATGCTGAAGAACAAGACCAAAATGGCACTTTAATGAAAACATGACCTCCAAATTAAGTTTTACATACAGAGCATTCATTACATTGGGGTAAAAGCACACACAAAAAAACAGTGCCAAAAATTGAATACTTTGTGAAGCAACAGAAGGAAAAACAGGAGTCTGAAGTATTGTATTTATTAGTCAGAATTACTGGTTGAGTGACAAGCAGCTGGCATTTAAAGTAACATTTAAAGAAGCATTTAAAAGCAAATGAAAACACAGCTTACAGAAACCATGCCTACCAACCTACTCCAACACAAAAGCCCTAAATTTTCTTCTCAGAAAATGGCAACTGTGTTAAAAAAAAAAAATCCACTAAACTAATTCATGTTTCCTAAACTATCATCTTATTTTTCAGCTTATCAGGTATCAGCTTATTATAGTTTTGACTAAGGAAATTTATTCTGTGGCTCCTATGTTGACATTCAGTTACAGTCAAATTGCTTGTCTTTAATGTAGATAAATATTAAAAGAAAATTCCCTTCCTTTGTGTTAATCAGTCTTATAATTCAATAAGAGACACCTCACAATAATCAAATTAAACTACATTCTTACCATCTGCAGCCCCTCCCAGTAGGCATGAACTGGGAGACTCTGAAAGAAACGAGAGTTAAGAGGAGGGCCTACCAATTATGGAAAAAAGGGCTAACTACTGAGGAGGAATTTAGGAATATAGTTAAGTCATGTCGAAAGAAAATCAGAGAGACAAAGGCACAATGTGAACGGAATCTCGCCACCTCTGTGAAGGATAACAAAAAGTCCTTCTACAAATACATCAGCAGCAAAAGAAGGGGCAAGGAAAATATCCATTCTTTACTGGACATGGGTGGGAATATAGTTGTCAAAGATGAAGAAAAGGCTGAGGTATTTAACACCTTCTTTACCTCAGTTTTCAACAGAAAGACAGGTTACCCTGAGGACAGATGGCTTCTGGAGCTTATAGAAGGTGACATGAATCTAAACAGCCCCCCTGTAATCCTGAAGGACACAGTCAGTGACCTACTGAGATGCTTGGATCCCCACAAGTCTATGGGACCGGATGGGATTCACCCAAGGGTGATGAGAGAGCTGGCAGAAGAGCTCGCCAAGCCTCTATCATCTACCAACAGTCCTGGCTCACCAGGGACACCCCAGATGATTGGAAGTTGGCAAATGTCACGCCAATCCACAGAAAGGGCCAGAAAGAGGACCCAGGAAACTACAGGCCCATCAGCCTGACCTCAGTGCCTGGCAGGGTCATGGAACAGATCATCCTCAGTGCAATCACACAGCACCTGCAGGATGGGCAAGGGATCAGACCCAGCCAGCACGGGTTTAGGAAGGGCAGGTCCTGTCTGACCAACCTGATCTCCTTTTATGATCAGGTGACCTGACTGGTGGATGAGGGGAAGGCTGTGGATGTGGTCTACCTGGACTTCAGCAAAGCATTTGACACCGTCTCCCACAGCATCCTCCTGAAAAAGCTGTCAGCCCACAGCTTGGACAGGAGCACTCTGCGTTGGGTTAGGAACTGGCTGGAGGGCTGGGCCCAGAGAGTGGTGCTGAACAGGGCTGCATCCAGTTGGCAGCTGGTCACTAGTGGTGTCCCCCAGGGATCAGTGTTGAGCCCAGCTCTGTTCAATATCTTCATTGATGATTTAGATGAGGGGATTGAGTCCACCATCAGCAAGTTTGCAGATGACACTAAGCTGGGGGGGAGTGTCGATCAGCTGGAAGGCAGGAGGGCTCTGCAGAGGGACCTGGACAGATTGGAGAGTTGGGCTGATTCCAATGGGATGAAGTTTAACATGGCCAAGTGCAGGGTCCTGCACTTTGGCCACAACCCCATGCAGCGCTACAGGCTGGGGACAGAGTGGCTGGAGAGCAGCCAGGCAGAAAGGGACCTGGGAGTCTGGATCGACAGGAAGCTTAACATGAGCCAGCAGTGTGCCCAGGTGGCCAAGAAGGCCAATGGCCTGGCCTTTATCAGGAACAGCGTCGCCAGCAGGTCCAAGTGATTCTACTCCTGTACTCAGCCTTGGTGAGGCCACACCTCGAGTACTGTGTCCAGTTCTGGGCCCCTCAGTTCAGGAAGGATATCGAGATCCTGGAGCAGGTCCAAAGGAAGGCAACCAGGCTGGTGAAGGGACTTGAGCACAGACCCTATGAGGAGAGGCTGAGGGAGCTGGGGCTGTTCAGCCTCAAGAAGAGACGGCTCAGGGGAGACCTCATCACTCTCTACAACTCCCTGAAAGGAGGTTGTAGCCAGGCGGGGGTTGGGCTCTTTTGCCAAACGACTTTCAACAAGACAAGAGGGCATGGTCTTAAGTTGTGCCAGGGGAAGTTTAGGTTAGATATTAGAAAGAATTTCTTTACGGAGAGAGTGATCAAGCATCGGAATAGGCTGCCCACTGAAGTGGTGGATTCTCCGTCCCTGGAGATATTTAAAAAGAGACTAGACGTGGCACTCAGTGCCATAGTCTAGCAACCGCAACGGTGGTTCAAGGGTTGGACTCGATGATCTATAGGTCCCTTCCAACCCAGCCAATTCTATGATTCTACGATTTGACGCTGAGAGCTGGAGGCTTCTAGTGCTACTCTGGTGAAGTTCTAATCAAGGCCTACTTCCATCAAACTTCCACTTTCACAATTTCCTCAGAAGTAGTGGGAGTCTCAAGGAAACCACAAACTGTAAGCACCTAAATATCAAACCATAAGACTTGTATTTAGCTCAAAAAAGTTAAAATGTGAGTGGCCAAGCCTCAGTGACTGATTCTCATTTGAAAGTAGGACCCAAGCCAAAGGAACAGAACCTAGTGATGGCTTTCCCTTCCCAGGTCAAATGTGCAGAAAGAAGCAACACAAGTGTCATGTATGCCTCCCAGTCATCACTGAAGAACATCACACAAACCAGTTTTCAACATCAACTGAAAGGGATACATCAGCTTTCAGTGAGGTGTGCTCAGCAGCGAGAGCATGGACAGCTCACTCCCATGTTAGGAGCACTGGGCATCACCTGCATGGCAGTTCACACTTCTCTGATTTGGGTCCTGTCTGAACAGAACATTTTTTCAACCACTTTTAAATTAAACACAGTGACCTGAGCCAAACCAAGAAAGTGGTGAAATGTAGCAATCAAAAACTGTGACTTCCTCCTAGACCTATTGCAGGTCATTTTTTCCTGATTATAAATTCAAGGTACTAATTCCCTGTGATTTTCATCCTAATACCTTGAGAAGAGTTGAGCTGCCTGAAGGTCAGAGTATCTCAGAGTCACCACACAACTCAGACACTGAGGTAAGTGGAAAACCTGTTTGATGTCATTCCATTTTCTGCTCATCAGTCTACTTGGATGCCATGGGATCAGCTTAAGCCCTACCATGTAGTTTAGTAGCTGCTGCTGAAATATACAGCTAATCTTGTTCTCCAACACTGCTGCAGTACTTGGTATTTTCTTTGCACTAGAAGGGGAAGGACATTACAATAGTTGTGCAAGAAATAAACCAAAGCATAAGCTGTGTCTCAGGACTCAAACCAACAGAATTACACCTATGCTACATAGGAAATGAATCATCGGAATTCTTTCTTTCTATTGCAATTTTTTCCACCAAATATGAAACAATTACTTCTTACTGGAAGAAATGGCTTTGCAATGTGCTAAGTTTGAAGGTTCCAGTTACCACTTTGTGTTGAAATATGAAAAGTTATTTTCAGGAAACTGCACCCAGTTTTCATCTCAACTGCTAAACTGCCCAAGGTGAGCAGCACAAGTGTCTCTGAACAATCCTGAGAATGGCTCCACATAACAGCTACCTCTACAAGGAAGAAGCTCTGGAGACAAAAAATCCAGGCAGCCTACTGACAGACAGCCAAGACTCACACCGCAGAAGCACAAACAGATCAACCAACATCTGGTGGGGGGAGTCCTGACTGCAGGGTTGTGGGTGGCTGGGTGCAGCAGGAGTAGTTCCCTCACCAGTAAGCATGACCAGAGCCATGGTGGCAAGGCTGGCCCTGCCACCAGCAGGCTTTAACACCACCCTGGCCCTACAAATTGATGCCAAAGCTACCAGCCTATCCCTATTCGCCTAACCCTGTTCCCAAAGATACCACTTCAGCAAGGCTGTTGCCTCCAGAGGAAAGCTTGGGGGGTTTCAGTTGCAGTTCACATCAGTCATTTCTCACCACAGACATCCTCTGAAGAAAACAAGACTGTTATAAATCAGGCCTGACACTGAACTTTCAAAGTCATGGCAAGTGGGGGCTAAGGGCAGTTGGATGTGACAACAGACTGGCTGCACCTTGGTGCAATTTCTTTGTTTTGCATATATATATATATATATATATATATATATATATATAAGTAACCATACTGACCCAGGTCCTCTTTTCATATTAGCCATCAAGATCAAAGTAAGCCAATGAGAAAGTGATAGTTTAACTTCACATGGTCTGTGATAGGGTTCCAGCTCTTCTGGCAGCAGAGCTGCTTGTTACATTTCAACCCCTCAGACTTTCAGCTTCCTGACGGGAGGCTAAAACTGAATGGGGCCAAGGGAAATAAATCTTCCATATAATTTTAGACTTGTTCCAAAGAAAAAGCATCACAAAGCAGTCAAAGTACATCCTAGAGATTATTTTGCCTTTTGTACTTAAGGACTGTTTTTAAAAATAGTCTTTTAAAAGCCATTAACTTCAATGTAAGCTTGGGGTTGGATTAGTTCCACTGAGTGGCTTCCACTCTATGTGTAGAAATTAGCACAGCTACTTAAAAAAGAAAAAATTTCAAACACTGTCAGTTGTCTGCCAAACTGTTTGCTAAACAAAAGAACACTGCTAGGTGGAAAGAATGACATTAAGGGAGCTGGAGAATAGGGTAGGATGAACTTCCTTTCCACAAAGTATCAGATATATAAGTTAAATAATATAATCCTAGAATTCTGGGCATGTATATCAACACAGGAATCTGGAGAAGAGTTACTTTTTATTTACAGAACACATAGAATACAGTCATAAAACTCTCTAAAAAGATGGAATTAATAAGATTTGATAACTACAAAGTGAAGAGGGAGGGGGAGCATACCCAAAGCCATGCCAATACTATCTTAGTGTAAGTGCACTGTAGTGATGCAAGATTGGGCTTGCATCACACAATTTGCTCACTAAATTGCCAGCCTAAGCCACAGCATCTTGAGCTTTGTTTTCCTTGGATACATACAGGACACCTACCAGGAAGGAAGGTATCTGTGGAATTACACCAATGAAGTTTCTGAAGTACAAGTTTTCTTGTCTGCACAGGTCTGTGGTTCAAGATTTCCCCACCCTGGAACACCAAACCTTCCCACAGTCCATGCAAAATGCCCATACTGAGTTATACCAGTGCAGTGCCACGGGACTTTATTTACTGACAGCTGATTCATAGGGAAACAGCTAATGTGTCCATTCTTTCAAAAATTAGTGACACAGAGGATCCATATACATACACTTGAGAAACTATACCACAGAGCTACAAACTAGAAGGCAGTAAGCTTTAAATACCCAGGCACACATGCACCTTAATGTTGGGTATTCATGCTCCCAAAGGAGGAGAAATCTTTTCTTAAAAATAGGGAACACCAATCTTGACTCTGTATTTTTAATTCACTGCCTGAGGTATGATAGTTCTTATATCTAACTACTTATTCAGTTCATGTAATTTGCTATAAGAAGTACAATTTAGTAGTAAAAGCTTCCATTTTGAAGAAGTACTTCCTTAACTTAGTTCCATACAGTTAAATTTCCTTAAAACAACAAATGTACTTTGAATCCATATAGGGTGATAAAATTATAAATCAGATTCCAAAGGACACAGTGAAAGATGATAAAAATTTTTCAGAAGAAAACCAGACCCACCCAAATGAGATGCAATGATCTGCACTTACAGAGCCAGATAATGAGAAATAACATATGCATTTACTGTTATACAGAATAATACATGAACTGTGAGATGTTTTAGGTTACTTTAAGAAAGTCCCAATATTGGGGCAGGAGTTGGCAAGGCTCATTGATAGGGCTTTGAACAAGATTTGAAGTGGGAAGGGGTTACTCTCATGCTTGCCTGTAACAAAAAGTAGGGCAACACACCAGAGTCAGAGGGATGGAGAGCCAGTAAGGGGTCTCAATTTGTTGCCCTGGGGCAAGCCAAGGAGGACACACTGAGACACCCCACAGGAACCAAGGGGGGTTTGACTCAGAGGGTGACACTGCCAGTCCAGTTGAAGTGCCTCTGTGTGAATGCACATAGCTGGGGCAACAAACAGGATGAATTAAGGACCACTGTGCTGCTGGAAAGCTATGACATAATGGATATTATTACTGAAACTTGGTGGGACAATTCCCATGACTGGAATGCAGGGATAGATGGGTTCAAACTCTTTCGGAAGGACAGGCAAGGTAGGAGGGGAGGAGTTGTTGCCCTCTACATCAGTGACCAACTGGAATCGATGGAGCTGCACCTGGGGAAGGACAACAAACTGATTGAGTGCATCTGGGTTAAGATTAAAGGGAAGAGAGGAGAAGGTGATGTTACAGTAGGGTCTCCTACAGGCCACCTGACCAGCAGAACCAAGCAGATGAGGCCCTCCATACCCAGATAGAAGAGGCTTCACATTCACAGGCCCTGGTCCTTGTGGTTGATTTCAACCGCCCTGACACAGCAGGGACAACACAGCCAAGGCATCAGCAATCCAGAATGTTCCTTCAATTCACAGATTATAACCTCCTCCTCCACATGGCAGAGGAACCAACAAGAAAAGATGAAATGCTGGACATTGTTCTCACCAACAGGGAAGGGCTGGTGACCAACGTGAGGCTCAGGGACACCGTTGGCTGCAGTGATCATGAAGCACTTGACTTTTAAGATCCTCAGGGCACCTAGGGAGATGTATTCCAAGTCTGGACCTCAGGCATGCAGACTTCGATCACTTCAGGGATCTGCTGGCCAAAGTACCATGGGACAGAGCCCTAGAGGGAAGGGGGGCCCAGGACAGTTGGTCAGTATTCATGGATCACCTTCTTCATGTCCAGGAGCAAAGTATACTGAAAAAGAGGAAGGCAGCAAGGAATGCTAGGAGACCTGCCTGGATGAACAAGGAGCTCCTGGACACACTATCACACAAAAACGTTCTCAATGACTTCTTTACCTCAGTCTTCACTGGCAAGGGCTCCAGCCACACTCCTGAAGTCACAGGTGACAATGGCAAGGGCTGGAAGGAAGAACTGCCAATTGTAAGTGAAGATCAGGTTTGTGACCATCTGAAGAATCTGAAAGTGTACAAGTCCATGGGACCCAATGGGATACACCCATGGGAACTGAGGGAACTGGCAGATGTGGTTACTAAACTGCTGTCTACTATATTCCAAAAGTTCTGGCAGTCCAGTGAAGTCCCCACAGACTAGAAAAGGGGAAATATAACCCCCATTTTCAAAAAGGAAAAGACCCAGGGAACTATAGGCTGGTCAGTCTCACCTCTGTGCCTGGTAAGATCCTGGAGGAGATCCTCCTGGAGGCACTGCTGGAGTAGAAGAGTAATGAAGAGGTGACTGGGTATAATCAACATGGCTTCACCAAGGGCAAATCATGCCTGACAAACCTTGTGGCCTTCTATGAAAAGGTCACAACATCAACAGACAAAATAAGAGCAATGAGTATCATTTACCTGGACCTGAGCAAAGCCTTTGACACAGTCCCACACGACATCCTGGTCTCCAAGCTGGTAAAACATGGGGTTGATGGATGGACCACTCAGTGGATTAAGAACTGGCTTGATGGCTGCACCCAAAGAGTGGCTGTAAATGGGTCCATGTCCAAGTGCAGGCCAGTGACAAGTGGAGTCCCTCAAGGATCAGCACTGGGATAGGTCTTGTTTAACATCTTTGTTGGTGACATGGATGGTGGCATTGAGTGCACCCTCAGCAAGTTCACTGATGACACCAAACTGTGTAGTGCAGCTGACACACTGGAGGGAAGGGATGCCATTCAGAGGGACCTTGACAGGCTGGAGAGGTGGGACCATGGCAGCCTCATGAAGTTCAACAAGACCAAGTGCAAGGTCCTGCACCTGGGTCAAGGCAATCCCAAGCACTGATACAGGCTGGGCAGTGACTGGCTTGAGAGCAGCCCTGAGGAAAAGGACTTGGGAGTGCTGGTGGATGAGAAGTTCAACATGAGCTATCAGTGTCCACTTGCAGCCCAGAAAGCCAACCAGATCCTTGGCTGCATCAAGAGAAGCATGGCCAGCAGCTCGAGGGAAGTGATTCTCCCCCTCTGCTCTGCTCTGGTGAGACCCCACCTGGAGTACTGCATCCAGGTCTGGAGACTGTTACAGGAGAGACATGGATGTGCTGGAGTGTGTCCAGAGAAGGGCCAGGAGGATGATCAGAGGGCTGGAGCAGCTCTGCTATGAAGAGAGACTGAGAGAGTTTGGGTTATTCAGTCTGGAGAGGAGAAGGCTCTGAGGAGACCTTATTGTAGCCTTCCAGTATCTGAAGGTGGCTACAGGAAAGCTGGTGAGGGACTTTTAGGATGTCAGATGGTGATAGGAATAGGGGGAATGGATTCAGACTAGAGGAGGGTAGATTTAGATTAGATGTTTGGAGGAATTTCTTCACCATGAGTGTGGTGAGGCTGAAGGAAGGGGGTCTCTTCAGCTTGGAAGAGAATAAGGGGTGACCCCATGTTTATAAATACATAAAGGGAAAGAGCCAGGAGCATGGTGCCAGGCTCTTCTCAATTATGCCCAATGATAGGACAAGAGGCAATGGATATAAGCTTACACATAGGAGGTTCCATATAAACACAAGAATTTTTTTCACTGTGAGTATGACAGAGCACTGGCACAGGCTGCCCAGGGAGGTTGTGGAGTCTCCTTCCCAGAAGACATTCAAAACCCTCCTGGATGCATTCCTGTGTGACCCTGCTCTGGCAGGGGGGTTGGACTCTGTGATCTTTTGAGGTTCCTTTCAACCCCTAACTTTCTATGATTCTGTGAGACATTGGCACAGATTGCCCAGAGAGGTGGTGGAAGCCCCACCCCTGGAAGTTTTTAAGGCCAGGCTGGACAGGGCTCTAAGCAACCTGATCTAGGTGTCCCTGCCCATGGCAGGGGGGTTGGAACTACATGATCTTAAAGGTTCCTTCCAACCCTGAAAATTCTATGATTCTATGATTGTCCCAAGAGTTTAACCTTGAGAAATTATACTTGTACCTACAAGTTATTAAAATGGTGACTTTGCACGGAGAACTCAATGTAAAAAGAATCAAGTACAGTTTTGAAAATGAAATTACTAGTATCACATAAAGGAATAATTTTTAAGTAGCCTTGGAGACACTAACTTAATCTCCTCCATATACCAAACCTCAAAGTAACAAAAAAAAGAAACAAGCGCCCAAGATACAGAAAATGCTGTTTACATATCCAAAAGCAACTGTTCCTAAAGACAGTCAAAGAAGGCTCAAAATCAGCAGAAGATAAAAGCATGAAAGAGGTAGAGAATCAAAGATAGAAGGAAGCTAGAATCCACACACATGGCTGACAGACTCCATCCTAGATCAGGAGCCAGTACTGTCATCAGAAGATTTCTTCACAGCACATTTGACTATAAATTGAACCAGATTTTCACCTAGCCTGGGTTGCCAAACTAAGAACTGATGATTTCCTCACTCCCCACTTCAAGGTAGGAAGCTGTTGTATATACTTCGGTTGGTTTAGCAGTTTATGTGGCTAAAATGGCACAAAGACAGCAATGTTTTAAAATCTGTGTAGTGTCATAAAGAATTAATAATTCACTGAACTTTCACCATGATGAACATCCAACCTTAGCAGTATTTTATCACTCCATCAGCTACACCAAGGAGCAGAACAACCTGGGAGTATTAGCAAAATTAAGATAAAGTATTTGGTTCAAATGGCAAGAACTACTCACTCACAGTGACAGAGAGGGAATGAAAACAAGACAAACAACAGGTCATGAAAAAAGCAAAGGAGCCTTAGTAGACTAAATAATTTTATTTTTCACATCTATGTAGATTCTGTTACGCCATGGACAGGGACAATCTAAAAAGCTGATGTGATAGCCTAATTTACAAGACAGGATCCAAACCAGATGTGTCATCACAGAGAATAAATTTCTAGGGAAAAAGAAAAAGCTGCTCGTCTTTCTCACATTATGAAGTGTATCCCTTTTCTCTGTAGTTAAGCAGAACACTTCAACTAATAGAGACAAGCAAGGACTTGACTCAAAACTGACCTGCACCAGATGTAATTTGTTCGTTCCACTTTGTTGTCTCTACTATGTATTCCTGCTGCTAAATACCTTGAGATGACTTCTACAGAAAAATGGATACTGCCTTTAAGTTTCAAATTTTAAAATTATATAAACTCACATTTTCTCTCTGACCTTCCCTTTGGTCAAAGCTTTCTAACATGACCACCTACACATCACAGTTCACTACATTTCCCCTAGCTGTTATGAAACTAACATTAACTTATCTTGCAGCAAGGACAGGATTGTTCTAAATTGCCATGCATTTTAGAACCTATGCTATGAGAAAGTTAAATGAGCAAGTGCCTGTAAGGAAGGACCGTGAACACAGTTGCTTTCATCCACCAAAAAACAGATAGATGGACTTGATGACCTCTTGTTCAGGGCTGAAATTACAGAGCATAACTCTGCAGAGAAATTACTGAGTAAAACGTTCATTCTCATCAAAACTTGAAGGTATCAACTCCTCCCCCCCCTTAAAAAAAAAGTCTAATTTCCACTTCAAGTTTGCATTGCTTCAGCTTTCGATAGTAAGTTCTCAATGTGCTCAAGTTCAACAATTTAGGCAGTATGATGGCACCAGAATAATCACAGAGTGGCTGAGGTGGGAAAGGACCTCTGCAGACCATCTAGTCATTGCCTTCGCTGCTCAAAGCAGGGGCAAGTAGATCAGGATGTCCAGGGCTGTGTCCAGTCAGGTTTTTGCTATCTCCAATGATGGAGACTCCACAATATAAGAGACCTATTCCAGCATTTAAACATCCTTGCAGTACAATCTCAGATTTAAATATTTATAGCATTTCAATTTGTACCCATTGCCTTTTTTTCTTTTACTAGCCATGAATGAGAAGAGCCTGGCTTCATGTTCTTCTTTCCCTCCCATCAGGTGTTTATACACCTTCCGTCCTCCAGGCTCAGTCTCCACTGTCCCAGCCTTCTTGTGCATCAGATTCTTTGAGGCCTTTAACTGCCTTTATGGCCCTTCACTGGACCTGCTCTACTATGCCCATATCTCTCTTGGACCCATATCATCTCAAATGATACCCAACTCATACCCATACCCAAATGATATCCATCTCAAATGGACCCAACACACCTGATGTGTCTCAACCAGGGCAGAGCTGAGGGGAAGGACCATCTGCTACACAATGCCTGACGCAACCCAGGAGGCAGTCTTCGCTATCAGAGTATATTGCTGACTCATTGTCAATTTGATATCTACTGGCAACCCCAGGGCTTTTTCTGCAGAGCTGCTTTCCAGCAGGTTAGGCCCTGCCTGTCCTGGTGTCTGGAGTTATTCCTCCCCAGGTACAGGACTTTACACTTTCCTTTGCTGAGCCTGTGAGGCTCCCGACAGCCTATTTCTCCAGCCTATCAAAGTGCCTTTCGATGGTAGTGAAACCATCAGCTGTATCAACGAACCCGAACTAACTTAGTATTTTGTGTATCAAGTCATCTCAACACTAATTTCAAAAGCAAAATATTCCTTGAGTAAATTGCACTGTAGGGCATTTCCTTCAGACCTCGAGTAAATCTTGCTGCCATTTTTACATCATCTTCAATTTTCAACATTCTATCTTTGCAAGCACCAGCACCAAATCGTGTATGTTATTTTAAGTATTAGCTGAATCAAAACTCTTCACTGAGGCAAAAGTATCACCTTCGCTGATCCCTTTTTTGTATTTGCCAGGGTGCAAGCCTTAGTGCCATCACTTCTTGGCATTGCACTGCAAGTTAGTGTGCAGTTACTTGGCCACTACAGAATCCTCAGAAATGCTGCTTTCCAGGATACAGGCCCTCTTTCATAAGGCATAGCTTGCATTCCCTGTTCTCTGGCATATAACTTTGCCTTTGGCTGTATTAAAGACACAGTGTGTTTAAATGTGCCTACAGAGCAAGCTGTGAGAGCTCTATTATAATTTACTCTTCTCCTGGCAATTACTATCAGTAACAGTTTTTTTGTTTACTTCTGGAACAATGATGAAAGCACTGCATAGTATTGGTATTAGTGCAAATACTAGAATCAATCAAAACTAGTCTTTGCCTGTCACATAGCCAACTTTTAAATCAAATACCATAATGACAGTTTTCTCTTTTTTTTCTGCCATCAAAAGGCTTTACAAAATTAAACAACTTCTCTCAGCCTCATTCGCATGTTGGAGGGCTACATTTTTGTTATACTTTAGACTTTGATTGGTGGGGACAAAAGGCAGAAAAAAATAGGGGTAAAGATGGGAAGAGATGGTTGTTGGATACTGCTGGTAAACATTTTAGTAAACACAAAAAACCACAACCACTTTTTGGAGTGCTGTATACAGAACTCCATCCTCATAATTGCACAGTACCTAAAATCTACAGAATGAGTTATTTCAAGATTGCTGGACAGTTGGACAGTTTTAGGGATGTTTTATGAATATCTGAAGACAACTGGAAGAGCAGAACATTAGCAGAGAGGCTAAAGAGAACACCTAGCATTAAAGCAGAAAGTTGTGTCTGTTCATGAGCTTTTATTTCTGTTCATTGCAGACTCAAGTTCAGAGAAAGCTCATATGGCTTTCTGCTACCTGCCCTGCTGTGCAGTTATTAGAACTATCTCATAGGCAAGAGAGCTAAATGGGATTTTCCAGAAGCCTGGAGAAGTCTTCAGTGGAATCTAGCACTAAAATATCACCTATTGAGACTGCACTAAAAATTCCTTTCTTTAAATAGATTTCTTCTCTCTTCAAAGTTATCTACTCAATTCATGGGTTCTTCCACAAATGTACCTCAATCTGTCCAGAAGATAAATGACCATATAATTGTGCCTTTTTCATTAACCCCGTAACTTTATCTTACAATCAGTACACCTTGATCCTTTTCATTTTCAAATACAGTCCCACTTATGAGTCATCATTGCCTCCTCTCACACACTTTTCAGCCCCTCCTTCTCAGTCCTTCCCTCTTGTTTTAGTAAAAGCTGTAGGTAGGGCAAACTAAAATAGCAAGTTCAACAACTGGACATGAGACATCCTTAAATTTAGATCAAATAAACCCTTTCAAAGTACACAGGATCTTTCTATCCAGACGAGATTTATAAAAGCTACATATAATTAGGGAAAGGAATAGGATCAAAAATAGCTTTTGTACGATAGCCTTTCTCAACCATATGTGGATAGAAAGAAGGACAGCCTTATTCTCTAAGCAGCAGGAGGAAGACTAAAACAACTCAGAGCAGTCACAGGAAGCTCTCAGCACCCTGAAGGCTTCCTAGCATGCTAGACTCTAAGAGTCCTCATTTTCTGCACTAATCATTTTCCCAACCCTGAAACTGTAAAGCTAAGATTACCCAAGAAAACTCAACTACACTTCACTGTCTGAGGTTGCAAGTTCTTACTCAAGGTAAAACAAAAACATCTTAAAGACAATCTTGGAAGAAACCTGCTTTGCCACTCACTGGTTTGTTTTAGAAGTATAAAACTCAGAACAAAACAAGCAAACAAACAAACAAAAAAAACCCCCACAAAACCCGTCATCTTGCCTCACCATCCATAATGTCTACCCTTTCAACAGGCACCTGTTGATGACTGCAAGAAGACTCTTCTTACTCCTGACTTCACTCCCACACTTTGCACTGGCAAGGAGCCCTCACATACTCTGCACTAACTTGGAACAAATTCTGCAGTGCAGCCCTACACTTTCCACAGCAAACAGGAAATTATGTGTCCAATTCAGGTAAATATGTTTTACTGAATTAAATACAAGAAAGTAAATATGGCAGTTACAGCATTCCTTGTGTAAAAAACTGAATTCCAAAACAAATAGGAATGCTACACAGCTTTCATAGTAGTATCCTACAAATGTTTCAACACACAGTGGTGCTAAAGAAAGTATCAGGAGAAACATGGAAAATTTGGCAGCTGCTGTGTGGAGAGCTGAGGCTTCTGGCAGTTTGTGTGGAAAGGTTGTGAAAGAAACACATCTGAAGTTTTTTTCTGAAGTAATCAATAAGACAATAGTTAAGTTCAAAATCAGGCAACATTTTGAAGTGGTAACTTCTATTTTACAGCCTTATTACTTACAGGCTGTCTCTTCAGTTAGTCAGTAGTGTATTAGTTGAGTTTGTATGCAGAGGTTTCTATACAACCACAATGATATACCTCCTTTTAAGCTACAGATGAAATTCATCTGTGTATTTTGGGCTCAAGAACTGAATTCTCCAGGAGTGTGGAATAAGCAGGGCCCTGGGTGTTCCAGATGTCATGCGGGCTGGCTTCACCTCTCTAAGTTGAGGGGCAGAAAGGAGACTTCACTATGAGTGCAGTGATGAAACTCAACCTTCCTTGATGAACTTTCCCTAGGACTAGTATCCATTACTGCTCACCTGACCAGAGGCTCCAGGAGCCTTCCCACATTCATAATCCATGCAAGCTAAGTCCCTCAGCTGTGGCTGCAGCTATTGGAAGTAAAAGCCATCCCAATTACCATCTCCAGTGATTCATGAAAGACCATGATGCCTTTACTTTCATCTGTTAAAAATCCATCCTGTTAAAGCTCTGCTCAGGGCAACTCTACCTGTTAAAGCAGCACAGCCTGTCTTTCCTCAGACAGCATTTCCTGGTAATAAGGATTTCGGAGAAGGCCTCCAGTATTACAAGCTCATGCTACACTCATAACTCGTAGGCACAAATTCCATTTATAACTTCACCTACTTTAATGCCAGCCGTTAGACTGTAATTAAACTACACACAGCCTGGGAGCCTTGGTCAAGCACAGGAAGCTGGGTGTACGAGGCAAGGTACGAACACAGAGCTGACAAAACGCAGATTCTCAGTTCAAGCAACTACGGATTTGCTCAGCAAATTGAGACGGTTTTCAGCCACATTTTCTCCTCTGTGTGCTCACAAAACCCCTAAACTGCTCCCAAGCCTGAAAAGCTGAAAGCCAGAGATGGGAAGAATGTGAGAATCCCCTTCAGCCCTCGGGTGCTGCTGGCAAGGCACTGGCAGCTGCAGGTGCTGGGTAACCTAAGCAGTAAGGGCACACAGGCTGCCAGTTCCTGTGCAGAGCCATCTGTTTGGCTTTTGTTACACACCACTCCACCACACCGAGCAAGTCATCCCAAGGGCAGGGAGAGCTCATGCCCGGAGGGCCCCTGCCAACCTTTGCAGCCCAGGGTGCGCCCTGGCACCCCGCTGCTGAGGGGCAGCCCCCAGCAGCCGCCTCTGCCCACATCCATGCTGCCAGCCAGGACAGAGAGCTCGCAGGGATGAAAACTAATCACTCACTCAGTGTTAGCTTTCAGCTAGAGCAGGTACCCAGCCTCCCTGGGTACAAGGTGGCATGAGGTCAGGTGCCAACGCAGTGAGGTGGTGGGATGGGGTGAGCAGAGAGGGAGGGAAGCACGGCCCCTGTTCGTGGTGGTACCACCTTGGACCACTGTAAGCTGACTGTGAAAAACACATCCCTAAAGTGTCTCCCAGGATGGTTCTAGAAAATCCCCTCTGCCATGGGAAGCATTCCTGGGTGACAGAGACATGAGCCTCTCAGTTCATCTCATCCTTCCTAACCCAGAAGTCAATTAGTTTCCCTGACTATGAGGATTACATATCATTTCCACTAACATACAGATAGGAAGCAGGAGGATATTTTGATTTCCAGCACGAGCAGACATTCCATGCTGCTAAACAGAATGGAGTCAACACATTGGTCTGGGGCACAATGGTGACCTTTGTCCCTAACTCACCAGATATCTCCAGATACCTGTCACAGCTGGAATACTTAGTGCCTCAATCCCTGCAGGAAGCTAGTGACCACCTGAAGGATCTTTGTGTCAGTTAATTCTCTTCTATATGTTATTTTCTTCCGTTACAGTGAGGAGTTTCCCTAGCAGGACAACCACTTTAATGACTACTGAATGCCAAAAGCAAACTTTGTTATATCTACCCCAAAAGGTATCTGTAAAGTCTAACAAGGAAGAAACTGGAACAACCAGTCAGAAATATTATAACCCTGCTCTCACATCTGGAGCTACAGCCATCAGAGGGACTGCTGAAAGCAGGGAGAACAAAGCTAATCAAATACTACCACCTTTCTTCCTCTCTGTTATTTCCTCTCCTAAGATTGACCACATTTGTGGTTAAATGCAGGGAGTCAAACTTCCTCTAAGCAGTGCCTCTACAGTTCCAGATTTTCACTGTGATCCAGCTGTATCACAGCTTTGGAAAGGCAGACTGGTGTGCACTCAAACCACCACCTTCCCTTATTAAGGTAAAAAAAAAAATCCATATCATGACTCTAAAAGGTTCTTACCCAAATCACCTCACTGGCCTTACATTTTAAGATCTTAATACTGAACTTAATAAATCACTTTGTTGAAATTGGTAGTCTGGATAAAAATGCTTAGTTGAAGGCACTGATGTGATTACAGTGGGCCAGGGGAGATACAAGCAGCTTATTAAACTGGAGAAAAAGCAGCCTGACGCCTCAGGATCCCCCAAGAAGGACCCCTGCTCAATCTCCACAACCACCAAGGCTGTATATGTCCTGTCCATGCAATCAGAAGCCTTCATCAGTTCTCTTGCAATTTGAAGCTCACATCGCCAAGATCGCCAGTCTAATTTCAGCTGTATCCAAACTACTAGATGCAGCTGGCTGATCTGGTAGTAGGTCTAGCAGCTTGTCTCCTTGGAGGGTCTCAGAAAGCAAATGTGAAGAAGCCACAAAGCCACAATCGCTATGAACTCAAAGGTACTCCAATCATCTGCTGGCAGATGCAACTCCTGACAAGAAGAAAAGCTCCAAATTTTTCTTGAAAAACAAATCAGCTCATTGCAAAATGGACACACACTGGGTTTTGGACCATTTTTCTGAAGAGAGAAGTCATATTACAGTATCACAATCACGTGTGGTAGTAAGAGTAGACCTAAGAAATTTAGAATTTCTCTGAATTCTCCACCTCTGAAAGCAATTAGTAGCTAAGTGAAAGCTGACATTTGTCTTCTCTATGCTGTTACACACAAAGCAGCAGCTAGTCATGGTCCCTACAATTTTATTATCCAAAAAAATTCCAGCCTTACATCTGCAGGGTGCAATTTCACAAACACGTGGACTTTTAGTAACAGGTGCATAAAGATCTCCCTTGTGCAAGTATGCAACTGTAGGCCTCATATATACCTAATGTATATATAATAATATATATACACCTAGTAATAAATATATATAATACACATATAATATATATACCAATAATATATATATACCTAATAAGTTACACTCCACAATTTCCCTCAGAGGAGAGCAGACCACACTCTTAAATTAAGACATTCTCCTGTCAAACTTCTAGCTGGGAAGATCACTGCACCTGCTCCATGCAGGGGCTTGTACCCATGCAGTCATGAAGGGACACTCAAACATGAGGAAGAGAAACAAAAACCATCACCTCCAGCATTTAGGAAGAAGTAAAATACCTGCAGAATGTGTCCAACATCACTTTGCAGCAGCAGAAACAGCACATTTTGGGATGATTTGTGCAACATTAACCAAAGGGTCTGTGGCTGAATCTAGACAAAGCATCTGACAGATTTCCATGAAGAAAGCAATCCTTCCAGGACCATTACAGCTGCTGGCAGGAAGACTGTCCCAATTCTTCTAGACATTCCACGCTTCTACAACCAATAAAAGGAGCCAGGGCTGTCCTAATGAGAAAGTACATTTGCTGGGGTCTTTATGTCACCTCTCTCTTGTCATTACACTGTTATACAAAGCTGAAGAAGTTTAAAACCATTCCAGACCTGTTAGCTTTTTCCATTTCAACATGGAATTGCCATCAAACAAGTCAACAGGCAAGCTCAAGTTTCTGATATTTTTAGCTAGATATATTATAGCATCTCACAGAAGCCTATTTTTCTCCTTGCAAGGTCTTAGGGAGATTCCTCCCTTCCCAACTACCAGTCAAGCAGAATTTGGGGGCTGCTTTTCACATATGTAGGCAACCAAGCTCTTCACATGGCTGGGAAAACCACATTTTCTGCACTTGAAATGAAGTACTAACAACAGATATAACACCTGCATGGTACAGCTGATGCTGCTTCCCCCCCTTGGAGGCAGCAGGAAAATGTATTCAAAATGGTTGTAAGGCCATGGAAAGAGCTAAAGGGTAGCCAAGAAAACAAAAACTAGATAAACCTAAAGGGGAAAATAAAAACACTGGAATTCTGATCCTTTCTTAATGACCACAGAATGATTCTATAACTACCAATTCCCTTTGAGGCAGAAATACACAATTTTGGCCTTAAAGAGTCAGTCTTAGTCTCTGCATTGCAGATGAGAACAATCAAATTTTTGCTTGCTCTGACTTATTGCTTAATTGATTATTCTCCAGGACTGGGAAAGAGGAATAAAGCAGGGAGATGATAATCACCCTTGTAAAATCCTTTAAGGTGAAAACGGAATGCATCTTACTTTTCCTAGCAACCTTCCTTCCTAATTCTGAAGCAAATAAATCACTCTAAGGATAGTATCCTGAACATATGGCTTTCTCTGAGTAAGGGGAATTTTTCTGCCTACAAGCTTGTATGTCTTTTTTTTTTTTTTAACATGTCTGTTTCTGGAATCCCACACATATTCCCCTTCACAGCAAAAGTGGGTTTCTGTCCCTCCCACCCTCAAAAAAAAAAAAAAAAAAAAAAAAAAAAAAGAAGTTTATAAGTATTAGCTTACTTCTATCCCCAGAAGGACAGAAGGCTGTACCTAAGCTTAATGACCAGCCAAGAGCACACAATGTGTTCACTACTGTTGTATTCACTTTCCAAATATTCACAAAAATAATGATGTTAGCAAGAAAAGGGAAGGACTTCAGCCCCCCACGGCCAGCAGCACCATTAAGAGCATCCTTAGAGAACAGATCACAAGTAAACAATGTTGTAGGCCTCTGAACAATCTTGCATCTTTCTCGTAAGGTGCAAGATACGCTGTACTTACAAGGCACATGGCACCAAGTACAGCAAATCATGTGATCTGTTTTTATCTTCTTATGTCCTTTTCTGTGCACAAGACACTGTCTTGCATGGTCTGGACCTTGGACACTCCCCAGTCTTTCTGTACAGCAGATAAAGCAGATGACCACAGGGAGGGGTGCTGCTAAACCCTGAGTCTGGAAGAGGCTTCTTCCAGGGGCCTTGCAGGCTCTTAGTTAGG
The DNA here is from genome assembly GCF_003957555.1 of Calypte anna. NCBI lineage: Eukaryota > Metazoa > Chordata > Aves > Apodiformes > Trochilidae > Calypte > Calypte anna. Next base: position 56,251,879 of record NC_044245.1, on the reverse strand, counting down.
AAGTAGTAACTGTGAGGGCCTCAAGAAAAGACCCCCTGAAGTTCCTCACTACCCTGTTTGCAATCCAAGGTGGCAGCTGGTGGCAATGAACAGAAGATGATCACAGAGAAGTGAACGAAAGGGTAATGGGGATGCCAAAAATCAATAGTCTGCATTTTTGAGTAAAAATGAAAATGAAACAAAAAAAAAAAAAAATGTGACTAGCAATTGAAATAAGGAAATGGAAGTGATTTTATAGAAAGAAGAGCAAACCACTGTTATACCAAAAGCCACCTGAATTTCTATCATAAGCTATTTCTCATGTTCATTTATGTCATCCTTGCAGTGTCAGTTTTTGAGAGAACAATTCTCATCTCAGCACGACCGAACAGTAATACCAATAGGCACAGAGAACATTAACATGTTATAAATAAACTGCTAATTTTGAGGTGGGAAAAAAATCATCAAGGCAGCTCTCATGATCAAGGAATAGAGCAAGAAAATGAGCAACTTGCTTATGCTTTCAGGACTCTGCTTTTTAAAAGAGCTTTTTCTAACTGCCAATTCCCGAGGGGAAAAAAAGAAGAAACCTGGTGAAACACTCACTGTCAAAACAAAGCAGATGGTGAAAATGCTATTATAATTTTTAAGGTCCCCCCCTGCCCCCATCTCAAGCAGTAATTTGTCATTTCTACTGGTTTAAGAGCTTTGTGCTTAAAAAGAGTACTACAGCAAAGTTCTGAAGTTTCATCTTCCTCTCACCCAACTTGCAGCTTTACATAACTCCCAGGAGTTGTTTTTAGGCTACAAACACCTCACATCTGAAAAGAAAGAAGAACAAGGTACAGAACTATTATACAGCAATTTGGATCTTGGTTATTTGCAGCTGCTTGATAAGTCTTACCATGAAAAGTAAAACTTTATTCTCCTGCGCTGACGGCCAGGATCATTCATGCTTGCGATAGCCCCGATCACCACCCTCTGTCTGCCCCATGCAGGGTTCCCTTCCCACCCCATCCCTGGTCTGCAAGAACAGATAACACCCCATCATGGCACAGCTGCCGCCTCAGCTATTATTTCTGTACCACTCCAGCACTGTCACTCTTTAGCAGCACACCACTTACTAAGCATTGTTATAATTTCTGCAAATATCTATGTTTGTCCCGAGTGGGGATAAGGGCCTCATTGCAATAGCCTTGATAAAAGCTCCAACAAGACAGCTTTCAGATATTGCCACACAAAAGCCTACTGTGAGAGCTGTAACCAACATCAATTCCTGCTATGCAAAGACATTAGACAAAGTGTGAACTAGCATACTGTATGGGGACAAAAAACTGACTGTCAATGTGTGGGACCAACACTGCCTAAAAACATGACGCTGGCAAGGCAAAATAACACCAGCATATATGCATGGTAATTGCCATTTAATTCCAGAGTTAGCAGTACAAGAAAACAAGTAGTGAAAGCACTATTAGGTTACTAGCATCACTCAAGACATTATAATTTTATATAATTCCATTTCTAGTGTGTCTGGCTAGAAAATAAAAACACCAAACCATCAGATATTTAAAAAGCCCAAGCAGGGGATGAAGAAAAGCCTGGTTTGTTATTGAAGCAGAGCTCACAGCAAACCCTTCAGACCTGCTCCTTAAAGCAAGTATTTGCGGTATGCCATGGACAACCTGATAAATGAGAACAACCATTCCATGCATGGTACAAGGTGAGACCCTTTCCGCACATCCTTTTATATTTTTTAGGCACTTACCCACTTACATTGTGGTAGCACCCAAAAAAGTAAGAAGCGTACTGTCAACATAAACGGACTATACCAATAAAAATGCCAGGCTTTTTAAAAGAGGTTATTCTTTTACCTTCAGGCCTGATATTTGCCAGATGATGCCTCCTAAATGAGAGTCTAGGTAGGAGGGATACAATTAAGTCTGCATGCCAGTTTGTTTATGAACAAAATGCAAGGAAAACTGAAAGCTAAGTATTATAGAGAGTATACTTGTTCTGTGGAGAAGTGTTTCACTCTAAAATTACATCTGTACTTCAAAACGTGTAAAAATAATGAAATCCTACAGTGCAGATTCCGTAGCTTGCAAAAAAAAAAAAAAAAAAAAAAAAAAAAAAAAAAAAAATCTGTCACTGCACTCCACTCTAATGGGTAGAACTAAGTCGTATCTAGAGAAAACTAGCACAGTGGATCAATAAGCCTGACACAGTATTAAGAATTTGACTCTTGTGCTGCATGGCGACAGCCACCATTGAGTACTAAGCCAAAGACTTAATGTCACCTTAATTAACAAGGAAGGAAGTTTGCCAATGAGTTGCTTTCCCCACCCCGCTTTCTAGCGGTAAGTTATGCAATATACAACAACCTTTGAACCAATAGCTGTACAGCTATAAAAAATTAAAAAAATAAAATCCAAAACCAGGACAGCACTGTAAAGAGGAGAGCCTTTGAAGAATTTCATTAATTAAAATTACTTTTAGAACCTATGCATACATTAACCAGTACAGACATACCACAACTTGGAGCAGGAATGTTGCAGCTGAAATAGCAAAGGCTAAGCAGACACCTCTTGATATCCAGTTTCTCAAAAAAAATTTATATTTACTGAAAATGGTTGTTTGTGTTTAAGAGCTTTAACAGATTTCTGCAAAACAACTAGTGGCTTGCAATGTCTATGTGATGAGGCTCCAAAATCCAGACAAGATAAAGAAATGAAAGCAAAAGTAGCAGCCTCTGCTTTTTACAGTGCCTTGTCCATGTAAAACCAAAGACCCAACATCTGTAGCGCTTCAAGTGAACACCACAGGAAGCACTCTATCTTCCTAAAAAGCAGGTCCTAGACCCATGAAGTATGCAGCCACACAAAAGTTGGATGACATCTTCAAGGCAGATGCAGATGCTGAAAAAGTCTCAAACACACTGACAAAGCAGAGTTTTACTTCTAGAGGTAGGAATAAGCAAAAGCAATACTTGCCCGTGTGACTCAGCGCAGTTCCAGAAAAGATGCCAGATGATTCACAAAAACTGATCTTCAACGCTCAGTCTTTCCTTCCTAGTTTAGTCCTAGGCAAAAAAACCTTTGGCACAAAGGCCTGAAAGCTTCTGGGCGGGTACCCACATGCAATGGTGACAGAGCTGGTGTGTTAGTTTTCACACTGTAGCTGGTCAACAACTGTTCACATCTTTAAGTAGGCAGGAGAGACACAACACACACCATCAACCTTAGGCAAGTTCAATTTACAAACAGCTACCAACAGATTTGAGGTATGTTCATACATAATATAAAGGCAGGACAAAACACAAGATGTAGGATGCTCCTACCACATAGCAGAAGCCATATCAGTACACCTCTCCTTCATGAACAGCTACTCAAGCTCTTCTCCCTTTACAGGGCTTGCAGAGAGAAATGTTTATGATACCTCAGGTTGAACCCACAAGGCATTTAGAATCACACAATTGCCACAAGACCCAGCAAATACAAACTCCATCCAAGCCGACAGCTTAGTACTCCAGGAGACACCCATGCCAGGCACAGCACTTCCAAGTGTGGCTTTCAACCAACTTGAGGAAAACACGAATCAAATAGTTCCTTTTTAAAGACGTGATAAATTGGCAATTTTACCAGGTCTGTCTTCGAACAGAAGACAGAACTGAAATTGAAACCAAGCCCAAATACTCCATAACCAGCACCTCAAGCACTCCAACAACCCCATCCCAGAAGCACTGGCAGAGCCTGAACCTCCCTCCCTCCCACTGTACACCACTGTCCCTGAGCACATGAAGGGTGTTTCTTCTCCCTGCAGCCAAGACAACTCTGCTCCTGAAAAATAATGCAGGAAGCAACTAACTCTGCCAGACAAAACTGAAGCCTGGAGACCAACTTAGTCATTTGAGATATGCCACCATATATACACACACTCAGTGTCACCAGCTGTAAATAAGATTATTTGCAGATACTGTAAAATCCAGAGATGTAGTTACACTAAGACCACCATTCCCTCTGCTGAAGCCTCACTCTGAGCACAGTAGGACCTATGTTACCACCCCTTGGTGCAAGGAGCCCATTTGAACTGAAGTCACGGTTCCCAACCCATCCTTAGCAGCCATTTCCTGCACAAGCCAGAATCAAATCCTGAGCCAGCCTCCCACCCCTCCACACCAGCACCAGGACCAACCTTGCCACCAGTCCTGGCCATCCCAGCACGCACCTTCAGAAATGAAGCCTGAAGGTTTGAAAAGCTTTATACTTAAAGCTGAGAAAAGGCCGCAACTTTGTTTCTCACCCAGTTCCCCTTTTGGTGCTGGACAGGATGGGTGGAATGGACTGTCCTACCAGGGCCAGACCAGACCCACTGAGAGCGGCTCCAAGGAGGAGTTACTGTATTTCCCTTTTTGCAACCTAAGCTTTCCAATGAGCCCTTCCCACAGCAGCCAGGCACACTTGGCCTCTCTGCTCCACACTTCTGGTTTCACACCCAGACCCAGGTTAAGACCTTTTGAAACAAACTGGCTCTGGAAAGGTCTCCTGTCTCCTTGCTAGGCCTGCAAAGTGGGTTCACCATGTCTTCAAAGCATCTTTTGAAACCACCAGTCCCCAAAAGCTTGGCAAGTAAAAACTCACAACAAATAAACATGTTTGTTTTCAAGAATCATGTGATTCTTTTTAAAAGGACATTTCAACATTAATGGCTTTCATTTCAGGATAAATTAAATGGCATATCAATCACTTCAGTTTGGAGAAGGCAACTGAGGACAGAAGATAACGAATCACAAACTTTGTTGAGAAATGTCTGAGGAAATAATTTTCTCCTACTGCAATATCAAGACAGTATAGATAGCAAGTTAAAAAAAAAAAAAAGGCAGAAATAAAATTATTTTTCTTCCATACCAGACAACCAAATCACAGAGCATTGTGCTCCATAAGGTCACCTAGATTCACCAAGAGATTAGACAAAAATCTCAGACCATTGGTAACTATAAAACACATTGTAAACCCTGACCAAGGAAGTGCTCTCTCAAAGCCAGCAGAAGGGCTGTCCTGTGCAAGCACGCTTCTTCTGTGTTTCTTCCTCAAATATTTGTTGCAGCTGTAGTGAGAGAAGTAGTAGGAGAACCTTCCATAATTCAAAATACAGCAGCTACTATGTTTAGTGATTTTTCTTTCTTTAAATGCTTGCACATGTCACAAATGACCACACTGTAAAAATTAACAGAGCAGCACCAACATACCTGGGATAAAATGAGAGTAAAGAAAGTGCCTTTTATTGCTCAATCAGTTGAAGCTGCCTCTACAAAAGAAAAGTGGCCCATATCCAGCCTTCGACAAGCAGGCTTGGTAGCACAATGAAGAGAACTTCATGATGAGAACAGGCAAGAACAGCTCCTGCAAATAGAGTCTCTATGAGCCAATCTAAGACCATGACACCACTGCATGGAAAAGCCCCCGTCTCATTCCTTCATCTCAGTCCCATCTTGGGCCACACACACCCAATTCCCATCACGTGCCAGATCTAACTGCTCATAAGACCCAGCTACTTTACCTTGTTAAAGCAGCAGAAAACCAATCCACCAACATAGCTGGGTGGTCCCCAAGCGCAGAGGGGGGAAAAGAGCACTGCCAGGCCAGGGGTTGGGTGAAGGAGGTGCTGCAGAGGTGTGGAGCAAGAAGCAAGCCTACTCCTTCCAGCAACAGTAAGGCCTTTTGAGTGACTCCACTGCTCATGGAAACCTGCCAGAAGCCCTTATCATCATGGGGAAAGAAACCTACAGTGGTTCTGATACAGATGGAGCTACACCAGCACAGCTGGACTCTGTGTGTGGATAGCGAAGCCACCATCAGCAAGCACAGCAAGCAACAGGCTATTCTTGTACGGTTTTATTAGGATGTCCGCTTTCTGTTAGATGTTTGCTGGCAGTTAATGCAATCAGGATTTATACCTCTTTGAACTCTCCTCAGACAGCTGTGCCAAAGGCCCATGGGGTACCTCCTTAGGCTCAGGAACAGTCTGTTGCTCAATGAGATGGATTTAAACCAAAGAAACTCCCTTAAATGCTATTCAAAAAGCATGGGCCCCAGAATCATGCTAGTAATACCAACTATCAGGCAAAGAATTACAAAAATGGGTCTGAATATGAAATACTCACATCTTCTACACAGACAAAACATTTTTACTCCTGCAAAATAAAAAGCTCCTATTTAACTACCTACACATTTTAAGAAACTTACAGGTTTTTTTCCTATACCTTAAATTCTTGTTCAGTACTTATGTCCTTCTTGGCCTGATCCTTTACCTAACACCCAGGAGGAAGATTGTGCATTAGCCCATTTTTCTCCCTCCCAGTTGACTTGCTGAGGAGGCAGGAAGAGATGCTTTCTAAACTACGAGAAAGAAAACTCAGAGAGGTGCTAAGTATTCAGTTTGGAAATGTAAATCCTCCCACCCCCTTCTGAAGTATGCAGAACCAGTCTCTCCACGGCTCATGTCATCTAAAGGCCACAGGAGTTCGCTAAAGATATTCTTGTTAAGAGGATTTAGCCCCTTTTAAAAAGGACTTAACATGTGGGTGGTGTCTCCATTTAAGCATTTTCTCATGGCTAAGAAAATGGCCCTCTTCTTAAAGGCTTATCTTTATAACCCAAAGACAGTTAGAAATTCTACACTATTTGAATTATAAACATTTTGAGCAGCTTGCCTTTATAGCAGACCCATTTTTAAGTACTGGTATTTGCAAATGGCAGTGACCTTGTCACAATAAAAGAGAAGCTAGCACCAGCAAGAATCCTTTTGGGGTACCCTATCCAACATTAATTTCTCCTTAATTTTCATAGGAAACATAGGAGATTTGCAAACTCTCTCCCAACAAAATGGCACAGTGTCACTATCCCTGTGCCCACTTCTCTTGATGGTCCCTGGAACTTACTAGACCTTCCATTAGCTGGTTCAACCTGCCTGCCCAGCAGAAAACCTTTATTTATTTATTTACTTAGGCCAGGGTTGATTTTCCATCTTAGGAAGCCTAGGCTTCCCAAATGGAAGAAGGGAAGTGGCATCAACCCCCAGCACTATACAAGAGGGCAAGGGAGGTCCTGCAGAACCACTTACCCCTTGCAGCAGCAGTGACCCCATTTCCAGGAGCTCAGCCTTTCTCCAGGGGCACAAGCCAATGGCTGCTTTTCAAGGGTTAATTCTTCATTACTGCTTGTGTTTAAGCCATGGCAGGGGTTCAGATCTGCCTGGTAACACTGTCTATTAACTCCACAGGAATCATGAAAAATCTACTCAGATCTAAAAGGGTGGGCAGCCTCACAAGAGCCAGAGCTCACCAGTGCAAGAGCCTATTTAGCAACCCTTGGCCACTACAGGTGGCTACAAAGCCAGGAATAGGCTTCAGAGAATATTGAGGCACCTGCTTTTCAGAGGGAGGAGTGTGCAAGCTCTCATGTCTGTGCAGCTGGAACTGCCTGTTGTTAAGGACTAGGCCACCTTTCAAGGCTTTTCCAGCACAGTTACACTTACACAACCATAGATAGAGTAACTAGCTAATTCCCAGAGTGGAAGCAGCTTACTTTGGCAAAAAAACCCTTTTCCATTTGCAAGTACAGTCAAGCACCTCCCTGAGCAGTCTAAACTGTACTGCTGTACTGATTCTTTTCCACTTATACCATAGTTTATATATGGAAGTGATGGGTGGGTTACCAGTGCAGTTACATCTGCAAAGATAAAAGTATTTTCATAACCTTAACCAGTGCAGGTGTGTTGGCCAAATCTTACACTTATCCCTACATTCTTTCGCATAGTGGGGCCTTGTTTTCAGCTGGGGGTCTCAGTCTCCACGCACTACTTGCAATTCAACTAATCAAGCGCTAAATTTACATTGGTGCTGCAAGCCTGAGCTCACTGCCTGCAACTACCCAGCATTTTCTTCCTCCTCTGACCAGGCTTTAGTACCAGTTTCTCAAAAATCCTCAGCTAGGAGCCAACCAGGAAAACACCCTTGCCTCCCAAGTCCCAAAAAACCCTCTGTGAACTGTGAAATGGGTGTATCATCTCCCCACCAAACTATTTGTGGAGCAGAAAGACAAGGCAGTGCACAAGGGCACTTCAGCCTTTCTTGCCAAAAGACAGGTCCACAGCAAACCAGCACAGCTCCAAGAGAGGAAAATATATGAGCTCAGCTGTTAGGGCAGAGCAGGATGCTCAGCTCCTTTCCTGGCACAGGCCATGGATGTCTTACCACACTGGTAGGGTACCAATCTGATCCAATAGATAACATCAGCCTGACTGCTCTCTTCCTCCCCCATCCCACATCTTATCCCCAAGTACACATGGGGGGCTGAGGGCATACAACAAACTCAGAACTTGCAAGGGGACTATTTTGAAGGCAGAACCCAAAATTGCCTTCCTGCTTCTAAATCTTCATGGAGGAAGAGGCCTTCCTAGGCTTTTACAGCCAGGACTTCTTCCCATGGGAGAGGTGAGCCCTATATTAAAAAAAAAAAAAAATGCACAAAATTCATATTTTAAGATCTTTTTGCACCCACTAAGGGAAAATTGTACAACACCACTATGACATCAACATCTCTCCCACAAAGCCAAAAAAGGCTGTATAATTATTCTCCCAGAATCATCTCATAACATATAATTGCTTAACACCACCTTCTAAGAATCAAACCTTCACATATGACAGCCGAATATTTACAAAGGGACTTGAACCAGCGTGCTTGACACCAAAGCACCATTAGGATATGTAGAAGATCAGGGGCACTGAAAAATCAAATTATCTTTTACAGTGCAAATTCTTATTTCGAAAATAAATTTTAAAATATTTAGATGTTATTCGACCAGTCTTGAAACTTCCATCACTACTTCAGCCACCAACACCTGCAAAAACCTTAGCAAAAGGTACCTCCTGCCATCCTCACCACCTCCCAGGTGCAGGAAGACAGAAACGTTCCTCCCAAGCTCTTCCAAAAGTATTTCAGAATTACAGCAGCATCCCATACCTGGGCAATCACCGATTGGATTTTGGGGGGAGGGGTGTTAGAACTCCTCCTGCCCGGACAGGGGCGCACCAAGGCAAGAGGGAGGAGGGAATTTAGAGACCCCACGTCGCCGAACGAGGGTCATCGGCACCGGGAGACAGGTGAGCCGCCCCGGCGTCCACGGCCCCCGCCTGGCGGGGATGTCCTGCGCCCTCCCCCGCTTCTTGAACTCGGCGGAGCCCACGAGGGCCAAGCAAGCGCGCACCCGAAATCGGCGAGGACAAAGAAAACCTCATGAGTGGGGGGGGGGGGGGGGGGGGGGGGGGCGGATTTTTTTTTTTTCTTTTTTGGGGGGGGGGGCGGGATTAGGAGGGGGGCTATCGGAAATTTTAAGGGAGGGGGCCGAACTGGGAAGGGGGGAGATCACTGCGCGCCGCCGCCCCACCAGTCACTGACCTTGCTGCAGGGGCATTTTCGAGAGCGACGGGGGCCGGGGGCGGCCGGCCGGCGGTCGGGCTGTCCCAGGCCAGAGGAGGAGGTGGAGGAGGAGGAGGAGGAGGAAGCGGCGTCCCCCTCCCCGCCCGCCCCGGCTCCCAGTCACAGCCGCGGCCTCCGCGCACGTGTGCCAGACGTCACCGGCGGGCTCCGGGGGTGAAGCGGAGACACCGCCGGGCCCGGCCCGGCCCCCCACCCCGGGGGCAAGCAGGGCCCTTTCCCCACCGCCGGCATCTCGCTCTTGCACCCCTGCAGAGGGACTCGGCGGGCAAGGGTATTTTTTTTTTCCCTCCCCCCCTCTTTTTTTCCTGCTTGATTTTTTTTTTTCTTTTAAATAAGACCCGGTAGCGGGGGGTGGGAAGGAGGCAGGAAAGTTTATTGCAACAAAGCGCTGCCTCCGCCTTTCCTGCCCTCCCCCCCGTCCTCACCCCGCCCGCCCCCCGGCCCGGACGATCAGCGGAGAGGGCCTGCCTGGCGCTGATCCCCCACCGTCCCATTCACCCTCCCGCGGGGACGGGGTAAAAAAATTACCGGGGGGCGGCCTCCGCCTCCGCCGAGAGCGGGCTGCAGCAGCGCCGTCCTGCCGGCAGGTCCGTGGGGGGTGCAGTACAGCGAGCTGCCAGCGGGCTGGCCCCCATCCGCCGCCGGGGCAAAGGCACCGGGAGCCTGGGAAGCGGCGGCGGAGGAGGAGGAGACAACACAGGTCGCCCCCGCCGGCGCGCCGGTGCTGCGGATCTGGATGAAGGTGCCGGCGGCAAAGCGGGCAGGGAAGGCGGCGGGGGCCGCTCTGGAGTCCGTGGACGGTGCTGGCGGCGGCGCAGCCGGGGCCGGCGACTGGAGTCCCCTTCTCATCCTTCCCTCCGGGTCTGTCCCCGCAGCCGCGTCTCCTCCTCCCCCCGGCCCTCCCCCCCCGGCCTTCCCAGCTCCTTTCCTCCTCGATGCCGAGGCCCCGCACAAAATACTGGGGCTGCGGTGCCGGGGGGGCCTGGCTGCAGGATGCGGGGGCGCGGGGGGGGGCGGAGGCGGCAGGGCGGGCAGATGCGGCGGATGGAGCGGGGCCGCTCCCGCTGTGTGGGGCCGGCTGGAAAATGGCTCCAGGAAGCGGCGGCTGCTGACAATGAATGAAGGGAAAGGAGACGGGTTACGCGCCAAGGGCCTCCCGCGAAACTCAGATTTCCCGCCCTCTTTTCAAACCAAATTTGCATGGCTCCGCCTCCGGGGTGCGCCCCGCCCGCCTCGCCGCCTCATTGGTCCCCGCCGCCCTCCCCGCCGTCCAACGAGCCTCCGCCCCTCCGTTGCTTTCCCTCCCCCATTGGTCCGCCGGCGTCGCCGCGATTTGCATACCGCCCGCCGATTGGCTGTGGGGGCGAAGCTGGGGGATTCCCCCTCCGAGGAGCCGGGATCCCGGTTCGCCTGCACCCTGACACTGACAGCTGCGGCGGCGCCCGGCGCAACGTGCCCGGGGAGGGAGGGGAGGGAAGGAAAGGGAAGGAAGGGCACGCCGGACCCGCACCGCCTCTCCGCCTCTCCTTGCTGATAGGGAGGGCCCGCCGACCCACCCCCGGGACTGGGAGGTGATTGCGGGGTGGGGCTGGCTCCCCCTTGCGCTGGAGCAGCGTTCCCGCCTGGCTCCTCCGCTTCCCGGACGGAGTCATCTGAGTTCTCGCCCTGGTTTGGTCTGGAAGTTACCGACGCTACAGCGCAGGTGAAGGTTTTAGGCAGGCGCTTAAAGGCGTCCAGCGGCTGAATGTCACGCTCCAGTAGCTGAAGGAACACCTTCCTTCGTCTTCGCGCTTCTGCCCGCGTAAATCTTCCAACCAGCCTGTCTGAGGCATTGCCTTTATTTTATTTTTCCACGAAAAAATAGCATTCATCTAAATATTCTCTTCCCTGCATTCTTTTCTACTTGAGTCTTCACTTCAATTGCTCCTTAAACTTAAATGTCCCCTGAACTTCTTAAATCCCCCAGCCTGCTCAGCACCCAATATCCATGTCCGATTTTCCCATGCTTTATTTCCCTCATCACATTCTGCTAGCAGAGCTCCCAACAGATCTGCCACAGTCTGCACAGACAGGCCGACGCTGCTGAGCCAGGCAGATGAAGATCCTTTCAGTAAAATTCTCCCTAGTGTATACACTAGCAGGTATATAAACAAGTTGCTCCATCAAGTCCATCAGCCCTGTTTATGGTTCCACCTGGTCTGACCCCAGCTGAAATAGAGCAGATGCCTACTGGGTGATGATGTTGCACGTAAAATGAGGGCGTCTTCCAATCTGGGCATGTTTTGTATCAAAGGATGGAATTCTGCTCCATTTGTCACTGGAGTGACCTTGATTAAGCTACAGCATGCAATGTTGGGCAGTGCACTTTAGGGAAGATACAGCCTGGAGATAATCCAGAGGGAAAACAAAAACAGTAAAACAATCACAGACGTATTCTACTGCAAAGGTTGGCTTATGTTTACTTAGGGCAAAAAGTAGGGGAAGAGGACATCATGGTGATGATCTCCTCCACAAAAGGTGACAAAGGGATTGCTCATTCTCTGGACTTCTTTAGCGATGTTAGATTTAGTCTAGATAATTGGGGATAGATAGTTAAGTAAGGAAACGCTGCAGCAGCCTACCCATGGCTACTGGAGGGTTTTGAACAGATAAGGAAGACTACTTTTTGCAATGATACAACTTTGAGTTAGGTATTTAGGACCTTTCCAAGTCTAAAAACTTTTCCAAGTCTTCATTATGACCTTTCCACCCTAGGCAGGAGGAGGGCTTTGCTGAAAAAATGTCCTGTTCTTCAGAAGAACCTTTGCATGCAGTTCTGTTACTGTGGACCACTCTTAAAGAGTCATCCAGCAATGTCCAGCTTTGTGCCCACACACAGCATGAAGCAGGTCAGAGCTGTCCTCAGCATGCCTTGGCCATGGCAGGCATAACAGCACCTCATAGTCCAAGTAGGGAGAAGCACAAATCTGCTGCAACTGCTGCAAAGTTAATTTTCAGTCTTCTTTTGCAGTATCTTTTATGGTTTTCCCCTGCCATGCTCTCTGCTATCATCAGCTAGCCAGCCGTCACATGAAGGTGTCCCAGGCCAGGGCTCTCAGCCTCTTAGCATGAGGTTTCTGGGGCACATCTGGGCACCAAAGCTGGGCAGAAGCTGAGGAGTGAGAACAAAGATGAAGCAGGGGGAAAGTCCAGAGAAGTGTGCTGGAAGACAGGCAGTAAGCTTGCTTGTAGTTCATGATTAAGATGTGTGTGTCTGTGTATGTGTTACACCATGGTAACAACATTGCTTTTGCATATGGTAGAAGAAAGGGAATGGAAACAGCAGGAAAGACCCATAACCACTGGCAACTTTAAAAAAAAAAAAAAAAAGGTGGGGGGAGGGGAGAGAAGTAATTAAAGATCCTGCAAGATGAAGAGAAAAAACATGGGCCATGATATTACATCATAAGGGAAAAAAAGCAATAAAAAATAATGTACAGACAAAGCAAAGAAGTGACAACAGCAAAAATAGAGTCTTTAAGAAGACAGATATATATATGGTAGAAATAGCCAGGACCTCAAGAGGTGAGACAAAACACTGTGTAATTAGAGGGACAAAAGAGGCAGTGCACAGTCTAAGGCACAGTAGACTCCAGCATTCATTTCCATGTATTAGTTCTTTCATATCTAAGTTTCTAGAACTCATTACTCTGTAAACAGCATAAGCCAAGAGGCTGAAATAAAGCTAAACTATTAACTGTTGCATCACATATTGTTTCTTTGTGTGTTGTTTTTTATTTGAATTGCGAAAGGAAAAGGTCTAACTTCATATGTAAGAAGGATTAAAAGTTTTCAAGAAACAGGCAAAAACTCTGTTATACTCAGAAGGATGCTTTAACTGAGCTGCAATAAATACAGAAAGACAAATTTGATTATTATATAAGAAAAAGAATAGAAAATAGACTCCTAACCCAGCAGCAAAAGAAACTCTGCCAGGTAGCATTTCCCTGTAACCAGATATAAAAACCTAGTTCCAGAAATGCACGCCAGCCAAATGGAATGGACAGGAGACATGGTCCATATCATCATATCATCAACCCTAGTTATCAAAAGAACGTTGTAGTAAAGAAATGATTGCTTGTTTCAAATATGTTTATTTATCAGGGCTTATGATTTTATTATTTATTAATTGTTGGGAAGTCCATCACAGGCAGATGATATTCCATAAGAATCTCAATTCTTTGCATGTAGTCATGTATTTATGTTTAAAAAACCAAGCCAAAACGAAACAAACTCCATATCCCCCTGTATGTATCTATAAATTTGATAATTTCTTCCAGTTCTCTATTTCACTATCTAGATACACAGGTAAACATATAATTTTGATTTGCAGCCAACGGTATTTACAAAAATGCAACAAGAATAACGTGCATTATAAATTTTTTAAGTCAGCATAGTTCTGCATTAGGGACAACTTCAGTGAGAAACGTCAGGTCTGACTATCTGCTTGTGGAGATGGAAGGGTGCTACGCCCCTATCATGGAAAGACAGAAACATAAACTTACCCAGCCAGTTATCACAAGGTGACTTTAAGTGTCTGTGTACTGTAGGATTAAGGGATCAGCTACTTGCCTTATTATTGGTCCTTCTGCTGCAAATTTCTGCCTTTCCTTTTGTGGCATTAAAGCAAACCACAGAGCTCCTGCCCAAGGAAAACAAGGGGTTTCACAGTCAGGGAAAATAACCATGGGGGTCTCTTCCTTTATGGCCAGTTCTGATCCCTTTTGTCATTTCAGACCAACTTTATGTAATAAGTTAATGTCCATAGTAGCTTCCTGTACTGTGCCCTCTCACAGCAGCCAAATGAAACCTTGTTCACCTTGATCAAGTGGTGTTTAAAACACAAAGCAACCTAAACTAAAGCTGCTCTCAAGCCATCTAACCCTCTTAAGTCTACTGCTCAGACCTTCAATCTTTATGTTCTTTCAGCCTTTGTATAACTAAACTAATCGCCTTCCAAAAGACCAAACAATCCCCTTGTAATAATAAAGCCTAAACAACTGCTTGAGAAGAGGCTGCATCCAGAGGAGATTGCTTCACCTCAGCTCCTGACTCTGGGGCATGCAGAAGTCCTTGGGATAGCTATCCACTCAGGGCCCAACCCTCATGTCTTTAACTTCAGGATAACTAGCTTCAAAAGGGTATTAAGATTAGGTATATAATATTGGTAATTTATGTGGTTGTTTTTTGGTTTGGGGTTTGGTTTTTTTTTTGGTTGGTTGGTTGGTTGATTGGGGTTTTTAATTGTTTTTTGGTTTGGTTTGGTTTGGTTTGTTCCTCTATTCTTATCTTCAAGGGTTTCTAAAAGGAATAAATAACTAAAAAGTTATTTAGGGACTTCCTGGGTGACAAAGTCTTCCAGGGCTGAATCTGTTCCAGTTTCAGCTTCTGGCGCTTTTTCTAGTTTTCTTACTTGAGGGAAAGGCTTAAATCACTTAAAATTACTCACTGAGAAGTTGCTCTGACAGTGGTCTAGTTGGCAGCAGAATAACTCCATTAGAGGGTTCCCACAGCCTGCACACTTTCCTCAGTAAGAGATACATGCCCAACCCCAGATTCCAAAGCAGGCAGAAGACAAATTTGAATCTAGGCCTCCAATTATCCCTTGTTGAGGGCAAACAAGGAGACAAAATCTCAACTTCTGATCAGCAAGTAACTTGCAGTAAAGAGCAGTGAAGCACCCCTCTGAAGCTTCCTGTTTTTGTTTTTGTTTTTTTTTCTGGAGGGTTGGAGGCCAGCTTTTCATCTCAGATGCCTGTTTCTCTCTATGAACTGGATAGAAAGAGCTGAGGTGTTTGCTTGAGACATGTAGGTTTCCCTAGGCAGCACAGGAATAGCTGCTGAGCACACAGTGATGTGGCAGGAGCCTTGCCTGGGGGCAAAGTTATGTGGGTGACAGAGGGCAAGGAAGAGCACTGCTGACTGGATGGCTGGACGACTAATTCCTTCCCTGGCTCAGGGCCTACAAGACAGGCACCACAGTCCTCAGCTTATCTCCCCTTCATCAGTCAGGTTTAAAATTACCTATTAGAGGAGACAGGAGTAGGACTACTTTTTTAGGGCAGTGTCTCTTCTCTAACTAGATTTTCATCTCCAGGTGCACAAGGTCTCCTTTATCCTTCTTTAACTAGTGGGCTTGTTGTAGAAAAGGCATACTAGTGCAATGCCTTAATTCAATCCAGGTTTGTTAGTTTTCTTTTCCATATTCATCCAGATCAGATAAATTGCCTACTGTATTTACTTTTTTAAATGTTTGCCTAAAGAGTCTATGCACTGAGGCTGTTTCACATAATGTGCTGACTTTTAAAATTGACTGTTTATTTACAGGCTTTGGCAAAATGGTTAGATTTATTATTTATTAACCAGAAAACCAACAGCCCTTTCTTAGAAAAGTACAGAGTTGCACAAAGTATACTGTGCTACAAAAATTACAAGTTTCATTCTGTTTTTTTTCATAATTCATGTTACCTGTGGGTTGGTATAGTCCTTACTTTTTTTGGAGATGGAAGTCCTTTTCTTCCTTCTCCTTCACTTCCCAACTTCCATAACATTTCATAAACTCTTCTGGCATCAAGAATTTTTGCAAAGTTAGCTTTGAGACCACAGTTAGAATTTTTTCTCACTTGTGAAGAGGCATTTCTTTACTGGGTCTTGATTTGTTTGTTTTTAAATAAATTCTTAAATAAATCCACCTTTCACTTCACAGTGGGTTTCTGTAAGTAGAATTATTTTAATCCTTTTTTTTCCTTTTTAGTATGTCTGGATATAACATCAATTAGTGTTTTTCTTTGGTTTGATTTTTTTTACCCATATAGCCTTTGCAGGGACATGGCTTTACTTTTTCAATACCTGAAGTATACATAATCTCATACTTCATCATTACAGGAATGTAATTGTGAGATGTGCTTTTTTTCATCATCGGAGTTATTGACAATAAATAATACTTTCAAATAATGCTTCAGTATTATTTTAGCATATAAAGGCTTCAGAAACCTCTTCTTTTTAGACCATTGTGGAAGCCAAGTTAGCATGACCCCGAAGTTTCCACACTGGGGCAAAACTATCCTTGTGGGACTATCTCCTGCTTACCCCATCAGAAGATGAGTGCTAAGGTAGCCAGCTACTGATGAAGAATTATGGGGAATTCTTGTTTTCTGACTTTTGGCCTTCTGTTTTGTCCAGAGCTGTTTAAATTAGCTACCTCTTGGAGACACATGAACATAGAGTACAGGAAAAGCAACCAAGCATTTCTTCAGCATCATCCATAGCTGATTCAGGCTTGAGCATTGACCTTAAGAGACTTTGCCATTATGTCATAGTTGCAAAAACAACTTGAGCAGGCAGAAGCTGTCATTTCTACCAGAAAAAGCAGGCCTGTCTTTCACTTATCATTTATTCCTGTCTCTGTGCTACCCCTCCCTTTGCTTGTGGCTGGAGAACTGATCTGAGTTAGAGCCAACTATTATTTGGGCTGGGTTAGTCTTGGCTTTTATTGGTTCCCGATCTGTGTCACTGCAGGGCTGCACAGAATTTTTTTTGTGCCATCACAAGAGAGGGAACACTCGACGCAGGGATGAGCCAACTGCTTAGTAAAAGGGCAGCTGAAATGCCAACAGCTAAAAGAGTTAATGAAACTCCATCCTTTTTCTTGTGTTTTGTGAGAGTTCAGTTAATGCCAGTTGAATTTTTGCTGTTTGGCCACGTTTCAATTGTTCTTCACCCACCTCTGTATAACATTCCTATAGGAATTTCTTACCACTCCTGATTTCCAAGGTGGGACCCTGGGTGTACCGAGGTCGGTGAAGACGTGGCTGTCACAGCTGCCTGCGTCCCAGGCAGGACAGTGGAGTCTGGTGGTCAAAGAGAAAATTGCACCCAACAAGATCTCAAACTTCCACTGAGAGATATTCAGCAAGCAGCCTTGGGCATGCTACTCCTGTTCCATCGCCAGAGCATCCCCACACAGGACAAGCTGCTTCACACTCCACGTTCCAAAGAGCAGCCTCTGTCTTGTGGTGTCTGCAGAAGAGATCTTGGAAGGGCTGATGCTTTCTCTTTCTGCTTTTTCTTTCTGTGGCTCTGGGCTATGCTTGGTTTGCTGGTGTGCATCTGTAATTCCAAGTTTCCTCAGACCTGATGGTAAAAGGTGATAGAGTAGAGACCTTCTGGCACTGACCCACTCTCACAGTTTTATGCAGGACTCATCTGCATAAAATGCATTTAGGGGTGGTGCCTTCTGCCCCCAAAATCGAGGGAAGAAACAGCTGCACCTGCAGCTGGGTCAAACAGCTACAAGATTAGCCTCTTGATTTCCATTTTAAGGCACACTTATCCTTGGCAAGATCCCAAACTTTTTTATTTAGTTAGGTGGCCTTTCTCAGAATCTTCTCCCACCAAACCATGCTGTTTTCTGCCACCACTTCAAGTCAAGCAGTTGATTTTGTTTTGATCTCCCCAGTCTCCATTTCTTTAAAATAAATAAAAAATCTCTTTATAACTGAGTGTCATTGCCCTCTATGAGTATCATTGCAAGGACAAGAATTATAAATATTAGAATAGCTGGCTGCTGAAATGATGAGAGGTAGTGTTGAGATGGGAAGAACTCTGAGTAACAAATATCACAAAAATATTAAAATCTTTCTCCCTTCCTCTGGAGAGCTTTCATGTGCAAAAGTAGGAGTACTTGTGAATATGCTTAGAATAGTCTTAGAATATGCTGAAGCTCATGGAATGGACAGTTGTGAAATAAGACAGTAATGTAAATTGCTCTGTACTTCTAGTAGAGAATAGTTGTGATGCAGTCCTTGCTCATAAGGAAAACCTTTCAATTTTTCTGGTTCCTGTGTGTCCCTAGGTTTGAGCACACCTTGCTCATGCATAAAGATTTTAGCAATCGGTTCTCAAAATGATCAGTCTTCCTGTGTATCTTTTATAAAAACCAAGAGATTCAATCTCATGAAAATCCTTGTTAGCCAGACATTAGTATGCTGACACTAAAAAGAATAGGTCTTTTGAGACCTATTGAGAGAAGCCTATTCTTCTGAAGCATATTATTATTTATCACAGTGAACAGATGTTTCTCTTATTCTAGTTCTTTTAAAAATATATTTTATGTAAAATATATTCTTATTATCAGAACAAATATAATTCAGGTCTCAGATTTTAATTCTAAACTTAGCAGAATAGAAAATAGAGGGTTGGACCCTGTTTTTCATCAACAATTTAGCTTTTCAATTTCAGAAAATTCATGATGCAACTTGAGTTAGCTGTGCTGGGGTATAAACGTGTTTCTGCTTTGATCCTCAACTCGCTTTTATGTTGGACTGCTCTGGGAAGGTCTTGTCATTCTAGCAAAGTGTAGAAAAAAATCCGCGGAGGCTTAAGGACAACATGTAGTCACCAATATGTTTAAAGTGAAGTCGTTTGTGTCATATGGTGTCAACAATTGAGCAGTAAAAAGATGTTGCAAAGGAGATTGAGTAAATGACTCAAACTGATTTCAAACCATACTGCGTAATGGCAGCTTTGGCTTCTTCTATCATTTTCCAATCTAATGCGACCCATTGACCCCCTCCTCCTGGTCCCACAATCACTGGAAAAGCCATCGGACCCATATTGGGAACCATTTCTCCTTCAACTATAGCATTTTGAATAATTCCCTTCCATCTAGTTACCAGATACACACTCCCACCCCCCGCACTACCCCCCACACCACCCTCCCCTCCCCATGTAGGATCTGTAAGAGGTGAAGCAGTGGGTGTTAAAGGGTTAAGGGAAGTAGGAGCAGGAATAGGGAACGGATCAGGGGGTAAAAATGGATTAGTCCCCCTGGGTTGTTTGCAGTGTTCCCCGGAGCAAAAACTAGGGTTTTTTTCAGGA
The DNA here is from genome assembly GCF_003957555.1 of Calypte anna. Taxonomy (NCBI): domain Eukaryota; kingdom Metazoa; phylum Chordata; class Aves; order Apodiformes; family Trochilidae; genus Calypte; species Calypte anna. Next base: position 56,232,485 of record NC_044245.1, on the reverse strand, counting down.
GTATACTCATCCTTGCTCTCCAGTTTTTTCATTTTTTTCAGCAGTTCCCTTAGTTGCTTGTTTCTGAGTCCCAGTTCTTTCCTTGGCTGTTGCTCTATAGCAGGCACTGATGGTGTTTACAGGTGAAGCAGAGGATTAATTGATGGCAACTGTGGTCAAGAAGATAAATCAGGCGTCGGAGGTGGAAAGTTGGCAGAGCAGCCAGGAGCCGCGGCAGGCAGGCGCAAGGAGGGGGTCTGTATTCCAAGATTCGTCGCCTGTGTTCTCTGGCTTCTCTCCTTCTGGGTCCTCCAATGATTCTGGTGGTGTTTTCGGTCACTTTTGGTTTTGCTTCTTGGTCTCATTTTTGCTTTTCATCCAAACCCCAGGGTCAAATGGCACAGTTGGCTGAGCTTGAATCAGTACAGTCCCTTCAGGTGCTGGTGGGGGTTCTTTAGGTGTCTCAAATAACTGTTTAGAGGTCAAGTCCATATTTTGAGCATTCATCAGTACTGGTGGATCAGGTGTTAAGGCAGCAAATGCTGAGGCTGCTGCTGCCCTCTCACTTTTCATTTCTTTTAAGGTTTCTCTAATCAATTTTCAGAGTGTCGCTAAGCGTCGTGCCTCCTTATCTCCATCGCTAGTTTTATTCCATAGGGCAGTACCTATGGCTTCCGAAGTAGGAAACTCAAAAACAGTACCCATCAAGGGGATCAAGTCTCTATCCCGTGCCCATTTCAGTAATTCACGTAAGGTCCTGCCTTCATATGATAAACCTCTCTTAGAGAGAATACACTGGAGGAGCTTAACTACTGCCTCTTCTTCTTTAGAGAGTGTAGACCCCATCTCCTCCCCAGCCGCTCACCTTTTTCCTGGCGAGATCCTTCAATTCCGAGGTACCTCTTTCATTCCGTAGCCGGGCACCAGCTACATAGACCCCCGGGGCAGCAGTCTCCTTTCGACTGGCTTCTCCGCTCCTGCCGCACCGTTGCTTCAGTTGCTTCTCGCTACCCTCTCATCCCAGCTGTCTTCATCGCTCCTGGAAGCAACAGTGAGAGGGTCCCTGTTCGGGCACCAAATGTAGAAAAAAATCCGCAGAGGCTTAAGGACAATACGTAGTCACCAATATGGTTAAAGTGAAGTCGTCTATTAACAATTCACACTCGCTTTATATAGAACCCTTGCTTATATAACGATATCTTGCAGGTGGCTATATCTTGGCCACAAATCCTGTTCTCACATAACTTCTGCTGACTACATCATTATCCTGTTGTCTTCTGCCAGCTCCCTTATCTTTTTCTTATAGCTTATCTTTCAGTAACCTTGAAACTAGGTCTCAAGGCCCTTAGCTTACTCTAGCTAAAGCTAAATAGTCAGGATTGCTCACATGTCTGTTTTCTTCCAGACAGTTTCCCAACAGCAAAGTGGTGGCAGCAAATCAGTTGGGAAACAGCAGATTTCTTCAGATCTCACATTCTGATTCTGCAGTATACCATTTCTAAGTTTGTGAGACAGATGGAAAACCTAAGGAGCTTGGAAATTTTGAAGACTGTTTTACTGAGATTAGTGAGATCTTCATGAGCTGGTAAACAGCTTCATCAATGTTGTATCAAATGTTATGTCCCTTTGCATTCCAGGTAACATCATTAAATGTGCACTCTCTTAGAGATAAAAGAAATCCCATTTCTGAGGTAAAAGGCGGCAAAGACAAGATAAACATGCACTCCTGGTTTATCTGATGAGGCAGCACAACTAAAATATACAAAAAGTCCAAAATGTGAGATATAATGCACTGCCTGAAGATTTGCTTTCTTCATCTAAGGACTTCTAGAAGACTCTGAAAGTCTAGAAAGACTGCTAGAAAGTCTCTGCTGCAGAACAAAGAGCCAAGCAGTGTGTACCTGTATCTAACAGGTTGACATGCTACTGATGGAGGACACTGGCTTTAACCTAGCAGAGTTGTAGAAGTAGAAAAGGCAGCCAGGACACAGGGTGTTTATGCAGGGCCATCTCCTGCTTGAAGCTGATCTACTGCCTGACTAGATCAAGTCAGATGTGACCTTGAAATGGAAGTGCCATGACACACAGCAAGGACAATCCTCTGATTACCAGCTTTCCAATAACAAATATTAGATTTTGGTTTTCTTCCAGATGCACTGGTCAAAACTTATCTACACATACTTCCTCAGTTCACTGAAAAATCTGTGTTGTTTTCCTATTTATGAAAACCCTACTCACCTATCAAAAAAACTCCTGTGCAAAATAACAACAAACAAATAAAAGGATAGATATCCAGGTCTTTTCAGCTGTTTGTCAGAGTCTCTTTCCACACACTACCAGCTTACAAATTTTTAAAGTATTGTGTACCCAGGACAAAAAAAAAAAAAAAAAAAAAAGGATTGCTAGTGAAAAAATAATTGCAAACCTAATCATTAAGTGCACTGTCATTTTGTTGTACAGCAACAAATTTGGGCTTTGTGATAGAATTGGTTTTATTTCATACCAGCATCTGTGGGACATGAAAGAAATTGTTTGGGCAAGCAGTCAGATCTTAATTATCTGCACACTCAACCATAGCTGAATTTAGCCGAGAGGAAAATTAGAACGGGAGTTGCAACATTAGGTCATGTACAACACAGGATAGTTTAAAACTCCAAAAGTCTAATGTAAAATTTTGGGATGCTGTTTTCAACCTTCTCTACCACTCAGAAAAACCTTGCAGAATGACAAGCTATGAAAAGCTGTGGTTTGCCAGGGTTTGTATGGTGGAGAGGATAAACAGCCTTGCTTTTCTTTCCCTACCCCAGTGTCAAATCCATAGAATAGTGCCACGAGGAAAAGTTGGCAAATCTAATGAAAAGGCAAGGGACAATCCAAGATAATACACTTTCAGCAGCATTAATTCTCCATTGCACCATCCTGGTTTCCTCTGCTGGTCACAGGAGTCAGAGTGTCTTGCAGGGAGAGTCAGGCCATGACAACACAGCCACTGAATAAGCTCCTCTGCAGCTGGTTGTAGAGAGGGCTTTGCTTGAAAACCTGGGGATTTGGGACTATAGTCCTGAGTATTGCCCTTTTTCAGATTCTGTCCCTCTGCCTCTTTGTTTCACTTGTCCCACAGGCTAAACGCCTTCCTGTTGATAGGCACAGTGGAGATGGAACCACTCTGCATTTTTCAAGACAAAAACCATTTGGATACATCCCTCATTCCTGAAATTAGTAGCAGCATTTGAAAAAAAAAACCACAGCTAGAATGCCACTACGTTGGGTATAGTGGCACACAGCAGTAAGCTAAAGCAGAAATCTGTAAGATGTTTCTGAAACCTGGCTAGAGAAGATAAATTCAGGTTAAATCAGGAGGCTGAGTGTTTCCTTACAGAGCTAACTCAGAGAAGCAGCAACCTTCAAAGGAAACTATAGGAGTTCAATAACTATGCAATGGTTATCACACTTACTTGTCAACCTTGGCTATGCATGGGATGAAAAAGGAGATCTTTCACTAACTGTATAGGCGGCTATCACTACAGCAGATCTGTACTGTACTCTGTTGGGCAGAATGCAATTTGCTAGTTCCTGTGTAGCAAACAGGAACTGTTTGCCTCATATTAAACATGTTAAAAACATGTTTGCATGTTAAAAAACATTCAGTTTTTAAAAACAAACATATTAAAATATGTTTGCATACTAAAAACATGTTTGCAATCAGTCATCTGGTGAGTGCATTGTACACTGGCACATCTGTTACCACAGTAATTGGGTCACCCAATCCAGAAGAAGCTCTTTTGCCTGTGTAGTGACAGAAGCAATGAGCTCATATGAAGAAAGCCTGTATTTGACCATGGATTCTAACAGTGGGGAAAAGGAAAGAAACTTTCCTATGGAAGGGACTGGAAACACTAGGCTCCCATTAGGCATGTGTTCAGCTAAAGTTCTGGAGCAGGTCTTGTTGTGCCTCAGCAACGACACTGAAGAAAGACAAGGAAAAAAGTTTTGAAAGCTATAATTCCAGAAAGGACTGCAACCTACCTAGGACTAGCTGTCTTCCTGTGGAGAGCTTTGGATCACCAGCTTCAGTACCCTTTTGTTAACACCAGGTACTGCCCATGGGAAAAAAAAATGATACTGAGAAGGTTCTGGAGCATTTTAAACTTTTAGGGTTGTGATTTTTATTTGGGGTGTCCTTTTTAAAAAGAGTTAATAACAGAACTGTTTTCTGATGTCAAGATATTCAGGTTCTAGTTACAAAAATTACAATGTTATGTACATTCAATTTACCTATTCATGGGAGGAGATTCAGGCCTTCCTGTACATTAATTTTCCCTCTCTATCTGCGTCTTAGGACAATTATCCATATAATAACTTTGCTAGCATTATTGCTCTTTTCTATCTCCAGAAATTTAAAAAGCTAGAGAACTTGCCTTTCTTAAAGTTAGGTTCTAGTCTCAGTAGTAAATATTTGTTACAAAAAGCTTATTTTTTCAGTCTCTAACCCCTGAACCTTTTGATTTTCTCTTCTGGACAAGCACCATTATTATATGTATGGACTGTGTTTCCAATGTTCAGGATGCCTTTGCTACCTCTACAGTAAAAAGTCAGGTAAAAGTTTTTTGTAGTTGAATTCCATAACTTCTCATTGACATAGAGACATTGATAATATGTAAAACTAATAAACTTCCCCTCAAATGTAAGGGAAGCACCTCACAGTTTAGTTTGAGATAAAGCACAGTAACTAACTAACTAAATAAATACTATTACTCTGAATGAAGCTCAAAATCAATTTAGTGGAAAGAAAGACAAAGCAGGAAGACAAAAAGGATGTTGAATCCTTCTAAAATGAAGCTTCATCATACTCTCCCAATAAGTCAGACTTTCTGACTACTAGTATTACTTCTGGCCCTACTGTCTGTAAATCTCCACTGTGATCTCCACTAAATCTTCACTGTGAAGATTTTCAGCTGAATTTTCAGCTACATCAGCCATTTCCATAATTTCTTTCACACTGGACTTGAAAATTCCCCCAAGTAATTAACAGAGTTATCACTTGAACAGGACAACCGTTGATGAAAAATCATTAAGGTTTTACTTAATCTAGCAGACTACATCATTTCTGATCAATCCATTTCTTAGATGAGCTTGCAAAATATGCAGTGAACAACATGCAGCATGTTCCTGACAGTTTGGGCACAGGAGAGTGTCCTTTGTTACAAGCAGTCAGTGAGCAGACTTTTGAAAGAGGGCTAAATGGTAGAACTGAAGCAAGCAGAGTAATATTCAAACATCTTTTCAGTGTATGGGATGCTGTTATCCATGTAACATCAAGCATATAATCTTTTTGCATATAATCTTTGTGTCCTCTTCCATTGCTATGGTCCAATGGCACTTGGAGGCCCAGTTTCATAGGCATCCACACCACCTTAGCTGTGTGGAAAATGCATGTGGTGTGTTATAAGACTGGTCTAGTTGGACCACTAATAAAACTAATCATTTGGATACTCAGCATTACAGTAGGGCAGATTTTTTTTTATTATTATTATTATTATTCTGCTCTGCTAATTTGTTCACTAATGGTCTCTTAAAGCTGTAGGCATGGTGCTCTCTCTGAGCAGCTGACAAAGCAGACTGCGCTCCACGACGTACATTTTTTCCTCAACCAGGTCTCCTTTTCCCTACAGAAGTAGCCTTGAGCTTACAGGACAGCTAGAAAGTGCATGATAAATTTATAAAATATCTGCTATCAGATGTGATTGATAGGCGACTTTGAAGGTCTCTGTTACTCTTCCTTGTAGTATCCAGTACCTTTTTTTGATGATCCTGGCTTGTGGTAGACAGACGACGTGATGCACCCAGGAGGGTCTGGTAGGCGGCTGCCTTTAGAACAAACATCGTCAACGTTTTACGGATCAGCCAGCAGGGGTCCTGCCTTGGCCGGTGCTGCAAATCCACTGAAAGATCCCATTGTTAACTGCGTCGTGTTCTTTGTTTACTGGGAGTGGAGTTTACTGGGCTCTGAGTTTAGTCCTTTCCTCTGTGCAAATAAATATTATACTCGTAATAATAATAACCACAGCAGTAATACATTTATTATGTTTATTATTGCTGAACCAAGCAGTACTCATGGGGGAAGACCCTACTTGTTGAACGTTGCACAAGCACAAAATAAAGCAGGCAGCCCTGGCTGAAGGAGCTAAGGACCAAAGTAAGAGGCAGGATTCAAAGCTGGATATAGACCAGCTGGCTTAGGAGGCCAAGGAAACAATAAGACAGCACTGATCAGTGAATATGCTATTATCTCAGCCTAAAACTCTCTGTTGATAAGCTCTCAGTACAAAAGTGTTTTTTCACCCTAGAAACAATAAGGGAAAAAAAAGTTTCAAGAAGTAATTAAAAAGAGGATAGTATATTAAACTTGAATATTTATTGGGGGCAACTCGTAACTGGAAAAGGGCAAGTTCAGAAGAAAACCCAAGAGTGCTTGTTTGAAAATCTGCCATAAGGGCTAACACTGGTTGTAAGAGTGGACAGATAAACAATGGGGAACCTAGAAAAGAAAATAAAAATGACACTAGACAGAGCAAAACGGAATATACAAAAATAGGAGTGATGTGTTCAAAGAGGTGAGTTCAAGAAATACACTTTGCAGTGGCATTCTGATAGGGCAAGGGAAAATTAGCAATGTTGCAGGAATAAAAATGCTTCAGTAATCAAAACAAGACAATGAAAGCCTGGATTATTTTAGCTGAGCATGTTTGACTACATCTCTACAGGTATTCATTCAAATAGAACCATGAAGTACCAATTTAAAATAGGAAAAAGTAATTTCTATCAAGCCGTTTAGAAAGTCTTTATAACCCAGAACTTCTTGAAGTTACATAGCTAATACTTTGCTTTTCTTAAACATCACTGATCAATTTCAAATCACACCTACCCCTAACTTTTTTTTCCTTTGTACATTATTTGAAAAAGTCATGACTATCCACGACTAGAAGAGTAGTACACACAATTAGACCTCTTAAGCAGGACAAAGTGTTCATTTAACACTAGTTTAACTAGACATCTTATTCAGGCTATATATGTTGCAGAGCAGTGCATTTAACTAACAGTGTTATTTGATAGCATTAGTAGACAAAAAACTTTGTAGATCTTGGCTCTCTAAATCCATGCACCAGTACTGGGTGATTCCTGCAATGTAATTTAATATTTTCTATGATATTTTTAACTACAGCTGAATGGGCTTGTTTGCTTACACAAGTTTAATTTTTCTTTATGTAAGTGTAATGTTGCACCTACAGCTTTAAAAACACCAGAATATCTTTCTGTTAATTCTAAGTCTTAACTGAATTCAACATTTTTTCCCCTCCACTCATTATATTTGGTGCAAAAAATGATTTCTGGAAAACAGTATTTTTTAAAAAACCTTGTATCTCAGTTGACAACATAAACTGACAAACTTTAATGGAAACACTATGAACAATTTATTTTCCCCATCTTCCACCCCCCCCTTTTATTTTTTTTCCTAAACAAAAATAACATAAGGAATTTGAGCTGTTCATCTAACTTTGTGGCAAAGCTAAAATGACTTTTCTGTGTTGTTTAATTTTCCCTTTAGATGGTAGAAGAGAACAAACTCTGACAACTCTGATGATATTAAAGGAAAACAATGTTGCCTGCAAAGTACAATGCAAAGAAGCTGAAAGTCATGCTATATTAAATTACCTTTAAATTCCGTTTTAATTTGACATAGATAAAGAAAATTTATACCGGATACACTGATGGTTCCATGAAAACTTAAACCTGGAGTTTTGAAGGAGAGTTATTATCAAAACTCCCATGCACTACAATTTGCCTTTGTATGTCTGTTCTGAAAATTTTTTCTTAAGAATAATAACATCATAATTTAAATATTATTTTAAAATATAAAACATTACTTCAACACTCTTGGACATCTTCTGTTTTCTTTACAAAATGCTTCTTCTGGTTTCCATAAATGTAGTTGAACTGAAATATCCATGTGTCCAATAGTCACTAAGAGGATTCTCAGCTGAATCCAGTAACATTTACATTTTTAATATTATTATAAATAATTCTTACTAAACCTCAACATTTGAAATATATTTTGTCAAGCACAAAGTGGCCTTTCTGATTTTTAGTTTCAAGTCTTCTGTATCTCAAAATAACAGAATCACAGAAAGTTAGGGGTTGGAAGGGACCTCAAAAGATCATCGAGTCCAACCCTCCTTCCAGAGCAGGGTCACCTGCAGGAGGTCACACAGGAATGCATCCAGGTGGGCCTTGAATGTCTCCAGGGAAGGAGACTCCACAACCTCCCTGGGCAGCCTGTGCCAGTGCCCTGTCACCCTCACGGTGAAAAAATTCTTCCTAATATTCATACAGAACTTCCTATGCTCCAGTTTATAACCATTGCCCCTTGTCCTATTGTCAGTCACCTCTGAGAAAAGCTTTACTCCATCCTCCTGGCACTCACCCCTTACATATTTATAAACATTGATGAGGACACCCCTCATTGTCCTCCAAGCTGAAGAGCCCCAGCTCCCTCAGTCTATCCTCATAAGGGAGATGTTCCACTCTCTTCATCATCTTGACTGCTCTGCACTGGACTCTTTCAAGCAGTTCCATGTCCTTCTGGAACTGAGGGGCACAGAACTGGACACAATATTCCTCACCAGGCCTCACCAGGGAAGAGTAGAGAGGGAGGAGAACCTCTGTCAACCTACTAGCCACCCCCCCTTCTAATGCACCCCAGGATGCCATTGCCCTTCTTGGCCACAAGGACACATTGCTGGCTCATGGTCATCCTGCCATCCACCAGCACCTCCAGGTCTCTTTCCCCTTCACTGCTCTCCAACAGCTCAGTCCCCAACCTATACTAGTACCTGGGGTTGTTCTTTTTCAGATACAAGACCTCACCCTTTCCCTCTTTCCCTTTTTTTAATTAATTAAATTTCTCTCTGCCCAACTCTCCCGCCTATCTAGGTGTCACTGACTGGCAGCACAGCCTTCTGTCAACCATTTCTCCTAGTTTTGTGTCATCAGCAAACATGCTGACAGTACACCCTTTTCCCTCATCCAGGTTATCAATAAACATATTGAATAGTACTGGTCCCAGTACTGACCCCTGGGGGACTCTACTAGAAACAGATTTCCAACTAGATGCCATCCCATCAGGACCCATGGATTTATGGATATCCAGCCCCATTAACTGATCCTTAACCCAGCCCTCATCAACCAAGGCAAACTCATCCTTTACCCTGACTTCTTCACCAGCCTTAGGGCCTGGGACTCCTGAGGACATCCTCCAGCTGTATGCACAGAGGCAAGGAAGGTGTTCAGCAATTCTGCCTTCTTGTTATCTTCTGTCACCAGGGCACCCACCTCATTCAGCACTGGGCCTCTTGTGTCGGTTTTATGTGCTATGTATTTGAAGAAGCCCTTCCTGTTGTCCTTAAACTCTCTTGCAAGGTTTAGTTCCAAGGAGGCTTTAGCTTTCCTGGTTGCCTCTCTGCATTTACAGATGACAGTCTTATATTCCTACCAATACAAAATGTTCCTGAATTAAAAATAATAAAGCTCACAAAAACATCTGAGACTTGCTTTCCAATTTACTAGTAAATGGAAAAAAATAATTCTTCTATATTTACATGTGACTGCCTTGTGAGCACTGATTTACCTTTAAAGGCAAAGAGATCCCTCTCAGCAGCAGGAAAAAGAGCCAGGCTGCAAAAGTATCTCAAGTCTAGATACAGAGGGTCTCATATTGGTAGCATGAATCACAATCTGTAAAGCTTATATAAATGTCCATTCACCTCTCAAAGATCAAGCAACATTCTCTTTTGATAACAGTGAAGTTCACCTGTGCTATGATTTTACCTAGAAAAAAATATCCAACCACTTTCTCTCTTAGTTGCTCAGCTATGTTTCGTGCAATATCCTGTAGCTGTAGTTCATCCACAGGCCATGATGGGTTCCCCTGCCTAAGTTTCCAATGTCAAAAGCAATACAGATTTGAAAACATAAACCATTCTCCTTCATTTGGAAGCAAAACACAGGAGTAACTTCTAGGTCATTTCTGGTGAGTTTTGTTTCCCCACATATGATACCTGACAGCACTTTCACATCATTATTTCCTTAACTGCAGAATCAAATTCCTTACAACACCGCTATAGTGTGGCTGGGTGCTACACTTGGCAACCTTCATCCTTGCATTTCCCAACTATTACATGACTATCTTTGTGACTTCTCTGTGTTGTTCAATGAGCTGCAGTTTCATGTTTAAATCCTAAACCAAATACCTTCCACTGAAGAGTAAAACTTGTCATATGAAACTGTAATAATCAAGCAGGTTCAGAGGATCACAGAGTGGCACTCAGTTCCATACGCAACTGGTAGAAACTGTATAGCAAATTATGATATGACTAAACATAGAGGTAACTAAGATATAATAGTGGATTTTTAGCCTGTGTACATAAGTTATACATAACAAATTCATTAGTGTTCTTTGAACACTACGGGAGATCCTGTCAAGAATGTGTATTTACATTTGCAGATTGCTGGGGGTGAGGTTTCTCACCCACAGGAATTAAATAATCACTGAATAATAGGGACTACTCCCTCTTCAATTAATAGCTGTTTAAATTAAATAAATAGTGGATGAGAATAAATGTTGAAATGAAAAATAATACAAAGGAATCTCTCCTGTTAAATACACAAAGATTTGGAAAAAGAAAGGAGAAGACAAAGTTAGCAAGGATATTAAATAATTCAGGATAATCAAAGCTTGATTATAGAGTTGCAACAGATTTCATGATGTTCTATTGCAGGGAAATTTAAAGACTTAACATTTAATATTGATAAACGGAAAGAGGAAAAAACAACTCTTGACTATACATACATATGTTAGGCTCTAAATTACCTTTTATCTTTGAGAAAATAGACTTTGAAGTCACTGGGGATGATGTTAGGAATTCTTGGTAAAAGAATATAGGACAAAACATGTTATCACATAAACATACAGCCTCTCCAGCCTCTCCCTTTCAAAAAATAGAGAAAGAGTGAAAAGGAAGAACAAAAACATCAATAACTTTCATATAAGGAGAGATTAGAATCTCCATGCAGCATTACAGGGTGGGCACAGAGTGGCTGGAAAGAAGCCAGGCAGAAAGTGACCTGGGAGTCTGGACTGACAAGAAGCTGAACATGAGCCAGCAGTGTGCCCAGGTGGCCAAGAAGGCCAAGGGCATCCTGGCCTGTATCAGGAACAGTGTGGCCAACAGGTCCAGGGAAGGGATTCTGCCTCTGTACTCAGCGCTGGTGAGGCCACACCTTGAGTCCTGTGTCCAGTTCTGGGCCCCTCAGTTCAGGAAGGAGATTGAGGTGCTGGAGCAGGTCCAGAGAAGGGCAAGGAGGCTGTGAAGGGACCCAGAACAAGTCCTATGAGGAGAGGCTGAGGGAGCTGGGGGTGTTCAGCCTGGAGAAGAGGAGGCTCAGGGAGACCTCATCACTCTCTACAACTACCTGAAACGATGGGGTAGCCAGGAGGGGTCGGTCTCTTCTCCCAAGACGCTACCAGTGAGACAAGAGGGCATGGACTTAAGCTCTGCCAGGGGAGGTTTAGGTTGGATATTAGGAAAAAATCCTTTACAGAGAGGGTGATCAGACATTGAAATGGGCTGCCCAGGGAGGTGGTGGATTCTCCATCCCTGGAGGTTTTTAAGGAGAGACTGATGTGGCACTCAGTGCCATGGTCTGGTAACCACAGTGGTAATGGATCAAGGGTTGGACTTGATCTCAGGGGTCCTTTCCAACCCATATGATTCCGTGATTCTATTAACTAGACTCCTCAGTGAGGACAAGAGACAACTCAGGATATATAAAGTGAAGCGGGAGGAGCCCTTCTTGCTCCTAGGGCTGATCCTGAGGCCTCAGGGCTTAGCCCATTCCTGGACGATGTCCTAGGGCTTAGCCTAGGCATATTTCACAAAGTCTCTGCAAGTTGCACCAGGCACTTTTCACAGAGTCTCTGCAAGTTGTTCTTCTAGTTATTATTCTCCCTCCTGTATCTGCTCTTCTGGCTTGGTTTCCCTCTGTTCCAGGGTTTCTTTCCTCATGGGCCTCGGGATTTAACCCTTCCTCATGGGATTTTCCCCTCTGCTCTGGGGTTTCCTGTCCAGAGAGCTTGTTGATCATACCTTACAGGGAGAACGTTCTTGCAGTTTCTGTGCCAGCTAGGTTTTCTGCAGGTTGCCCGCATTCTCCACCAAACGAAGCGGGAGGAGCCCTTCTTGCTCCTAGGGCTGATCCTGAGGCCTCGGGGTTTAGCCCATTCCTGGACGATGTCCTAGGGCTGTTCCTGGGGCTCTGGGATCTACCCCTTCTTGCCTGCTCCTGGGGCTCCTCGAGCTGTGGGCTTCTCAATCCTCACTGAAGAGTGGGAGCTCTCTCTGTGGGTGTCAGCTGCTCTCTTATTGGCCCCGTGCTCCTGCACATGCTCAGGAGGGAGGCCAGACACAGGCGAACCCACACCCACCCATCAATAACTCAGGGCACCTGGTCCTGTCCCACTACATAAAGTTATGAACAGCATGGGGGGAGGTGATTAAGCAATGATTATTCACTTATTTTCTCATAGCACAAGAACAAGACAGCACACAATGAAATTACAAGGTAGCTGCTTTAATTACAGCAATTGCTGTAATTAAACAGCAGAATTCATGGGATACCATGGAGGTAAAAAATATAAGTGAATTCAAAAGTATTAGATGTGTAATAAAGGCCCATCAGTGGCTATTACATGATATTCCAGATGAAATGTCCATCTTGGGATGTTCTGGTGGTTAGGAGCTGGGATAGCAGCTCCTAGATCTTTGTTTGCTATGTTTCTTGTATACCTTGTCTGAGCATCCACAATTGCCTCTGTCAGAGACAACAGACCTAAATAACTTTTTGGTCTGACTGCTTATGGCTACTTTTACACTTTGCAGGTGGTCCTGCAACCCCATAACCAAGTAAGGAGACCTCCCCTTGAAGGAGGTACACCAAAGAATGGATTGAGGAGACATCAAACCAAGTTCTCCTGGTGACAGCTCAGGTTGGGAGGGTTCTCTACCTTCTCCTTGGTTTGTATGTCTTCTCTGACTGTGAGCTGTAGAGCTGACTGTTTCTTATGTTGCTTGTGTGTTTCAAAGGTACTAGCTCAATAAAAAAAAGAACAGAGAAATTCAGGAACAGTAGTTCTCAATGAGTTCTTCATTAATTTTTTTCATTCCCTCTTGACACTTTAAGCTTCTTTCTAGTGCTTTCATCCTAATACCATCTTGCCTGTCTCCTCAAACTTGTGTTCTATCCCCTTCTTGTTGGTAACACTTCAATACCAATTCTGTCCTCCTAATCATTCCTCCCCTCACTTTGGTTCCTTTGCACCTGTAGCCAACTTTGCTCTAGTTCTCTTCACTGGGCTACTTGTGCTTACCCACCCCAGAAACACCACCTTCCTCCTTCTTCTGCTCTTGCTCCTAGCTTTCTCCATCTGTCTTTTTCTCCTTCCAGCTGTTTTTACAGAGCAGCTGTTTCCACCACTATGAAAAGGCCAGATGGTTGAGTACTGACTTTAAAGAGACAGGCATGCTCTTTTCAGTACCTTTGCCTGGAGTCCTGTGATATCCCACTCCGCTTCTGTAGTGGCAGAAACAGGTGGAAAGGCATTTCCTTGATTCCAGGACTATCACATCTCAACTTGAAGTCGCTCTCCCCAAGGTACAAGATTTCCACAGTGAAAAAGTGTTGAGAACATCTGTAGTGTATGTGTGTGTGTAATATATCACTTTTATCTGGTTTCCGTAAGTAGGTCAATGGTATTGGCCAAAGCTCAACACGCAGCCCACTTGTGGCAGACAGAGCCCATGGAAAGTTCCATCCAGGTAGTTTCAGGCTGGCAATTTTTAAACAACTGGAAAGAGGAACTGCTAATGGAAAATGTTAGGAAGCCTTATGTATGACTACTCAGTCCTTCCAAACTGCTTAGTCTCCCTAGAGTATGCATGTTTGTACATATATATATATACATATTTTGAAATTGGCATCACTTAAGCAATACTATTAATTGCTGCAAAACTTGTCCCTACTACTGAACAATTTTTCCACAGGTTTTCCAGCACAGAATAATCACTGGCACAGAATAAGCAGGATACATGTTACACTAGCTTTAAGCCAGTATTACAGTTTCAGCTACCACAGCAGGCAATGAAAAGAGAAAATGACGAGCCTATTTAAGAGACTGAAACTGAGCCTGCTAAGAACCTTTGGGGTATTTCAGGTTCTAAGCATGTCACCAGCGTGAGCTGAAAGAAAAAGCTTTGCAATGTTGCCCAAGTTCTCCTCACAACACAATACTACATTGTTTGGGACAAGTGTAAGAACATACCTTCTGCAGATAGATGACTTTGGCAGAAGTACCATTGTAACGGCTGTATTTCTCTTACAAGATAAGCGTATCATTAAAACTCCTCCCATTTTTTTCCTCCTATCAAGGAAAAGTCACTATTTCCCCAAATCACACGCATCTTACTTTCCAGCACTGTGAACCATCAGCTGAATGCTTGGCAGTTCTCCAGAGAAAACATTAGTACTTCAAAGAGCAACGACTGCAAACAACATATCTGTGTTTAAAAAAAAATAATAGAATCTTCTTACAACTCTTCGGGTCGTGAAACTCCACCTCTCTTCCGCTTGGGGCCCTTGTGACCCGCCAACACGGCCCTGCAGGTGTCAAGAGAAGTCAATGCTTCTGTCGAGCAGCCGGGTCAGGAAAACTCGGTTTTAGCTGGGACTCTTGGTGCGCACCGGGTTGATCCGAGCTCCCGGTAAGCCCGGCGCCACTCCAAGGGGTGCCCTGTACCCCTATACCAGCCCCCCTCCGTGTTACCACAGGCAAGCCCAGGGCGAGGTGTGATCTCTTCCCCCAGCCGGGACCCAACCGCCCTGCCCTTTTCCCGGTCTGGTGCTGCCGGAGCGAGGGGACCCGGCGGGAGTAGGGGACGGGAACGGACACGCGTGGGATGTTTATCACTTCCCGCATCAATCGCGGCGCCGCGGGGCGGCGGAAGGAGCATTTGCCTATCAACCCTTACTCGGTTTAATTGCCGGGCCAGTGTTAAACCGTGACAGATTTGCCCAAACCAGGACAAACCTCGAATCCCGCTGGGGGCAGACGGACATAGTAACGAACCACCCCACGCACGGGCCCGACGTGGCCCGAAAGGGACCCGGGAACAGAGACGCGGACGGGGACCGCCAACGTTCCCAGACCCCCGCTCCGCCCCCAGACGTTGCCGGTGGCCACGCCCCCCCCCGAGCGCCCCCTACCGTCCGGCGGCCGGGGCGGCGGGGTGACGAGCGGCGCTCGCGGTGGGGAGGGGTTCGGTTCGGTTCGGTTCGGTTCAATTCAATTCAATTCAATTCAATTCAGTCCAATCCCATCCAATCCAATCGCGGCGGGTCGGCCGGCGCGATCTGGGGCTGCGGCGGGGCGGGGGGAGGCTGCGGCGGAGAGGGAGTGGGGATGCAGCATGGCCGACGCGCCCAGAGCTCCGCATCGCACCACCGGCTCCACCTTGCTGCACCCGCTGAGCGGGCTGCTGGGCATCCCGCTGGACCAGGTGAGGCTCCGGGGAGGATCGGGAGGTTTTGCGTATGTCCTGAAGGCGGGGGTCTCCCGGTGCGGGGACCGGCGAAGACGGGCAGCCCGTGGCTGTCACGCCTTGCGTCTGCCAAAGGGCCCTGGAGGGCAGCGCGGAGGCACGGTTCCCCGCGGGTAACATTAGGGTAGAGGCGGGTTGCGGCGAGGGGAAGGCGCCCGGCGGAGCTGCGAGGGAGTCCGGGGTCAGAGCCGGCTGCACTGCCAGCGAAAGCTCTTGATTTTCTCCAGTAATGCTCGGAGTTTGTCGTGCTCTGGCAAGAAGTCAGTGCTGCTGCCGCTGGATGCTATAAAGTCACGGCGCCGAGGGAACTGCGGCGAAGTTTGAGCAGCTTAAAGAGTGGAGGGGCTTGCCTGTCGCTGGTTAGCCGTGCGAGAACGGGCATTGTGCGGGGGGTGCAAGGGATCTTGCGGGAAATCATTGCGTTAAGGTGCTGTTTTTGTGGCTGCGGTCTGTAGGGAGGAGGCAAAGAAGTCTTTCTCAGCCCGGTGGATTTGCACAGCGCATGCATGTGGAACGCGCAGGCAAGCAGGCAAGCGGTCTTACGGGCGAGCAAGTTTGTATGAAATGCTTAACAGCCTAATATATTTCTGGCAGCGGTGTTGTCTGTTCATTCATAGGCTCCTAGTTAAAGTGCCTGCTAACAGGCAGAAAACGCTGCTTCCCGACTCACACCTTTCATTGTCTCTCAAGCCTGCGAGCACCTTCTGACTTCCTGCATTCTTTCTGCAAGGAGGAAGTTAGGTCTGAAAGTTTCTGCTGACCCGAAATAGTCTCCTCCAAGCTACAGAGAGGCTGAGCTGCTCTCCAAGAAGCGAGGGCGGCAGAGACGTGCTGGTAAAAGTCCACAGAAGATTGTGATTTGTTTGCTTTCTTCTGTTTGCAGAGTGGCTGTAGCTATGTGCCATTTTTTACTACTGATTGTTTTTAAAGTTGAGTAAGAAACATATCATTTCAGAGATTAAACCCAGAGATTAAACAACTAACCATGCAAGATTTATATTTTTTAATGGAAAATATTTTGATACAAAAAAGAGGTCCACTGCTCAATAGTAAAATAGTCAAACAGTCGAGGTGTAGTAATTATAAGCTAATAAATTAGGAGATGGCATATAAATATCGATAGCTTCGTTTTTGAGTTATTCTGTGCCATGATTATTGAATATAGGAACACCAAAGGAACCAGGAATAGCAGATGTTTATCCTCCAGCTTGTTTGTGACTGCATAGTATATGCACAGTGTTAGGTTGACTGTGTCACTGAGCAATAAGGACTTGACAGACTGCAGTTATTCTTTCTAAGCTTTCCAAAACTTGTTCTTCTATTCAATCAAGGAGATACAAAGACCATGTTGTACATGTAAGAAATGCTCCCTGGGTCCTTCAGGGCCTGAGGATGCTTTGCTGCATCTGGTTATGAGCTGTGTTTGTTCACAACATGAGCCCTGGTCTCATGAGTGCTGATAGTGGGCTCAAAGATACTCAAAATATCGGGCTATGTCAATCACACACCTCACACAGCATTAGGAAAAGAATTTCAGGGTTGTTTGTTTTGTTCTTGTCACATATGGCCTAGATCACTGATTTTGCAATATCATCCATCCAGTATGCTTATACAGTAATGTCTGGCAAAGTACGTATCTTTTGTCATGTATGCCCTAAGTAACCAATTTTGATACATAATGTTCTAGCATAAATCAATGAGATGTGGGAAGTTAAGATTAAACTTTTAATAATATAATTTTTGTAATTTCTGTGCATGTGTGTATAAATACAGTGAAGGAGTAGGTATCCTATTTAGAGTTATATTAAAATAAATTTAGTGACATAATTTATCCATAATGAGTTTTTACTATACCTTCCTAAACTCTAGGCATCTCTACAAGTAACAGATTCAAAGGGTTAGGACATTTGAAAATTTTCAGTTCTCAAGGTTATTTTGCAGCACCTTTGATATTCCTGGTTGCATTGACTTGGAAGCAGCAGTCCCAGTGCAAAGCCTCAGCTGGTGCAGACCTTATATTTTAACCCAGACCAATGTCAGATAGACAGTAACAAGTTTGTTGACTTTCAGGGAAATATGTCCTTTGGCTGTTGCTTGTACACCTAGTTTTTAATTTTAATCCTTTCATTGGAGCTGGTCTGTGTATTTATGTTTTGGCAGCACTTTAAATCAAACACTAACTCTGCAGAGGGACTGTGGGATGTACCTCTGAGCCTTGGGATAACTGAAATATTAAAGATATCTTCCCACTGCTTTTTGAGTTTGAAAAGCTCTCTGTCCAAAGCATGCTGATTAATTGGTTTAAAAAGTGGAAAGAAGAAAAAAGTATATTTTTTCCTTTTGCAAAAATCAACATGAATTCTGATTCCAAAATCTGAGGTAGTCTTGTTAAACTTAACATTTTTCAGCTCTTTTGCTGTCTGACTTTAATTTTACTTATACATTTTCTGGCTTATCTGGTCAGCAGGCGTGCTCGTCCCAAGTCTCTGTTGGCAGTGAAAAGCCAAATTAAAAAATTACCTTTCTAGAAAACCACCAGACTCAGTCCAGGAACTTTGAAGTTCCCTCAATGGTTGTCAATAGAGGCGTTAAAAGATGTAATGCTAAGGTTAAAAAGGATATTTTTTCCAGATTGAAGTGAAATAACTGAAGATGGAAGTTAATTGTAAGTTTGGTTAGTTTCTTATTTTCACCTGAAAAAGATACTCAAAGGCAACAACTGTTTGGTTTGAACTATGATACATTTTGATTTCTAATGCCATTTTGCAAATGAAAGTTCTATTTTTTAAATTCTGAATTGAAGCAGTACTTGTCAGATTTAATGCCTCCCTGTCTGAACTCTGAAGTGAAAAAAAAAAAAAAGCTGTGTAACTTTTAGTTATTTGAGAAACAATAAGCAAAAATGAAATTTGAAATCCCCGTCTTAAAACAGAGAGATTAGGTTGCCAAAACCCACTTTCATTTTGATATTTTTCTGACTTTTGAGGACCCAGATTTTGTATAACTAGTGTCCATAAGATAAATCATTAGCTTTTTACTTCAATACCATGAAGGACATAACACTTGATTTAAATAACAGAGGCATAGTCTTGCTGACTCTGTTTTGGGCCCCTAGTTGAACAGCTATCTGTAAGCAGAGCAGTTCATAGTGCTCATGGGCTCCATGGCTTTTCTGTGCATTTAGAGCAAATCCACTTTCTGACTTATTGCACCTGCTTGTGCAGGTACCAAGCTTCTGTATGGTCCTGAGACAGCCCTGAAACAGTGCTATGGTACTTTCTAAATATTAAGGCCATCTCTACAGCTTTTAAGCACTTTTCTTCTCACTTGTGTTAAATGAGATCTGGAAAAATAAATGTTGAATTGCTACATAAAGTTTCCTGAAACCTTCTCTGCACATAAATCACACCAGGACTGATTTAGTTGTGCTCTGCAGCTGTTTCAAGACAATATAAAGTAGTGACCAAGACTATTGGGCTCCAGCCTATGGTTTTAGGCACCAAGCACGGAACTGGCTCTGTGCTTTCAGGGGGAGCCCCCAGTGCTCAGGATTTCCTGTGCATTTGCCAGCCTGGCATGGTATTTAATACCCTGGCTGCTCCTTGGCTCCTGTTACAACTCTGCTTAGACTTGCCAAGCTGCAAGCTGTGCTGGTAATCCCTGGGCAGGGTAGGCTGCAGCTTTGGGCTTGGCATCACTGCAGAAGTAATTCTGGCCTTCCATACTTGTCCAAAGCCAAGTAAAAAATCTGATGTCAGTAGGCTGTGTTTCTGTTCAGAGTGAAAATATCCCTCTATGTAGTTACAGGTAACCTTCAGTGTATCAAATCTCATCTCTTGGATGCTTGTATAGTCTAGTGAGGGTACTTGAGGAGGACTTCCAGAAATGCAGCCTTGCTCCTAAAAGTGCAGCCTGATGCATAAATTTCTACTGTCCTTTACTAATAGTTGAAGTATTTATGTCAACAAGCAGTTTGGATCAGGAGTGCAGTTTAGGACTGGATTTCCTGACTGTTCCAACTTAGAAAACTTTGTACATGAGACAAAGCATCGGCACAAGGTTGCTTACTGAGAATACGGAGCCAAAGGATGATCCTCAGGAGCCTGCAGTGCCTCAGCTGCTCAGGGGCAAGCAGCTCACAGCACCAGATTTCAGCTTCTCTGAAGTGAGATGCTCTGGACAATGAGGCACTTGCATGTGGGGCCCTTATTTCTCAGCTGTTTTGCTCTTCACACCTGCTTCTGCTACACCACAGGAATTGTTATGATAAGCATAGTGGAAATCTCTGACCTTCATGTGGTGGTTTCTTCAGAGCATAGCTCTGGTCAGGCTTGTTTGGTCACCTTTGACAGTGTGGAATCTGGTCTGTTCTTCACTGAGCTTAGCTGGCCCAGCCTGGCCTGCCACTGCCAGGGGACAGAATTTCACATGGAGAACTGCCAAAGGAAAACCCTTTGGTTTGGTCATCCCCAGAGCAAGGTGTGGGATTTGATCATTCTCCTTCCTATGATCTTTACTGGAAATGTTTTCATTTTTCCTTTTTATCCCGGCTTATGACATTTTAAACAGCTTTTGCAGAATTGTAGGTGAGCACCAAAGCAAAAATGTAGGCACAAGCAATAGTTTCCGATGCTATTTTTTTTTTTTTTTAAGAACTATTTTTGGGGGGAAGGGGCTATACTTACAGCATGTTGCACACCTAACAGAGTTGGGCAGGAATAGTTTTTTACTGTGTTTTGGGCATCCCTCTTGATAAGAAAATTTTTAGCATAAAAACCAGAAGAAATATCAATAATGTAAAAACCCCAAAACTTTCTAAATGTATTTTTGAATAAAATAAATTGAAATATTTACAGATTCCCTAAGACTCTGTTGTCAGTCTTTCCTCTAAGCTTTAGTAAAATACCCAAATGAAAAATAATTTTTAAATGCAAATATTAACTGGACAGCTTTACCAGCTTTTAGCAGGAAATGGTAGTCATTACATTTCCAGAGTCATTACTCTGGAAACTAGTTAGGAAATCAGTCAGTCAGTCAGTCTGTAGCATGAATATTGCCGTGCTGTCTGGCCGTAGACAAATCAAATACTAAATGTCAGAATTAGAACAGCTATCTATTCTTGATTTTCTTCTTTCTGGTTGCCTTGTCCAGATGGAGTTTGAGGACTCATAAACATTTACCTGGTGCTCCTGGGTGGCTGGGTAATGCAATTTATTCACATCTCCTCATGTGAATAAATTCTGCAATATAGTGGGTGGGGTGCTGTCTGCAAACAAGTGAGCTGCCTACTTACATGACTTATGGAAAGGGCAGACACACCTGAGTATCCATCTGGTAAGCCCCAGGCAAAAATTAGTATTGAATAGCAACTTTATTGTTCAGCATCAAATTATATTCTTTGGTCTTCTGCAATTCAGTGGGTGAGTTGGGCTGGGGATGTCAGGGAGTAAAAGATGCCTTTGGATCAGTCTTTTGGATTGCATGCTGAATGCTAAAAAACTATTTCAGGCCAAGAAAGAAACTTCAGATGGCTGTCATGCACTGGATGAGTATTTACTTCTTCTACAGATCCTGGTCTTATGACAAATGCTCTAATTGGACTTGAGCAATTTCTTCACTTGTAATTTCTTGTTCAAGTGCAGTTTGGCACTGGTATGCAGATAGTGCAGGAATGGGGAAAGTAAAAAGTCAAGGCAAATCCCAAGACATTTGAGGAGCCCCTGCTCCCAACATTTCTCAAATAACTTCTGTGCTTGTTTGCATGCTCATGTATTGGGGGTTTTTTAAACTTTTTTTTGTTTAATTATTATTATTATTATTATTATTTTAAGAATTGCTGAGTAGACAAGATTTAATTATTAACTCTTACCACTAGCTTAATTGACATTATAAATTGGTGAAAGTATGTTTGCTTTTTTTTCTGTTATCAGTGCAAGGGAGTGTTAAAAAGTAGTACAGTGTTGACTTTGTTTATCTCATGGGAGCACACAGACTGAGTAAGTTCAGATCACTGGCTCCTACAGTTTGCAGTATTTATGCCACCAAATTCCATCTGATAGATGAATGATTTATCTATTTGAGAAGGAGTTTTAGAATTACTTTTTGCATTTACAAGTTACACTTTTTTGTTACACTTATTACACTGCAGGGTATTTCAGGTTGTGTTGCCAACTCTGCTGTATTTAAGGTGCAAAACAAGAACTGACAAATGGTTTGGGGACAGTGACTAGGGAGTTAAAGGACTTATTCTTCTTAAATCCAGTTTTTATGGCATTGTTGCATGTCTATAGTGAGTTGTAGCCACTGTTAGCACCCACAGCTGTTTATGCCTTTTTTTGTATGTTTGTGTTTATGCTAATTCTCTTGAGGCAAAAAAGTGTGGTCTGTAGTTGCCACAGCAACAATAACACTGCACTCACTGTGTGGGTGGTTTGTTTCTTTTTTTTTTTTTCCTTTTATATACAAGTCTGTTTGAAAGTGCAGGCATATTGTTGTGGTACATTCTGACAAGTAATAGAATCTCAAGAGAGGAAAAGTTTGGGTTTTATTTTGTGTAACTTTGGTATAGTGTTACCTTTGTTGCTACTTCTCTGCTAGGGTACTTGGTTGCCTGGTGCAATGGTAACATTGAAGAGTAGAAATAGACTCAGCAATTTGGAAAAGTAAAATTTTAGACATGTTTTGCTGATGGTAACTGGCAAGTAAAATAAGGATTAGAACAAAGAATGGTCCAGGGCAGAGGGAGATGGGTGACTTAATTATGTTTCTGTCCCATTGTAGTTGCTTATGTTAATCAAAATATAGAATCAGAATCATAGAATTGGCTGGGTTGGAAGGGACTTCTGAGATCATCAAGTCCAACCCTTAATCCACTGCTGCTGCAGTTACTAGATCATGGCACTGAGTGCCACATCCAGTCTCTTTTTAAATATCTTCAGGGTTGGAGAATCCACTACTTCCCAGGGCAGCCCATTCCAATGCTTGATCACCCTCTCGGTAAAGAAATTCTTTTTAATATCCAACCTAAACCTCCCCCGGCACAACTTAAGACCGTGCCCTCTTGTCTTGCTGAGAGTTGCCTGGGAAAAGAGCCCAACCCCCACCTGGCCACAACCTCCTTTCCGGTAGTTGTAGAGAGTGATGAGGCCCCCCCTTAGCCTTCTCTTCTTTAGGCTGAACAGCCCCAGCTCCCTCAGCCTCTCCTCATAGGATCTGTGCTCGAGTCCCTTCACCAGCCTGGTTGCCCTCCTTTGGACCTGCTCCAGGACCTCAATATCTTTCCTAAACTGAGGGGCTCAGAACTGGACACAGTACTCGAGGTGTGGCCTCACCAGTGCTGAGTACAGGGGTAGAATCACTTCCTTGGACCTGCTGGCCACGCTGTTCCAGATACAGGCCAGGATGCCATTGGTCTTCTTGGCTACCTGGGCACACTGTTGGCTCATGTTCAGCTTCCTGTCAATCCAAACTCCCAGGTCCCTCTCTGTCTGGCTGCTTTCCAGCCACTCTGTCCCCAGCCTGTAGCGCTGCATAGGGTTGTTGTGGCCAAAGTGCAGGACCCAGCACCTGGCCTTGTTGAACCTCATCCCATATGACTTCTTTGTCATGAAACCAGAGTGAAAATGTGAAGAAAATAAGAGAAGAAAATTCCAGGGTAGTTTTCTGAAACATTCAAAAGCAAAGTGAAGAAATTGGGTTTTTGTTTGCTTTAGAAATGTGACTGTTAAGATGGATCATGAAATGTAGACATGAACAGCATAAATTAAATACATCTAGAACTTTTTCCTTTCTGTATCCCAGTGTTTCTTCATGTGAAAACCAAAATGTGATAACATTGGAAGACTGCAGATTCAACAGTGATTAAAATGAAAGTATTTTGTCATGAAATCCAGAACTGGACTGTAAAACCCATGGAGGTAAAAACCATTGGAGGCTGGTGAGGCCAAAAACTTGGCTAGCGCTGGCAGGCTTGGATATTTATATGAAAAACAAGAGTATCCAAAGTAAGATTTTTAATACTTTAAAAGAAAAAGCTTTGGGAGGTATGTAGTCTTTTGCTTGCTCATTTCAGGGCCTCTGGAGGCATTACTGTTTTGGCAGCTCTGCCTCTGGTGTTACTTTTGGGATCCAAAGTTGCTGCTGGCAGTCCCAAGCATGGATGCTTCCGTTAGGGGTGAATGGATCTGCTGGAGTCTTCATCCCCTTCCAGGGCTTGACTTGATACTGGGTTTATTTCTTGAGTTTCTTTACATGGTGATACAGCAGGAAGGAGCAAATCTCTGTAGGGAAGATGAGCCAATGCCTGAGAGAGGTCACTTTTCTAGAATCCCACTTTCAAGGAGCCAAAGCTACAGCTTTGTATCATTTTGGATAAAAAGTAACTGGCACCTTCTATGTCTTGCAATGTATTTTCCATCTTGGTTATCCTCTTACTTGCCTGTTCTGATTTTTAACTGTTGAGTTGGGTTTTTTTGTCCATATACTTAACATTTGCACTTTGCTCACCTCACAATTCCTATCTTTAATGCTGTATATGGTGGTTTTGTCATCTGCATATTCTCTTTGAAGAAATTACGCCAGCAAGTGTATGGTATAGTCTGTCATCATCTTTTGATAGGGTTCTGACATCCTGACCAGTAGTCTGCTATTTAACTTTCTCAATCATACATTTTTAGGTGCACCTCAATTGCCTAAGTATCTCAATCAGGCTTCCTGGGTTTTTTGGCCTGGATAGAGCTGGGTCAGAGTTTTCTGGGAGGATATTGATTCTGTATCTGCCACCTCTTTATCCTTTTTCTCTAATGCTTCGTATTTTGAACTTAGTCACTAATAAGGACAAAGTACCAAGTTAGTTTAGAAGACCCTAAATGTCAGGCTAAATACGTTGTCTAGGACTGGGTCTTCACTATTGCTTGGACTATTCTGCCTATGAGATGGTGGTGTAATTTATTTGCTGGCAGGTGGAACAACTGACCTGTGCTCTGGAGAGACCTGGAGCAGTCACTGGGCACCCAGGTCCCTGGTCCCCTTCCAAGTCTCCTCTTCCTGGTCCTGTGTAAAGTATGTGCTGCTCATTGCTGAGGTGCCTTCCAGCATCAGAAAGCTACAGAAAGAGTGTGAAAAAGTCTATTTGCATTTTGAGATATCTTAAGTTTGCTAAAAATCAAACCTGAAATGCTTTCTTAACATGTTTTGGAGATAGCCAGATGTTAGTGGTATAAAACCTTGCAATAGAAAGAGAGATGGAAATAAATGTTAAAGCCAGATGCTCAGATCATGCAATATTCTAGTTCTTTTAAAGCATGTTTTTTAGGCTTTAGATATAAAAGGTTTGTTTGAAAGGGAAGTTGTAATTATTTATGCAACTTAAAGACTGTTGAACTTCTTTTCCCTGCCCGTGTTCAAGTTCATAGGTATTTTGAAAAGAGCTCACTTTAAGTTTCTGCAATTTTGTTGCTGTGCTTTATTTCTTGGACAATAAGTTGCCTGTTCTGTGTAGTAGGAGCATCAGTCCTTAATTCTAAGGTGTAAGAGAATGCTTTTCCTTCTTTGCAAACTGTTAAAGAGGAAAAAAAAGAGACTTACTCTGGTAATGATTGCTGTTCTTTGTAAAGAAGTTAAGCTTCTGCTATTTCTGGCTCATAAGCATGCCTGGAGAAAAATATAATACTGTGGCTAAGTAATACAAACATGGGATCAGTATTTCCTCCTGATATGGCGGTTATCTTCGGACAATATCAGTACTATAACCCAAAGTTCTGCTGTACTGTATGCAAATAGTAGTCTAGAACTCTAGCAGGGCACATATAAAGAAGGCAGCATGCTTTAAATGAGGCAAACAAATTGCAGATCAAATCTTTCTGTCCTCAAATATAGTATAATGCACATGAAATTAATTTATAGCAAAATCCAAGTATCTCTTCTTTTTTTGTGTGTTTTACTTTACTTTACTTTATGCTTATTCACCAAGTTACAGTCACTCTTGATTTATATTTTTCTATTAGTTTTTGTTTTGATTTGGTTGCTAAGTAGGATTTTTTTTTTTTTTTTCTTTGAGGGATAACCTCTGGAATTCATTCAGGGCGTAACTTTTTGTAAAGTTCTATGTATTAATGTTTTTCCGGATAGTTCAGTGATGGTTCAGATGTTTGACTTGTGCTGAGTCCTGAGGGCTTTTCATCTCCAAGCTACTTGTTTTCAGTAGTGTCTGAAGCTGAGTGCCTAAAATTAGACATGCTCCAAAGTTCAGCTTCCAGAGATATTTGCTGCAGATGTAAGGTGCTTGAAACACAGGCATAACTAAACAGCTG
The DNA here is from genome assembly GCF_003957555.1 of Calypte anna. Lineage (NCBI taxonomy): Eukaryota > Metazoa > Chordata > Aves > Apodiformes > Trochilidae > Calypte > Calypte anna. Next base: position 56,206,486 of record NC_044245.1, on the reverse strand, counting down.
TGGTTATGTTCTTGTCTTCTTGCATTGTTCAAGATCCAAAATAAATGAGCATGAAGCAAATATGCTGCAAATTCTAAGCAGAAATAAGGAAGGAAAAAACAGCCATGACAAGATAATGTCTCTGTGCATGTTTTATTGGTGGGTTCTCTTTCTCACACAGTTCTGAATGAACTAAATATAGGTCTGCAGCTCACACTAATCGAGGTTAGATAGATATCTTCTGTATTAAACAGCATAGAGCAATAATTTTACTTTTCAACTGTAGAATAAGAGTGAAGAGCAGTATTTTACAACTGTTAAGTCTCACGATTGTGGAAGTATCTGAAGCTGGCAGTTATGGAGACATGCCAATTCTACATGTTCACTGCTATGGCAGTGAAAAATCGAAAAAAAATGAACAAAACCCCATACATAGCTCTTTGGAAATAGGCTAAACAGTGATGGAAAAAACTTTCTAGAAAACTTGCTTGCCAGCAGAATCAAGGGCCATGGTGGAAATGGGGACTGCAGAACATAAAGTTTCCGTTGTTTATGGAAACAAAAAAGGTGAATTATTAACTTATGTTGCAAAGACAATTGACAAAATATAAACTGAAAATGGGATTTTCCCAGTCAAATAAATGCCGCGAGCTAAAGTATACTACTAAAAGAGGTGGTTCTTCATATATACCCTCCCTTTGCACCACGTTCCTTTTTCTTCTCTTGTGAAATAACCTTAGTTGTGCACCTGCATGGGTTGAGCTAACTGAAAACTAAGTTTAGATTAAGGGTTTTTTTTGCAGTCAGTTTAGTTCTATATGACCTGGCTTAGGGGAGATGGGTGTGAGGTGAAGCCCTAGGCAGGGACACTGATGAAAGGTGTAAAATTTATTCCTTCTTGGCAATCCAGATCTGAGCAGATTCACTGCAGATTTTCTCTGGCTTTTACTGACAGTTCCCCCAAATCACTGTGTATCTTCTTTTGCCTGCAAGGGATTTCCATGCTGAAAGGCAGCTGGGGATATTCTCTGTATCTCTCTCAGCAACTTTTGTGTCCCTTGCTGTTGGAAAAGGTATGGTCGCACCCTGAAATCTGTGCCCCATATTTTGGAGCCTGGGCGGAAGAACAAGTGACCTTCACCTCTCCATGTTGAGGTGGCCTGAAGTGATGTTTGTAAGCTAACTGAAACCTTTTTTCTTTGTCAGTCACAAGTGTTTTTCTTCCCTTCCTCTGCAAGTGCTGTTACTGTGTGCTTTGGAGATGCAAAACTGCTTAGACAGGGAGGAGAACAGGAAGACTGATGTTTGCAGCACCTGCTTGCAGAAGCAGGAAACTATATGAGCTTGATTACACTCATCATATAAGAGTGTCCTTACCCTAAAACTCTTCCACATGTGTTTGGTAGTAAATGTACCAGTAACTTTTTCTCAGAGGTGCCTCCTGATTGGTACTTTTTAATGTGTGGGGTTTTGTGGGGTTGGTTTTTTGTTTTCATTAGGTTTTTATTCAGGTTTTTGGGGTTTGTTGGGGCTTTTTGTTGTTGTTTGGTTTTTTTTTTGTTTCTTTGTTTTTGGTTTTTTTTTGGTTTTTTGGGGTGTTTTTGTTTGTTTGTTTGATTTTGTTTTGTTTTGTTTTTTAATTCCCAACTCTGTTCAAGTGCATGAAGTGGGCTTATTTTATTGCACAATACTGGAGCTTCTGGAATAAGATAGCATTTTATGGTGGCATTAAGTGGTAAACCAAATAGTAGAGTACCAGAAAGTGTGGGTCCTTTAAAAAAAATTCATTCTTGTACTTAAATGGAAGTCCAGTGCAACAGCCTGGAGAGTTGTAGTCAAATAGGATGGAGTCTAGCTGGAATTCTGTTTCTAGTAGAGTCCCCCAGGGGTCAGTACTGGGACCAGTACTATTCAATATGTTTATTGATAACCTGGATGAGGGAAAAGGGTGTACTGCCATCAAGTTTGCTGATGACTCAAAGCTGGGAGGAATGGTTGATACCCCAGAAGGCTGTGCTGCCATTCAGTGACACCTAGATAGGCGGGAGAGTTGGGCAGAGAGAAATTTAATTAATTAAAAAAAGGGAAAGGGTAATTTTTCTTGCATCTGAAAAAGAACAATCCCAGGTACCAGTATAGGTTGGGGACTGAGCTGTTGGAGAGCAGTGAAGGGGAAAGAGACCTGGAGGTGCTGGTGGATGGCAGGATGACCATGAGCCAGCAATGTGTCCTTGTGGCCAAGAAGGGCAATGGCATCCTGGGGTGCATTAGAAGGGGGGGTGGCTAGTAGGTTGACAGAGGTTCTCCTCCCTCTCTACTCTTCCCTGGTGAGGCCTGGTGAGGAATATTGTGTCCAGTTCTGTGCCCCTCAGTTCCAGAAGGACATGGAACTGCTTGAAAGAGTCCAGTGCAGAGCAGTCAAGATGATGAAGAGAGTGGAACATCTCCCTTATGAGGAAAGACTGAGGGAGCTGGGGCTGTTCAGCTTGGAGAAGAGGAGAATGAGGGGTGTCCTCATCAATGTTTATAAATATGTAAGGGGTGAGTGCCAGGAGGATGGAGTAAAGCTTTTCTCAGAGGTGACTGACAATAGGACAAGGGGCAATGGTTATAAACTGGAGCATAGGAAGTTCTGTATGAATATTAGGAAGAATTTTTTCACCGTGAGGGTGACAGGGCACTGGCACAGGCTGCCCAGGGAGGTTGTGGAGTCTCCTTCCCTGGAGACATTCAAGGCCCACCTGGATGCATTCCTGTGTGACCTCCTGCAGGTGACCCTGCTCTGGAAGGAGGGTTGGACTCGATGATCTTTTGAGGTCCCTTCCAACCCCTAACTTTCTGTGATTCTATGATTTCTTTTTGCTTCTGTTGAAATTAATTCATGTAGTAAAGCTACTGTTTGTCTTTGTAAGTCTGCAGTGTACATTTCTGCATCTAAACTTACTGATCAAGGTTGCTTTTCTAGTAGACCTACCTGTTTTAGACTTCTCGTTTAGGATGAGATGAACTGCAACTTAGACTTGCCTTTTATCCCCATTGACTGTAAAAGAAATATAGATGAACTAACTCAGGTATTGACATCAGTGTTAGGACAGGTAAATTGCACGTTTTTCAGTAGCAGATTCCTTGTATAAATTGTTAATGTGTGTCCTAATATGCTAATTTTTACAGTGCCATTGTTTTAAGTTCCTGTGATTGAGCATTGAAATATAGGATGTTCCAGATTTTCGATATTAAATGCCTCATAAATTCTTACATAATACCATTGCGATGTCTGAAAGATTTAGTCTTTGATCAAGCTACTTAATTCCAAGGATATTATGTCAAAATTTAACACAGTGCTGACAGTTTCTACAGTAGGGAAAAAAAAGCCCAAATTTCTTTTGCTTTATAATGACTTGTGAGGTTGGCACTTTTTTCTCCCCTACTGATGTTTGTTTCTTCCTGTTGTGTGCATTTACTGGAATATCACTGGGATAACATGGCCAAAAGTTCTCCATTCATTCATCTTGGTTTATGTTTTTAAAGACCACTGACATACTTTTTACATAAAAGGTACTGAAAATAGAATTGCACTGGCATTGCAACAGCAATAATGGTTATTTTACATGTGATAGTTTCCATTCTACTGAAGGATTGCCTTTAAGCCTACTACTTTATTTTTAAATTGGTGAATGTATGCAGGCAGAAGGCTTTAATCTGGCCTGAATGTTAAGCATTTCTCTGATTTGGGACTTCAGAAACATTGCTATAAGGATTCTGCCACTTCCTGCATTCACACTTGCATTGATATTTGGGAAATATCAACTACGTTGAAGCCACAGAAGGATGTACCAGCAGAGTGACCGGGTATATTCACATCTAAGGGTATTGTCTTCCTTTGTTTTTTGAATAATTCAACTTTGTACTTCTTTCACATAGACAAAGTAGAAAGGAACTTGACTTGCTTTGCTGTATTCTAAGTTTTTTAAAACTAAACCTTTAAATCTGGGGATGGGGTAGATTGCAGACCTGTGTTGATGCTACTCTAGTAGAGCTGCTTTGAAGTTATTTACTGAAGAATACAAAATTAAAACCAAACTGAAATCTTCAGAGTAGTTAGGGCTTGAGGCTGGTGAACCTGAGCTGGGTCAGGCCTTATGAAACCTATCTTTGTCCTGCTTCCTTTTTGCTGTTGACCCACTGTCTGTGGTGGATGAGGTGATGGTGTTGGAGACAAGGGGTCAGTCAATGCTTATGAGAGGCTGTATGACAGTAATTGGGAACACTCAGCAGGTCTGAAAAGACCAGTTGGGACCAATGTGTATTATCCAAGGATAATGTCTGATTAAAATTGTTTCACTAATGATTTTGAAAACTAAGGATCTAAGTTAGCTATCTAAGCTTCAGATGTGGCATAGAAAGGAGGGAAGCAGGGATGTGGTACCCTGCAGAGGGAGGTTTGTAGAGCTCTAGGGTCTTCCAGAGGAAGATGTGCAGGTACTTGAGTCTCTGCTTTGTTATATTTTACTCTCTAGAGTTGTTGATTCTGTTCATTTTCACTTCAGCATCTATCCCCTAGCTTACATGTGCTTTAATCAGGTTGTCTGAGTGGACCCTGTAAGAAGAGCTGGAGTGATGAAATAGTGGTGACAGATCAATCTGCTCCCTCTGCATCTATAAACAAAGAAGGTAGATGGTACAAGGTGCAATCTTTTCTGCAACAAGTACAATATCCCAATGACTTCGTACTTCCTGTGGAAGCCTTTGGAAAAGCAGGGTTGCAATTGTTTTGTTTTTATTAAAATTCCCAGTAAGATAACTTGTAGTGAAATGAGGCAACCAGGTGCCACTAATTGCCAGGTAGTGGGTGTGAGCTTGTGTCAAGCCCACCTGTGCCTGATTAGGGTGGGCCCCCACTGCACATGAGCAGGACCAGGGGGCCAATAAAAGGTGAGTCCTGAAGCACAGGCTCAGCTCAGTCCTGAGCATGCCTGCAGAGAGGTCAGTTGCTTCTCTCAGCACTGCACTACCTTCATTGCACCGCTAGCGCTCATCACCCTGAGGGTGAGGCTTGAGTGGTGCAGCCGGCTAAGCACGTAACGACACAACCCGAGCAATGCTGAAGGCCGCGGGTTTGAGACTCCTCAGAGCCTCACCCTAAGGGCGATGAGCGCTAGTGGCGCAATGAAGGTAGTGCAGTGCTGAGAGAAGCAACTGACCTCTCTGCAGGCATGCTCAGGACTGAGCTGAGCCTGTGCTTCAGGACTCACCTTTTATTGGCCCCCTGGTCCTGCTCATGTGCAGTGGGGGCCCACCCTAATCAGGCACAGGTGGGCTTGACACAAGCTCACACCCACTACCTGGCAATTAGTGGCACCTGGTTGCCTCATTTCACTACAATAACTGATGGAAAAAATACTCTCTTTTCCATTTTCTCATTAAAATATCCTCTACACTGACCTGCTGGCTGTAGTTCTGCTTTTAGACCTTTCTGCCATGTTATACCATGTGATACTCTACCTGCAGAGAGGTACATCAAATTATTCTTTTTAAAGTACTCTTTTTGAGTTAGAGGTACTGTAATTGGTATTCTACCTCAATGCTGAGCAGTCTGAAGAAATGAGGCCGCTCCCCTAACAACCTAAAGGCATTCTGCCTCAAAAAAACACCACTTGAATGACTGAAGTCTCCAGCTTGTTTGATTTTTACTGCTGCTTCTATTACAGGTAGGAATTAGTATTGGCTATCTCAGGTACAAGGGAATTTCATCATGCTATATTTTGACACTGGGAGAACAGTAATTACTGAGTTACAGGTAGCAGCAAAGCATTGCTGTACATAAATGATCGCTGCTTAAGGATCTGTTCAACACAGAGGCAGTATGGGTCCATGTAAGAGCTTGTTCACAGCAAACTACAGCTGTATTTGGATCAGGTCCACACAGTAAATTTAGCAGCCATCAAAGGTAAGTGTATGGGTGTGTGACTTAGCATTATGATGCAGATTTGAATTCCCAAGCTTAATTTTGATTTAAATGTTTTTCTTTTCAAATTTCTGATGACTTGGGATTCTATGTGTTCTATGGCTGTATTTGTGTGTTCTGCTAGTGGCTTTGTAGAGGTAATCCAGAAAGAACATCTGTTTCAAGTTTATAATCTAAACCATGGAAAGGTATGAGACCCTGTAAGTAAGGAAACAGCAAAATTTACCCAAGAAAATACCACAACAGGACAAAATATTATCAGTTTGTCATTTTCTGCTTTACCAACTCTATATTCCACATGCAACAGCAACAAGAATCTAGGGCTATGAGAACATAGTGCTGCTTCTGATAAGGACAGTAATCTTAAAGTAGTCATTCCTATATGCTTCTTTCTCTCTCTCTCTCTTTCCTGTGAGAGAAATTCTATTTTCAAACTTTTCCTTCTGCCCCCTCAAAACCTTGCACGACTTGTACAACACAAGCTCAGAGGAACGAGTTGTTTCAGTATAACACTGGAGATGTGACTTTTCAGTAGTGGTATTGGGATTTCCCTGATGTAAGTGAATTTGTCTTCTCTCATCTATGCTGTTTGTGTTGTTCCCAATGACTGGATGTGGAAACAAAATTAAGCATCTTGCAAGTGGCAGTCGAGTCTGATTTCTTCACAAATGAATGTTTGTGCTGGCTCTCAGTGCTCCAAGCTCTGCGCAAAGCAATACCACTGTGGGCAGTACAGGGAGCTGTACAGATTATATTTCCGGAATGCTTCTCCTTTGTGGAAGCCTCAGACAAATACTAGCGGTGGGAAACTTGACATGATTTCTGTGACACTGGCCTCTTTTTGGGGGTGTTTGTCACCTCCCTGTGTAGATTTAAGTGATCTCTGTAGATAATATTTTTCCTCAGAGTTCATAAAAATAGTCTGAAAGATCAAAATATTTTGAAAAAATTCAGTTAAGTATCAGATATCTTTGGGATGGTCTGATTAAAGAATATTCCATCTCTCATTCTTAACACACCCATTTTAAATATCACATTTGGACATTATGAAATGCTATCATAACAGCAGGTCTATTTTTCAACATTGAAGTAGAAATGTCTCCAGCAAAGTTAAACTTAAGTTATAACTTAAGTTATCCACTTAAACATGTGCATATCTTTGTTTACATGTGCAAAATAATCTTTTAAACAGAGAAATAAGTTGCTATACTTCTGTAGTTCTTGCTTTATTCTTTGCAAGAAAAACACCCTCCTTGAAGCTTGTCCAGGCACAGTGGAATCTTTTGCTATGGCATTCCCTTTCCAAAATATTGTCCAAACTCTGTTGAACTCCAGAGGCAATGGTTTGCCTTCAGCAGGAGCTGCTGTTGCTGTCTGTAGTTTGTATTAATATGGTTCCTTATGCTTTTCCAGATGCGGAAGACAGATGTTTTGTCATCTGTGGTAAGTTAGCAAATAGAGGAGAAATTATAATTTACCAGATAAAAACCTCATCGTAGCCTCCTAAACTAGTGCTCAGAAGCTAATTAGTGGATAGCAGCAAATAGAGAGCAACCTGACTGTGGACTACAACTTTATTTTTATACTGAGACAGTGTGGGAAGCCTCTGTTCCTGCACATTCTTTTGTTCAGCAGATGAAATGTAGATTTAAAGCCTTATTCACTCGCACAACTGCTGAGTGCAAGGCCTGGCATAAAAGTAGATGCATCTTCTGCAATATCCATAGTCTGAGGGCAGCTTGCGTATCTGCTGCCTGTTGATGCAGGCATGAACCTGGATGGGAACTAGAAATATTCTGGAAACACTATAACAATCTTGTACTTCTGTCTGTGAACGTGGAAGTGTGTGTAACATGCCTGCTTTTTGTCTATAAGTTGTGTGTAATGGGGAACACGCCAGCACCTTGTCATCCAATAAATAAGAAGTTAGCAGAGTGAGTTCTCATGATGATTTCCAAAGTGAGTGAATCACAGCATTAATAGGAGTTTTGCTTACAGAGGGCTGTGAAGCTTGGATAATGGACTTATTAATTGCCTTTTGGACTTGGGAGAGAACTGTGTGGTCAATTTGTTACATCGGCCTAGATTTTTTGAAAGTGAGATCAGTTTTTCTGCTAGGACAAGGCAGGAAAAAAAGTAGTAGAGGAAAACCAAAGTATTTTTGTGGTCAGAACAGAGTACAGGACATTTCTTCCTGATAGTTAACTACAAGGAAAAAGCTAGTAACACTAAAATAACAGACTCTGTGCTAAGTCTTACGAGCTTCTCCTAGAGTGTGATCTAGTAATCCTCAAATGTCCGTTATCACTTCTTTAAACAGGGAGAGTTGCAGATCTGAGGTTTGTGGGATAAGGGGAATTGAAACTTGGTGAAGTGGGTGGTTAGTAGCCTTCCATGAACTACAGTGAGCACTGACCAAAGCTATTTGTGATGACTTGGTGAAAAGGTATAAAGGCAGGTTTTGCCTGCTCTTCTGTTTTCTGTTTCCCATTGTAAGAACTTCTAGCTAGAAAAATCACTTTCTCCTCATAAGACTGGAATATTTTTCCAGTGCATCAAACAACACATTAATCTGTCTCCTGTTGGAAATGAGCTATGGCTCTTTGACTTTCCTGTTAGAATAATTTGACAAATTGCTACCTCTTTGTTCTTTAACCTCCACCAGGGTGCTGGTTTGCCCTAGAACAAAAGGTGATAATTGTTCCCACTCAGTGCTATTGGCAGTGGGCTCTCATTCTCCAAATGCTGAGATTTTGAGACATAAATATTTAATGCCAGTTATTTGGAACTTCTATTTTGTGACTTGCCAACTGGCTCTTGCCCTTGAAAGTGCCCTCTTGCAGATGGTTAATGGGATTCATTAAAAAACAGCAAAAATTGCAATGTTTTTTCTCTGAGTATGGTAAGGATGTTGAAGAGATGACTTTCCCATGTAATACACTCTGCCTCTTGATGCTGATGACTGAAAAGATGACTGCAGATGCCTAGGATTTAGTGTGTCCCCTTCCTACAGGACCAGTCCAACATTTGCCAAGTCGGATTCACCCTGTCAAAAATGGGAGATGTAAAGTCTTGAGGCAGATGGGACTAACCTTTAGGTACTTAGAGGGTTTTGGTTTAGGATAATAGGATAAGAGAATCTTGGAACCATTATGTTTGATTATCCTTGTGTCAACATCATAGGTCAGTTGGTTTGTGTCTTTGTATAAAACGAGATTTGCAGTCTAAATATCACATTGAATTATTGCTACTATAGAATTTGAATGGATAAAGGAAGAAATGATGTGGTTGTCTTTCTTTTTTTTCCTCATTGTTCATACCTGGTGTTTATATTCTCAGGATCCATTTGACCTTTTAAAGTTGAGACTGTTAGGTATTAAATAATTTCTTAAACAGACAACAGTAACTATCAACTCAGTTGAGCTGGAGGTGTTAACAGATTTTCTTTCTCTAAAAGAGCAGATACCTTGTTTCTGCATTGCAAGACTGTGTCCCTTGCTGGCTGTGACTCAGATATAAGTCTTCCAGATGTTGGTGCAGTATACTTCAATGAGACTACCTTTTAGTCTTCCAGTGTTTAATCATGGAAAATGAAAGGAAGATAGTATCTTGTTTTGGCAACATACAATGTGCTGTGATTCCTAATTGTATTACTCTCTAGATCATGGAAACATTCACTATAAAAAGCAAAGGTGTTTCTTTTCTGCTAGCAAAGTTGAAAATGTATGGGAAAAAAAATTGATGGCAACACTGAATAGACATGTCTAGCTAAAAACATGGGTTAAATGGTGTATAATGGTGGGTCAGAATGAAAAGGGTTAATTCTCATATAATTTGTTTTCTATTTCCATGTTATTTTTGCATGGTCACCATTCTTCAGTGCCCCAAAGCCCTCAATTTAAATTTTACAAAATGTTTTTAGCAACAATGGAAATAACCAAAAAGGAATATGAAGCCTTTCCTCTCTGGGAAAGGAAAAGGGAGACAAGTGTAACTGTTACTGAACTCATGATGCAGTGCAACATTTTTAAAAATCTTAGAGATCTAGTTTCGTTAGGCAACTTAAGATATGTAGAAGGAAGAATAAAATTCCTGCTAAATGGAATGCAGTGAAGACTCTGTCAGACGATCTCACAGTCTTCGTGTGTGTGTGCTTGTGCATGCTGCATGTGTTTAAAATGGCTGATACAAATAACTAAATAGAGGTGGTAGTTCTATGAAGTTACTATGTCTCTGTGGAGAACAGATCACATCTGGTCTGGTGACAAAGATAATGCTCAGTTTTAAATATGGAATTCAGCCTGCCAGGCAGAACAAATTTTCTCAGTACTTGGAAGCAAGTTGACACAGTTTTACTGGTTTCTTGACTTTTGTCTTACATGCCTCAAACCCAAGAAACAGCCAGCCTTCCTCCTCTCTTTGTGCCAGGCTATAGTTAAGAAAAGATTTGGGCTGTTTTGTCCATACTTTTTGTTTTGGTTCAGGTGAACTCAGAAGGGATTGATCTGAAGTATTCTGCAATTGTTTAGTGCCTCTAAAAGTCAGTATTGCAGTAAACTATGTGCTGGATCATGCAGTGAGCTCTGTGCAGCTAAGTTTGATTTTCTGACTGAAGCCCACAGAAATCAGAGGTTGTCTTGGTGTATTCAAAGTCTAAGTGCAGTCTTATAGGATAGATACAAGGACTATTCCTCCAATACAATTCCTCAGTGTTTTTTTCCAAGATACCTCATGGATGGATGACAGGTTTTATCAGCAAATGTAATGTTTGCCTGGCTCTCTTGTTCATTGGTATCCCTCTCCCAATCCTCTGCTGATGAATCCTTTCAAACTGATAATGTTTTTAATACGTATGTGTCACTGTAAATATACACAAAAAACGAAACCCACAAACAACCCTGAGACAAAGAAAAACAAATGCAGCCTGTTGTGTTTTAGAGGCAGAGCTGTCTGTCAGAAAAAACATGGCCATGGGGGAAGGAACCTGGAAAATGATGAATAGCTAAGGTGGTTGCAATTCAAAAGGGAAGGCAAAGGCAGGAGTGTCATCAGCCAGTAAGCAAAAGTCTTATCTTTCTGCATTTGAGACTGCTTTATTTTTTTTTTGTTTTTGTATCTGGGAGTCCATCTCTGAAGAATTGCACTCCTAAGGGTGCAACCTTCTTGCTTCCTTTGTGCTGTTGTGTTAGGTCACTTAATTTTCAGGTGACGCTCAGCAATCTTTATGTGTGTTTGTGCCTCTTCAGCGCCATCACTGTCATTTATAAATGTCCTGGTTTGGGCCAGGATAAAGGTAATTTTCTTTCTTATACTTTTGCTTTCAGCTAAGTCTCTTGTAAGTACGTGTAGAATAAGTCCTGAAAGGGAAGATTAATATCTAGATTTGTGAATTGTATCTGTAACTTTTAATGGTGTATTTTAGCCATTTCTCCATAAATTATTTTCTAGCTTAATTCAGTATAAAAAGGGTAAATGAAAACTAGCATTCTGAGATTTTTTTACTGAGTACATTGGATCTGTGATGTTTGGCTGCTTTGTGGAAACAATCCTTATAAATTGAAAGCTAATTGAAATGTAAGGCAAGCATGTACTTTTGCTTTTTTTACTGTACAAGGATTTATTTGCTCCAACTCCAACAAAAATTCCACAGAAAATAAATTTTGTTGGCTAGTTTGAGGAGGAAAATAAAGATGTGAGAGTAGCACTGTTTCTCTACCCATGCTATCTGTAATTCAAGTAGCACAGATAGCACACACTCAGAAGAATTGATAGTGTGGACAAGTGGCAGCATATGTATGCAAGGCTGCTCTGCTGTTGTGTACAGTACATTAGCTTGTGCTGAAGCCTCTGCTGCTTGCTTTCTGCTGCTGCTGTGGTTACCTGCCTTATTTATGTAAATGATATTACAGGAGTGTCTGCCATAGGATCTTGTATGTTTGTTTTTCTGTGTGTGTGGATCTCCTAAGTCCTAGCATATTTAACATCTTGAACTAAATGTACAAGAACTGTATGGAAGTAAAAAGCAAACACTTGCTTCTCTTGTTGATTTCTACTGCTGTAAAGCTTCCATGAGTGACACTGCACAGAAGAGGGTATTGTCTCTCATGTGATCAGGCACATCAGATTTATTGGCATCTCTGCTCTTAGTTTCTTTACACTGAATCAGAGGGGCTCTGCATGTTACAAAGTTGAGCTCCACTGGATGTACAAGTATGACCTCAAATAGGAGGAGGCTGAGGTGGGATTGAGATTCTCTCAGTTGTTGCTGATGATTTAGCATCCATCATTCTTGGGACCTTGCTTAGAAAAAATTCAATCACAACAGCTCTGTCAGGAGTGTTGTCTTTTCAGCCATTTTCAGGTATACCTCTGGAGCTGGAAGGAGGGGAGAGCACACTTAGTGTTTTGTGTATAACTGTACTGTAATAGACCAGATGAGAGTTTGGGATTTGTACTGCATCCATCTGGGTTTTTGATACCAGTGTGTAGTGTAATTTGCTTCTCTTCCTTTTTAAGTCTTGCACAGAAAATAAGAATTTTAAATTGTTGTCAATACATTCCTCATTTCTTGCTTCTGGGTATAGTTCTAAATTATGTAACAAATTATGTTTTCTTACATAGATATTTTATCTGCTCTAACGAGCTAAAATTTGGCTCTTAAATAGTAATATCTTACTATTATCTTAAATTAATAATATCTAAATTACTGCATTATTGTCTTGCATGGCTGCCTGCATCACTAAAATAAAGGAACTGCAGTAACATAGCAAACAAACTTCTAGTAAAAACATTTACTTGAGCAACACCATGTTGGACATAGTCCACCAGAATAAAGGCAGTTTGGGGCTGCACTATCTTGTTAAACAGTGTAAATGCTTTTGACAAGTTAAATATAACCACCTGTGGAGAGCCAGCATGTCAGAGAATTTCCAAGTGAGATATGTCATCCTGTCCTAATAGCTTTATATAATCCTCCAATCCAAGTGATTGCTTAAATGTTGCAGCCTGTTTAATTTTACTCAGTCTAGGATGACTTGCTGCTGGAGAGCTGAGGATGAATTTTTGATTTAAAAAACTAAACCAAACAAAAAACAACAAAGAACTCCACTGCAGCTGAATAAATGAATTTAACTTCAGCTGTCTAGGGTCCAGGCTGGATTTATGGATGTCATGGAGCTTTTGCTTGTCCTTGTGTCTGACAGGAACAGCTTCTAGACATGGACTGCTTGCCCTCTGCATGTACCTGTCTTGTGCTCCCACTGCTATCGCCACCTCCTTCCAATAGAGCCAGGCTACTACCATGCTCTAAAGAGGCATGCAGTGGTCAAAGAACAGTTAAGAAGCATTTTCCTTTAGCTGTCTGCAGGGTGGTAGGAAAAAGTTGGGTTTGAATTTTATTTTTTTTTGCACACTTGAACAACAAAAAAATGAGAAGTTGAAAGGTCTACTTGGAGTATACTGTGGAGTGGAGGATTTCAGCTAAATAAAAGGCTGTCTGGTTATTCCTTGTCAAACAGTCACATCAGAATTGGTGATTTTGTCCTTGTTTTGGGGGCTGTGGTGAAAGTCAGGCACTGGGGTGCCTCAATCCCAAGTCAGCTTCCTGATCTCTGCCGCCCACCAAGAGGACAGAGGGAGGGTGATGTCCCCTGTGTCTGGGTTGGGCTGGCATGCCAAGCAGCAGAGTGCAGCCCTGACCTAGGAAGAGTGAGAACTCCCAGAGCCATCCAGTATCTTGGGTACCTAGATCTTGGTCTTCCTCTTGCTTGAGTTTTTCGCTGGTAACATGCTCGTTTAATTCCTTCTGTCATCAGGCAAAGAAAGTTACTGCTGGGGCTCACAAGTGAGAATTCTAAGAAACAAAAAAGTTATTGCTTTCAGTTTTTCTCCCTTTTTTCCTCACTTCACTCTTTATTGTTCTGAAAATAGAGACTCCTTCCTGCCCTCCTTCAAGAGTCACAACCATTTTTTGCTTTGTTTGTCTTTTACAGATCAATTTTGTAGCCTGTCAACTGTTTGCTCTTTTGGCTGCATTTTGGTTTCGTATTTACTTGGGTCCCAGTCATGCCAGCTCTGCTGTTCGCCATGCATTTGCCACCCTCTTTGGAATATACTTTGCTGTCTTCTGCTTTGGGTGGTGAGTATTTAGTCACCAAGTCACCATGTAGACAGGTCTTGGGTAAAAGTATTTTAAAAATTCATATCAACTTTTCTGGATTACATCTTTGTAGTCTTAAGGCACATTCTTTATTATCAAGAGAAAAAAAAAACAACCAAAATGATTCCTAATAAAAATAGCCATCCCAAGCCCTCAAAGTAAAACAAGCCATGAAAATATTTGTAAATGAAGTTTGTGCTGTCTGTTCTGTTGGTTATCTGTATAGGGTATGCTGTGAGGATGCCTCTTTTGGAAAAAATGTGTTTAGTTTGACTGTGCACTTGGAGCTAGGCTGCTCTTTCTCTGAATGAAACACATTGATAATATCTTGTCCAGAAGTATTAATCTATGTTGGATAATAAGGCTATTAGAATGTCATTGTGATAATCCATGTTTACTGATGTCCTGACGTAACACGACGTTTATTTCATTTGTATGGAAAAATATTACCTTGTTCTGAACTTCCATCTCCTCCAGGTCACATTATCTAAATACTCGCTTTGTTGTCTTCAAGGTATTCCGTTCATCTTTTTGTATTGGTGGTGATGAACTATGGCATTATGAATATGGCGAGTATTCCCAACATCCACAGGTGAGCTTATGTGGCTGCAAGACTGGAGCTGCCTCTCTGAGAACATCTTTCATAGAGAAGCATGAGGGTTTTTTAGGACCATCTCCTCTTCTTTCCTGCCTTTCTTTCCCAGTTACTTGCAGAAGCTGTCAGAAGAGAGAAGAATCTCTAATTTCAATTTAGAGAACCATCTGTAATTTCTATTTGTGGTTTTTACATTTCCTGCTGAAACTGCTGGTCTCAAAACTCAGCTTTTGTGGGTTTAACAACTTATGCCCAAACCTCTGGCTTGCTAAACATAATGAAGTCATATTCTCCTTGGTTTTGTGTCCTTGAGGAGCACTTTTGATAATCCGTTGTAATGTGTTCTTCCCCTTGCTGTATAGTCTTTAGATATTTTCCACTTAGTTTTGAGTTAGGTAGTTCAAATGAGGTCATTGTGGCAGCTTAACTTAGTGATCTACAAAATTGTCTTGCATTTCATACTGGGCTAAGAGCTTGATCAAGTTCAAAGTACCAGAAATGTCACTACTTTGAAGCAGAAGCTTACAGCGTCATCATGAGAAGTTTTTTACCATGGAATCTTTCTGTTCCCTACACAAATCTCAGAGGAAGGAAGACACCTTCACACTTCTGTGTGAAAAAAGAAAACTAGATGGCAGTAAAATCTGCTTTTTTCATTGAATAAGAGAAATTTCACATGAAAGAGCTCTGCTCAGTCACTGAGCCTTCTCAATTGGGTACCGTACTCTGGTAGGGGCCAGCACATTGGAGTTTTTAAAATTGTGTAGGTGGACTTCTTTGCTTCCTATCAATGAGTATAATCAGGAATTTTATTTGTAAAACTGCTACTTTATAGCAGGCCAGAAGGATGAGCTCATAGAATCATAGAATATGTCAGGTTGGAAATGATCCATCAGGATCATCAGGTCCAACTCCTGGCCCTGTGTAGGCCACCCCAGGAATCACACCATGTGATGTTTGTTCTTCTGATTTTACTATTGTGTTGGCCTCCATAACAGCATGTGGCTAATGCTGTGGTTTGGTTTGGGCATGTTATAGGTGATCTCTCTCTTTTCGCTCTATGTGGCTGTTTTGGAGCAGCTGCTGAAGGATTTCACCAGTCTGGGCTGGTGAATGGAAAAACCTTATTTACTCATCTTCAGGCCTAGGGCTGTCTGAAGGTCTAATGCTCAATCATCTCCCCTTCTTCTTTATCCCTTCCTGAGGCAACCCCTCTCAAGTGGGAATCATCACTTACAATTTGCTATGAATCATTTGGCAATGTGACCCAGCAACAGGCTGGTCTATAGCAGTCACCAACATTTTGCACCAGCAAGGCTGGTATTATTCAAGGAGCCTTTTTTCCACTGCCTCACAAAATGCAAAGCCCAGAAGTCCAGAGGCAATATTAAAAATAGTAGTTGGACAATGTTTCTGAAAGAAATGCCATCCAGAGACCATAAGGAAAAGTTACTAAGAATGTGTATTACTTATCTGCTTGTCATTGTCCCTGTCTGTCACTTGGGGGGAAATGCAGGAGTGGATTGTGGATCAGGGGAACCAAGTCTACTGAGGGAATCCAACACTTGCTTACATCTTCCAAGGCAGGTGTAGATGGCAGGGAAATGGTCACAGTTTCAACAGGAAGCCCCCTCACCCTTAATGTTTAGCCAGTTAGTCACAATGGGAAAAATAATTGCTCATTGCAACATAAATTTAGCTGGTTCATATAACGCCACCCACTGTGGTTGTTTTAAACTGATTTAAGTAAATGTGAAATAGCAATCCAACATACTGAAAAGCCATAGCAGGTCTGGGAGGACTGGATTAGGACTACTGTATTCCATGAGCAACATGACTCAACATATATCAACATTATTTATTTTGGCACAATAATAGCATATTCAATATGCTTGAGAATAAGCTTGAAAAATGCCTGTTTAAGGGCTGGGCCTGTTAATGATAACTGGATCCTTGGTTTCATCCCCCCTCCAAATGCAAGTGGAATAGCACAAAAGAAATAAAGAAAACACAAGGTTTAACCTACATGCTTCTTTCCCTGGTTATTTTCTGCTAGTTTGATCTATGGTGAGGCTGCCAGCCTTCAAAGCCTATAAATGGACAAACTAATCCAGCATCAGAAATGTTCTGAGCTGCAGCATCAATTCAGTATATCTCTCTTTGCTCACCCCCCTTTCAATCTTAGGTGTTTTACACTTAAGCACCAAGGCTTATTTTAGATTTTTCATCCTATTTTTCAAAGTTACGTGTCTGAACTGAGTGATTTACCTTGGCAGGGATTCTTGTCATTCTCTGTTGATGAGAGGGAACCCAAGGACCTTGCTGGGACTCAGCTGGATGCCTGACAGGGATAAAATAATATTTCCTCTGAATCTCCTGAAGAAGCTGTCATATCCATCGAGTCTGCCTTTCATCTAGCTGTTTGGTGTGAGCCACATGACCTTCAAGTTGCCTTGCAATCTGTCACTGCCATTCACACTGCAGTTTATTAGTCCTCAGGGAGGAAAACCTAATTTATGTTAAAGACAGCCATGACTGATAACGGCCTGGCTCATTTGCAGTCCTCTGGGTACTGTTCCTCTTGTTTGGTTTCACTTTTGGATCTCCACCATGATCAATTCTCCCATGGGTCTAAAGGAATCCCACTTGGCAGTGTGTGCTGCCAGCCTGCTTGACCTCCCATGACTCAGCTCTGCCAGGTGTGTGGGATGTGCGCTCTTGTTTCTCTCTAACTCTTCGCATCTTCTCATCCACACGACCATCTTCTCCTGGTGCAGGGGACAGCAGTAGATCTGGTCCTGGTCTGTCCATGGGATGCAAGTCTTTTATTCTGATACCCCAGCTCTCTGTTACACTTTCTAGACTGCTTAATTTGTTAGTTGCGTTTCCAAATACCCATCTGCTTCTTTCCTCTTCAGTATCATCTTTCTTGCTCAGGTAAATATGGAGGGAAGTTGGTTGTAGGAAAGGGTGCATCTGCCCCACTTAGGTACTGCATTGCCTCCAGTCCTCAGACTGTTCATCTCTTAAGATAGTCATGCTACTGTCCTGCCTAGTGTAATTTTACTATTATCTTTTAAAACAGAGAGTGAATTTATTAAACTCCACTTAATGATTGCTTCTTCTGGAAAAGGGCATCTATTGGTATTTAGGGCTGAAAAGGTCAGGCTGTGTGTCATTATCTGCCTTTATACAGAATTAGATGAGAGAGGAACCTGGGGAAGGGAGAGGAACCAATCTTAAACCTGAAATATTTTAGTTTCTGGTAGATCTGAGAAAGAGTTGTACACATAAATAAAGAATATATACAGATAAAAAAGGCAGTGGATGACTTTGAAACATATACAGTATCATCTAGTCTGATGTACTTGAGGAAGACAGAAACTTCTATGTGGGGGTGGGAGCTCTGAAATAAAAATGCCCCACTTAAAGTGATCTTATATCCTTTACTGTGAGGAGACACCTCCATAACGCTTCAGCTGGAAAACCACCAGTCCTCTCAACATTTCTGTTATCTCTTAGGTAACATAGATTCCCACTTGTTAACAACCTAATTTGCAAAAATCAAACTCCACTTCTAAACAAGCCCAAACCCAGTCTGAGTGACTCTACTTCTTGTTGGTACTTGTGTTGGTAACTATGTGTTCTGTATATTGTGTTTTTAGGTACTCCTTTTTCGTAGCTATGGGATACCTCATGTTGTGCCACATAAGCCGAATATACATATTTCATTATGGTATTCTCACTACAGATTTTTCCGGGTGAGTGAGTCTGCAGTCTGGGTCATGTGTCAGTTAATATTAGTATATTTTAAGAATAATTCTTGTATTATCTGGGGAGTGCTGCAATTTTGTTTCCCTTAAGCTCTTTATAAGACACTTTTTTTTGTTGTTGTTTTCAAGGAAAGAATAAAAGCTGTGTGACTTTTTTTTTTTTTTTTTTAATTGACTCATTGTTTCTGCACTTTTCTTGCTAGGCACTGTCTAGTTAGGAGAGTAGATCATCATTAGTTGCATTACTACCTAGAGCAGCCTGGAAAGAAAAGTCTTTGAATCTTTGCATCTGCTTCCTGTGCTGGTGGAACACTCACAGCCCTGGCAAGCAGCATAGCTGACTCCCTGGTACCTGATGGGGTGGGCTGCTCTCCTACCACATTACTAGGCAGAGCTATCAGCTATGAGCCATCCTTTCCCTCTTTTGATTTACCTTGTTGCCCCAACCAGGGGGACTGGTCGTGGAAGAAGAGGAGCGGTGGCTGTTCGTATCATAGAGTAGGTAGCCTTTTCTGCTCTCTTGAAGAAAAAGGAGCCGCTCTTAACCTCTTGACAATAATAATGATACTGAAAGAATAATACCTGAACTTACTCCGTTATTTGATTTTGTCTTGGTGCTTCCATATAAACCAATTACTAAACTTCAGTCAAACATAAAACTCCCAAGTGCTAAACAAATGGGAAATGTAGTATGGAAATCAACTGCATCTTCATGGTATATTTTAGAAACAAAGAATAAATAAAAATACTGTAACGATTTTTATAGAGATTTGCAATGCAAAGTGCTGAAACCCTGGTCAGCTTCATAAATCTGACTTAGAATTTCTTTTCCCCATCTGTAAATAATATGTGCCCACATATGCTCTAAACAGGTGTGATGACCCAGAGATACAAAATGTACTCCTGAACCAGTTTTACCATGTATGAACACCAACTGAGCCTCCTCTTGCTTGTTCTCCCATGTTTGCTGGTTCCACATCCATTGCATGTGGTAATAGGGAAGAATTCAAACAGATTCCTGTTCAGAGGATGGCCTTAAAGTTCTTCAGGACTTGAGAAACAACTGACACACCCATGGAGCAATGCCCACCTCCCAGAAGTCTCCCACCTTTTTGGGTAAATGTAGCTGGGGATATACATGGAGAAGGCAAAATGCTGGATTTAAGGCAGTCTTCAGGAGAGAACGAAAAGCCTGTCCTCAACTGACTTGTATTTGAGTTCTCAATATCCTCTATGTCTCTGTTGATATTGGATTGCAAGGAAAAGTTTTAATTCACATTGAATAGGCACATAACCAGTTCTAGAGCCATCAGCTTTCACTGTCAGTTCCCTAAAGTGATGAGCCAAATGTTAAATGAGTGTTTCCCAGTATCAGTGCTGAAAGCTGGCAGACCTTGTTTGCTCTCTTGAGCTGCTCTGTACTCTTAACAGCTTGCATGCATAACCCTTTTAAAGTGTGCTTGCAAATACATTTTTTTTTATCTTTAATAATATCTGTTTGCACTATTTGTTTGGAGTTCCCCCATTTTGAGAGCACAGCTTGTAAAATGCAGGTAGATATGGAGAGAACAAGGTAACTTTTGAGTCATGTCTTAAGTAAACTGAAAATGGAAGATCAAACTGTGACTTATCACTTCAAGGTTAAGGAACCTTGTTGACTACTTAATTCTTCTAAATCATGCAAAAGGTTGGTCACCAACTCCCACAGTCAAAACTGTACTTCAGCTGCTTGCAGCAGTTTCTTGATTTAAGAGATTTTAGTGTATTGCATAGTAATTAGGGGAAAACTAAGTTTTTAAAACTACATGCCAGTTTTTAATGAAAACCAGCTCCAGTTTGCTACACTTTAATTTTAATTATTTTGAAGAAAACAAATATATATTTTATCTAAGTACTTTCATTTATATTATTTCACAAAAATGTGGTGACATAGTGTAGGAGTTTTCTCCTGACTATTTTGCCAAAGAAAACTACTAATTTTTGAACACTAATTGTAAAGCAACCAAATGTGCTTCCCCCTAAATTCAAATCAGTCTTTGAGAGAAACATGCATATTTTATTTTGTTTAGTTTGCCATGGCATTTGTACATTGTACCTAGGAAAACTTAATCCTAACCCTTCTTTCTCTTTTTCTCTCTCTTATTTCTTCTTTTTGCTAAGAGGATTATGCTGGTAAGTTTCCTGGTTTCTCTATAACTTTATAAAAATTCTAATAATAACATACAATTTGTGGTTTTTTCTTTGTATCACAGCCTTAGACCCAGTATAGTAATGACATGGCTCTAGGGAGAAATACATTTAAAATACATAAAGGGATCTTGATTGAGATTTTTGGAAACTAGTAACAGATATGGTTTCATTCTAGCATGCTATGTGAACAAATACCATATGATCATTTGGACAGAATTCAGAGGAGCTCAGCATCTGTATGAAGTTGTGTCTGCTGTAATCCTTTGCTTGATTAACATCATAGATCTCTCTGATTTCATCTTTGAGTTATTGCAGTGTCTGAGCAAAAATTTCTAATACTGCAGCTCATTTGGTGAACTCCAGGGAATGATCATGCGTGTATGAGTTTCTTGGCACTATTTCTTAGAGAAAAGAAACTCAGCCTGTGAAAATTGCCATACACAGTGACATTGCTTTCTAATCTTCTGTTGGTCTTGGAGAGACCAGAGCTGTATCAGGGATGCTTCAGAGACTTCTCCTCCCTGCAAATGTTAAATCAGTACCTCTTACACGAGTGTTTTTGTGGACATCCCTCTCCAGAAGATACAGACATCTTTATGTGTTTGCTGAACCCCAAATGCACAGCAGCAACAGCATTCTCAGCAAACTGCTTGTAAAAAGATGTTCATTGAAAGAGCTTTCTTGAAAAGCCATAGGAGCAGATAATTTAGTAATAAGTGTCACTTCAGGCAGTGAATTTTTGTTGGGTGGTTAGTTGATGGTTTTTGCCCTCTCGGTGACTTAATATCAACCACAAAAGAAAGGAACTAAGGAACAAGGCCAGTTCTTAACAAGGAAATACATTTGTTGATGGGAACAAACATTGATGGCCTCTGTTACCATGTTAAAACACAATGCAGAAATATTAACTGGTCCTGTGAGCTCAGTTATTTTTATTTTCTTGTCACTTAAGCGTATGAAGTACGTTACGTTGCCTGCAGTGTATGTTCCAGCACTTCTGGGAATCTTTGTCCCTCAGCAAATCTCCAGAGGCAGCACAGCAGCACATGTGCAGGGTGAGTAAAGGCAGGACCATCTGGGTTCTGTGCCCTCTGGTGCTTTGCTGCTGCTGAGCATTTGTCCACTTGAGACTGTGCTGAGATCACTTGCTATTAAAGAGAAGCCCTGCAAGAGCCACAATGTGGGAATTAGACAAAGTCCAAGCAGCCACTACTAGAGAGCTCCACAAGCCTAGTGCATCCCATGACACTTCTCTAGAAGTAAAGACTTTTAAGTGAAATGCTTCTGTCATGAAGGCGTAAGAAACGCTCTTTGGGAGAGTCCACCAAAAAGGACTGCGTGGAGCAAATTGGAAACTGCTTTGGAGGCATGAGTTTGTTCAGTTGAAGTATTTTTCCTCTGTGTGGTTCAGCACTTCTTCATTTTGCTTTTGGCAGCAGACCTTTACTTCTGTTTTCAGTGAGGCTGTTGTGGCATCTCTGGCTCGGTGTTCCCCTCGGCAGCATGTTTAGGCTTATAGCAGAGTGTGACTAGTGAACTTCTCATGCCTAAATAGAGAAAACTGAAACAAATGTTTGCTGTTTCAGTGTCTTGTCTGCAATGAGCCTTTTGGCTCCACCTCCTCTCAGTGAAATCAGGTCAGTGGAAACTATTTCTAGCCAGTGTATGCCAGACTCCACCATGGGATTACCTAAGGTCAGGCAGACTCAGTTTGATAAATGTCTTTTCTCTCTTATGCATCAAAGCTTACTGAGAGATGAAGCAAGACTGTGGAATGGGGAGAATCCCCAAAGCTTGCTACAAACCATGCTCACATGTAGTTCCACTGGCCTGTGCCTCTGAGTAAATTTATTTCACTTGGGCAAAACATGTTGAAAAATGACATTCACTGTATATTTAATTTAAAAGGTTTAATTAGGGAGCAAACCCCTCTGTTGAGCATTCTTTGTAAATCACTGCATCTTTGTCTTGTGTTTCAAGGCATCTAATAAAAGTTTGGGGTTTTTTAGTTGTTGAAATTTCCTGTTTTATACCAACTCCCTAGGACTATTTAGTGATTTTTATTATTATTAATTTTTCTAACAGTTGGCCACTGTGGTTTGTGTGTAAGCAATACAATGCAAATACAACTGAGATGAAAAGTTTAGCATGTATATAAAACAAAGATGGGGGGAAACAGTCCCACCAGGGGTAAACCTAATTCTATGATAGTGGATGTAGATGAGGTAGAATCACAGCCCTTAACATATAGTTGCAAAGCAATTGGAAGGTGTTCAAATATGATCAAGTTCAAGTCATTTCTTCTTCTTAAATATGTTTTATTTCAAGAAAAAAATTATTTGAAGTTCTGTAGCTTTGTTAACTCCTCTTTTGGTCTGTAGCACTTCAGGCTTTTTCCATAGTCTAAGCTTTCAATTATTATCATGTCGAAAAGCAGTTGACTATGTGTGACATGATTTTACATATTATCTTGCTCAATGTTTTATTACTGGTTTAAATTAGAGGTTGCCTGAAAGGCTGGAAATGACAATTCAGTACTCTGATGTTGTCAAATTTTAGTAATCTTGAATACTCAATGAGTATTCAAGAAACTATTTTTTCCCCTAAATTAAATGTTTTGGATTTGTTTTTTTTTTTCTTATCTAATTTTTAATACTGATTCTGAACTCGTGTCCTCATGCATTGTTCTGCAAATACAGGAACAGGAGTATTTTTCATTCTGAAAAAACAAAAACTTGCTCTTTGTGTGTGTGCAGTGAGGAGAGATCGAGGCCCCAGGGAAGAACGGGACAGGTGTGGGTATGCAGAAGGTCAGGGGCCTCCACATCCCAAAGGAGATGACAGAAGCAATGACCAGGAGATGACAGAGCTTACATCACTACTGTTGCTCCATCTTGCTCTGCCCTTTCTTGCAGCCACAGCTTGGTCCCCCAGTGTGATCAAGTGATTGAAGGAATGGTAGATGAGTGAGGGAGGAGGAAGACTCTCCTTGCTCACCTGAAACCTTGCTTGCCCTTTGTGCAAAATGTTTAATGATCCCTGAAACTGATCTTGTGAAAGATTTAGAGGGTGCCACCCTACTGGCACTGTACAGCAGTGCCACCTTCCCGAGCAGGTTATAGAAGAGAGATGTGGATATGTAATATGATGATGGCAGGAAAGATAAGTGAAGGTAACTGAGACGATACACTTTGTGGGTCTCCCTCCCACCTCAGGTGTCAGCAGTATCAATTTTGTGCTTGCTTGTCTCCTCTGGAGTTGGGATTTGAAGGGAACATACTGTCCATCTTTTCTGATTACAGTGCAGGAGAGGCTAACTTGTTCTGAAGGGTTAGTGTGCCATCAGTGAGGCAATGAATTCCTAATATAGATGAAGAGAATGTCTTTCTTGTATTTATACATTGTGTGACTTCAGTGAAGACTGCATTGTTGTTTCCCTTGATTAGCCAGCACATCAGGATTGTTTGCCTGTTGGTTCTCACTGGGTGGATTATAGTGTGTGGGGGGCAATTTTCTAGGACAAGTGTCTAAATTTAGGTATGTCAAGGCAAACAATGTGAGCCTGAGGTTTAAAGTTACCCACTTCAATACTGGCATAAAGTGCTTGCCCAGAAATGTATGCAGCAAACTGAACCAATTTGAAACAAGTGTAAGTGTTCATCCACAAAGCTGAAAGGTGAACCACTGACAAAATAAAAATCTCTGTTTATTGCAGTAGAACTGCAGTAGTAGAACTGTAGTAGAACTAAACTTCAGTAGTTTAGTGACAACCTCTGTCTCTCAAGGATTAAAAAAATCTGCTTTTTTATATGCTTAAAGAATTGGGATTTTTGTATATTTGAAATGAAAGCTAAATTTTGTATGAATGGGAAGTTTTCTTTGAGAAATGGAATGTTGAAGATAATGGTGAAAACAGCCTATCAGTAACTTTTATGACAAGATAAATTGAATAAAATTTAGAATGACTTTTTCACAATATTGGTGTTATCTGGAAGGTGAAAAACCACTGTTGAATTCATCCATTCCTTAGCTGCCATTTCAAGGAGAGACTCAAGGAGAGAGCTGCTGTACAAAACGTTGTGTTATGGCTGTATTCCAGATATGTGTATATTTAAGCTTTTTCTGGATTTTATGGGCCAAATTTTTACAGATATTTCAAGTAGAGACTTCTGAAATGATAAAAATAGTTTCTGATTAAGAAACTGGCTGATATTGTATATTCTTTGGTTTTGGGTAGAAAATGCAAATCACTCTACCCACACAGAATTACAGGTAGACTCTTGAAAAAGAACAGCCTTATTAGTATTAAAAAAAAAAAGACCAGTTACTTTGAAAGAAGGTCTTTTTCAAGTATTCTTGTGTTTACCATGCATATTGATTATCTTGAATATCAATTTGATTAATTATAGTGGGATATTCATCTTGCAAAAAGTTTATATTAGCCATTGGATTTACATTTGATTGTAACCAGTAGGTCAATTTTAGTTGAGAATGATTCAGAATCTCTTGAAAATCTCTGCAGAACATGAATATTTGACTGTTATTTTAGAAAGACATAATTGAACATAGCTTTTTATTCAGGTTTTTTTCCTTACCTTGAGAAATCAGCAGGGAAAAGTAGTGCTCAAACAAACAAAAGAGTCTTCAACTTATTTTTTTTTCATTGGATTACAGACATTATATTGCAGTGTTTAAAATTAATAACCATATTCTGATTCATCATCTACATCTCTTTAAAAAGTTCTATATACAAGTCAAACCCTTTAAATAGCATGTATAAAAGCTCAGGTTTTAATTTCCTTGTTGAAGTCCTCATTTGTGTTCAAGCAGAAATCTCTGTACAGTTTATGGTAATAATTAATAACCAAACTGTGACACAATCTGTTGTATTAATCCTCAGTGAAGACAAATATAATCTGTGGAACTATTTTTATATGTTATTATCACAATAAATGCTTTGAAAATAACGATGTATCCTTATTACCCTATACCAACCTCCTGGCTATTGCGGTTGTGAACATTTAGTAGATAATGTGAAATCTGGGCACCCTGTGCTGGTGTCCTGAGTGACAGAGAGATGAGGAGAGGCAGTGTTAGCAGGTGTTTATCTTTTGCTTTGCCTGCCATGGTTCTTTCCACGTTACAGATGTCCAGTGCAAGGTTTTTTGCTCTGGGCTTCACATCCCATAGAAGCTGTACATGGACCAGAATGGTGCTTCTGCCCATGAGGGACTTTTTAGTTGTACCCATGGTTAATCCCCCATCTTTCTTCTTACATACCTCTAAATGCTCTTGGCTGTATCCTTCACCCTCATGGTGATGACCTCCTGAAGCCATCAATCTGAGTTTTGATTTTTATTTTTAATTTTTTTTTGACTTGCAGCAGCTCAGATTTGCCTACAGGTTCTTTCTAGCTCAGTAAGGAAGTTTAAGCAGCCCTACTGAGAGCATAGTTGCTATTCCCACACTGCCTCTTTGGTTGGTCCCAAAGCTGCTGGGTGGTTGTGTCTCAGGTACAGCTAGCTCATGGTTTGGAGAGGTCACAGATCCCACATGCCCCAACAGTCCCAGCTGGGTTGTACATCTTGGACAAGCTGTCCACGAGGCAGTTGCATGCCCAAGAAGCAAGGAGGAAACTGCTGTGCTCGCAGCTGCTGTGTTATTTGCATGGACTCCTAATTATTAGGGCTATTCATGTGGGGAAATAAGCATGTGTATGCAGAGCTGACATTTTTTTAGGGCACTAAGGAGATGGACAATAGGAGAGAAACAGTAAGAAGAAACAGAGTTATGTTACAGCAGCACTGTTGTGTTCTAATGTTGTGCCACAGGGGACGAATTTGGCCTTTGCCTGTAAGGAGGCCCGATGGACTGCAGAACTTGGTATTTCCTAGTGTGCTATTGCTCCTGGATTATAATTTGCTCTGCTGCAGGATGGAGAGACATAAAATAAGGCTTTGTGCAAGTTACTTTGTGCAAGTTTTCTGGTGCAAGTTACTGTGGTGTTGCTTTGAACCCAAGCAATTGTCTTAGGCATGAGTTCCTCCATCTGTTTTAATTGAATGTTTTCCACTTGTTGCTAACATAGTTATGCCTTTTAAAGGGATAAAGATACCAGCAAGAAACTAGGGAATAATTTGAATTACAAGATGTAACTGTTGTTTCTGTCTTTATTATAGTCCGCTGATGATAATTACACAGAAGATCACAACACTTGCTTGCCAGTTACATGATGGTAAGAAAAGGGATCTCCTCCCATGTCCTGAAGCCAGCCTTTTTATTCCAGCACAATCTGTGATTGAGTTACAGAGTGGATAAACGTAATTCAGCAAGTAACTCCAAATGAAAAAAAATGCTTTGTGGAGGAAAACTTCACGTTTTGATCAGTTCTCTTGGTTCAAACTGTCTTTGCAGTAACAAAGACAACTATTTACCCTTTGGGTGATCTCCTTAGTTTGGGCCCAATTTGATTTTCGTTAGTACTGTTCAGATGCATCTCCGTTAAGCTCTCTGAAACTGTTCCTGAGTCTCAAAAATCAAGACTTGTGTTTGATACATAGGTTCAGTCACTGGTTCAGTCATTAATGTAGTTATGTATCAAAAATATGCAATGACTGATATATTCAGTGATAAAACACTCCATGAATTATGAGAGATGGAATTCACTAGCTGTTTCCCAGTGCAGGGAGAAGCACAGTTGTGAGCAAAATAACATTGTCTTCAGGCTTGTGCTATGCTGTGACAAAGAGCTCTATTATTTCCCAGTAAAATGCCTGTGTCTTGTGCAGTGCAAAGGCTAGAAATGTCAGTTGTCATCAGTACTGTTATTGCTTGTGCCTACTTATGTTGCAGTGTGAATTTCTGATGGTCCAAGGCTCACTGCGTTATAATCTGTGGGTGAGTGAAAAAGGAGCCTGCTGTACAGTTGTTATGATGTAGAATTTAGGTGTTGGCCACAGAACAGACTACACAGTCTGTCTTTGTTCACAAGCCAAGTTTACACAAGTGGGTCTAATGCTTTTAGCTGTCTATAATGGGTGCAGCTTGAAACTCTACTAACTGACCTTGTCATTGACATTGATGTTGCTGAGCCTTTTCTGCTTCTGTTATTTAAGCTACCCAGCTCAGATATCATTGCATGCCACAGTGGTATGCAGCCTAGATACACACCAATAACATTGAAGGTAAATGAACAGACAGAAAGGAAAAGATAACAGCAGAGGCAGGAGCATTTTAATAGGACCAGAAATCCTACAGGTTAATGATGGTGGAAGAGGCTCATTACATTGTGAACGTCTACATATGGAGCTGTTGATCAAATGGAGGCAGCTTGCAGTTCAGTCATTAGTGACAAATCTCTGTAAAAATTTACCACAACTGCCTGTAAATGGAAACAGATAAACAAATACCCAGCCCTTTAACTAATCAAGTGCTTAATTGTTTTCCTGAAACTCACACTGTCCCAGTATTTACAAACTGCAGTAGAGGAGAGAGAATGGAAATGAGCAGGTTATCATCAGTCTTTTTAAAAAACGGGTCTTATATATATATCAGTAATTATGGCCAGTGGGGCTTAAAACAGTAGTGTTAATTGATGCCATGCCCTTGATCTTGTGAAGAAGTGTATGTACGTGCTCAGCACTGAGTGCTGTGAGTCATCCCATGGCGACTTGTTCTGCTGAAGCCAGTGGGATTCCTCATAGTATGTGCAGTCAAAAGTTCCAGAGTGAAGGTTTTGGGATATTAACTATGAGAACAGCTGTTAATGCACTGGCCACTGTGCAAGATTTTTCCATAGTTTTCCTGGGACAGTGAGTCTATGTTCTACTTCTGGCCCAGAAAGTCAAGTGTACTCGACAGGAGATCACCCTTCCAGCCTGTGTCTTGTACAATTCCAAATTGTCACTGATGTGTGTGTTTAGGCTCACTCCAGCAGCAGGCAGCCAAGCTGCTTGTTCACACCAGCAGAGCTTCTGTTTCCTGAGAGCCTGTTTCACTTCCATTGCCCACTCCTGCTGTGAAATGCTCCATTTCTCACCAAGGAGCCAGCGGGAGACTTGTGCTGAAATGAGAGAGCAGCTTCTGGGAACAGAGGTTTTTCCATCCCAGGACTGTTAGTGGAGGCTGCTGGGGGCTGCAGACTGTTGGTGGCATTGGCGGTTCATTGTGTGTATGGGAATGCTGTGACTGCCCTTCCTGAAAGTGTAGCATTGGGTGAGAAAGGGGGAATGAGGTAAAGAGCTGGGTAAAGAAGTATGGTAGAACATGAGTATACATGGCCAACAAGTTAAGAGTTGAGCTGTATTACAACTGCCTGTGACAAAGAAATCTTTAAGCTTGCGGTTTATGAAGTTATCTGTGGGATGCAAACATAAGGCTTTGAGAACAGCTTTTGAAAAAAGTTTGGCTTTTGAAAAGATCTAATGTGATTTTTCTTTCTCCCTAGGAATAGGGCGGCAAGCTGAGGAACTCTCTGCTGAGCAAAATCGCCTTGCTGTAAAGTAAGAATTTAATTTCCTTTGTGATTTGTGTTAATTTAATACAAAGAAGTTTGAAGTTTGTTTGTTTGGATTTGTTGTTTGGAATTTTTGTTTCCTTTTTAATGTCGGGACCCACTTAATGGCACAGCCATGAGGGTGTTCCATGCTTCTTCCCCATTCATGATGAGCCAAAAGTCCTGCCTGCTTTTTCTAGTTGCTTGAGCAGTTTTGATTTTGTAATGCTGCTTGAGCCCTCCTTACACACAGATAGCTTCTCTAATATATTCCTTATTTCTTCAATCTGGTCAGTAAAGCACTGAAATACTTGGCTACATCTCATTGAATTACACATATACCCCACATGCAACAAAACTAGTCTTCGCAGAATCAACTCTTACATTCAGGCTAAGATAGTGCTATATGGACTTTTTGGCCACTGTCTTCATCCTATCTGTTATATGTTCTTTTTTTAAGTAGAGTTCTCCTTCTCCCTCCTCTCTCAGCAAACCACTCTAGAGCAAAAATTCATTTTTGTTTGACTCTGACACGTCAAGTACTAATTTTCTTTGCTGTAATATTGACACTGAAATTCTGTCTTTCCTATCTCCTTCTCTAGTATTAGTACTCCCAGTTGCTCTGATTAGGTGACTAACCTCATTTTTCAGAGATAGACAGCATGTTGTTCATGTGTTTGAGCACCTTTTTTTTATTTTGTCAAGTGCTGGATGCAGGTGAATTTTTTTTATTTTTTCATTTAAAGGAGAATCAGTGTTAGAGAATTAGTCTTAGAAACATAAAAACTTTTCACAATCAAATACTTGCTTAAGGACAAGGAAATTATTTCCTTCATTTCCAAAGCAGAAGATTCAGCCGTAAGAAAATCTGCCTGTGAGTTTCTAAAAGTAAGAAGGAAGTAATTTCTTGAAAATAAAAAAAACTGTAGGGAACTTTTGCTAACTTTGTGCCTATTTTAAGTGAAAACCATAATGTTTAACTGCACTGGGCCTTTGTGACCATATGATTAATCCTAGTCAAATTCCCACCAAACAGTCTGCTGCTTTTTTTTTTTTTTTTTTTCCTTGTACAGTAGATGAGCTCATAATAGAAAAGTACATGCCAATAGCTCAAGTGTTGGTGGCAGATGAGTCATAACTGAAGAGTTTTAAATCCGCTTTGGTAATACAGCCTTTTGTCTTTCCTCCTGTTCTTGGACTGTTTTTGTTTCTCACCCATCCTCTGTACATTCCTTTGTGCATTGCTCATGTCTCTCCACCCACTAATTTTCAGGATCTAAGTTGAAACGAATGACTTTATTTTCAATATTACTGTAGAGCTCAGAAGCCCAAATCATGGAGCTGATTTTGCAGAACAGAAAGATGAGCCTTGCCCCAGACTGCTTCATCTTTCAGTGAAAAGATTTCACCAGAGAATGTACTATTCAGGCACCAGTATCTACAATAACCAGCAGGGTGAATGCAGAAAATCCTGGCTAAGCTAACTGTTTATTCAAATGAATTCTGCTTCAGGCAACAGCAATGATTTAACTGTTGCTTAGTTTTTTCTGTTAGAAATTTATATTTTGGTCTGAAAGAATTCTAAGTGGATTTTGGTTTATGCACGTTCATCTGCATTTTGGACAGAAAAGTCTTCAAACATGGTGCCCTGGTTTGTCATCCCATCTAGGGACTCCTCATTTACTTTGATGGTGACTGTTAGCACATTTGTAGAGAGCACTGTGTATCTCAGTGCCGAATTTAGATGTAGATGTTTTCTGCAAGTAACAAATAATGCTAGCAGTGAGAGACCTGAGTGTCTTTCTTTTCCATACTACTGATGTGTAGTAGGGAAACTGGATCTTCTTCACATCTAGTGTAAAATTCTTAAGGAATATGTGGGATATGTATTTGCAAAAAGGAAATAACAAACATGATGGACTTTCTTTGACTTTCATCTTCAGCTGTCTTTTGATTTATATGTTTTTTTCCCCTTAGTTCCTTTTCTTGCTTCATGATGCAATACAAGCAATTACTTCCTTTATTTGCACAACAGGACAGAGGGCCCCTTCATTTTCTTCCTCTGTGACTCACATTACACTTCCCATTTTTCTAAAGGCTGAAACGAAGGGTGGGTAAGAGCTCCTTTCTGACCTGAGAGTCTTGGTCTCAAATGCTCTCTGCTCTGTAGTTTTCATAACAAGGCAAGGAGCTGCACTGCACTGCGTGGTGAGACCAGTATTACCCAGCCTGTGATCTATCAGCCGTTACTGGTGCCTGACATACTGGACAGGTGTCCAAAACCAGTTACAAAATTCTCACTGTAAGTGCTGCTGGCCTGTTCAAAATGTGCTAGTCAGTTTCTCTGAGAGTGGGTATTTATAACTTTTTAACTAAAATGTTTCTGACAACATAATGGCAACTTTTCAAATCATAGCATTAGTTCAACTTCCACATTACCCTTGTTCTGACTGCCGTCTGCCAGGCATCACTGGTATATAAGAGAGGCTGTGCTTCATCTTCTCCAAAACATATGGGTTGAGCTTCCAACCTGGGGGGGAGGGTGGCAGAGAGCTAGGGATTGAGAAAGAGAGTACAGCAAAAAAGCCTGTGCTCTGTTTTACCTTGTTTTGCTATTTTTAAATTATTTTGGTTTGTGCTTGATTTTGACAGGACAAGACCTTCTTTACTGGAGTATTTAAGCTATCTCCTCAATTTTATGAGCATAATAGCTGGGCCTTGCAGCAATTACAAGGATTATATAGCCTTCATTGAAGGGAGACATGTGCATATGAAACTGTTAGAAGTGAACTGGAAGCAGAAGGGTTATGACAGACTTCCTGATCCTTCCCCAACTGTAAGTTCTAAAATGACAAAGATTTATTGGAAAAGGCACAAGAGTACAGTTTTGTACATGATTCTCATGATTGAAAATGAAGAATAAAATAAATTTTTTTATTATTACAGTGGTTTTATTATTTGAAGTGGTTGCTGTTTATCACAGGGCCAGGGGTGGAGGGGGTAGTGTCTTCCACTTGAATTCCTCAAATAGGTTTGGCTTGCAGAACGAGTCATTGGCTAATGAGTGTCCTTTGTGCAGCCATGGGAGCCGTCTGCAGGTTCTGATGATGACAAGTTGCAGCTCAGCTCCCAGCAGAAGAGAAAATACCAAAAAGAAAGGAGTCAAACGTCCCCTCTAATGCAGGAGATGTTAGAGTACATGAATCACCACAACTCAGAAACTGTCACTTGTCAAGCAGCTTTGCAAGAGAACTGCACACTTGAAGATGACTTGGAGGTCATTTTTCAGATACAATTTACAAAAATTATTTGTTTTTTAATATTACTTAAGACCTTATAAAAAGCCTACTTGTAATATAGGATAACATAGCATGAGTATCTCTCTTATCCTAGGGCAAAACCGAATGTGTGGTTTTGTGTGTGCAGAATGTCTCCTCTGAAACTCAGTGTCAGCACATACATGCCTGATAATTGTTGCACATGGCTGTTTTTCTACTGATTTCCATTAGTCTGAATGAAGTCAGTATAAGGGCCATACTGCCTCTGATGCAAGTCAGCAAAGAATATTAAAATTTGCATTGTAACTATTTAAAGATATTTACACATTAATTTATTCCTGAAGAGGAAAAAGATATAAAAAGAGTACTTGGGATAAAAAAACGCATTGTTGCTTCAACAATATTACCCTTTTATTAGTCTTTTGAGAACATGAGTCAAGTTTTACATGGCATCCATGTGCCAGATTTACCTTTTTAATTATAACTATATCAAGCAGAGCTTACTCCTGATGTGTATTTGAAATTGAGCTTCTAGCTATTGACATAATTGTCAGTAATATTAGTATACAGAAAGCTAGGGAATGATAAAAGAAAACATGTATGATGTAGGAGATATGCTGTATCATGGGAGGGTATGCTTACTGTATAAATTGTACACTTTGGGGGCAAGTGATTTTTTAGCAAGACCTTGGCTAGTTGCTTGGAAATAAGACCTACTGTTGTACTGAATACCAGTGCTTTTGGCTTCCAGGAGGAATACAGTCTTCGGTTCCAGGGAATGACAGTCTGTATAGGGAAGATTTCTTCTTTAGCCTGTAGGGTTTGTTTTTTTGTTAGTTTCCTTTCTCATTTTAGGACTTTTGCTAACTGATGTAGGAGTCTTTTGTGAAGTCCATCACCAATTTTGGCTTCTAATTGTGTTTTGTACCTATCTGTAGGTAGCTCAGTAAAACACATTAAAACCAGAGCTTTGACTGTGGGCTTTTCTTAATTACTTCTAAATTAATTGTCAACCTTATAACTGCTGACTTTATTGGTTCTTGAAGCACATTGGTTTTATGTTGTATTTGCTATTTTCTTCTCCTCTTGAGCAAATGTTTCTAATGAATGTTTCATTGTTCTTTGTGCTTTTAGGGAGCAGTGATGTACAAGCTGTGTATCACGCTAGTATCTCTCATTTTATTCTTGACACTTACCAAGAACTTTCCTATGGCATATATTATTGATAATGAATTTCTTGATAAAACACCTTTCTTGTCAAGACTCGGTTACCTATATGTTGTAACACAGGCAGCAAAACCGAAGTATTACTTTGCATGGACATTAGGTAAGTATTGCTACATGACTTATTTTTGTAGGTAACAAGTAGTTTCAAAGTGGGGGAGGACATCTGAAACATTGTGGGGAAACAAAAACAAATTAGTCCCTAGACCTGCAGTTCCCGTGGGAGATGCCCATGTGTTCCTGTAGGCACTGGAACCCACAGAAGTGGGAAGATGTCAAAATTTTAGAAGAAGGGACATAAAATACCCTCTAGCTTGTCTGACACTCCCTGCCTCTGGAACCAAATAGGCTTTTCAGCTTCTCACCCATAAAGTCAATGTAACAATTTCCTCTTACTTCAAGCTTTGTAATTGTAATAAAACAATTTTTACTGGAATATTTAGGAAAAAAAGTTTTCCTCCCCTAAACCTTGCTTTTTAGTCTTTGTTCACAATTTTCCACTTCTGACTGTAGGATTGGGAGGTTAAAATTGGTGTTGCTGGCTTAAAATTGGTGTTGCTGGCTTAGGCTTTTTAAGTATAAGTAGGCCAACTGACCTCTCTCTTCCTAAGGGGCATCTTTAGCACATGCATCTGTATTAGAAAGATGCAGTACTTGATGGTGTGCTGAAGTTGGGCTTTGTTTCTAAAGGCACTGTGTGATACTGTACATGGTAGCTTTGAGTGGTCAAGAGAAATGACTGGAGAGCCATAGGGAAGGTGGGAAATGAAGAAGGTGATAGGAAGGACCCAATAATTTCTCAAAAAAAAAAAAAAAGAGATGAGAAAAAAGAAGGCTTATTATAGAGAGAAACAAATTTCTTTTTTTTGGAAGCCAGATAGATTTGTGGTCAAATAATCTTTTTATACCTTTTACCTTCTTCCTTTTAGAAGTCACCTTTGCTATCCGTGTGTGTGGAGTTAAATCCTTCTAGGCCAGGGTGAAAATTAAGAGACTTAATTTTTTTTGCCAGTGTTACTAGAGTTTGTGTGTAAGGGGGATCCTGAAAATGAAGCCAGCAATAAACCTGAAACAGAAGAAATCATTGAGATAGGATGGAAAGAGCCAGGGAACTCATTGCAAGACTGTGATTAAACTGCTGGGAATAAATCTGACAGATTGAGGGAGGACAGCCAGGACTGTCGTGTGTGGGGTGGGAAGGACTTTGGGATAAAGACTAAATTGCTCAGAAACTTATTTGTGTAGGACCGAATGTTAAATTGTTGCCATCAATTTTTCCTCCATTACAGTTAACCAAAAGTCCATGATTGAACAGAGAAACTGAACTTGGATTTGTGGTGTGACTAAGCCCTAGAATTAGGAGAAATCTCATACAAGTAAGGGGTTTCAGGAAAGGCATGCATTGCATACTGTGGAGGGTGAGGTCTCTATTACTCCCATTACAACTGCAAGCAGCAGAACAGCAGACTCTTTATCCTTTTGCAATTTAGCTCCCAGGGCATTGTAGCAGTGCCTGCTGAAGAAGCTGGTAAGTGTTTCCTGTCCTCAGAAAAGGACAGTTATGCTATTGTGTGAGAGCCATAGTGCTGAATTCCTCCACATCCGTGGAAAGACTGAAAATTCAGCTTCTCGCTTCATTAGCAATAGTCATGGGAACACGGCTGCAACCCTTAACTCAGAGCTGTCAATGAGAAACCAGTTCAGGACTGAGTGCCTGCACCCAAAGAGCTGTGAAAGTAATACACCAGAGCTGTGCAAGCTGTCAGGGAAGCCTCTGCTGTCTCCGTGGAGGCTGGGATTTTGTGGGAATCCTGAAGGTGGGCAGTTGTTATTCATCTGCACTTCATGCCTTGCCCTGCAGGCAGCAGCTTGGGAAGCCAGAGGCTTACAGGACTGCTGTATTATTGCGTCACTGATTTTCTGGCCAGAAACACTAAGTGGTCCCTGCCACCTTTAAGAGCAATGAGGAACAAATCCAGGAGTCCTGGTTGACAGTTACATGCAGCTCCGGTCTCTGAGGTTGGACAGGGTCTTATGGGACAATTCCAGGCAGGGTTGCTGTTTGACCTCCCTTTCCGTCAGTAAAATCAAGCTTGTTTTGTAAAGAATAAACAAAATTGAAAGTTACAGGTTAAAGAAGGTTGCTCTTTTATTCATGTATAGTTAGTCTTGTTGCTTTTAACTGCGTTCTCCCCCTGGTGTTGTGCTTCAGGGCTTCTCCCTGAATTTGTCCTTGTACTCAGAGCATCTACAAAGAAAAATCAATTTTCATTCTTGGGAAGGAAATGCTGATCTTTTAAAAGTATAACTTAACCAGTCTTGTATTTTGTAAATTATCAAAATGCATTACCTGTATTTTTGCTTTCCCTTTTCTCCAAATGATCCTCAGTGCTGGCAGTACCCAGTGACCCAGAATCCCTTCTGTTCTCTTAGTACTCCATGAGAGGATTTTGGCAGGGGCACATTGAAAGCAGAATCTTGAGATGCAGTGATGAAGTTGCTCCCAGGCAAGGCTTAGAGGGGTAGGAGCTGACCAGCAGCCTGGGAGAGAGCAAGACTGCAGCATGTGAAATACCTACAGTTACCCAAACTTTTATTTGAACTTGAAGTAGTTAAGTCTGTAATTAAAGTTATACAATATTTGATTGGTAGAAATGTTG
The DNA here is from genome assembly GCF_003957555.1 of Calypte anna. Lineage (NCBI taxonomy): Eukaryota > Metazoa > Chordata > Aves > Apodiformes > Trochilidae > Calypte > Calypte anna. The sequence goes on along the minus strand of NC_044245.1, from coordinate 56,170,170 downwards.
AGTTGCACTGAGCAACAGGTTTGACAGAAGGTTTTCTCTGCTGAAGTATGAGCAAAAGTCTGAATTAAAACAACTGTTGGAACTCTTAGTAGGAATGGTAAATGTGTCTTTGAGACACTGCAGTTTTTTTTGAATTCTGGAAAATGTTGTGACATGAAGGTACCCTTTTGAGGAAAAGGCTAGTGTTTTATGGCACCTCTTGTATATCTATCTTGGATATTAAAGGCAAAATAATTGGAAAAGTGATTTCTAGCCATTTTTGTTTTATTTTCCTTTTATTGCTTCTGCCCAAGGTGTACTCTTGCTGAAATGATTCTTGTTGCCTTATAGCAATGCCTCTTTGCCAAGAGGAAGCTGCTCTTTGAAATAGAGCATGCCAGTTGCTACAAAACATGCTTGAATTGTATTTGGTGCCATATTGATTTGTAAGAAAACACAGCTTCTCCAGCAGTCTGATTTGGCCTGTTTTGCTTTGACATTGCAGCAGATGCAGTCAACAATGCCGCTGGTTATGGATTCAGTGGAGTTGATGAGAGGGGTACTTTCCGCTGGGACCTGTTGTCAAATTTAAATATCTGGAATATTGAGGTGAGTTAAAGGAATGGCTGCATCACTGTAGTTGTAGAGAAATGAGCATGATATGGAGAAGCTTTGCTGGAAGTAAAATAAGTCCCTGCTACTATGCTTCCTTTCTTTAACATGGAGGGCTTTTGTATTTTATCTGTTGGGCAGATAAAAAGCATCTGTCAAGCAGCCATTGTCAGCCAGCTCTGCATTCTGGTTGCATTTCTAAATAGTTCAAGAGGGCTAATAAATTGATCATTAAGATGATTAATAAATGAGCAGTCAATTCCTGTAGATTTTGGGTGAGTTCAGAGGGTCAATAAATTGCTCACAGCTATGATTCTCCACCATCTGTGGTGTATTCTGCTTGTTTACTTCTAACAGTCTTCCACTTTTGGAACCCAGTTGAGATGGGTGGTGGCAGTGAAAGAGGCTGCTAAGTGTAGTCATTGCACAGACACTTGCAAGGGCTGGGTCCCTGCACATGCCTGGAATGCCTCTTGTAAATGGAGAAAAGCAAAGGTTGTAGAGATAATGGGTACAAACTGAGCAGCCTGAATAGAAACTGGAGAGCCATATGGAGCTTAGTTGGCTGCTGATCTGAACTCCGTACAGCATTCCACACTGTTGCTCAAAACATCTGTCACACATGTTTCTTTTGATTACACTATACAATAAGGAAAAGAGACACTACAGAGGCCATTACTTTGGGTAAGCCTTGAGCTGTCACTTCATGCACCAATAAAAATTTCAGGAGATGAAGTCCAAGTGTGATTTGTACAGTGTGGTTTCAGCAGGTGTAGACACCTGCATGTATAAAATTGCTTAAGCATTGAGAACCTGAGTGCTAAGTGTGGCTAAAATGTGACCTGATCTGTAGTAAAGATAACTACATGGCAGGAGTTGTGAGGGTGCTAAAATGTGACTGGGGCTTAAACACATGTGGTGGATTTAAGGCCTTGGCAACACTCATATTTTGAGAGCCAGTGGCTATTTTCTCTCTAACTAATGTAACTAAGGGAATTTAAAGAAGCACAAAAGAGAGCAACAATATTAGTTGGAAGAGAGATTATATTTTTCTTGTCTTCTCTTGGTGCAGTGATGCAATTAAAATGTGGCAGTACTGCATAGGGAATTTCTAATTATTTTAATTCTTTAAGCACAGAGAATGAAGTTCTAGCATTCAGGATTCTGTGTGGAAGTGCAAAAATATCCATGTAGTCCCCTTGGACATCTTTGCCTCTATTCCCTCCTTTCCTTGTACCTCCTTTCCTTCAGCTGATATGGTGTCACTAAATTATGTCCTTGTTTGGTGAGAAGGTCTTTTGATCTTTCTGTCAGCAGGTGAGTGTCAGGGGTTGCACAAGGATGGGGAACCACCAGAGGTGAAGTTGACCATGTTTAGGGGAACTTATGCTGAATAGAGTCCATCAGACCTTTCAAACTGGGGGAACTGGAGCTATAAGGAGATATAGGTGGTTTTCCTAGGACCTGGTGTCCACTCTGGTTTCTCAAGCTGGTCAGTGGGCTGAGAATTGGTTTCCAAATTTAGTCCTAAACTTTTTTTGTCAGTGTTTCTCAGTCTTCTCTCTTCCTTCTCCAAGTAATAATGCATTAATTTTAGGCTTTTTTTTAAGCACTTTGTCTTAATAGCACTCTAGGGAAGTTCCAACTGTGTAATATGTGGCAATATATCTCTTCCAAAAATGAAGCTGTTTATGAACTGAAGGACAAGCATTTAATACAAGAAAGCTTTTCAGATTTTCCATAATTTGAAAAATAACCAAACACTGTATTTAATTTTACAAAACAAAGTGAGATTTTGCAGCAAGTGCCAAGTATCCACAGTGACCAATCAGCCTCTATAATGTTCCCCCCAAAACATAGTAGTGTAATGATGAACTGTGGCACAGTTTTCACAACAGTTAGCTACTAGAATTAATATTTTCCATGTATGTCTTCTCTAACTTAAAATGCAAGTATTACCTAACAGGTTTCAGTGCTAACATTTCATGTGAACTTTTTTTTAGACTGCAACAAGTTTTAAAATGTACATTGAAAACTGGAATATTCAGACAGCTGCCTGGCTAAAATGGTAAGAGAAACAAAACAGTAATGTACTTGTGAGACCCAAAAATTCTAGCTAGCCTGGAAAAACACTGACTGCTAAATCTCAGCCTCTTGTCTGTCTTTGTTTTCTGTGTCTGTAACAGCTGTCTGTAACAAGGGGATTAGGTGCTGTCAAGTTTTATTTATGCATATGTAAAAAGCTCACATTTTATATAGAAGCAACAAAGCCATAAATGAACTGTTCAGATCTTTCATAATAAAAAGTAAAAGCATTTTGATGGCATCTTTTAGACTGCTGTTTGCCTCCATTGCTCTTGCTGCACTGTTTCACTTTGCTATGTTACGTTTCCCGTGTGTGCAAGCCCCTGTGTTCCTAGGATCTATTTTAGCTAGAGACATGATATAGTCTGGTTTGAAGTTACCAGAAGATGTTTGCTAGGGAGTCCCTGTTTAGAACGTGGAGAAAAGACTTTTTATATCACTAAGAAGCTCTGATTTTAACCCATGACTGTTAAGACACTTATAAATACTAGCATAAATCCAAATTTTGTAGATGAAACTGTCTCTTGTTTCTTCTTACACTTTTTGACGTGATTAAAGCTCAACATAAAGTCAATGTGAAGCCTGAAATGCAGGCATAGATTTATTGTGGTTATCATAAATAATTTTGTTGTTAAATATATATATCTTAAAAAATAATGTCTACTGATTTCCATTATTCAAATGATGTTGCTGATAAAGAAGTACATTGTCTTGTCTTATCTCTTTGGAACACAATATTTCAAATAAATGTCAGATAGCTAAATAGACTGGCTGGTGTATTCTTAAACTGGTATAATTCCCTTGCACCTTTTGAGTAAGATTTTGGCCATCTAAAGGAACTCCCTGCTTTGCAATACCTTATGGCACTCCCTGTTGTTCCCATCATCTGCCAGATAACAGTGCCTAAAAATACTTCTGTTCACCACAGAAGGGTAGGTTCACATCTCTGTCCTTCGACTTGCTCTGCCATCAGTTTTGAAGGGTAGCGTGTGATTCCAAATAGAGAGATAAAGCTGATAGATTTGATTCCAAATAGAGAGATAAAGCCTGCCCTTTGCCCTGTCATTTATTTAAATTCTGTGAGCACTGGGAATATTTATACACACTCTCTCTCTTTGGGTACTCAGTCCATAAAAGCATGCTTACTCTTTCCATCTAACTCTGCATGTAAATAATGAGAGTGCTTCAGAGGCAAGGTGAGACCATTAAGAAAGCAGAATAAGACCTTTAAAATGGAAAGATTTGAACTGCAGTGCCCATTGTTCAGTGGTGTTCAACCTCTCCTTGTTTTGTTTTCATCTTTGCAGTGTTTGCTATGACAGAGCTCCCTGGTACCCAACAGCTTTAACATTTGTCCTGTCAGCCTTGTGGCATGGTATCTATCCTGGATATTATTTTACATTTCTCACTGGAATCCTTATCACACTTGCAGCCAGAGCAGTATGTACCTTTCATGATTTTCTTCTAAGCGTCTGCTAGATGCTAGCCAGCTGTCAACTGCTGGAACCACCCTGATATGGCCAAGCAGCTTGTCCCTGTTGTGAGCCCTCTCATGCCTTTATGGAAGATACTGTTGATACTCACTTAAACTTTGTTCTGTATTGATGCTAGTTACAAAGTACCCCCAGCAGTTCTAAGCAGCACCAATTCTGCAACTGCTGCAATGCAGATAATCCTGGCTTCTGAATGTTCAGATGGTAGTGCCAGCTATGTCCATGCAGTCAAATTACCTTGAGTGTCAAGGTTAAGCTTGACTCCAGACCTCTGCTAGGTGCTGTTGCCTATACACTGGCGTGTAATTGACTCTGGGCCCAGTCTTTCACAAGAAGCTGTTACAGGTTGACCATTAGCCCAAAGTTGAATTTTTTTGTGTGGATGTAATTGATCAGTAAACTAGTTTCTATTTATGGGCCTCCTCTTGTCCCCAGCAAAAGAAGGACACAGAGCTCCTTGAACATGTCCAGTGGAGTGTCACTGAAATGATCAGAGTGCTGGAGCATTCCCCCTATGAAGACAGGCTGAGGAAGTTGGGGTTGTTCAGCCTAGGGTAGAGGAGGCTCCAAAGTGACCTTACAGCAACTTTCCAATATCTGAAGGGAGCCCACAAGAAAGCTGGGGTAGGGATTTTTACACGGGTGTGTAGCGAGTGGACAAAAGGCAGTGGTTTAAAGCTTGAAGAGGGGAGATTTAGGTTGGACATCAGGAAAAAATTATTTCCTGTGGGGATGGTGAGACACTGAAACAGGTTACCCAGGGAAGTTATGGCTGCCCCCTCCCTGGAAGTGATGAAGATCAAGCTGTATGGGGCCTTGAGCAACTGGGTCAAGTGGGAGGTGTCCTTGCTAATGCAGGGGGATTGGAACTAGATGCTCTTTAAGGTCCCTTCCAACCCAAACCATTCTATGATTCTATGATCTTGGGTAGAGTCACTGAAGACAGAACAGATTTCATGTCTCTCTGTGGTTAAATTTATCACTGTTAATCTTTCAGGCAGAACCAGCAACTTGTGCAGGGCTGGGGAGTACCACCATAGTCCTTCAGAGTTTGACTATGGGTAAATAACCAGGTCAATTTAAAAGGTGAATTAAAGTGACTAGTATTAACCACTATGCCTAGAGCCAAACATGTGGTCCTAATGTGCTGTACATCTTATTTATGATTTCATTTGTGTGAAGCTAAACCAAAATCTCTAGGAAACAGCACATGCTCACAGGTATAAACACATATTCAGTCATTTAAAGTCGAATCATTGAATCATTTAGGTTGGAAAGACCCTTCAGTTCACCAAGGCCAACTGTTAGCCTAGTACTACCCAGGCCAGCACTAAAACACATCCCTAAGTGCCACATCCACACATCATTTAAATATCTCCGGGTATGATATCCAATCTAAACTTGCTCTGACACAACTTGAGGCCATTTCTTCTTACCATGTCACTAGTTACTAGAAATAAAAGACCAACCCCCACTATACTATAACCTTATTTCAGGCAGTTGTACAGAGTAATATGGTCTCCCCTCAGCCTCCTTTATCTCCAGGCTGAACAACCCCAATTCCCTCAGTCGCTTCTCCAAAGACTTTTGCTCCAGACAATTCACCAGCTTTGTTGTCCTTCTTTGGACACCCTCCAACACCTCAATGTCCTTTTTGTAGTGAGTGGCCCAAAACTGAACACAATATTCGAGGGTGCAGCCTTACCAATGCTGAGTATAGGGAGACAGTCACTTCCCTAGTCCTGCTGACCACACTATTTCTGTCTGATACAAGCCAGGATGCTGTTGGCCACCTTGGCCACCCCACTCTGCTGGCTCAGAGTCAGCCAGCTGTTGACCAAGTAACTTTGTTTCATCACTGAGAAACAGTAATAAATCAATAGCATGAGGGAGGAACATGAAATCTTAACAACCCTCTTCCCCAAAGATATTGTGCCAGCTGCCTGGCATGGGAGTCTGATTATGACAGAGGAAATTTAGAGGCACTTCTCTCTTTGCTACTGGTTGGCTGTGGGTTCTTGCGTATGCCAGTTAATACACTTCTGTCTTTCTATGAAGTCTTTCAATACACTGTCTTTCTATGCTCAGAGCTTCCTAACTGGTGAATAAACTTTTCTGTAATGCTCACAGTAAGTGGAGAGCCACACACTGCAATGCATCTGTGTGACTTTGCCTAAGAAATAAATGTATATAATTTTATGTTTACTTTTCTTTGACCTGCAGATAAGGAACAATTGCAGACATTACTTCCTCTCATCAGTGCCTCTCAAGATAGCCTACGACACTGTTACTTGGGTTGTCACTCAACTGGCTGTGTGCTATACTGTTGCACCGTTTGTTATGCTGGCTGTTGAGCCCACCATTAAGTTTTACAAGTAAGTTCTCTTCCTCATGACAGTTATTCTCCAGACTGGCACAGACTTTTGTTAAGTAACCCAAAATACATTGAAAAGCAGTTGGCATTTAATCAAATTTGAAAGAAATTTTACCAGGATGTTTAATAATGTGTAAGGGATGATTTTTGCACTCCCATTAACTTAAAGAGATAATAATATGAAGACAGAGCACTTCTCTTCTTCTCAGTCTTTCTGTGTCCTTGTGTGACTTTACACATATTCATATTCCTTTTTCAAAACAATGAAGGCTCAATTATGAACAGTGGCCAAGGCTGGAGATGTTGACAATAACATGAGTTGGCAATAGGAAGGACTCGGTGAGGAAAGACCAAATTTCCAGCTGCCAATTACATAGAACAGGAGATGTGATTGGTCAGCAGGAGATAAGGAAGGTGCCTGGGAGAGCATTACTTCTTGAATTGATTATGTTTTCCTTTTTGAGTACTTCCATAGTAAGCGAATGTTTCCCGAGGTTCCTTAAAAATTAAGAAAACACCTGTGTTGCAGAGTATATTGGATATACGCTAAGAAAAAAAATTGTAATAAAGAAATTGAGAAAATAATTTTAAAAGGGAGGCTGGACTGCATAGCTTTGCCTCTCATTCTACAGAGGATTCTCAACATAGAATAACAGGTTTTGGTTGAGAAAAAAGGCAATTTCCTCCTCTAATATAAAAGACATAAAACTGGTTGTCAAGATAGCTACCGTCAGTGTCATGTTTGAAAAAGACTAAACTGTGACATTTTCTATTCCTGTTTCTTAAAATATTCTAACATTTAACATCTTACCATTTTAAGATTTGTTTCTTGAAACCCAGAAAAATTACCATATAAAAATGGTTCAAATCTTTCTTAGTTTTGTTATCCTTTCCCAAGTACCTTGTTATAACCAAGTTTTCTGTCTTTCAAGACAAAATTAGCAAATAGCAGTCATAACAACAAAGGAGAGAAAATACTAAAATGCTACTACTAAAGTACTAAATACTAAAACCTGTTTATACATTTACCCCATGAATGGAGTTCTTTCCTTTTGTGCTACAGAGGGCTATTCTATGTGGTAAATATTAATTTCATTCCTTGAGATTACGTTGCTGACATCAAAACTTTAGAAATAAGTATGTATGAAGAACTTGTTAGCACTATGCCAGCATCCATGGAAGCGGAACTTTCACCAAAGTTCTGAACAGAGAAAATTATTTTCCACCCTTGCCAGGTCATCACCTTACTTGTTTTTTGCCCTAGTGACTTTGAACACAGTTAGCACTTACACTTAGAGACTGTTAAGCAAAGAAGTTGTAGGCCTTTGGACAAGGGCATGAATTTTTGGAGCATTGGACAGTCATCCTAAGGACCTTACAAGGGTATTATGAACTGTGGTAAGAAGCATAAACATGAAGGCAGAAAGTTGCATCTCTCTGAGATGCAGTCCATATACTGCTCCCAAATGTCATCCTTCCCAAGCTATCAGAGTTCCATGTAACTGGTTGGAGTGTGTTTTATTTCTGTTCAATCTTGTATATACTGAATTGATTGAAATAAAAATATATTTAATAAGATGTCAAATAAAGATATCTCTGAGTAGTTGCCTTCAAAAACACAACCCTTCTGTAAATATCGTTACCTGTCCTTCCCCAGTTAAAAGTTGAATGTTTTGATTTCTTTCAGATCCCAGCACTTGGAATGTTTGGTTTGTTTTCTTTCACTTAAAAAAAAAGTTCTTTAAAACTTCTACAAGTTTTATGTTCTAAGCATGAAGGATTTTTCTTCAGAATATAACCCAGGTTTACTCTAACATCAATAGAGATGGACTAACTAAGTCCATCTTGAATTTGATAGGTTTATTTGAGCTGTCAGTTTTTGGATTCTGGAGTTTGCTGATTGATTCCTTGCCTCATTAACAACCATGGCAACATTTCCATCAATGCCAGTGGATGTCACATGTACAGGCTATATGAAACTTAAGGATTCATACTTCCTGTGTTTATCCTTTAGCACTAAATCTGCTAGAATTATTGAGGTTGCATAATTCACGTTATTATAAACAAAATTTATATCTTTCTACTTTTGTTCCCAGGTCTATGTATTTTCACATGCACATTCTAAGCATCCTGGTGTTGCTTGTGCTACCAGTCAGACCTCAAGCCCACTCCATAAGAAAGCATCAGAATCAGGCCATGCAGAACTCTGTTGAAAGCAAAGACAAATGATACCTCCATAAAAAAATGGCAAACTTTGAGAAATTGAATTACCATGTTGGAAACAACGAAGAAGAAAAAGGAGTGGGATGAGAGTCGAAGTACAAGACAAGTGGCATGTCTGATGGCTATCTGAAGATGTTACTGGACAGGGCATGAAAGAGCCTGAATGACTGTATTTCTGCTTCAGTTAGGAAAGATTTTACAGGCTATGTTTACAGGTGCAAGGGGCATTTTGATTTTTTTAATAAATATTTTTATGAAATTTTTTTATATATTTAAACTTTTTCACAGAGAGAGGCATTTTTGCTCTTTTACAGAAGTATAAAATTATTAATCAATAATCTTGTCATTAGAGGAACAGGAAGCAGATTGTAAAGAATTAGACCAGTTGCTTGATAGCCTGGTGCAGTGGGTAGCTGGCAGGGGAAACTTTTCATCTCTTGGCTATGGAAGAAAGAAGGTGCAAGTAGAAAACTGTGGAGAGGGACTTACTCACGCTGCTGGCACTGACTCCTGCCCTGTCATGGAGAGGAGGTAGTGGGACTTTCCCTGGCAATCCCCAGAGCAGGGACTGCAGCCTGAGCTTGGCAGCAATGGTACTATGCATCCTTCAACATGCCATCTGCTGGTAATGAGGGCAAGACAAGTCCCTTGGGAATAGGTGTCTGGGAACATTGGCCACTGGCTAGGCCAAGATCTAAAGCCAAGTAAAAGCAAAGCAAGGCAAAAAAATCTTTTAGAGTAAAAGAAAGGACAGTATACCCTGTGATCTCTAGAGCTGTGTTTCTCTAATGATGCATTGCTATCTCAGCCTCACTTTTCAGGTTTAGAGCGATGCAGTGCTTCCATTTGGGTATCAAAATAACTGGGGAGCCATGAGGATTTAGCGTTTTAGAGCTTGCAGTTATGGGTTAAATCTGAAAAAGATTTGTAGTGGATCAGAATGTTCTACTCAAAAACATCCCGTCTTGTGGTTATTTTCCAGCAGGGTAACACTAATATGAATCTTGAACGGCAATTATCATAGTCATAATAGACCATTCTGTGCAAAACACTGTGATGTGGTATGATGATCACAAGAGTCAAGACCAATCCTTTTATGATCTTGATATATGACTTAGCCTGTTGATGCGAATTTCCCTGCTTGTGAAGTCCTTGGCTTACAGGTGTGTTTTGAGGCTTAATTTCAAAGAGCTTGTTGTGCATTGAGATAACCCAGCGCAAAACACTGTCAAATTATTTTTATTTAATTTCTTTAAAATTCACTTACTCCAATAAAAAAAACAGTCTGGTATGACACATCAAAAACAAATAAACCTTTTTGTTTTATAATACTTTTTTTCAGAAATGTTTTTGTCGGGCTTTTGTCAGAAGGATTGGAATACATTTTTTATCATTTAACTGATCTATGATTGAGGAAAGAGTCTGCTGTTTTCTCCATTCTGAATCTGATGTCAGAATAAAATTTTGCAGAATCCAAATATTTTGGGACGAAACCAAATGTTTAAGCCAAAAGAAGTTCTAAAATATATATTTTTTTTTCCTTTCTCTGGTGGGAAGTTTTTGTCCTGTGGCCATCTGATGACTTAAAGCATAGTTTATGAAAGAGTTTATTTGTCCGTTTATTTTGAAGGCAAAATGGTATTAAAAGGTTGACCTGAATAAATGTATTTACAGCCTGGCATCATTAGTGACAAATGTCTAATCTGAAAACAGGTGAGCAGGTGTAAGATCCCTCATGCATGTGAGGAGAGATGTTCAGGTCTCCTGGATTTTACAGATCAGCTGGGCTATACATCCTGCTGAAATGGAGATGTTAGTTTTAGTGGCACCTTTGACCTTAACTCGTCCAGTCTATATTTGTCATTGGGTATATTTTCCTCTTGTGGCATCAACCTCAGTTGTGTTTTAGTGTCTAACATTTCCCTTGAGGAAAGGGCAGGCCTGTCACACGTGGGTGGGAACCAGGGTGAATCCCCAGAAGGAAAGGGGCTCGTGCACTGCTGGTCTTGGGATCCTATGGGCTGGAGCCAGCCTGCCTTTACCTTCTAGAAAGTGACACAAATTGCTATGAGTGCTGGCAGAGCCAGTGTAATGTGTATCAACCCCAGGCTTTGACAGGCCTGCAGAAGGCAAATTTTTCAAGCAGGTTAACTTTAGCACCTGCTCTTGAAAAGTCAATGCCAATGAAATGATTATGGTTATGGATTTGTATCTGCTGCTCTGTGCCCTGAGATGTGCCTGTACAACCTGTGCCCAGGCCTAAAGCCCTTCCCCAGCTGTACATTCAAGAGAGGACAGCTGTTATCAAGGGGGTTTCTTTTTTAGTATTTCACTTTAAATTGAAGTTGCTTAGCTCTATTGCCATTTTGTGTTGTAGTTTCAGCTTCTACAATGCAATGAAAGAGAGCTAGTGAGCAAACTCTTACGCTCCTGTTTTCTCCTAGTGTGAACCTCTTCTAGGAGCAGGAACCCTGCACTTCAATGAGAACTCTTTGTATGGATTTAGCATGATAAATCATATGAACTGAAACTGAAGTGGTCTTTTCAAAATGCTTCTTTTGCAGGGAAAATTGCTGGTTGAATTCGTCTTAACGCTGGTAGGGAAAAAGGAAAAGTTATCTAAAATATTTGCTGCACTGTGTTACTGAGGCAACTTATCTGGACAAAAAGGCAGTCCTGCAAAACTAAACAGAATAAATTTAAATAGCTGTAAAATATTGCTTTGAAAAAAGACTGTTGACTTTTGTACTACCTTTCTCAATCCACTGTGCTGAGTCTTCTGCTCCTTCTCTTCTTCTGATGAGGAGAAAATTTGTTTTATAGAAGGACTGCAAGCAGTTGCTACTATTTAGAGGAGACTCCTGCTGGTAGTGTGAATCTACTTGGTACATGAGTATGTAACTCTGAAGGGCCAGAACAGAAATTCACTTTGTAAAAGTGTGATGGTGGGAGCTTGGTTACTGGCTCCCCATTATTGTTGGTCTCTACTCTGAATACTGTAATTTGGAGGTGCTCTTCAGTGATTTAAATACATTTTTGTGATTACCAACATGCTATTAGTTTCTAATCTAGGTTCCTTGTGCTGAAAAAAAATGAGGAGGTGAAGCTTGTAATGCAAAATCAGTCTTGATGGTTTGTAAGAGAATTAGGGGACTATTAAACAGAAATGTAAAAAGTAGGTTGTAGTGGATTGACAAATGTTGTATTTTAAACACTGGAATACCAAAAGACACCACCACCATCAATACCTTGAACTGAAGGCAAATCCTAGCTGCTATTTTTCAGCACATATAGCTGTATTGAAAGTAAACCAGAAGATGAGGCACACTTAGGAGAGAGGACTGAATGAAGAGTAAAACTTCATTTAAGCTTAACTGGGGGTCTGATTTTCAGAAGCAACAGCTCAGCAATTTCCTCAATAGACTACAAGCACAAAGTACTTTATTTTACTGTTCTGTAAGCAGTCACGCCCTCTGAGTACATTCCTGCTCGTGCTCTTGGAGCAGGCCAAGCAATGAAGGCAGCACAGAAGTTGGATACAAGGTAGGCAGATATTTTCCTCCCTTTTTAGCTATTCTGTTCCGCATGCATACATTGTACATAACTGGGATTTTTGCATCTGTCACGGTTTTAACACTGGCCCGGCAATTAAACCGGGTAACAGACGCTCTCTATTAATCTCTCCTCCCTGATAAAGAAAGAAGAGAGAATAAGGGAGAGAGACTTATGGGTTGGAAACTAAACTACACAACTTTAATGAAACAGTAATGATAAATAAGAAAAATTATTAAATATATACAAATATACAGGAAAATGAATACCACGGTCCTCTCCCCTCTTCCCCCCAGTAACTCTCATGTCACCACTGAGCCTGCAGGGCAGCCCTGGGAAAGTCCAGGCTGGACTCCTGGAGTTGGCAGCAGTTGAGAGCTGGAGGCAGGAACACACAGATATAGGCTGGCACGGATCAGGACCACAGGCAGACAAACGGACGGAATCCTTCCAAGATGCTGGGTGAAGGAAGGGAAGCAGGAAAGGCAGGAGGGGCAGGCAGCTGGAAGCTGGAAGCGAAATCATGGCTTGGCCCTCGTGATCCCTCAAATTTATACTGAGTATGACGTATATGGGATGTAATACTCTGTTTGGTCAATTCTGGCATCTATCTTGTCCGTTCCTCCCCAGAGGAGGGCTGCAGGTGGGACCTCTTTATCCTCCTGGATGGTAAAATGTTCTCATCAGAGCTGAGCAGTGTCCTTGGATTTGCATACCAGTCTCTAGCAGTAACTATAAACATCAAGTGTTATCAGTCCTGGAAGCATACACTGTATGAGAAACTTGCTGTTAATTTCGGTAAGTGCAACTACTTACAAGAGACTTAGCTAAAAGCAAAAGTATAAGACAGAAAATCACCTTTATCCTGGCCCAAACCAGGACAGCATCACATAAAATGAGTGGGTGAGAAGGCCATGCATTTTTACCCCGTTGGCAGGTGTTTGCATAAAGCAGCACTTACCTCTCTGAATATAAAAAGCAAGCTCGGCAGACTAGATCTGGATTAATTCTTAGAAATTACACTTGAAATCCTGACATTCAAAGAAGTCCAGAAAAAAAATTCCTATTGGTGAGGCCAGTGCCTCGGATATTTTAAGTTTTAGTCTCTCTGTCCCTGAACTGGGGGCTTTAGAAAAATATTTCATTGGCTGAAGTAGTAAAGGAAGAAACCAGAAATTTTGCTTAAAACATTTAAGAGTGTGTTACAATGACTGTCTGTAGTCCATGTTTTGTGGAAATAGAAAGAACATGTTCTTGTGCAAGACAAAGTGACATGCATGGTTGGATATTGAAATATCTAATACCCTTTGAGGTACTGTTCTCTTTCCTCATAGCACTGAATGGTACTTCAGCTCTCAGGGGCAAGAGGCATTTCAGTCATAAAAACACAGCCGACTGGTGGTATATTCAAGGTTTTTAGTACTAAAGCAAACCCATAGAATGATTGTTGGTGGTGCTGTAGGTAGGGTTCTATGTGAGGGTTAGGGCCAGCCAAAGTTCTCAGTGGTCCCCCTTTTTAATTTTATGCCAGGCCCTTTTGTATGAAGTTTTGGAGCCATTCTGAGAAACAGTGAGAGAGTGGCCACTGAGGAATGGCATATTTGATGTTTTTGGTACTAAAGCAAAGTTGTGGCCCAAATGTTGGTGGTGCTGTGGGTAGGGTTCCATGTGAGAGTTAGTGCCAGCAAAAGTTCTCAGTGGTCACTCTTTCCATTGTTCTGCCAGTCCGTTCATAGTTTTGGGAGCCCCTATGAGCAACACTGGGAGAGTGGCCGCCAAACGGTGGTATATTTGAGGTTTTTGGTAAAATGCAAACCTGTAGCACAATTGTTGATGCTGTGGGTAGGGTTTCATGTGAGGGTTAGGGCAAGCAAAAGTTTTCAGTGGTCCCTCTTTTCATTTTTTTTCCAGTCCCCTTCGTTCGGAGTTTCCATTCTTACGGATTTTTTGAGATAATCTGAAAAACAGTGGGAGAGTGGCTGCCGAGTGGTGATATGTTCAAGGATTTTGGAACTAAAGAAAAGTTATGACCCAAATGTTAGTGGTGCTGTGGGTAGGGTTCCATGTGAGAGTTAGGGCCACCAAAAGTTTTCAGAGTTCCCTTTTTGCATTTTTTTTGCAGTCCCATTCTTAAAGGTTTTTGGAGCCATTCTGAGCAACAGTGGGAGAGTGGCCGCCGAGGGGTGCTATATTTGAGGTTTTTGGTACTAAAGCAGAATTGTGGCCCAAACGTTGGTGGTGATGTGGATAGGGTTTCAAGTGAAGGTTAGTGCCAGCAAAAGTTTTCAGTGGTCACTCTTTGCATTTTTTTGGCCTTCCAGTTCTTCTGTAGTTTTTGTACACTATGAGCAACAGTGGGAGAGTGGCCACACAGGGGCGGTATATTCAAGGTTTTTGGTAAAATGCAAACCTGTAGCCTGATTGTTGGTGGTGCTGTGGGTAGGGTTCCAGGTGAGGGCTAGGTCCAGCAGAAGTTTTCAGTGGTCACTCTTTGCATTGTTTTCCAGTCCCCTTCGTTCGGAGTTTTGGGAGCCCCAATGAACAAGAGTGGGAGAGTGGCCACTGAGGGGTGATATATTAAAGGTTTTTGGTAAAATGGAAATGCATAGCTGGTTTGTTGGTGGTGCTGTGTGTAGGAGTTCCATGTGAGAGTTAGGGCCAGCAGAAGTTTTCAGTGGTCACTCTTTGCATTGTTTTGCCAGACCCATTCGTTCTGAGTTTTGGGAGCCTTTACTGTGCAAGAGTAGGAGAGTGGCCACCAAGGGTGGTATATTTGAGGTTTTTTCTAAAAAGCAAACCCGTAGCTGGATTGTTGGTGGTGCAGTGGGCAGGGTTTCATGTGAGGCTTAGGTCCAGCAAAAGTTTTCAGTGGTCACTCTTTCCATTGTTCTGCCAGTCCCATTTCAGAGTTCAGCTGCACTGCAGATCAAAAGTGGGAGAGTGGCCGCCGACGGGTGGCATATTCAAGGTTTTGGTAAAATGCAAACCCATAGAACACTTGTTGGTGGTTCTGTGAGTAGAGTTCCATGTGAGGTTTAGGACCAGCAAAAGTTTTTAGTGGTCACTCTTTGCATTGTTTTGTCAGTCCCTTCCTTCATAATTTTGGAAGCCTTTATGAGCAACACTGGGAGAGTAGCTGCCGAGGGGTGTTATATTCACGTTTTTTTGTAAAATGCAAACCCATAGCCCAATTGTTGGTAGTGCTGTGGGTAGTGTTCCACGTGAGGGTTAGAGCCCGCAAAAGTTTTCAGTGGTCACTCTTTGTGTTATTTTTCCAGTCGCATTCTTTTGTAGTTTAGGGAGCCCTTTTGAGCAAGAGTAAGAGCGTGGCCAGCGAGGATGATTATATTCGAGATTTTTTTGTAAATCTCAGACCCGAAGCCCCATTGTGGTGGTGCTGTGGGTAGGGTTTCATGTGAGGGTTAGGGCCAGCTAAAGTTTTGAGTGGTCACTCTTTGCACTGTTTTTCCAGTCCCATTCTTTCGGAGTTTTTGGAGGTCTATTGAGCTACAGTGGGAGAATGTCTGCTGGGGGGTATTATTTTCAAAGTTTTTGGTAAAATGTAAACCCGTAGCCCGATTGTTGGTGGTGCTGTGGGTAGGGTCCCATGTGAGAATAAGGGCCAGCAAAAGTTTTCAGTCTTCACTCTTTGCATTGTTTTGACAGTCCCATTTGTTCAGAGTTTTGGGTGCATTACTGAGCAACAGTGGGAGAGTGGCCACCGAGGGGAGGGATTTTCGAGGTTTTTGCTTAAATGCAAACACATACCCTGATTGTTGGTGGTGCTGTGGGTAGGGTCCCATGTGAGGGTTAGGTCCAGCAAAAGTTTTCAGTGGTCACTCTTTGCACTGTTTTGCATGTCCCATTCTTTCAGAATTTTGGGTGCAGTACTCAGCAACAGTTGGAGAGTTTCCACTGAGGAGTACTATATTCAAGGTTTTTAGTAAAATGCAAACCCGTAGCCTGATTATTGTGCTGTGGGTAGAGTTCCATGTGAGGCTTAGGAACAGCAAAAGTTTTCAGTGGTCACTCTTTCCATTGTTTTTCCAGTCCCAGTCTTTCAGAGTTTTTGTAGCTCTAATGAACAAGAGTGGCCGCCGAGGTATATACATGGTTTTTGCTTTTAATGCAAACCCATAACCTGAATGCTGGTGGAGCTGTGGGTAGGGTTTCATGTGATGCTTAGGGCCAGGAAATGTTTTCAATGGTCGCTCTTTGCATTATTTTTCCAGTCACATTCTTTCGTAGTTTTGGTGCACTACTCAGCAACAGGGGGAGAGTGGCCACCGAGGGGTGGTATAGTAAAGGTTTTGGTAAAATGCAAACACGTAGCCCAATTGTTGGTGGTGCTGTGGGTAGAATTCCATGTGAGGCTTACAGCCAGCAAAAGTTGTTTTTCCAGTCCCAGTCTTTTTGAGTTTTGGGTGCACTACTGAGCAACAGTGGGAGACTGGCCAGGGGGTTTATATCCAGTTTTTGAAAAATGCAAACCCATAGCACGATTGTTGGAGGTGCTGTGGGGAGGGTTCCATGTGAGGGTTAGGGCCAGCAAAAGTTTTCAGTGGTCACTCTTTGCATTGTTTTGTCAGTCCCATTCTTTCAATTTTGGTGCACTACTGAGTAACAGTGGGAGAGTGGCCTTCGAGCGGAGGTATAATCGAGGTTTTTGGTAAAATGCAAACCCATAGAACGATTGTTGGTGTTGCTGTGGGTCCGGCTCCATGTAGGGGTTAGGGCTAGCAAAAGTGGTCACTCACTGTATTGTTTTGCCAGTCCCATTCTTTTGGAGATTTTGGAGCTCTAATGAGTAACAGTGGGAGAGTGGCCACCGATTATATTCAAGGTTTTTGGTTAAATACAAACCCATAGCCTGATGTTTGGTGATACTGTGGGTAGAGTTCCCTGTGAGGCTTAGGACAAGCAAACGTTTTCAGTGGTAACTCTTTGAATTATTTTTCATTCCCATTTTTTAAGAGTTTAGGTGCACTGAATCTAAGCCTAACCCCAACCCTAAGATTAACCCTAACCCTAAACCTAACCATAACCTTCACCCTAACCCTAAACTAACCCTCACACTAACCCTAAACCTAACCCTAACCCTTACCTAACACTTACCATAACGTTAACCCTCACCCTAACCCTAACCCTAAACCCTAACCCTTATGACCCTTCCCCTAAAGACCCTAACCCCAACCCTAAACCCAAACCCTAACCCAAATCCTAACCCTAACCTAACCCTCGCCCTAACCCTAACCTAAACCCTAACCCTAATGACCCTAACCCTAACCTAAACCTAATCCTAACCCTTACCTTACCCTAATCCTAACCCTAACCCAACCCTCACCCTACCCGTAACCCAAACCCTAACCTAAAACTAAAAACCCTGACCCTAATGACCTGAACCCTAACCCTAACCCTAACCCTTACCAAACCCTTACACTAACCCTAATGACCCTAACCCTAACCCTAAACCCTAATGATCCTAACCCTAAACCCTAACACTAACCCTAAACCTAACCCTAGCCCTTTCCCTAACCCTAAACCTTAGCCTAACCCTAACCCTAACCCTAATGGCCTAACCCTAACCCTAAAACCTATCCCTAACCCTAACACTAACCCTAAACCTAACCCTAGCCCTTTCCCTAACCCTAAACCTTAGCCTAACCCTAACCCTAACCCTAATGGCCTAACCCTAACCCTAAAACCTATCCCTAACCCTAACACTAACCCTAAACCTAACCCTAGCCCTGTCCCTAACCCTAAACCTTAGCCTAACCCTAACCCTAACCCTAATGGCCTAACCCTAACCCTAAAACCTATCCCTAACCCTAACACTAACCCTAACCCTTACACTAACCCTAACCCTAATGACCGTAACCCTAACCCTAACCCTCGCCCTAACCCTTACCCTAACCCTAACACTAACTCTAACCCTTACCCTAACCCTAACCTAAGCCTAACCTCACCCTAACCCTCGCCCTAACCCTCACCCTGAACATAACACATCCTTAACCCTAACACTAAGCCTAACCCTAACCTTAACCCTAAACCTAAAGACCCTAACCCTAATGACCCTAAACCTAACAACCCTAACCCTAATGACCCTAAACCTAACCCTAATGACATTAACCCTAATGACCCTAACCCAAATGACCCTAAACCCTAATACTAATCCTAAACCCTAAAACTAACCCTGACCCTTAACCTACGCCTAACCCTAACCCTAAACTTAATCCTAAC
Organism: Calypte anna; assembly: GCF_003957555.1. Classification (NCBI taxonomy): domain Eukaryota; kingdom Metazoa; phylum Chordata; class Aves; order Apodiformes; family Trochilidae; genus Calypte; species Calypte anna. The sequence continues at coordinate 56,151,612 of NC_044245.1, read as the reverse complement.
CCTAACCCTAAACTAACCCTCACCCAAACCCTAAACCTAACCCCAACACTTACCTAACCCTAATCATAACCTTAAACCTCACCCTAACCCTAAACCCTAATGACCCTTACCCTAAAGACCCTAAACTTTACGCTAACCCTAACACTAACCCATACCCAAATCCTAACCCTAAACCTAACCAGAAACCCTAAACCTAACCCTAATGACAATTACCCTGATGACCCTAACTATTACCCTAACCCTAACGCTAACCCTAACCCTAATGACCCTAACCAAAACCCTATACATAACCCTAACCCTAACCTAACACTAACCCTAACTCTAACCCTAACCTAACCCTAACCCTAAAACTTACCTAACCCTACCTCTAAACCTAACCCTAATGACCCTAAACCCTAACCCTCACCCTAATCCTGACCCTAACCCTCACCCTAACCCTTACCGTTACCCTAAACCTAATCCCAAACAAGGAACTCTACCCACAGCACCACCAACAGTCAGCCTACGAGTTTGCGTTTTACCAAAAACCTTGAATCTACCAGCCCGAAGCGGCCGTTTTCCCGGATGGCTGAATGAGGTCCCAAAAGTCCGAACGGTCGGGACTGGCACACAAAAGCAAAGAGTGGCCACTGAAAACTTTGGCTGGCCCTAACCCTCACATGGAACCCTACCCTCAGCACCATTAACAGTCGGCCTACGGGTTTGCGTTTTCCCACAAACCTTGAATCTACCAGCCCGAAGTGGCCGTTTTCCCGGATCGCAGAATGGGACCCCAAAAGTCTGAACGGTCCGGAGTGGCAAGCAAACGCAAAGAGTGGCCACTGAAAACTTTGGCTGGCCCTAACCCTCAAATGGTACTCAACCCACAGCACCGCACCCAGTCGGCCTACAGGTTTCCGTTTTACCACAAACCTTCAATCTACCAGCCCAAAGCGGCCATTTTCCTGGATCGGTGAAAGGGGTCCCCAATGTCCAAATAGTCGGAACAGACAAACAAACGCAAACAGTGGCCACTGAAAACTTTGGCTAGCCTGAATTCTAACATGGAACACTACCCACAGCACCACCAACAGTCGGCCTACAGGTTTGCGTTTTACCACAAACCTTCAATCTACCTGCCCGAAGCGTCCATTTCCCGGATCGCTGAATGGGGTCCCAAAAGTCCGAACAGTCGGGACTGGCAAACAAATGCAAAGAGTGGCCACTGAAAAGTTTGGTTGGCCCTAACCCTCACATGGAATCCTACCCACAGCACCACCAACAGTCTGCCTACGGGTTTGCGTTTTAACACAAACCTTGAATGTACCATCCCTAAGGAGCCGTTTTCGAAGATCGATGAATGGGATCCCAGAAGTCCGAACGGGCTTGACTGGCAAACAAACGCAAAGAGTGGCCACTGAAAACTTTGGCTGGCCCTAACTCTCACATGGAACCCTACCCACAGCACCATCAACAGTCGGCCTAAGGGTTTGCGTTTTACCACAAACCTTCAATCTACCAGCCCGAAGCGGACGTTTTCCCGGACCGCTGAATCGGATCCCAGAAGTCCGAACGGTCAGGACTGGCAAACAAACGCAAAGAGTGGCCACTGAAAACTTTGGCTAGCCTGGACCCGCACATGGAACCCTACCCACAGAACCACCAACAGTCGGCCTACAGGTTTGTGTTTTACGACAAACCTTGCATATACCAGCCCGACTCGGCCGTTTTCCCTGATTGGTTAATGCGTTCCCAGAAGTCCGAATGGTCGGTACTGGCAAACAAACGCAAAGAGTGGCCAGTTAAAACTTTGGCTGGCCCGAACCCTCACATGGAACACTACCCACAGCACCACCAACAGTCAGCCTACGGGTTTGTGTTTTACCACAAACCTTGAATATACCAGCCCGAAGCAGCCGTTTACCGGGACCGATTAATGGAGACCCAAAACTCCGAACGGTAGAGACTGGCAAACAAACGCAGGGAGTGGCCACTGAAAACTTTGGCTTGCCCTGACCCTCACATGGAACCCTACTCACAGCACAACCAACAGTCGGCCTACGGGTTTGCGTTTTATCACAAACCTTGAATATACCGTCCCGAAGCGGCCATTTCCCTGATGGCTGAATATGGTCCCAAAAGTCCGAATGGTCGGGACTGGCAAACAAACGCAAAGAGTGGCCACTGAAAACTTTGGCTGGCCCTAACCCTCACATGGAACCCTACCCACAGCACCACCAACAGTCGGCGTACGGGTTTGCGTTTTACCACAAAGTTTGAATCTACCAAGAGGAATAGGCTGTATTCCCTGATGGCTGAATAGGGTCCCAAAAGTCTGAAATGTCTGCACTGGTAAACAAACGAAAAGAGTGGACACTGAAAACTTTGGCTGGCCCAAACCCTCACACGGAACCCTACCCACAGCACCACCAACATTCGGCCTACGGGTTCGCGTTTTACCACAAACCTTGAATCTACCAGCCCGAAGCGGCGGTTTCCCTGATGGCTGAATAGGGTTCCAAAAGTCCAAACGGTCGGGACTGGCAAACAAACGCAAAGAGTGGCCACTGAAAACTTTGGCTGGCCCTAACCCTCACATGGAACCCTACCCGCAGCAACACCAACAGCCAGCCTACGGGTTTTCGTTTTACCACAAAGTTTGAATCTACCAAGAGGAATAGGCCGTATTCCCTGATGGCTGAATAGGGTCCCAAAAGTCTGAAATGTCTGCACTGGTAAACAAACGCAAAGAGTGGCCACTGAAAACTTTGGATGGCCCTAACCCTCACATGGAATCCCACCCACAGCACCACACACTGTCCGCCTACGCGTTTGCGTTTTACCACAAACCTTGAGTCTACCAGCCCGAAACGGCCATTTCTCTGATAGCTGAATAGGGTCCCAAAAGTCCGAATGGTGGGGACTGGCAAACAAACGCAAAGAGTGGCCACTAAAAACTTTGGCTTGCCCTAACCCTCATATGGAACCCAACCCACAGCACCACCAACAGTCGGCCTACGGGTTTGCATTTTACCAAAAACCTTGAATATACCAGCCCGAAGCTTTCATTTCCCAGATGGCTGAATGGGGTCCCAAAAGTCCGAACGGTCTGGACTGGCAAAAAAACGCAAAGAGTGGCCACTGAAAACTTTGGCTGGCCCTAACCCTTACATGAAACCATACCCACAGCACCACCAACAGTCGGCCTACGGGTTCGCGTTTTACCACAAACCTTGAATATACCAGCTTGAAGCAGCCCTTGTCCTGGATAGCTGAATGGGGTCCCAAAAGTCTGAACGGTCGGGACTGGCAAACAAACGCAAAGAGTGGTCACTTAAAACTTTGCCTGGCCAAAAATCTTCACATGGAACACTACCCACAGCACCACCAACAGTCGGCCTACGGGTTCGCGTTTTACCACAAACCTTGAATATACCAGCTTGAAGCAGCCCTTGTCCTGGATAGCTGAATGGGGTCCCAAAAGTCTGAACGGTCGGGACTGGCAAACAAACGCAAAGAGTGGTCACTTAAAACTTTGCCTGGCCAAAAATCTTCACATGGAACACTACCCACAGCACCACAATCAGTCGGCCTACGGGTTTGCGTTTTACCACAAACCTTGAATCTACCAGCCTGAAGCGTCCATTTTCCAGTATAGCTGAATGGGGTTCCAAAAGTCCGAATGGTCGGGACTGGCAAAAAAACACAAAGAGTGGCCACTGAAAACTTTGGCTGGCCCTAACCGTCACATGGAATCCTACCCACAGCACTACCAACAGTCGGGCTACTGGTTTTTGTTTTCCCACAAACCTTGCATCTACCAGCCCAAAGCGGCCGTTTACTGGGACCGATGAATAGAGACCGAAAAGTCCGAACGGTCGGGATTGGAAAACAAACGCAAAGAGTGGCCACTGAAACCTTTGGCTGGCCCTAATCCTCATATGGAACCCTACCCACAGCACCACCAACAGTCTGCCTACAGGTTTGCGTTTGACCACAAACCCTGAATCTAGCAGCCCGAAGCGTCCGTTTTCCCAGATAGCTGAATGGGGTCCCAAAAGTCCGAACGGTTGGGACTAGCAAACAAATGCAAGGAGTGGCCACTAAAAACTTTGGCTGGCCAAAAATCTACAAATGGAACCCTACCCACAGCACGACCAACAGTCAGCCTATGGGTTTGCGTTTTCCCACAAACCTAGCATCTACCACCTCGAAGCGGCCGTTTTCCCGGATAGGTGAATGGGGTCCCAAAAGTCCGACTGGTCAGGACTGGCAAACAAACACAAAGAGTGGCCACTGAAATCTTTGACTGGCCAAAACCCTTACATGGAACCCTATCCACACCAACACCAACAGTCGGCCTACGGGTTTGCGTTTTCCCACAAACCTTCAATCTACAAGCCCGAAGCGGCCGTTTTCCCAGATAGCTGAATGGGGTCCCAAAAGTCCGAATGGTCGGGACTGGCAAACAAATGCAAAGAGTGGCCACTAAAAACTTTGGCTGGCCTTAACCCTCACATGGAACACTACCCACAGCACCACCAATATTCGGTCTACGGGTTTGCGTCTTACCACAAACCTTGAATATACCAGCCCGAAGCGGCCGTTTCCCTGATGGCTGAATAGGGTTCCAAAAGTTTGAACGGTCGGGACTGGCAAATAAACGCAAAGACTGGCCACTTAAAACTTTGGCTGGCCCTAACTGTCACATGGAACCCTACCCACAGCACCACCAACAGTCGGTCTACGTGCTTGCGTTTTACCACAAACTTTGAGTCTACCAGCCCGAAGCGGCCATTTCCTTGATTACTGAATAGGGTCCCAAAAGTCCTAACGGTTGGGAGTAGCAAACAAATGCAAGGAGTGGCCACTGAAATCTTTGGCTGGCCAAAAATCTTCACATGGAACCCTACCCACAGCACCTCTAACAGTCGGCCTACGGGTTTGCGTTTTACCACAAACCTTGAGTCTACCAGTCCGAAGCGGCCGTTTTCCCGGATAGCTGAATTCGGTCCCAAAAGTCCGAATAGTCAGGACTCGCAAACAAACACAAAGAGTGGCCACTGAAAACTTTGGCTGGCCCTAACCGTAACATGGAATCCTTCCCACAGCACTGCCA